>NC_138542.1:60052625-60652625 GCF_964234715.1 Podarcis melisellensis
ACTCGTGGCAATGTACGTATATGGAATTGGCCTTAAGGGGTCTAAATAAGATACAACTATGCCATTGCTTGCATCATGGCACATAGCCTCTCTCCCTTCCCCTGAGCATCTCACCCCAATCTGCCCTGGGGTTCCCCCAGCCTGCTAGAACAGATTTTTTTTTGGGGGGTGCACATGATGGGAGGGAGGGTAAGTTCCATTCCACAAATGTCAGTCTTTCCACATGTAGTGACCTTTCATTAACCGCTTTCTCTTTTTCAAACTTCTTGCTTCGTTTCCCCGTCTCCTTCTTTGAACTAGGACTTAAAACCTGGAGACGTATCCGGCAAACGTAACCTCTGGGAGAAGCAGTCGGTTGAAAAAGTCACTTCCCCCACAAAGGTAAGAGATCGCAAAGAGCCACCTCTGTAAGCTCAGTATTTTTCATCTCTTTATTCCTTTCTTCTGAACAGTATCTAGCAATCTGCTGGAAATAAACGCTAGGCTATTATTATATGTGAACAGAAAAAAACCTGACCTGACCTTTCAACTTTGTGCTCTTCTTCTGTAATTCAGGCGACAGCGGCCGGCAAAAAGTCAGAGACCAATGGTAAGTGAAACAACAATATTTTGGGGGTGTTCATGGTGTGGGCATGCTTCCAGGGTGGCTCTAGTTTGAGAAGCGGATTCCAGGAATGGTGGCATAAGCGAGGGAGCACTTTTGGTGGAGCAGGGTTTGCAATTTAAGATTAGTTTGGGTGAGGAACAACATTTTGTATTAGATAAATAGCCCCAAAAGACTTTCTCTGATAGTGGAGGGAGATGTTTGGTTACAAGAGTCTAGACTAACAGAGTAGTATTATGTAGTAGTGATGTATGGAAGTGAGAGCTGGACCATCAAGAAGGCTGATTGCCGAAGAATTGATGCTTTTGAATTACGGTGCTGGAGGAGACTCTTGAGAGTCCCATGGACTGCAAGATCGAACCTATCCATTCTGAAGGAAATCAGCCCTGAGTGCTCACTGGAAGGACAGATCCTGCAGCTGAGGCTCCAATACACTTCATGAGAAGAGAAGACTCCCTGGAAAAGACCCTGATGTTGGGAAAGATTGAGGGCATAAGGAGAAGGGGACAACAGAGGATGAGATAGTTGGACAGTGTTCTCGAAGCTATGAACATGAGTCTGACCAAACTGCAGCAGGCAGTGGAAGACAGGAGTGCCTGGCATGCTCTGGTCCATGGGGTCACGAGGAGTTGGACACGACTAAACAACAACAAAATTATATTTGCTATCTAGTTTCATGTGCTTTGAAGTTGAGGTCCTCAACCAAATTTTATTTTTTTTAAACTGGGGTGGTGCTTTTCTCTTTCCTTTTTTAGGAGGGCTTGGTTGAGTAGGGAAGTTGCTGCTATTAGGGGGGTGCGGGGTTGGTACCTATGGTTTCGGTGTGATGGACCCTCTTCTTTCTCCTTCGTCTTTTTTTGCATTATTGGCTTAAAACAAGAGGTGGGGAACCTGTGGCACTCCAGATTTTGCTAAGACTCCCAACTTGCACTGTAAGCAGGGCCAGTGGTCAGGGATGATGGGCACTTAAAATTTTAAAGTTCCTCATTCCTTAAGTGTTCATGCTTTACCCTTTTGATAATCAGTTAGCAGGTAAACAATACAGTGGATATTATTTGAGTTATATAGCGGCCGATGGGAGTGCAGAAGGGATTGCAAACCAATTCTAGACCTTAGAGTGAGCAAAGGGGTATTGCTAATAACTGCCTGGAGTACCTGGGCTCTTTGCAAGTTGCCGATTCAGCATCAGAACGCTGAATCAGCACTAGGGAGAAATGTGATTCAAGTTGTATTTAGAGGCCACTAATCAACCTAATCCAAACTTTTTCACATAAAAACCAGGTCAACCAAAACACAGCCACACTTCTGAATTTGTTCTCCTCAGAATTTTGCAGGGCGGTTTGCCAGCCAAGTAATAATGTGCACAAAAATGCATTATATCAGGAAAAAATATAAATATTAGAGAAAATATGTTTTGCAAAAGAAAGTCATTTGCACTAAAGTGCTGCTGAATTTTCATGGGGAATTTTTTTTTTAAAAAAAGCCTCAATGTGGAGAACTGAACTTAAAAACTGAGAAACTACAAGAAACCAAAGCTTGACAGATTCACCCATGCCGTAATCAGCAGTCTTTGTCACAATTTAGGATTTCTTGGTTATGCAAATACAGTGGTACCTCGGGTTAAGTACTTAATTTGTTCCGGAGGTCCGTTCTTAACCTGAAACTGTTCTTAACCTGAAGCAAAACTTTAGCTAATGGGGCCTCCTGCTGCCGCCGCACCGCCAGAGCACGATTTCTGTTTTCATCCTGAAGCAAAGTTCTTAAACTGAAACACTATTTCTGGGTTAGCGGAGTTTGTAACCTGAAGCCTATGTAACCTGAGGTACCACTGTAGGTCAGAGGAATGGCATTTTTTTGTGAATCTATGCTACCCCCTAACTTCTCTTTCTTTCAGCAGGTTTGAGACAATTTGAAAAGGAACCCTAAGAAACTCACCAATGATGCTGGACCAACTCGGTTTTTAATAACGGAAGTGCTAAATTTGTCCCTTTCCTTTTATATATATTTATGTTTGTTTACCAGAAGGCCTTCGGGAGGGGAGGGGGGGAGGGGATTGGGGGGTCCGCTGTGTTTTTTGGTGCGTTATCCCATTTTTTTAAAAAACAAAAGACACCATGTATATTAGCACTGTATTTAATAATCAGCCTTAAAGCATTCATCCTAATAGTAGTGCCTTCGAACAAGAGCTTTATTCTTAAAAGGAAATCCACGCTGTGAAACGAGAGACACTTCTACTGAGTAGCTCTAACCAATTGTGTGTCGGAGCAAGGCTGTGTTTGTGCCGCAAGAGAGGGGTGCCCTCTAGTGTCTACACCTCCCAAATGCAGTCCTAGTTCAACGGAATGATGCTTAGGAATAATATTGGATTAGTCTGGACCACTGAGGGTGCGAAATTAAAAGCATTCAATGGCTTTTAAAGGCAGAGGTGTAAACAACCTATTTGCCGCTGGCTCCTTACTGAACACAGATGGGTTTGGCGTTAATTCCCTGTTGCATCCCCCCCCCCCCGGAAGCCCACGATTTGTGCATCTTCCCTGGGATGTAATCACATATGGCATGGGTACATCACACTGATGCTCTCTTGCAACAGTGCCTGGTCCATTAACAGTATTTTTAAAAATACTGTTTTGCAGCAGGGCCAGGAAAAATGTGGCATGAGGTCAACCACAAGGCAGGTGAGAGGAGGCGAGTGTTTCCCCCACTCTGCGAAAATGAATGCCACTGGGGAGGCCACAGGGAACGGGCCACTGTGGACCCCCCACGAATAGTACCCACTTCCACAGCTGGATTGAGCCCTGTTATTTTTTTTTCTTTCTGCACTTTAGATTGAGGCATGGAAGAAATACCTTTTGCTGACAATATATATATATATATCCTGTACTTTGCCCATGTCAAATCGGCACCCAGTTGAAACCTGCTCTGTGCTTTAAGGTATCGTTCCTTTTCCCGTCTAGTTTTAAGTTAATAACTAAATTTGGATGATTGCGGTTGACAGCGGTACTGATAGCTTTTCTCTCTCTCCTTTGTTGTTGTTGTCATTTTGGTTACTTGCAACTTTAGAATATATGCATAAAGCTTTACAAAAATTAGCTGTAAGGCACTACTAATGGTAGAAGGCTTTTAATACCCGCTAGAGTACTATATTTAGTTATAAACGTACATAACTAGCCAATATCACAACTTTTTTGTTTTTACAAAAAAAATACACACACTTTTTATATTAAGATTTCATAATTGCCATTAAGCACGTGGCAAGAGAAATATTAGATTGTTTTTTAAAGAAAGTATCAGATGCCTTTTAATGGGTAATTAAAAGTATAGTTTTAAAGAGGGAGGGGGGTGGGAAAAGGTATTAAGCGTCAAGCATAATGTCACTTGTATAAAACAATGTAGCTAATTTATATAAAACTACCGTAATTAACACACACGAGACACGCGTACACATTGTTGGCGACACACTATTTCTAACTTACCGCACGCTAGATTTGCCCTTTATCAGGTCTCTATGCATCTCGGTCTCTTTTAAAATAGGCATAGTCTAGCCACTTGTAGATGCAGCTATATGCCTCCAACACCTCTGTCCTTCCTCCCCCTGGTCCTTGGCCAGAGGTGTAGTGCCATAGATGGGCCTAAGCACACCTCAGGCTGAACACTGCAGTTATTTGTACTGCAGGGTCAAAGGCCATCTGGGTTGTGGGGATGAAGGGGGCTCCATTGAACCCTGTGTGGACGTTCTCTCCTAAATAACTGCAGCTGCATTTTGGGAGCGGGAGTGTTGATGAAGGGGATGCTCTCGCGCCCCCAACGCTTCCTCCCAAAATTCCTTACTTACAGCCATATTATTTGACTTGTATATATCAGCAGCCTCAAGCGTGACCAAGTTAGGTTTGAATTTACGTATCGCACGAGGTTCTGTTTTTACACCATGAATTAGACGGGTGGAGTAAAAATAGGCAACAGTTTATGGTTGTTCAGGTTTTCCGGCCCACTTCTCAGACGCAAGTTATAGTCTGGGAACAGTTCTTGCCTTGTTACTGCTTTTTGTTTTTGCTGCCTCCATCTGCCCTATTTTTATTTTAAAAGTTTCTTGTTTACATTTTGAATTTCACTTGGGCTTTCAGAATGAAATCATGCAGTGAATGGCTTTTGGATCCGTCTGTTACTGTTTGGTGGTGGTTTGTTGTTTTTAATACACTTTTTGGACTCTTTACATTCAAGTATCTGCAATAAAACCAGTATGTTGAACCTGCAATTCACAATAAATGCAGTATGTCTACCAGGTGGTTGGGTATTCTCTTCCCCCGCCAAATAATTTAAGGTACTGATAGGATCAGGCTGTGTGTGTGTGTGTGATTAGCCCCCTTCTGTGAAACCTGTTGAAAAGGATCAGAGGCAAGAGGCTGCTCCCAGTTCACTGCATGAGGATAGACAGGATGAAATGGGAAGATCTTAAACAGGTGGCATGAATCAGGTTACCCAAGTGTTGGTGTGGGAATCATTTTTATTATTTCCAAAAGGTACACACCACTCAGTAACAAAACAGGCAAGGTGTTTGGATTTCATTGGCCCAGAATGCACAACTGGGTGGTGCCTAATACTTACCCTTAAATGTAAGGCAAGCATTAGGACCCAAAATTTATTCTCTGGCTCAGATTTTAATCTGAACTGGAGAAGAAAACTCCTCTTTCTCCCCTGATGTTCACAAACTGGTTCAAATAAATCGGGTGGGGGAGCCTATGGCTCTCTGGATGCTGTTTGGACTACAACTCCCATAGCCCCTGAGCACTGGCCGTGCTGTGTGGGGCTCATGGGAGTCCCAACATCATCTGGAAGGCCACAGGTTCCCCATCCCCTGAATAAACCAAGCTTTTCTCTCAAGCCCACTTGCAGGTGGGTTCACCCAGTGCGAGTGATGTTACAAAAGCATCTCAGCCAACAAGAACTCTCTAGCAGGGTCCTTGATCAACACTCAATACTTGGCCAACTTCAGTAGATGGGGCGAGAGGGAGGGAGAGATGAGGAAGGTAGCCTTTTACAACAACATCCACTTGTGTTGCTTCTGTGGAGTCCTCTGGTTGTTCATTCCACTTGGCCTTCTTTCGGATGAAAGACCCAAAGTGGTTGGCTAGGAATAGGTACCTTCACTAGAGCTTCACGACGCAGGAGTCCCAAAGGCAACAATTCTACATCCGGAGCAGCTTCGGTTCTTAGTAATCGGCTTTGAAGGGGTAGTCTTTGTGATTGACAGAACTGCAAGAACAGGACATGGAAAAAGCTTCATGAGTTTGAATTCTTGAAAGGTAAAACCATGGGGTGGGAGAGGATTATTATCATCAGTTTGCTACTCGCCCTTCACCCTAAGGTCCCTGGGCAGGTTGCAGCAATTCAAATACAATGCTAAGAGTGGTTTAACACAACTTTGCATGCTACCTAGTACAAACCTATCTCAAAGCAGAAAATGCAGAGTTACGGCATCCCACAATTTGTCCACAAGAATGTCTCCATTAAAGGAAACCACACTGTCCCTCTGATAGACAGTACCATTGTCCAACAGCCCTTGCCCTTAGGTTAATTCTACAGTTCAACCAAAATCTACCCCAGTGTGATGTCAACCCATTAGCTCTAGCCCCCCCCCCCCCGTGTGTGACAGCTCTCAATGCCTATAGTCAAGCATTTTTCAGGCAAAATTCCACAGCATACACTTAGCAGGATGTCAAGGCAGCAGGGAAAGGGTTACTTTTTAATTATATTTGATTGAGGAGGCGCTTTATGTTCTTAAGTTGGAAAGAATTTGGAACAGAAACTACTGGCGGCTGTGGGCGCACTACAGAAATAAAAATGATTTATAACCCCTCCTAAACCTCCCACTAAAAAAAAGATAGAGCATGGAAGTTTCAAGCTTACTGAGCCATCGCACAATCTCTCCAGTTTTTGTTCAAGCTGAGGAGAGTCGCCATCTCTTCTTTAGTCAATTCAAAGTCAAAGACCTATAATTTGAAAAAGGATGAAAAAAGTGAGGTACATTCCCCCGGTCCATGGGCTGAATAATGAAATGTCAAGGTAACCTGGTGTGTGTGTGAGTGAGAGAGAGAGAAAGTGCCAAGTTTTCAAACTGAGAGCATCAACATCCCTACTGAGGAAGGTGTTAAGTGTGCATGGTTTGTGAGTAAGAGTATAGAATCATAGAAGAGTTGGAAGAGACCACAAGGGCCATCGAGTCCAACCCCCTGCCAAGCAGGAAACACCATCAGAGCACTCCTGACATATGGTTGTCAAGCCTCTGCTTAAAGACCTCCAAAGAAGGAGACTCCACCACACTCCTTGGCAGCAAATTCCACTGTCAAACAGCTCTTACTGTAGTTGCTCCTGTGTGCATGGAAACTTCCAGAATGCCACTGTTACTGCCATTTTATCACAGCCTTCTGCCAAGGAACCCAGGGTGCCATCCTCTGTAAGGATGTTCATGGCTGAGCCAGGAGTTAAGTCCAGGTCTCCCTGGTCAGAAGTTCAACTCTAACCACTGTACCACTCTGGCACACACCATTGCCTCAGATGCAGTAAATTGTTAATTAAGTACAGTGGTACCTCGGGTTAAGTACTTAATTCGTTCTGGAGGTCCGTTCTTAACCTGAAGCACCTGGGGCTTCCTGCTGCGCCGCCGGAGCACGATTTCTGCTCTCATCCTGAAGCAAAGTTCTTAAGTTCTTAGACTTCTTGCCCTACCACAAGGGCCCAGGGTAGATTACAGCAATTTAGGAATACAATATTAAGGTGCACCTATATGTGAAAAGCATTCTATAACTTAGGGACGGCCACAAATAATCATTTCTCTCAAACTGGCCCTCACAACCTTTGTGGGCAGTAGAACTACCCAAATAGGTTCCCTCTGCCAATCTTAACATCCAAGAGAGTCGCTGGGGAAGGAGGTGGTCTTTCAGATTTTGAGGGCCTGAATTGTTTAGAGCACTAAATCCCAAGGTGAGCACACTGGATTAGTGCAGTTGCTTGAAAAGTGAGTCTAAATGGAACCCCAAGTAGCAATCTGGCCACTGCATTTTGGACCACTTGAAGTTTCCAAGTCCTCTCCAAAGGCAGTCCCATGTAGAGTGCATTGCAAATGCAAGCTAAAAAGTAATGACTGGGATGTTCAGAGGGGGCCATGCACTCCATGCTCTTTGATTATGGGAACACAGATTATACTCTCAGATTATGGGTTTGGTGTCAGGAGCTAGCAGCCAGCAGGGTGGCTGGACAAACCTATTAGCCATTCAGCTCCTCAGCATCCTTTTCATACTACATTCAGACCATTGTACCATCCACTGCGACTAGCAACAGAACTCCAGGATACCAAGATTTGAACCTGGGTCCTTCTAAATGCACAGCATATGCTCTCCACACCACTGGAATACAACCCTTCCCATACTGCTATTTGATTCAGGTGAGTGGTACATCCACATGGCTGCATTAGGAATGGGGCAGGGAGATTTCCCTTTACCTTAAAATTCTCTTCCAGGCGGTGTGGTTTTTCTGACTTGGGAATGACAGCCACGTTCCTCTGGATGTGAAACCTGATCAGAACCTGCAGGGGCAAATCAAGACTGGGTGGACCAATGTTTTGAGCATTTCAGATTTCCAATGAACTCAGCAACAGCTGTGGCAATAATAATAATAATAATAA
The DNA here is from genome assembly GCF_964234715.1 of Podarcis melisellensis. NCBI lineage: Eukaryota > Metazoa > Chordata > Lepidosauria > Squamata > Lacertidae > Podarcis > Podarcis melisellensis. Next base: position 60,060,908 of record NC_138542.1, read on the forward strand.
TAATAATAATAATAATAATAATCTGTCTCCCTATCTCCCCCACCCCTTTAATCAGCTTGCCATGGGGATTGGCTGAAAGGCTTAATTCATGGCAGAGTCAAAACTACGCATCTCATGTTTGTTTGCATGAACAGCAAACAGCCTCCTCAGAAGGAGAAAGTACCGTATTTTTCGCTCTATAAGATGCACCCGACCATAAGATGCACCTAGTTTTAGAGGAGGAGAACAAGAAAAAAAATATTCTCTCCCTCTCTGCGCAGAGCCTCTCCAGCAAAGCGAAGTCAGGACAGCAAGAGGGATCGCTGTGCAGCGAAAGCAGCAATCCCTCTTTCTGTTCTGGCTTCTGGGATAGCCATGCCAAGCCTCTTCAGGGCAGAGGGAGCGATCCTCCCGTTGCCCTGAAGTGGCTTTGCATAGCTATCCCTCAAGCCAGGAGAGCAAGAGGTAAATTACTACACAGATGCACCATACTACAGTGGCACCTCAGTTTTTGAGCATCTCGTTCGGCTTTCGAACACTGAATACCCAGAAATGCATGCTTCGGTTTTTAAACGTTTCAGAAGTTGAACGGTCTTCTGGAACGGATTACGTTCGAAAACCGAGGTTCCACTACATTTTCAGCAGAGAAGCTCCCACACTGACTGAGGCTTCCCTCAGCTTTTCCACAGAGCTATCTGCATGCAAAAATCAGGTACCATCCAAGCTCAGGCTGACTGCCTCGTTATTCACTCTTTGTCTTCAGCATATTTACCTGTGCGACGCTCTTCTTGTGCCTTGTAGCAATCTCTTTAACCGTTGGGTCCTCCAACAGGATAGGGTCCCCAGGCTTGAGACTACAAAATAAAGTCAGTACACCCATTAACTGTGTGATTCCATGCCTGTGTATTCAGAATGAAAGACCCACTGCGTTCAATGGGGCTTCTAGCTAAGTGTTGGATTGAAACTTTAAAGAGTTATCCTCTTATTTCTTTGGCACATGTGACACTGAGCAGAAAACCTAGATTTCCTACATAGAACTGCAGAGGTAGCTGTCTTGCAGGAGGCAAAACTACTTCCAAGTAACACAATTCTCATTTTTATTCTCATAGAATTTTGGGTGTTGGAAGTAGTCTCATCCAACCCCTTGCTTGGTTCAAGGTCTGCTGTGCAGTTTGCAACTACAACATCCCTAACAGGTAGCTTGTTAGCCTCTGCTTAAAACACCCCCCAACAAAGGGGAGCCCATCACCTCCACTAAACAGCTCTGACCGTTAGGAAGTTTAGTCAGATGCTTACAAACAAGTCGCTGTCTTCTACTTATTTAGAGGGTTGTCACCTAAGAAGATGGAGCAGACTGGTTTTCTGTTGCTCCAGGCCAAGGACTAGAACCAATGGCACTTCCTCAATCTTAGAAAAAACTTCCAAGTGAGGAGAGTTGTGGAACATCCTTTAAGGACATAAGAAGATCCCTTCTGCATCAGGTCAAAAGGTCTATCCAGTCCAGGATCCTGTTCTCACACCATCTCACACCATGCCTACGAGAAGCCTGCAAGCAGGACACAAGCACAACAGTGCTTTGCATTCAGTAGTTTGTATTTAGAGGCATACTGCTTCTGACAACACAGAGCAAAGCCATCATAACTAGTAGCTGTCAGGAGCTTGTCCTACACTCAAGTAGGACCCTGGCAGAGACACATGCCCGACTGGCACGTTCCCTCCCCCCCTCCTGGTCGATCGTTCGGGAGCTTCAAAAGCTTTCTTCAACCCAAACATCACAGCAACCGATGCCAACAGACATCGGCACACTTAGGGATCCGCAGAGTCTTCGCAGCTCGTGTGACAGACCTCAGCAACTCAGCATTTTGGCTACTCTACTTTATTTACATATAAACACACACGGAGCACTGCAACAAGGCTCCCTCTCTCTCTAGCATCAGACAGTAAAGAGAAAAAGAAGAAAGGACAATAGTCCCACTTCACGGAACACAGTAACACAAACATCCTGTCTCCATCATTTCCCACTCTGTGGGGTCAAAAGATTATATACTGTCATGTGAAAGACAACATTCCCATGACTGCAATCACGGAGCAGGAATTCTAACGGCAGCTGCCAACCTTGGAAGGTGAGAGATTTTCCTTTGCTGGAGGCATTTAAGCAGAGTCTAGGCTTAGGGATTCTGTATTTGCAAGAATACTGTGTCATGTAATATGAAAACCAGGCAATACATAAATAAATACAACAGTAGATAAGCTCCACAGACCCATCAATGACTCCATGGGCATCTACACTTGATCACACAACATAAACACAGAAAGCAAACAATCTGGACAATGAATGTTATCATCCCGCCAAAAGTTTAATTCAAAGCAGTCTTACGTATGGGCACCAAAAGGTCGGTAAGCAGTCACAGAGATCCCTTTGGACTGGCAGTAGTGGATCAGCTTCTCCTGGGTAAGGTACGGGTGGCACTCAATCTGCAAGCCCAAGAAAGCTCTGGATTACTCAACTAGCAGGCACTGACACACTCCTTTGAACAAATGTCCTATTTTAGGGGAGACAAAACATTTGCGAACTCACCTCCCACTCTACAGACACAAATGCACACACACACACACCTTATCTAAGAAGGTGATAAACAGTCAATCCCTCTTCACAGGGAACTCTGAGTTGGGAATAGAGGTCTCCTAACAACATGCAGTGCCTTCAAAGAAGCACAGCTCCCAGAATGCTTTGGGGGAAGCCGTGACTGCAGAAAGTGGTAGAGCGCTTTAAAATGCATGGTGTGGCTGCGGCCTAGTTGAGGAAGGGAGCACAGCTAAGGATTTTCAAACACAAGCCAGTGACCAGCTTCAAGATGTCCACATTCATGAAAGCAGGGAAGCTCAGCTGTGTTGAGGGAGCTCGCAAGGTAAGGTTGTGGAGGGGCACTTCCTGACGAGACCATGCCCAGTACTGAGGAGTTTCAACGCAGCAATATTTCCAGAATCTGGCAGAGATGCTAGCCCTACTCACCTGGTGGTTGACAGGTTTGTGCTTCAGGTCAGGTTTCTGCAAGAGCTTCTCGATCTGATAGTGGTTGAAATTGGAGATCCCAATGGCTTTCACCAGCCCACAATCCACCAGTTCCTCCATTGCCTAAGGGGAGAGCAGGAAGGCAGATGAAGTTCAGGGCATCACCTTGGTCCTATGTGCTGGAACAAACTTTCACACCTGAGCTATAACCACAGATGGCAAGAGCACAGCATCCCTGGATTTGATTTCTTTCCGCAGGGCCTGTAAGACAGAGTTGTTCTGCCTGGCCTTTGGCTTGGAGCCAATTTGATTCCCTCCCTCTCTTTCTTTTTTCCTCTCCTCCTCCTGCGATGAGGCTAAATTTTAATATTTTAATATTTCAATATTTTAATGTTGTATTTTAATATTGTTTTTAAGTTGTAATCATTCAACTTGTTTTTATTATTGCCTATAAGCCACTCTGAGCCCGGCCTTGGCTGGGGAGGACAGGGTATAGATAAAAAATTATTATTATTATTATTATTATTAAAATAAGCTCAAGTCAAGCTTACCTCCCAAGTGCCCAGATAATCCGTGTTGCTGGGGATGACCATACCCTTCTCGTCACGGGGAACTAAATCCTCTCCGGCCTGGCGGAGAGAAAAGGGCAATTGTTATGTTTCTGTCTCTTGGCCACCTCCCAAGGTCCCACCCCGCCTCTTGGGAGGGATGAGAATCTTCCTGCAACATCCAAGGTCCACTGAACAGAAAGGGATGACGAGGGGCTTTGCTGTTACCTTGAATCCCATGGGAAAGTGCATGAGATACAGGTCCAAGTAGTCCAGCTTCAGCGCAGAGACCGAATCCTGGCATGATTTCTTCACCAAGTGCTTCTCATGGAAAGTGCACCACAGCTGTGCAGGGGAAGAAGAAATCCATCAGCCCATTGACCCGTCTCCTTTGCCCAGTTGGCAGAAAACATCACTTTCAACCCTGATGATGAGTCCTTTACCCAAGGAACCGTTGCAGACACCAGGCCAGGGAAAGCCTCTAGATGTTGTTGGAGTACAGCTCCCATAAGCATCAGCCAGAATGTCTAGTGGCATGATGGGAATTGTAGTCCAATTCTCTTTGCTTAAGAAGTATAGCAAGCCCTCTCTGTCACACTTTTGACATTAGTCGAACTTCTCCTCTTTCCCAACACTTCCCAAATTGGTCTATTTCTTCACTTTTCAATTCTCATTGGTGTTTGTTTGCATGCAAATACTCTTTTATGCTCCGTATTATTATTTCTGCACACTGCTTGGGTATTCTCTGAATGCAGAGCGGTTTGGACATTATTAAATATATAAAATCTTGGGAGAAAGCTAGTTTAGGACTCGTATACAGTGGTACCTCTGGCTACGTACACTTCAGGTTACATACTCCGCTAACCTAGAAATAGTGCCTCAGGTTAAGAAATTTGCTTCAGGATAAGAACAGAAATCGGGCTGCGGAGGCGCGGCAGCAGCAGGAGGCCCCATTAGCTAAAGTGGTGTTTCAGGTTAAGAACAGTTTCAGGTTAAGAACAGATCTCCAGAACGAATTAAGTACTTAACCCGAGGTACCACTGTATCTGACATGCTAGTTTTCCTTGCGTCTGTTTCTTCACAATGGCCTTTCCCTTACTCTCACCATGAAGAAGCATTCAGACATGCACCTCACAGCACACTCTCTCTCTTCAATCTCTATCTCTCTCTTTTTTTAAAAGAATATTTATTAAAGTTTTCAATAGTAATACAATAAAAAGAAAAAAGAAAAAAACTGACAAAAATACAAAAATAAAAATATTTAAAAACACATAAAGTTTCTATTACTTATTTTTCATTAACTTATTTCCCAGACCTCCTCATACCTCCCTTTTTTGTATCCCAATTCAGATTGTTAGTTCAGCAAATCCTTATCAATAAATTTTAACCTATTTCTATACCTTTTTTTCCTCTTAAAGCATTACAGCTGGAAACCACTTAATTTCTAGCCGACATCATTCTAACATTCATTAATTTTGCAATATTTCTGTAAATAGACTTTAAATTTCTTCCAATCTTCTTCCGCCGACTCTTCTCCCTGGTCTCGGATTCTGCCAGTCATTTCTGCCAATCCCATATAGTCCATCACCTTCATCTGCCATTCTTCCAGAGTGGGTAAATCCTGTGTCTTCCAGTACTTTGCAATAAGTATTCTTGCTGCTGTTGTAGCATACATAAAGAAAGTTCTATCCTTCTTTGACACCAATTGGCCAACCATGCCCAGCATTCATTCATTCATTCATTCATTCATTCATTCATTCTCTCTCTCTCTCTCTCTCTCTCTCTCTCACACACACACACACACACACACACACACACCCCTGTAGCCAAAGGGAATAACAGTATAGGAAAATAATATTCTGTTAATTGTACTCAGGACCAATCTATACATTGTTGGCCACGTTTTTTTTTTTAAGCACTCAAACCAGCCATGTTTATTTTGAAGGGGGGAAAGGAGCCAGGGCCCAATCCAGGATGTGCTCCCAAGATGGTTTCTCACTGAAAATCAACCACCTCAGGCTGGGACTCAGAGGAATCTTCTTGCTGCAATAACAACCTTACCTTGCTAACGATGAAAAGTTCTTCCCGTTTCACAGCCCCTTCCTTGATTTTCTGCTGGAGGGCACTCCCAATCTCATCCTCATTCTTGTAGTAGTGGGCGCAGTCGAAGTGGCGGTATCCGAGGTCAATGGCACATTTAACGGCTTCGCCTACTTTTCCAACAGGTGCCTGAAATACAAAATTTGTATTCTTTTTTTTTCAAGCACTAAAACAAGCACTGCCAGCCTTTGAAATGTACCAAATTGCCTTTTTCTTTCTAAAACAAACAAACATTCCCAATTCGAATAAATGTCAGATATATTTACCAACTGGATTTATTAAACGTTTTCAAACATTACCACAAAAACAAAAAACCAAATATTACCACATACTACCCTGCCCCCCATTCTGAAAATATATATTTCCACCACAATAAATGAGCAATGTGATTAACAATTTGGAAAACAAATTTCAGGGAAGAATGAAAAGGATGGCCAAGTTGCTAGCTTCAAAAAGCTTGCACAAAACTAGCTCCAAATAGGCAAAACAATTTGACACCGGAATGCTGGAATTGTTTGCTGGGGCCCTTTAGATTTCAGTTATGCTAACCTGGGTGCAGAGTTGATATGATAAAATGTTAATCTGGGTCAAATATTCCAAACTTCCACCCATACATCTGGTGCTTTGCAGAGGGGCACAGGCAAAAGGGCAGATTCCCTGTTCCAAAGATTTGCAAACTAAATCAGCATTTCCCAGCTTGATGCCCTCCAAATGTTTTGGACTACAATTCCCATCACTCATTCTGAGGGCTCTTGGTCAGGGAAGGCTGATCCACCACAGTTCTGCTGCTAACTCTGAGTCAGCAAAACCATGTTGGCTAAACTTCCCCTAGACCAGTGCTTCTCATACAGCAGTGATGGAACCCATCGGATTTAGAACTCAGGGAATTAAATCAGGCAGAAAGATTTCATCTGTAGAACCGGCTCCTCATTTCAGAAGTTATGCCTAAGAACAGCAATGGTGGGAGAAGTGGCCTGACCACCCCACAACCCCATTCCCCCCCCATGCCTGCCTCCACCAGGGCCAGGGCCTTCTCAGTGATGGCTCCAACCTGGTGGAATGCTCTGTCCCATGAGACCAGGGCACTGCAGGATTTAACTTCCTTCAGCAGGGTCTGTAAGACAGAGCTATTCTGCCTAGATTTCAATCTGAACTTAGCCTGATCTTTTATTCCCCTTCCTTCCCTCCCCCCCCCCTTTTTATGAAGATTACCCGCTCTGGGATCCCACAGCTAATTCTCCCCTGGTCTCCTCAATGGCCCAAATAGGACTAATTTAGCCAGCTAGCCGTGGTGATCATCTAATGTTTATTGGATGGATTTCCTCCCTAAATTGATTTTTGAATTCTGAATTTATTGTTATTCACGCTTTATACTGTATTTTGTTGCATCAATTAAGTGTTTTAAATTTGTTGTTAGCCACCCTGAGCCCGGTTTTCTGACCCAGGAAGGGCGGGGTATAAATAAAAAAATATTATTTATTATTTATTATTGGTGCAAGTGATGCCTGAATAGGGTTTGTGGCTTTGCGGGGCACTCAGATCTTTCTGCCTCATTTCACAATCTGCAAAAAAAATAAAAAAAAATAAAAAAAAATAAAAAAAATTAAGATGCCAATTCCCTTAATAAAAGATGAAAAATGGGGAGAGGATGTTGCGTCGGAGGTCTTGGGTGGCCGAGGAAGTTCAGGCTGCCTTATGACAGCAGGAGGCAGAAACGTGTCTTTATATTTCTAAAATTGTTTCCATTACTTTTATGAGGCTGAACAAACAGAATGAGAAAGGCAACATTTTCCTCTTGGCTGTGCTTCTACAACAAGGCCCTTGGGAAAGAAACTTGTGATGCTTACCGTGAAACAACTCTTAGGCTTCCCAAAACCGGATGATATGAACTACGAATTCTCTACGAACTGTAAACTGAGAGGTGTTGTTTACAGGCGATGCGGCCTTGACAGGGCACTCCAAGGAAGCTCTACAGAGACTTATCAACTGTTTTGTCTGAGTTTCACCATAATCAGTACCCTTGACGCTCAGCTGGACAAGCATATTGGCAATGCAGCTACTTCAATGGCTTGCCTCTCCAAAAGGCTATGGGAAAACGTGATGCTAACTCCCATTACCAAGATCATGGGTAGGCAAACTACGGTAAGGCCCGGGGGCCGATTCCGGCCCAATCCCCTTCTAAATCCGGCACGCAGACGGTCGGGGAATCAGCATGTTTTTACATGAGTGTGTCCTTTTATTTAAAATGCATCTCTGGGTTATTTGTGGGGCATAGGAAGTCATTCGTATTTTTTGCAAAATATTAGGAAAAATGGTGGAATGGAATCATTTGGCTTTAGTAGAAATGATATTAGGAGTTATGTATACATAAGTATTAAGTTCTAGGATTTAAGGTATTTTATTGCAAGATAAGGTTAAAATAAATTAAGGTAAATTGAATGACAGAATATTGTCAAAGATGAAAAGGATTTGCTGAGTTAATTGATAGGTTAGACTGTTAAGATAAATTATCCAATAAAAATTGAGAAAGATGGAAAGAATTTGCTGAAACAAATAATTAAACTAGAATACAAAAAGGGAGGTGTGAGGAGGTCGATGAAACAAGTAAATGAAAGATAAAGAGATGGAATATTGGATGTGTGTTTTATTTTTTATTTTTTTATTGTTATTGCTGTATTTTTCTTTCTATTTTTTTATTTTTTCTATCTATTTTTTATATATATATTAATGTATATTGTTAATTTTTTTGCTGTTTGTTTTCTTTTTCTCTTTTCTGTAATCTCTAAACTCTTAATAAATATCATATAGATAGATAGATAGATAGATAGATAGATAGATAGATAGATAGATAGATGATAGATAGATGATAGATAGATGATAGATAGATGATAGATAGATAGATAGATAGATAGATAGATAGATAGATAGATAGATAGATAGATAGTCCGGCCACCCACAAGGTCTGAGGGACAGTGGACTGGCCCCCTGCTGAAAAAGTTTGCTGATCCCTGACTAAGATGGTCTTGCGTGTTGTGCACACTGCTTTAAGGAAGTGAGTCGTGGTCAACTGACAACTAATAATAATAATAATTTATTTATACCCCGCCCATCTGGTTGGGTTTCCTCAGCCACTCTGGGCGGCTTCTAACAGAATATTAAAATACAATAACATATTAAACATTAAAAGCTTCCCTAAACAGGGCTGCCTTCAGTTGTCTTCTAAAAGTCTGGTAGTTGTTTATCTCTTTGACATCTGGTGGAAGGGCGTTCCACAGGGCGGGTGCCACTACCAAGAAGGCCCTCTGCCTGGTTCCCTGTAACTTGGCTTCTCGCAGTGAGGGAACCGCCAGAAGGCCCTCAGCACTGGACCTCAGTGTGCGGGCAGAACGATGGGGGATGGAGATGCTCCTTCAGGTATACTGGACCGAGGCCGACAGGAGCAACTGACAGGAGCGACACCTCAACACCTTCCACATGCGCTGCGTCAGGAAGGTTTGGGGCCTCACATGGCAGCACAGAGTCTTAAACCAAGATGTGCTTTCCCAAGCCCACATTCCGAGTGTGTTTGCACTCCTGTCTCAACAAAGTCTACTCTGTCCACAGAATGGGAGATGGTAGGATCCCCAAGGACGTGCTGTACGGGGAGCTGGCTTCTGCCACCAGGTCCGTTGGCAGACCAACTCTGTGTAACAAATATGTCTGCAGTTGTGACATGAAGGCTGGCAACATCAACCCCGCTGACGACCTCAGACTGCCTGGAGACCGACAGTCAAGGTTGTGTATCCACAGCAGTGACCAGAGGAGGAATGATGGCTGGGAGGAGCACAGACGCCCGGGTGCATCTGCAGAAGCACAACTGGAAGCAGGCGCTGCAACAGTTTGACGTCACCCCCAAAGGCAAACTCCTTCACGGTCTCCCAAGATAGACGGAGGCCAAGAACAACAACAGTATAAGGCAGTTTCCTTATACCAAGCCAGACCCATTGGTCCACCTAGCTCAATATTGTCCACACTGGCTGGCAGCAGCTCTCCAGGGCTTCAGGCAGGGAAAATCTCCCAGTCCTACCTGGAGCTGCCAGGGTTTGTAACCAAAATCTTTGGCCCATTGTACCATTACCGATTTAACTTCCTCGTCTTTCATATTCCATTCCAACAATATTTTATACATTTTTGACAAAATTTTACAATCGTTATTTATCACATCTGTCTGGAACTTTGAATCTTTTTCTACATAACCCCTTTCTTTAATGTCTTTTTTAAACATTTCATTAACCTGAAAGTAATGCAACCAATCATAAAAATGTTCTCTAACTTGTTCATATGGCTTTAGTTTCTATTTTCCTCCTTCTTTGGTTATCAATTCACCATATGTAATCCAATTACCTCTCATATTTATTTTCTTTACACTCATAACCTCTAGTGGAGACAACCAGTGTGGAACTCTAGGTTCTAATAGGTTTTTATACCTATCCCATATTTCTATTAGTGGACTCCGAAATATGTAGTTCCCAAAACCTGTATGAATTTTGTTCTTTTCACACCAAAGATACGCGTGCCATCCAAATCTGTTATCAAATCCTTCTAAATCTAGTAACTCCTTATTCTCTAGTTTTATCCATTCTTTCAACCAGCAAAGGCATGCTGCTTCATAGTATAGTTTCAAGTCCAGCAGGGCGAAGCCTCCTCTTTCCTTTGCATCCGTTAATAACTTAAATTTAATTCTCGGCTTCTTGCCCTGCCAGATATACCTTGAAAGCGCTCTTTGCCACTCTTTAAAAATTACTACCCCCTTTATTATGAGGATAGTTTGAAACAAGAACAACATCTTTGGAAGGACACTCATTTTTACCATAGAGATTCTACCCCAAAAAGATAACTTCATTCTTCCCCACATCTCTAAATCTTTCCTTATTCCATTCCAGACCGGTATATAGTTGTTCTGAAACAAATCAATGTTTTTAGGAGTTAACCAAACTCCTAAATATTTTACCTTTTTCACCACCTCTATCTCTGTTCTTTGTTGCATTATTTCTACCATACTTTGATCCATATTTTTGACAATTATTTTAGTTTTCTTCTTTTTTAGTCTGAACCCTGCCTGTTCAAAGGTATTTCTCATCATTACCCAAAGCAGTCTATTTTACTGTTGAACGCCTCTTATTACGCTTAGAACAGTGCTCCTCATGTTCAACCAAAATCTGCTTCTTTGCCATTTCTACCCATGAATTCCTCTGCAGCAACAATGAGCAAAGTCCGCTGCGTGTGTGTGTGCATGAGAGACAGATAATTTGCCAGCGCTCCCCCCCCCCCGTAAAGTCATTAGTACAATGGATGGGTGCCAAATGTAAACCCAGTGTTAACCAAGCTTGGCAGCTTCAAAACATTTAGCTTTTTTAAAAAATTATCATTATAAACAATTATATCCTGCTTTTCACTGTCTAGGTTGCAAAGCAGCTTACAATGCCAGAAATTATACAATGTAAAGGAATTTGAAACATAAATTGAACCTCAATATTCAAAACCCTCAGAAATTTCAAACGTTTTAAAATTTCAATCAAACGCTATTTACCACAAATACTAAGTATATTTAGGATTTGTCTACTGAATGCAAATATAATAAGCGAGCTACACTGGATCACGATCTAGAACACTGGGGAAAAAATTCTCATGCCAAGTGCAATGTCCGCAGAAGAAAATTGTTTTGAATTGGAAAATGGGTGCAGGAACATTTTCCAGTTTAAAATTTACCAGGAATTTCACATCGCTGATGAATGTTCGAGAAGAGTAAAGCCAGGAGTGAACTGCAAATTCTGCCACTAAACTGGAAACTGAGAGGCCGTCCTAATGGGCTTACTGTTCATTTGGGGTCATTGCAACTACAAGAGATGCTTTTGTATCTCACTTGATGACTATGAACTTGGAAGACTGGAAACTGCATGGGAACTGACTCCTCTGAAAAGCTTTTGGGCGAGTTGAGGAGAAAGGAAACTGCTCTCTCCGATAAGAATTCTGCATTGGCCATTCACACACGCAAGTCACCAGGTCCGGCAAAACACTTCAGAGGTGATGTCTGGCAGCAAAACGTCTGAACTGACAACCGAGAGCCACTTGGAACTGAGGGACTATGAGGCAACAAGAGGAAACGAGTTCTATGTGTGAGGATGCTAGCAACGGCCCCGTCCACAAACGCAAATCACTGGGAGCGGCAGGCAGGCATATGTGAACGTGCATGCACAAAGTACGATTTTCTTCTCTCCCCCTCTCCTATACTAGGTCTCCTGTCCATCCAATGAAACTGGCTGCCAGCTGATTCAAGATAATAATAATAATAATAATAATAATAATAATAATAATAATAATAATAATAATAATAAAACTTTCGATATCACGGCTCAGAATAAAACTTCCTGGACGTGCAAGTCAGGAATGGCGACAACCACTGCCTTGTATTGCTTAAAAATGGAACCAAGGCAACTTTGGGGTGAACACGCCTCTCAACTGCTAATAAGCAAAACCGGAGCTGCAGCTGCTTTGATAAGCGCCGCGGAGTTCTCACGTGCAGGCACTCCGAGAAAACGATCTGCACGTGAGAACGAGGCTTGTGCGTTCCTTTCGGGCCGAAGCAGCACAATTCAAAGGAAACGTTCGTCCTAGAAACGCACCCGGTTTTGTATGAACCTTATATTACCGGAATCGAGCTGAATATAGGCAATAAAAAGCAGAGAAGGGAAAGAGTTGCATAGAAGTCGCTCCAAAGCGCTGCAAGGCCGACCTCCTTTCCCGGCTGCGCGGAGCAAACGTGCGGAAAGGCACGGCGGCTAAGCGCCCCGCCGAGCAAGCGGATCTCCCTCTCCCTCCAACTGCGCAACGAAAAGAAATAAATGGGGGAAAGGCTTAAAAGCAGCCAGGCGCGCAACTGCCGCTTGCAGCCCGGGCAGCTTTGAAGGCGCCGCGCTGCAAAGGGCAAACTGCAAAAGCAGCAGCTGCAGCCGGGTGGTCCCTGCGCCCGCTTTGCCCCCCAGTACCTGCCAAGTGCCCAGCCCGAAGAGGGGCATCCTCGCCTTGGTGCTCAGCTCCACGAACGCAGCCATGGCTCTGGCCCTCGGAGCCTCTTCCTTCCCCCGGGAACAAGCCGCAGCTGTGCGGGTCTCTCTTCCCCCGTGACCAGCCTGGCTCCGCCCCGGCTCGGCAGGAGAGCGCGGAAGCGCATATCTGAGCGGAGGGCGGGCCGGACCGGAGACGCACTGCTTAAGCGCGTGGCGCTGGCGCGGGCCGGACAGGATCCATGCAAACGCCTGATTTGTTCTGTGTACTATGACCGCCCCCCCCCCGCTCCGAAAAAAAGTTTCCATTGCAATGGAAGAAGCGGGTTTAGGAGAATGGGAAGCTGTCTGGAGGAAAGTGCGAGCATGCAGACTTTTAAAATAGACTTGGCCTTTCTCTGATTGCTATAAGGAAACGCCGGGATATCTTAATCTGCCGTTGAGGAGCCCAGGGCAGTAAACGTGCCTCTCTTTATTATTGTATTTTTTTCCCCTTTACCCTCCCACCAAGGTCACCAGCAAAGGCAGTCCACACATATCCCGACAGAATGTGGTGGCAAATCTGCAGCTTTGACTGGTTGTGCATTCATTGCTCGGTGAGGATTTGAACCCACATCCATCCGGTTAAGCCCTAGAATCATAGACTTGTAGAGTTGCAAGGGACGCTGAGGGTCGTCTAGGGCCAGGCAAACCTTCTCCTGCAATGGGTCGCCCATCCAATTTGAAACCATGCTGAACCTTGCTTAGCTTTGCAAAAAATGTGCTAGCAATTTTTTTGCTGCATCATAGTACTTTATCTACACCCCACAGGCTTTCTGCCTGCAGGGAGTTAGTACATAAGGCACTGGCGGGTAACCTCAGATGTGAGGGCCAAATATGGCCCTCCTGGCCTCTATCTGGCCCTTGAGACTCTTCCTAGGCCACACCTGCCACCAGTCCAACTTTGCACCCTTTCCTGGGTAGTTTTGGCCTGACTGGAAAGTGTCCTTGAACAGAGATAGGTGTGCAAGTCTGTATAGGTAATGCCATGGATTACACTAGAAAGCAAAATTTACATGTGTCATCTCAACCATTTGTGCCTCTGGCCTTTGGAAGCCTGCCCCAAAGGGAATGTTGCCCTTCACCCCTGACATCGGGAAGCAGACAAGGATGTGCCCACCAAGTTCAACTTGACTGTTTTGCTGTTTCGTGAATATATCTTCCCATCAACAGCTAATATGAACAAGGGGAACAGCCTCTTCTTCTTGCTAGTGAAGGAGTGAGGACCAGGGGTCCACCTGGGTCCACTTTGGAGAGCCAGGCTGGAGCCATTTTATAAGCTGAAAGCCATCTTAGAGAGCAAACTAAAAGCTAAAAAGACATTTCTCTCTCCCCTGCTTGCCCCTGCTTGCAAAAAACAATATTTTTGCAACACAGCGAGTTTGCAAGAGGATGCGGTCAGGGGATTTTGATAATAGTTGAGCCTGGTTCTGAGAAACTGTTCGTTTGCCCAGGATGTCTAGCCCACCACAAGGTTCTAAGCCGAGCAACCTGTTAAAATCACAAACACAGGTGGGGGGCCAGAGCATTTACTGGAACCAGTAAAGAGGTCAGAAAGATTTTAAACTCGCAGCGCCACCTAGTGTATAATGCAACTTGGAACCGAAAGGCCACCATCAATTCTTTAATTGGTTGAGTTTCAATGAATATGCATAAAGGAGGGTGTCTGGTGGAAGGAGAGGCTGAACTTTGCTTTGCCTAAGGGGATAAAAACTGTTTGCCCCTGGTGTTCGTGGGCATTCTCTCATTTTGGCTGAATGCACCCCTTTGCTTTGCTTGTCTGACAAATAAACCAAAGTCAATAAAACTTTTGTTTTAAAATATTGCTGCCTGGATTTTTCCATTCTGGTCTGTATTCTGAAATCTCTAACATTAGTAGTGCAGGAGGAAATCCAGAAGTACAGAGTCCCGCCATGGGAGCCACAGCCACACTTCTTGTGCAAGGTTTCTTTGTGCAAGGTTGTATAATAAACTTCACCAATAATACTAATAATTAGGAGCACATTGCAATGATCAATGAAGATCTCCATGTGTTTCCTTTCGGCTAGATCTGGGCACATAAATGGGCAGATCATTTGGAGTTCCCCAATACCTTCTTTTGGAGTGCCTTGAGTTGTGAAGGGAAGAAACAGAACTTACACATAGGTCTATTGAAATGGAAGCGCCTTGTGTTTTCAGTGTTCCTAAATGCTTAGCCTAGGTGTATGCAGTGGCAAAAAAGCTCTCCTTTCATGCTGACGGGGTGTGTCTCTAGGGCCCTGGAGACAGGGATGCTGCTGCAATAAGTTTTGGACCCCCTGGACCTCTCCACCTCTGCTCCCCTCCCACTGGATGATACTTTTAGGGCAGGGCTAGGGAAGCTGCGGCTCATTAGACTCCAACTCCCATCAGCCCCAGCCAGCATGGCCAGTGGTTAGGCATGATGGGAGTAATAATAATAATAATAATTATTATTATTATTTATACCCCACCCATCTGGCTGAGCTTCCCCAGCCACTCTGGGTGGCTTCCAACAAAATATTAAAATACAGTAATGCATCAAACATTAAAAGCTTCCCTAAACAGGGCTGCCTTCAGATTTCTTCTAAAAGTCTGGTAGTAGTTGTTCTCTTTGACATCTGGTGGGAGGGCGTTCCACAGGGCGGGTGCCACTACCGAGAAGGCCCTCTGCCTGGTCCCCTGTAATTTGGCTTCTTGCAGTGAGGGAACCACCAGAAGGCCCTCTGCACCGGACCTCAGTGTCCGGGTAGAATGATGGGGTGGAGATGCTCCTTCAGATATACTGGACCGAGGCCATTTAGAGCTTTAAAGGTCAGCACCAACACTTTGAATTGTGCTCAGAAACGTACTGGGAGCCAATGTAGGTCTTTCAAGACCTGTGTTATGTGGTCTCAGCGGCCACTCCAACAACCTCGAGGTCATAGCTTCCCTGTCCCACTTTTGCGGGTGCTTATGCCACCCTTTCCAGGAACTGCAACTACAGGGTTATAGGAAAAAGTGATGGCGCGGAGTCCTCACCATGTGGTCCCCAATCTTCAGGTGTTACCAAAATAGTATAAGACGAGGCTGGGGAACTTGTGGTCCTCCCGATGTTTTTGGACTCCCAACAGCCTCAGCCAACAGTCCAGAGTGATGGGAGCTGCAGCCTAACCTCTGGAAGTTCCCCATCTTTGACAGAAAAGGATGTTCTGAAGCAGCTCCCCACCCTTAAAGGAATGTTGGACGGCTGCCTGATATAGAAATCTTTCCTACAGGATATGCTGCAGCCCGTATAATGCATGAGCCCTCTCACTGAGCTATCCCATGACTTGGGAAGGAGGTGGACTGGGACATGCATACTGCATATTTTTAGCTTGACAACGTAACCGGGTCTTTGGGGATCCTAGAACAAGGACTTCTGTTTGGATTCCCTTCATCTTCCCTCAGCCTGGTGAGAGAGAGTGAGTTTCCTTGGCTTTCCGAGACACGAAAAAAACACACATGCACACTAAGGTCTAATTCACTCATTTACTGCCAGGCTGCTGTTGTGCCTAGGATTTAATCTAAGAACCAAGCCCTTTAAAAATGCCCTCAAGTCCACATTGCACACTTTCCTCCTCTGCCTTCTACAGGTGAACAAGACGCAGAGGGCTCAGGTCTTTGGGGTTGCTGCTGCCAGGAAGCTGGTCCTGGATTCCTGCGGCCCAGAAAAGGTGCCTCGAGATGCTTGCCCGCTCCGCGCGATCTTGAGGGCCCTTATGCTGCCGCCAGGGCAGGTCTTGCATCTGCAGCTGTTTGTGAAGAAGCAAAAGGGCAGGGACTGCGACACGTAGTTCAAAAGCGCGTTCAGGTTCTCCTCCTCAGACATTCTCTCCCACACTCGGGTGAAGATTCTTCGGCAGAGATCCTGCAGGCATTCTAGGGTGGAGAGGGCCATCTTGAGTTCTTCAAGGGCGTACGAGGCCTGGGGGACATTCTCGTGAAACTGGGAGGATAATTCTTCCACGCTGAAGAGGACGATCAGGTAGATGGTCCTCAGCGGGAGTGTGACCGTATAGTACAAGGCAGCCAGCCAAGCCTTCCATTCCTGAAATGCAGACATCCATTGGGGAATGAATATATATATACACAACAACATAGGGAGATGACTTATTACAAGTCATGACCACCTAGTGTGGTGGAGTGCTTAGAGCAGCCTCTCACAACCTTGGGTTGTTGGACTACAACTCCCATCAGCCCTAGCTGGCAGGACCAGTACTGCATCAGGGATGATGGGAATTGTTGCGCAACATCTGGGGACCCAAGGTGGAGAAAGGCTGGATTAGACTGCAGCTGGAGGGAGTATTGTGTCCAATTCCAGGCACCACAATTTAAGAAAGATATTGACAAGCTGGAATGTGTGCAGAGGAGGGCAACCGAGGTGATCAAAGGCCTGGGTTGGACTAGATGACCCTTGGGATCCCTTCCAGCTCTAAGATTCCACAATTCTAGAGTGTTGAAGAAAGACCTAGGAGATGGGGCTTCTATTATTCCCCACTCAGTCACGAAGCTCACTGGGTGACCTTGGGCCAGTCAACCTACCTGACAGGGTTGTTGTGAGGATAAAACGGGAAAAGGAAGACCCATGCGCACCACCTTGAAAAAAGGTGTTATATAAATGTAATTAAAAAACCCCCACAGGTAATAGCTGGCACTGGCTCTGCAGAGTTTCAGGCAGGAGTCTTTGCTAGCCTTATCTCAAGATGCCAGGACTCAAACCTGCAACCTTCTGCATGCAAAGCATTTCTCCTGCTACTGAGCTATGGCCTCACCACACTTAAAGAGAGATTTTGACACGGCGGGTGTGACGTAATGCAAGGATGAAGTTGCCAACTTTTCCACTAGCCCCTGCTCCTAATGCTTTTTTTACTGTGGATCAGCTTACAGGGAGGTGGTCACACTTAACTTTGTGCTGTGGACTTTGTGCTGTGAACTTGCTGAACTCTGTGGATCATGCTGAGGACGCACCCAGGAGCTGGCCAGCATGTGCATTTTGGGTGCCAAACGCAAGCCAGACTGGGTCAGATCCACCTGGAAATCTACTGAATCCGAACAGTGCCAAGTGCAAGGTGCACACTTGCAGTGGGGAAATCAGGAGTGCACTGTTAGTATCCTGGTCACCCTTCCCAAACACAGCTTGCATTTAGTGCTGTTTAAATTTGGAGCATAAATTCCCTTTCCCATGCATTTATTTTAGTTTGTGGACTTAATGGTCTTATGCTCTCCTCTCTCTCTTTACATGGCAATGTACTTCTCATTCTGCAGTGTGTGTGTATGTATGTATAAACCAGAGCTTTCCAAACATTACTGTGTCGGTTGCAGTGTGTAGGTGTGTCGTGTGGACGCTCCCCATGCTCTTCCCAGGGCTAGAAAGGGGTTAGTTTAACCTCTGGACATGGGTGGTGCTGTGGTCTAAACCACTGAGCCTCTTGGGTTTGCTGATCAGAAGGTCGGCAGTTCGAGTCCACCCAACAGGGTGAGCGCCTGTTGCTCTGTCTCAGCTCCTGTCAACCTAGCAGTTTGAAATCACACCACTGCAAGTAGATAAATAGGTACCACTGCAGCGGGAAGGTAAATGGTGTTTCCGTGCACTCTGTTTTCCGTCACAGTGTTCTGTTGTGCCAGAAGTGGTTTAGTCCTGCTGGCCACATGACCTGGAAAGCTGTCTGTGGACAAACGCCGGCTCCCTCGACCCAAAAGCGAGATCAACGCCACAATGCCATAGTCGCCTTTGACTGGACTTAGCTGTCCAGGGGTCCTTTACCTTTTACCTTCCTTTAGTTTAACCTCTGGTTTGCTAGTAAACTGAATTACTGTGTTACTAAAAGATGCATCTCTAAAAAGTGTGTCAGGAATATGAAAAGTTTGGAAAGTTCTGGTGTAGAATTTGACCCTGATGACACAGTTGCCTCCCCTTCTCCCGCCCTCTCTCTCACATACACCATCCTTGGGGCTAATCTAAGAAATATTTCAGCCTCACTGAAACTTTTTGTTTTCAAAGGAGATGTGATTGTTTCCTCCCAGCCCAGAGCGACATAGGAAGGGGAAAGAATGCTCTTACCGCATAGCAGTTTTCTGTGACCTTTTGGAGGCTCTGGCACGTGTGGCTGATGCGGCGCTGAGACTGCATTGAAGCATAGTGTTGGAATTTGTTCAGCAAGGAAAGCAAGCAGACCATGTACCCTTCACACCTGATCTGCGCCTGCACTTCCTCCCCAGAATCCCCCAATCCACATTTAGAACATGTCCGAGTCTCATCTGAAACGAAAGAAACATCACTGTGTGATCATAAAGGGAGACAGAAGGTTGCAGCTGGAGATTGCAGCAGGCCCGTGTTCGAGGTGGCCCCAGTCATTTTTGCGAGGTGTTGGGATCCATGGCCAGGAGACATCTCCATGAGCCAGTTGCCATGTACACAATGTTTCCCTACGCCGGGGATTAACCATGTTGGCATTCTTGGGCACCATTTTATAAGTTAAATTGTAATCACATTTTACGCCCCAATGGTGGAGCCATTGTTTAAAGCTTTTCATGTAACCACAGTGGGTCCATTGATTTCTGTGGGTCTACTCTGAGGAAAATGCCACCCAGTCATATGTGTTTTTCCTACTGCAGCTGAAAATGTGTGGGGGTGTGTGAAAGAGGGTGAAATGCCTTACTTTCCCCAGTCACCACTCGCCAGAAAATCTCTGGGACCTGCCAGTTAGTCTGGCTGCCATTCCCTCCCCACACCTGCAGAGATGTCCTGGGAATTATGCTACTTCATCACTTATCTTTCAAGATGACTTTGGGAAGGCTGCCCCCCTCCAATATGCCCCTCATTTCACCACATTGCCTGCCCCCTTTGCAAAATTTCTGAAATCTCTCTTCCCATTTTGCTACCTACAGATAGGACAGTGAGCTGAGGAGGGGTCATTTCGTCTAGGGCCTAATATTTTCACAGATGCTGACCCCCCTCGTGAGTGGTCAGGCTCCATAATAAATTTGGCACATCTAAGTGGTAGATGCTTCACAGTTAATGGAGCATGTATACACATTTGTGTGTGTGTGTTTTTTTTAAAAAATCCAACACTAGAGGAGCATAAAGTCGCGGAAAGATGCTCATGGGGCTGACCCAGCCTTAGACATTAATGATTTGTCTAAATCAGGAGCATGGAAACTCAGGCTTGGGGAATAAATATGGCCCTCCAGTCCTCTCTATGTGGCCCTCTGTGGGCCACACATCCTCTCCCCAAGCCACACCCCTCACTGGCCTTGTTTGCCTGTGCAGAATGCGTCCCTGAGGTCTTGTATTGCCTCTTGCTTGCCTGCATAGAGAGGGGTATGTGCAGTGCTTTTTATCAAGAAAAAATGGTGCCAGAACTCACCATGAAATTGTAAGTTGCCAGGCAATCTGGGGCAGCCCTGAACAGCTGTTGGTTTGACAACAGCGGCATTCACCGCTAAAAAACTACAGAGTCATAGATCTAAAAAAAGAATAGACTGGCATACACTGGCCAGTTTCTGTTTTGACTTGAAATGTTTGTTTGGGGCTTCGCGGAAGTACAGAAAGGCAAGAAGCAGGGGCCAGAATGGTGCCCACCTGAGAGATGCCGAAACTGCGCTCTGGCTGAAAAAAAGCTGGGTATGTGTAGGAACTAGTCTACTGTCCAAAGGGGTACTTTGCCTCTGTACCTGCCCCCCCCCCACTGGGCATGTGACCACCAGAATTTGCCCAGAAAGGAATGTGGCACTTGAACTGAAAGGGTTCTCCCACCCCAGGTCTAAATCTTGGTACTTTGTCTGCACATATCATTAAGATAAAAAACCACTCTGTGCTGTACAGGTAGGGGGGAAACACTCTAAGGAGTCCTTACTCATATCTTCATCGGCAACCAGGAGATAGTGATCTATAAATGCATGGGACCTGCCCAGCATGGTGTCCACACTGGTCCTGGCCATCTGGCCAACTCTCGTCCCCATCAACAGGCTCATACTCCCAGTCACCATGGACGTTGTGGTCCTCACGCTACCCTGGACAGCATCTCTGGTCATGTCAACCATCCCCGATAGCCTGCGGGTCATGGCGCTCTTTGCACATGTGACTTTAGAAGACATCATCTCCTTCGTACCAGAGACAACCTGCAAGAGTCAGAAGATAGATCCTGGTGGGATTATTGGAAACTAGCTTTTGTCTTGGGTACTGTGAATTGTAGCTCTGTGAGGGGCAAACTGCAGTGCCCTGGCTTCTTTGCAAGGAAGACATGTGTTTTAAATTTATGGTGCATGGGATGCGACCTGAGTCTGTGTTTTTTTTTATTTAATTAAAAAATTATTTATGATTTTCAATTTTATACATTTCAATAATTTTATGATCATTTTCACATTTCAAAACTTGGCTTCCTTCCCCTCTTTCTGCAGTTCCTTAAATTTATTTTTAATATTCTTTGCATATCCAAATTAACTTAATTTGCTCATTTATTCATCTACTTTAGATACATATATGCTTATAAAACTGCAGGTTATTACAATAATCCTGCCAATGTTCTTATCCGTTTACAGTTTATTTGTAAATATTAAATAGACTATTTACATTCTTTTACACAAAGTTTGTTATCTTGGTTTCTTATTTTTCTGCTAGGCTTCACCATTTCTGCATATTCCATAAGCTTTTTTATCCATTCTTCTTTTTCTGGGACTTCTACTTTCCATTTTTGGATAAATAACATTCTTGCTGCTGTAGTAGCCTACATGAATAAATTTCTAGACAGTTTGGGTAGTTCTGCCCCTATAATTCCCAAAAGGAAAGCTTCTGGGTTGTTGGTTTTTACAAATGTTATTTTAAACATCTTTTTCAATTCATTATATATCATTTCCCAGTAAGCTTTAACCTTACTACAAGACCTTACACATACGATATAAAGAACCTTCTTTCTCTTTACATTTCCAAGACTTACTTGATTTGGATTTATACATTTTTGCCAATTTACTCGGTGTTAGGTACCATTGATATATCATTTTCATATAATTTTCTGTTAGACCAATAAGATACTGTAAATTTTAAGTCTGTATTCCACAGTCGTTCCCATGCTTCCCTATCTATATTATGACCAATATCTTTTGTCCAATGTATCTGCCCTCTGTGTTTCAAGAGGACCATCTTTTCTCTTGGTTTTGGGCTGCTTTGAACTGTGGGTCATTTGTGGCATCCTTCACCTCTATTTGTGATGTTTTTAAGATGTTGCAAAGTGCCCAGAGACTTATTCGAAATGACCTAAATAAATGTTTGCAATCTTCTGGGAGGCAGACAACTGCTTACCTGATCAGCCGTCTGTTGAAGGATGGGCATCTTCTCTTCCACTGTATCTAAGCCCCGACAGGCGTACCTGTTTGCTGTTGCAACTAAGGAGAGAGAGACAGAGAGGAAGACACTTAGGTTATGGTTACTGGTATGAGTCCCTTTCAGTCTAACTAAAACAACTGAGCTTTGATTTATTTGTAACAAAAATATTATACCAAGAAATCACACAAGGAACTTTGGCAATGGTTACGAAATACTGGTAGGGTGAAAATCTATCAATTGTTCTTTCTCTCAGTCCCTCATTTTTCCAATGTCCGTTTTATTTTTCTATGGGCTTAACCACTTTCCTTCGCACTTTCCAGGCATGGTCCACACTTTAAAGCCTTTAAAGTCCTTTTTTTTTGCTCCAGAGCTTTCCTCATGAAAACCTGCTCTTTAAAGGCACAGTCTCCACTGTCCCTCATTTCAAAGGAAACATGAACCCCGAGTCAGTGCCTGGAACCCCCGGAATCTCACATCCCTCAAAGATTGCAACAATAACAACAGCAATAAATCAGTTACTCTAACAGCACACAGTTAAATAGCCAAGATACTGAGGGCAGGCCTATGTTCATAAAGGAAATCAGGAAAAACTTGACCGCATTTCTAACCTGGAAGAAATTACCCAACACAACTTTTGTACAGGATTTTGAACTTGATTCCCCTGTAATTTCTTACCGCCGTCTAAACAAACCTTTACTTTTTCCACCACTGGTGTGATTATTTGGCTAGTCAGTTTTGGATTTCTGTCTGTAACAACCAAATTCAGCAGCAGATCCTCCTGTTTTTTTTCTTGGTGGACTTCTGAGCAAAGTAGAACAGGGACTTACTAGAATCAGCGGCATAGGAAGGGGGGTGACAAAATGGCCAACCAGCTGGGAGGTGGGCACTCCGCTTCCCTGGTTCCGGCGCTCAACTCTGAGCGCGCTGCGCGCTCGCCTCCTGGCACTACCATCCTGAATTGGGGGGGCTGGCACCAGTTTGGGGAGTCGTGGGGAGGGGGGCGAATCCTGACTCCATCCCACTGGCATGTGGGGCGGAGGCAAACTTGAAAGCGGAACCTTTTGCAGGAAAACACAACACGCACAAACAGGCGCCCTGCAGCAGCGAGTGTCTTTCAAAATGCAAGCAAAGCAACGGAGCCAGGTGACTTTAGTTTATGCCATGTCCCCACACTGAGCAGCCTTGCAAGGCTCAGATCTGGGGAGGGGGTGGCAGAAGGGCACAACAGCCTCCGCTCGGGGCTGGGGTTGCTCCAGCGGCGGTGGGGGTTGGTTGTGCGATGCCTTTGTTCTCTGTCGCTTGCCCTGCACCCTTGCATTGGCGGGTACCCACCCCAGGCGTGTTGGAGTCATGCTTCACCACTGACTAGAATCCGTTTACTGGTCTACAGGAAGTTCCAGGGTTCCAGGAAGTTCCTGCACTGTGCTAGACCTCATTTCCAATGTAGGAAGGACGCCTAAACTCAGAGAAGCTTGAATAGATTGCTGTGTGTGTTGATATCAGTGACAATTTGAGGGAGATTGTTACATGCAGTGGTACCTCTGGTTGTGAACAGGATCCGTTCCAGAGAACTGTTTGCAACATGAAAAGAGCGCAACACACAGTGGCGTGTCTGCGCACGCGCGGGTTGCAATTTGCCGCTTCTGCACATGCGCGTGACGTCATTTTGTGCTTCCGCGTATGCGCGAGTGTCAGGGTTTCTGGGAGAGAGGAGGAGATGACAGAGGAGACGGAGAGCGAGTGGGAGGAGGGGCAGAAGGATGAGGAAGAAGATGACGGAATTCTGAGGGAATCCACGAGTCTGAGCAGCGAGTCAGAGGATTCTCAAAAGGGGGTTACCTTAATCAAGCAAAGGGGAGGAGAAGGGAGAAGCGGAGAGGAGCTCAGTGGAAGACAGAGGAAGCAAGAGACGTCTCAGCCGGAACGGAGTAAAGGGGGTGGAGTCGTCAGCCTCTCGGAGGGAGCAGGATTAGGAGAGAACAGAGAGAGGGGGTTGGAGCAGGGTGTTCAGCCGGAAAGGGTGGAGAGCAGAGCAGGGGGTGGTGTAGCGGTCGAAAGAAAGGTCAGCAGCAACGTACGCGCGCCAAGTTCAAGCGTAGAGGCGCGCGGAAGTGGAGAGAGCTCAGGGGAGGAGCCCGGCCCTAAAGCCAGAAAGAGGGGGGAAGAGGCGGCAGAGGATTCAGCCTCAGGCGAGTCACGGAGAGAGGGAACCCAGGGGGGCAGGAAGACCCTGCGGAAAAGAAAGGAGAGGAAGAGGTGGTCTAGAGCCAGGCTATTAAGTTGGTGCGGAAGAGGGGAGGAGTCAGAGGGGACTTCAGCGGTCTAACGTGGCAGACGTACGGCCACAATGCTGAACTGTATGAGAAGCAGAAATCTTCAATAAACTTTTCCTGTAAATAAGCTGCAACGGAGTGAGGTCTCTTGTGAGCTGGGACCAGATCTGGGTGGCCGTGACAGTAAGTCCCCTCTCTGAAAGCAAAAATTTTTTTTTGCGAAGCTCACGAACGGGAGCAGCCATGAGCGCTGAGGAGCAGCTGGTTGCATTGCGGAATCAGGTTACCGCTCTCACATCGGCAGTCATTGCTTCGCAGAAGAAGAATGACGACTTGGAGAAGACGTGCCAGGATTTGCAGGCAAGGTGGGAGCGCGCGGACAAGGCGGGGGCCCCAGGATCCAGAGCGGAGGGCATTGCGCTTGGACGGAGGGGGGGTGCCCTAGTTCCGCATTTTAATGGCAACTTGCAAGACTATCCCAATTTCAGAGCGGACGTTGTATATGCACTGCACTTACTCCGTCACGATTTTAAAGATGAGGAGGAGAGAGTGGGGTTCATTGTTTCGCACCTGCATGGGGAGGCCAGGGCTTGGCTACGCAATTTGTGGCGCGAAGATGGACCGGCCCGTCGCGATTCAACTGCGTTCATCAAAGCGATGGATTCTTGTTTTCAATCCTCTGTGGATGTGGACATTGCGCGCCGTCAAATGCACGGGCTGAGGCAGGGGAAAGCGACTGTGCGCCAATACCACTCTAAATTTTTTGCATTGCTCACCGCCTTAGATTGGCCAAAGGACAGTAAACCGGTCAGAGATCTTTTTTGGGAGGGATTGAGCCCCCCCATCAAGGATGAGATCGCTAGGGGGGACAGACCCCAGACCCTAGAAGACGTGGTGCAACGGGCTTTAGCTCTTGGAATTCGACATGAGGGGCGTCCGTGGCATGAGGAGGACGGGCCCCAAGCGCGTGCGCAAGCAAGGACTCTCCCTTTTGGGCACAGGGACTTCAGCCGTGCGCACCCCTCGCCAATGGGGAAGGACAGAGAGGAGCCAATGGAGATTGGTGGTGCTAGGGCTCAGAAGCCATCCCAGAGCCCTGTCCCTGGTGCAGCCAAAGCGAAGCCTCCTAGAGGAACCAGGAAGTGTTACATCTGTGACAGTGCGCACCATATGGCGAAAGAGTGCCCCCAGAGGCTCCAGAAGCACACTGCAGCGCTGGCAACTGTAACAGCAGAGGTGCAACCAGGGGAGCAGCTTCAGGGAAACGACAGTGCCTGGCTGGAAGCAGAGCTACTGGGGCTCAGCCAGGCGGATCTGTAGACAAGCCCCCAGCATCACTGCAGAGCGTGGACCCTTTGCCTCCCAAACCGGCAGTTCTGCTCACAGCAACACTCCAGTTGCCTGATGGGAGACTCCTTGAGGTTCCAATAACGATCGATTCGGGAAGCAACGCCGACTTCATGGGACTGCAGTTCGTTAAGCAGCACAACATGGCGCTCCTGCCTGCAACGACGCCTCTGAACGTGGTCACGGTGGACGGCAGGAAGTTGCTGGGGGGGCAAGTGGTGCAGCAAACCCCTCCCATGATGATGCAGATTGGCAACCATCGAGAGCTTATTAGTTTCAATGTCACCCACTTATCGGACACACCCATCGTGTTAGGCATGAGTTGGCTGGAGAGGCACAGTCCCGCGGTTGCGTGGTACCAGAGGCAGATCAACTTTTGTTCATCGTATTGTGCTCAGCATTGCTTTCAGACCGATCAGGGAGGAGAAGCTGAGCAGCCATTGCATCTGAGTATGGTGCAAACAGTGCCTCACAAGTACCAGGACTTCTTGGAGGTTTTCTGTGAGAAGGAAGCTGACAAGTTGCCGCCTCATAGACCTTACGACTGCGCGATTGATTTAGTGCCAGGGGCGCAATTGCCTGCTGCCAAGCTGTACTCCATGTCGGAGGACGAAATGCAAGAGCTTCGGGAGTTCATAGACCATAACCTCAAGCGCGGTTTCATCCAGGAATCTAAAGCAGCGGGAGGCAGCCCTGTTTTCTTTGTGAAGAAGAAGGACACGCCCCAAAAAAGGCTTATAGTGGATTACAGGTTCATCAACAGCTTGACTAAGCCCAAAGCTTTCCCCATGCCCAAGATTGACGACCTTTTAGCGACCGTCAGGAGGGGCAAGATTTTCACCAAGCTGGACCTACGTGGAGCTTACAATCTCATCCGCATCCGGAAAGGAGATGAGTGGAAGACCGCCATGTTCACCCCTCTGGGCACATACGAATACAGAGTCATGCCTTTCGGCCTCCAAAATGGCAGCCACGTTTTTCAAGCATTTATGCACCACGTGCTAGCAGGTCTCCTCTACAAAAAGTGTGTCTGCTTTCTCGACGATATCCTGATTTTCTCGGAATCGCCGGAGGATCACGATAAGGACGTGAGGGAGGTCCTGCAGAGGCTGAAGGAACACAGGCTGTACGCCAAGTTGGAAAAGTGCCAGTTTGATGTCAGAGAGGTTGATTTCCTTGGCTACAAGTTGTCCGACGAGGGACTGGCCATGGACAGGGCTAAGGTTCAAGCGCTGTTGGACTGGAAAAGCCCTCGAAATCGGAAAGAGGTCCAGAGGTTCATCGGCTTTGCCAATTTTTACCGCAAGTTTATTAAAGGTTTTGCGAACGCGACGGCGGCGATCACTGACACCCTCAGTTCCAAGAAGAAGAAGTTCGTCTGGACCGAACAAGCGGAGCGGTCCTTCCGGACGCTTAAGGGTCTTTTCGCCTCCGAAGAGCAGCTGCTCCACGTGAATCCCGGCAGACCCATGCGGGTAGAGACCGATGCGTCGGATAGAGCGGTTGGGGCCGTTCTTTTGCAAGAGGATTCACAAGGCAACTGGCGACCGGGTGCGTTCTACTCCCGGAAGCTCAGCAAGACGGAGCGCAATTATACCATATGGGACAGGGAGTTGTTGGCCATTCATGCAGCTTTCAAAGCGTGGCGACACTTCTTAATAGGAGCCAAGCACACGGTGCAGGTCCGCACGGATCACAAGAACTTAGAGTATTGGCGGACGGCTAAGTTGCAGACCCAGCGACACATGCGCTGGGCGGAGTTCTTTGCGGACTTCGACTTCAAAATAGAATACATCCCAGGAGACTCCAATGTTATTGCAGACGCGCTGTCCCGAAAGCCGCAATACTTGGAGGAAGCAGCTCCAATCGCAGCAAAGCACATTTTCGCACCGCAGGCGTGGACGTGCGCTACCATCGCAGTCGACCTGGACGCGGTGCGACGCGCGTTGCAAAGGGATCAGTTTGCACAGTCTAAGATGGAGGAGCTACGCGGAGGGTCGCGACACAACGATGAGTTTCAATTACAAGATGGACTTTTGACTCGTAAGGGTGCCCTTTACGTGCCCACCGACGATCTTCGAGCCAAGGTTCTGCAACAGTTGCATGACGCCCCTAGTGCAGGCCATTTCGGCAAAGAAAAGACGATGGAGTTGGTGGCTAGAGACTTTTGGTGGCCCCAAATGAGAGGAGAGGTGGCGGACTACGTCGCCAGGTGTGATATCTGCCAGAGGTCCAAACCAGTGCACCAGAAGCAGGCGGGATTGCTAGAACCGCTGGAGACACCGCAGCAACCATGGGAGAGGGTAGCGTTGGACTTTGTTACAGACCTGCCCAGCTCCAGAGGTAAGACGGCGGTGTTAGTGGTGGTGGACTTGTTCACCAAGATGGCGCACTTCATCCCTTGTGCCAAGGTGGCGACGGCAGAACAGACCGCAAAGCTCTTCATCGATCACGTCTTCAGAGTGCATGGACTTCCGCAGTCCGTCTTGTCCGACAGGGGGCGCCAGTTTGTTTCCACTTTCTGGCGAAAGCTTCTGGGCATCTTGCACGTCAAAATCAACCTGACATCGGCGAGGCATCCACAAACCAACGGTCAAGCGGAGAGGGTCAACGCGATCATGCAGCAGTACCTGCGGTGCTACGCCAACCAGCGACCTGCGGCGTGGGTGGACTATCTGCCGATGGCTGAATTCGCCTACAACAACACGAAACACGCTTCCACCGGGGTGACGCCTTTCTTCGCGAACAATGGCCGTCATCCCAGAACCTTCCCGAGATTTGCGGCACCAGGAGGGGGGGGGCCTCAAGATGCCGACCAGTTTGCAGCGGAGTTGCAAGAGGTGCACGAGGAGCTGCGGAGACATTTGGAGCTGGCAAAACAGGCGTATAAGGTGCAGGCCGATAAGCACAGGAGGGCGGGAGAGGACATCCAGGTTGGGGACTGGGTGTGGTTAGCAGCCCACGCGATGCCGGCCAGGTCATTGGCCAAGAAGAAGTTAGGACACAGGCAGCTAGGGCCATATCAAGTTGAGGCTAAGATCAATCCGGTGGCTTTTCGTATAGCCCTTCCGGAAGGTTCCAGGGTGCACCCGGTCTTTCATAGGTCGGTGCTCACTCCCTACAAAACCCCACACAGGTTTCAAGAGTCAGGAGCACCCCCAGAGCCACGTAGGAGGGCGCCTGAGAGGGGGGAATCGCCAAGACCAGAACCTCTTAACGAGGTCACAGAGATACTGGACTCGAGATGGGGGGAGGAGGGAGTTGAATATTTTCTCGCCAGGGAGGGCACACCAGCCGCTGCTAATAGTTGGGTGCCAGGCTACGAGTTAGACGAACCCCTTTTGAAAGAAGAGTTCCATGCACTTTTCCCACATAGACCCATGCCAGCTGAGTACTTTGATGACTGGCTTTTCACACCCACATTGTCAGATAGCACGTTCAGGGGTTTCTCTTCCCCCGAGGGAAGAACACCAGAATCAAGCCCGCCCAGGGGATCGTGCTCGGGGGTGGACACGGAAACCCCTTATTGGTGGGAGGAGCAGCCAGAGGAGGAATGGCGTAAGAGGTGGCTGATAGGTCCTTGGCGGGCAGCACCGGAGGAAGTAGCGATGGAAGCAGAGACTGAGAAGCATTTGGGGGAAGAACCCGACTTCGAATACACTTACACAGAACTGCCAGCAGAGAACATTGACGTAGACGACCTGTATCCTGAGCCTACCCCCGAAGAGCCGCAGTTTCCACAACCGGTCCCCGGCGAGCGGGAGGGGGGAAGGGGGGGCTTCGAGGGGGGGATGGATGTCAGGGTTTCTGGGAGAGAGGAGGAGATGACAGAGGAGACGGAGAGCGAGTGGGAGGAGGGGCAGAAGGATGAGGAAGAAGATGACGGAATTCTGAGGGAATCCACGAGTCTGAGCAGCGAGTCAGAGGATTCTCAAAAGGGGGTTACCTTAATCAAGCAAAGGGGAGGAGAAGGGAGAAGCGGAGAGGAGCTCAGTGGAAGACAGAGGAAGCAAGAGACGTCTCAGCCGGAACGGAGTAAAGGGGGTGGAGTCGTCAGCCTCTCGGAGGGAGCAGGATTAGGAGAGAACAGAGAGAGGGGGTTGGAGCAGGGTGTTCAGCCGGAAAGGGTGGAGAGCAGAGCAGGGGGTGGTGTAGCGGTCGAAAGAAAGGTCAGCAGCAACGTACGCGCGCCAAGTTCAAGCGTAGAGGCGCGCGGAAGTGGAGAGAGCTCAGGGGAGGAGCCCGGCCCTAAAGCCAGAAAGAGGGGGGAAGAGGCGGCAGAGGATTCAGCCTCAGGCGAGTCACGGAGAGAGGGAACCCAGGGGGGCAGGAAGACCCTGCGGAAAAGAAAGGAGAGGAAGAGGTGGTCTAGAGCCAGGCTATTAAGTTGGTGCGGAAGAGGGGAGGAGTCAGAGGGGACTTCAGCGGTCTAACGTGGCAGACGTACGGCCACAATGCTGAACTGTATGAGAAGCAGAAATCTTCAATAAACTTTTCCTGTAAATAAGCTGCAACGGAGTGAGGTCTCTTGTGAGCTGGGACCAGATCTGGGTGGCCGTGACAGCGAGCGACAAAACCTGGAAGTACTGTAACCCTTTCCGGTACTTCCGGGCCGCCGCAGGACATAACCTGAAAAAACGTAACATGAAGCAGATGTAACATGAGGTATGACTGTACTAAGCTTGGATCCTGGAACAATAGGTAAGTAGGATCATAAATGCAACAACTGATTGGCTTGCAGGAAAAGACCAATCAGGCTCCCGGAGGGAAGCAGAATCAGCCAATTAGATGGGACTCATTGTGTAAATAATGTATATAAAAGCCTGAGGTTTGGCGGGCAATTCAATCACTGTTTTACAAGCTGCAATAAAGAGCATGAAATCACTACAGGACTCCGAGTATATTTCAGTGATTGTGAGCTAGCTTGTCAATAAATGCTCTTTGCAATCTCCTCGGCTAATTCTAGCTTCTTGCATTTAGCGTGCACACAAAAATGCAGCCCTCTGCCTCAGTTTTACTCACTCTGAGGTTCAAATGTAGTCAGAAGTGGCTGGGCCTTGTTGATGGCAGCTCCAGTGATGGTCTTCATGCCTTTCTCTGCCCCGCCACACACTGTCTGAAGGTAGGAGCTTTTTCTCTTGATGGAGGTGTAGTTTGAAGAAACCAAGTCGCAGACAG
Organism: Podarcis melisellensis; assembly: GCF_964234715.1. Lineage (NCBI taxonomy): Eukaryota > Metazoa > Chordata > Lepidosauria > Squamata > Lacertidae > Podarcis > Podarcis melisellensis. The sequence goes on from NC_138542.1 coordinate 60,091,768, forward strand.
AGCACACCAAGGGGAGGCTGCCAACTCTCTTCAAGACATTCTGACATGGAAGCCAAAGCCAGACCTTTGTTATTTAAACCATCAGTTGTACAATAAATCCATAAATAAATACCATTCAGAGCACAGTTCAAACAAAACAACAGGTCCACACCTTTGCACCTTTGGGGGATTGAGATGGCATTGCAAAACCTGGAGAGATGGGTAATCAGAGGAGAGAATAAGATAGCAAAAAGGAGTGTAGCCCAGCAAAAAAAAAACTGGAAGAAGAAAAGAACAAAGTGGGGAGTATTCATCTAAACACTTGTTCTAATACAACTTTAAGCTGTGCCATCTAGTTTCCTGCTTTGGAGAGTTGGGGGAAAGGTTGGGAAAGTTACATGCATAGCTAAAAACTGTTTTTTTTTTAGATACCACCTATGGTATGCAAACGAGCTTGAATACACAACTACCTCATCCTCGAGACTTTCGTCTGAGGTCTCTGAAGACGTAGCAGACGGTTCTGGCTTCGTAGAAGACATGATGCGTTCCGTGGTCACTGGAAGTGCAGAGAACAGAAAGCAATTGTGTCGGGGGCAATCATGGCCCAATTAACGGCCACAAATAGCTCCGTTGCTGGGTTGCTGCCAGTGGAAGCAGAAGATGGGAAACTCGGGTTCAAGTCCCCATTCAACCATGAAACTTAGCGGGTGGCCCTGGACCTGTAACTATCATTCAGGCTGACCTACCTACCTCACAGGGGTGTTGCGAGGATGTAATGTTTATGTGTGTGTAGGGGGGTGAGAGCCCAGCAGACCACTTTCAGAAGGAAGGTAGAATATAAGTGCAGCAAGTAAATCAATAAAAAAACAGGCTATGCCTTTCCATACTGGGAAACTTTTCCATTGATCATGAGGCTTGAAAGCACTCACACTGTCTCTAAATTTTTAAAACAACAACAATAATACTTTTATTATTTACACCTTGCCCATTCGACTAGGTTGCCCCAGCCACTCTGGGCAGCTTCTGACATCTATAGAAACATAATAAAACATTAAACCTTTAAAAACTACAGAGCTGCCTCAGATGTCTTCTAAAGGTTGTATGGTTACTTATCTCCTTGGCTCAGAGGTCACATAACTCCATTCCCTCCAACATTTTTCTGATAAAAATAGAAACACCTTAAGGAAAAGCGGGACGTTCTGGAATCAAATCAGAAACCGGGACAGCTTCTGTAAATCCAGCACTGTCCCTGGAAAATAGGGACCTTTGGAGGGTCTGCTTTCTGGCACCCACTGTCTGCTATAGCTTCATTCCCTCTCAATGTTAAAGATGAGCAGTCTGTGTTGCGTGTTGAGTTCCACAGTGCCACCCACCAAATAATCCACACTTCACACTTCAATTTTTTGTTTAAGGTTTTTGGCATAATTTTGGCCACAACTTTATTCAAATACAATATTTGTGAGTGGTTGCTTAGGCATTGGTTATGACTATCTGTCCTTGCCCCCCAAGGACAGAGCTGGTCCCTTCCGGACACCACTGGAAGCCAGCGTGGGAAACAAGTATTGGGTGAGAAAATGAAGCTGGGACACAGACCCTCACCTCTCACCCTCATGTTCCGGTGGGGCTTGCACAGCCCGAGCCCGGCTCCACGGACAAGGACAAAAGAATGGCAAGCCCCTGGATTCCTTTAACGGAATTCCCTTTCACCTCATTTGGAGGGGTAGGCACCTTACCCCTCCAAGCACCAATTAACCAATGCCTAACCACCAACCTTACAAGTTGTGACGATTTGCTACGCAGTAGGCAAAAACCAAATGGCACAAGCCAATCAGCCAAATGGCAAAATTCCTACCAGGCCCCCGCACCAAGGCGAACGACCCCATGACAGGCATAGCAAGGTCAACCAAGCAAGACCACCCTAATTAAAGGGAGGGAGGGCGGGTGATCCGATCCAAAACGGCCAAGAGGACGTCCCCTCGACTGGCCCCTTCTATTTAAAGCCTCTGTCCCCTCCTCCAAATTAGCAACATCAAAAAATCCCCAGCAACCCATTTAACCACTTAAAGGCTGGGTTCTACCAAATTTGCCTAATCATGCCTGGGTGGCCTGCTCCCCAACCGCAACACGTGCTCTCTGTTAGGGAGAACATGCTTTGTGATGGAGCAACTACCAGTATATGCCCACTCAAATGAAGCTCACTGGGTGACCTTGAGCCTGCACTATTTCTCAGGTTATTTCACCAGGTTGACATGATTAAAAAAGAGGGGGAAAGCCCTGCGTTTTATTTTAATTTTAAAATCAAGAGGTATATAATTTGTATGCAGTAAGTTGTGAAATGAGTAAAATGTATGTTGTGCTGAGCTCTTCGGAGGAAGGGCAGAATATAAGCTTAAAGAAACTGATAAATGACATACCATCCAAGTCGATCCAGCGACAAACAGATGTGAGCATTAGAATTTCTGGGATACAAACACCCATTGTGAGGTAGGAGTGGCCATGATCAAAAGCTCTGTATACTCACCCATCCTCAAAACAGCCTTTGGGAAAACTAGTGGCTAACCCTGTTCTTAAATAAAGCATTGTTGTCCCTATAGAATGAGCTGTATTCCCCCACCCCCCAGTGTTTACCCAGACTCACCAGAAGGTGACCCTATTACCGTTTTTTCCCAGAGCAACAACTACTTTGGACTTGGAGGAGGAAGACTGGATTATTCCATTGGGCTTATTCTTCACGCTGACAGCTTCCTATGTTAACATTTTGGGCATTTCCCATTAGAGGAGGACTACATTGGATCTCAGGAAGAGGCTTCCACTGCCATGGTTTCAAAACATCATCCCCAGGGTGAATGAGGATGAATTCAGGAAAGATGGTGGCGTTTTGCCACTGTCTAAGACGGGTCATGGGGAGAAACCACCAGGGTTGCAAGTGATGGGAGTTTCCATTGTTTCTTCAGCCCGGCAAGCGCTGAAGGAGAGAGCAGTGCCAACCAATCAGGCTGTACATGCAAATTAGTTTCTTTATGATTGCTTGTCCAATTGGATACAGCAGCTATGAAGGCTGCAACCCTATGCACACCTTGCCTGGGACTTCAGCCCAATTGAATCCAGTGGGGCTTATTGCAAAGAACGTTTGAGCCCTACTGGATCAGACCAAGGGCCTGCCTAGTCTGCTGTCTTGTTTCTCATATGAGGAGCAGGACATGAGTGCAATAGCTCTTTCTTGGGGCCCTTCCACATGCCTATTTAGTGTGGACTTGGCGCTGCTCCTGCACATAAGTCACTTTAACTGCATAAACCCTAATATTTCGCTAGGCATTTGAATCCCTCCTGCAAAACTCTCAAGGCAATCTTTGGCCAATTTTGAGAACTTTCAGATTGCTTGTATTTATTGTTTATTATGTTGCGAGCTTCCTCGGATGGACCATGCCCCCAAATATTGTCATAAATAAATATGTGCATTGTGGAAGTGATATTCAGTCAGTACGGCTGACCCTTTGCCCACCAGCGTATTTAAATTTTATTACAGCATGTTGTAGCTTATAACATGCCACCAGAGGGCCATAGAACCACATTTGCTTTAAAAATTCCCCTCAAGTCAGGAGAGGTGAATCTTTCCATCCACCAGACTTGGCTACTTTTTCTCTTCTCTTTGTGGAGATCCCACAGCTGTTAAGCCAGTCGTTCCTTCCAGAAAACTCCTAAGAAGTGTAAATGATCACTTGAGGTGCATCAGATACGGAGATGATTGCATTCACTTTCCTGATTATAATGCTAGAACTTCTGTCCTGGCATCTGATGTTCTGTTTACACTGCAATCTGTACCTGTCGTGCTAAGGATCTGTGACTTTTTAATTGATATACCTCATTATTGTGCACCCACTGAATCTTCTTTTAAGTCTTTTGTTCAGTTTAGAATGCAACACATGCATTTATTTTTATTCCTTTTTGGCTTGAAACCACATGGGTGCCTGATGTCAGCAACACCTCAGTTTCAAAGGGTTCCCCATCCTAAAGGCAAACTTATTCTATTACCTTGTGGAACTCACAACCACAAGTTATAGTGGTGATGTCCAAAAGCTTACATGGCAGGGAGGCGGGGATTAGGCAAAATAATGGAGGACGTCTGTATTCAGAAATCCTGCCCTTCTACCAAACACAGAGACAACAGGATAAGACTGTTTTCTTTAAACCATAACTAGCCTCTGTTTTTTCATAAGTTGTCTGCTGATGCAAGCAAAATACTGGGACAAACTCACTTTTGTCTGATCCAGCATACTATATTCTCCACATGGCCTAGCAAGTGACTTTAGGATTGCAGCAATAGTTATCTGGAAATAGTGTGGTTAAAGATACACCATAGTGACCCTGTTTGCATCTGCTAAATCACCAGGAAGGAGGACAAAACTCTGAATTTCACATAATCACATCGTTGGACGGAGCCTTGTAGGCTATTTCCATCTAATTCTCAGCTCTGAGTAGAAACTCTAGAGCTACAAGCATCCTCAATAGATGAATTTGCAGCCCACCACTCCTCTAAGTCATTAACTTCAATACTGAACTGTTCTTACTGGCTAGAGGTTCCTCCTAATGCCCAACCAAAATCTACCCTCTTTGTAATTGAAGCCCATTGGAACTACTTTAAAAAAAAAAATAGTTTTTACACTGCCTCTTAGCTTTAGAAAAGCTTTTTTGTCACCTTGCAAATTCAAAGACATAATAATGAAAAGCATGCAGTAAAAAATATAAACAGTGCAAATGCAGGAGAGCAGATAAAATAAACGAACAGTAAATTCAGCAGACAGCTTTCATCAGAATGAGAAAAGGCTTGGGAAATAAAATTTTAAAAGGTTTTCAAAGCTGCATCAAAAAGCAACTCAGGCTGTGTACACCCACCAAGTATTTAAAGCACCCCTTTCAAGAATTCTGGGAACTGCAGTTTCTTAAAGGTGCTGGGAATTGTAGCTCTGTGGGTGGATTCTTTGGAGGCAACTATGATTTGAATCTACACTATGTACATAGCCTCTGTTGCCTGATGATAAAGTATTCTGCAAACAGGAAACCACAATTTAAAAGTCTTTTCCTACAGGTATGTTTGACAGTGGGGCCTCCAATGCTGATCTTAATAATATAAGTGATCTTTATGTTGCTTACCTGATGGGGAGCTAATGGAGTGAGTAAAATTCTCAGGATAAATCATCATAGCAAGAGCCCGGCGCAGTTTATGCAACTTCTTTCCTAGATTAAAAGATTGCAGCAGGAGCAAATTGGTTTATCTGTGTTCTGAAAAGTTTGCGCTGACAAATTCGCAGAACATTTGAACATATCCACAGATGTCCCACACAAGATAAAAACCAAACAAAACGGAAGATAAGGATTTTTTTCCTTTGCCCCAAATTCTTATGAAGGAGAAAGCTTGTTTCCTGCTTCTGTTTATGAGGATAGGCCAAAAAGAGTCGGGTACAGAATTACCACAGAATTACCAATGTTTGGTTTCAAAAATTCTGGCCCACGAGGCAGGGGCACAAACAGAACAGGATCCAGCAAACAGGATCAACACAATATGGTGGGTCAACTGCTAGACTTTGGCCAAACCAGGGGTTTATTTTACCATAATACTGCTTAACCTAACAGGAGGACATGTTTTTACTTGTTGCAAAGAGACGGAGTTGGCAACCTCCGGCGTACATTTTGCAAATATTAATCGAAAAAGAAGTGCTATCTTAATGATTCCACACACACCCCACCCAGGGGACTGATCAACATGGCAAGAATAGTAAAGCTTACAAGATATGTAAGGTGAGTACACAGCAACAGAAATACAAATTCCGTCTCACTTTTTTTCCAGAACTTCTGCAGCTTCTCGGAGATGTCACACTCCTTTCCCTTCCCTCGAAACGGCATTTCCCTTATACAGATAGAGGGTAAGGGCTGTCTTTCACAGAGTTCTAAAAACCTCCATTCCTCTGTCACCCTCACAGAGGAACGCATCAACAATCGCCCGGATTGCTGCCTTAGAATACGGAATCCCTTCGTGGGAGGACATTCTGTTCACCGCATTCAGAACTCTCCACCGGGTGGTCTCCCTCTTTTATGCCACTGATGGATCTTGAAGTGTCCCCTGAAATGCTTTCAAGCAATTAAAATTTCACAGAAGACTGGGAAACTCATGGTGGCATCAGTGATGAGGGCATAAACCTATTAGGACAAGTGCCTTAAATTTCCAGGCCAGCAGACCATGTAATTCATGATGGAGGTCGCACAGTCCAGATTATGGGCCACCCCGGCTGAAGGGCTCCATTGCCATAAATATCTGTAATTTGCGTGCATTTGTGTTTGATTAATTGCCATAGCGTAGTAACAATGCTCTGTAGTGGTTCAGAGGAGAAGTAGAAGAAGAGTTTGGATTTGATATCCCGCTTTATCACTACCCTAAGGAGTCTCAAAAGGCTAACAATCTCCCTTCCCTTCCTCCCCCACAACAAACACTGTGAGGTGAGTGGGGCTGAGAGACTTCAGAGAAGTGTGACTGGCCCAAGGTCACCCAGCAGCTGCATGTGGAGGAGCAGGGAAGCAAACCCAGTTCACCAGATTACGAGCCCACAGCTCTTAACCACTACACCACACTTTTGCTTCTCTCTGCGAGCGTATGTATGTCATAAGCAGTACTAGACCTCAAGCCTGTCTTGCAGCGCTTTCATACCCACCAAGTGTCTCGATTTCCCAGGGACAGTCCCAAAATTACAAAAGCCACTCCAGCTTCTGATTTCATCCTGGAATCTGGCTCTTTCTCCCACCAGCACTGCTGTTGCTGAGCTCAGGGAAGAGGATGAGCCAGCACTTGTCCGGAGTGGTGGTGGCGGCAGCTGTGGCAGAACCCCACCCCCAAGTGTATCTATTTTCCAGGGATGTCCCTGATTTAGAGACGCCGTCCCAGTTTCTGATTTGCTCCCGGAATGCCCTGCTTTTCCTTAGGATGTCCCAATTTTCACTGGAGAAATGTTGGAGGGTATGGATTTATGTGAGCCAAGGAGATATGTAACAATTCAACCTTCAAAAGACATTCAAGGCAGCCCTGCATGGCAAAGTTTTTAAATGTGTAATATTTCTTTCTTTTTTTATATATGTTGGAAGCCACCCAGAGTGGTTGGGGCAACCCAGTCAGATGGGTGGGGTATAAATATCATCATCATCATCATCATCATTATTGAATAGGATGTCCCTATTTGGAGAAATGTTGGAGGTTATGGGATACTGACTTGGGGACAATCCTCACCAAATGCATAAGACACTGTTAGCACACATTATTCAGGTAATGCATAATGGGGCTGTATGCCAGAGGTGGGGAACCTGTGGCGCTCTGGATGTTGCTGGACTTCAACTCCCATCATCTCTGACCATTGGTCATAATGGCTGGGGCTGATGGGAATTGAAGTCCACCAACAAGCTCTGGCAGCCCACCAGACCCCCAGCCGCTACTGCTCTATATCCTGAGAGCAGACTCCATCACCAAATTTGTGGACCTAGAGCCATGCTGCCTATGAGTGATTCTTGTCTGCAAAGTGGGTGGCACACTTGTCACAGCAGTCGGCATTTATTTGTGACTCAAAGGAGAGTCAGCTGTAGAAATCTATAGTACATAATGTTGGGAAACTGTGTATTTAGAGCTCTAGCCAAGATCTGACCCAAAGTGGGGGAAATTAAACTTGACAGATGGACTATTTCACACAGCACTTTACAGTATATGCAAACTATTTTTGAACACAGCTGCTCAGAAAGAGCTTGTAATATTTTCATAGACGTCATAGGCACCTGGAAAAACAACAACTGGTAATCGGCTGAAATTGAGGCTTGCTAATATTATCTGGGCTCATTGAGTTTTGGATCACACTGCCAACTCTCTCTCTCATGACTTTTAGCATCTGAAAGACTAGCTGTATTTCTACATAGATATAGATATATAGCTATCTCAGACCCACACACAAAGTGAAAAAGCACTTAATTTTAAATATTACAGCCACATCTTTACCTTATTTAGAAAATGTATTCATTTTCCTATTGAGCTATGCAATTTGTAAGTTCAAGTTTGTGGCATCCTTTGTTCCATGGTACAGCATCATTTTGAAAGTCAATCTTAACAAGCAAGCTACTACAAAATAAGGAAGCTGATTTAAATTCAGCTACAAGCCAAGCTGAAGCTATGGTTTTCCCAGTAGTGATGTATGGAAGTGAGAGCTGGACCATCAAGAAGGCTGATCGCCAAATAATTGATGCTTTTGAATTCTGGTGCTGGAGGAGACTCTTAAGAGTCCCATGGACTGCAAGAAGATCAAACCTATCCATTCTGAAGGAAATCAGCCCTGAGTGCTCACTGGAAGGACAGATCCTGAAGCTGAGGCTCCAATACTTTGGCCACCTCATGAGAAGAGAAGACTCCGTGGAAAAGACCCTGATGTTGGGAAAGATGGAGGGCACAAGGAGAAGGGGACGACAGAGGACGAGATGGTTGGACAAGGTTCTCGAAGCTACCAGCATGAGTTTGACCAAACTGCGGGAGGCAGTGGAAGACAGGAGTGCCTGGCGTGCTCTGGTCCATGGGGTCACGAAGAGTCTGACACGACTAAATGGCTAAACAGCAACAGCAAGCCAATTGCAAATGATCAATAGTTACCTTGTGGGCTGCAGGTATGATGAGGGTTTTCAGCAAGTTTTGATGGATGCTACTAAGATGGCCAAGGAGCTAAAAAATACTACCAAACTTTGAGAAAGAGCAAGTTAGAAGGGGGGGAAAAATGGCTGTTTGAGTATAAGGCACCACAAGATTCCAAAAGATTTAAAGCACTAAACAGCCTCGGTCCAGCACACCTGAAGGAGCATCTCCACCCCGATCATTCTGCTCGGACACTGAGGTCCAGCACCGAGGGCCTTGGTGGTTCTCTCACTGCAAAAAGTGAAGTTACAGGGGACCAGGCAGGGGGCCTTCTCAGTAGTGGCGCCTGCCCTGTGGAATGCCCTCCCCTCAGATGTCAAAGAGATAAACAACTACCTGACATTTAGAAGACATCTGAAGGCAGCCCTGTTTAGGGAAGTTTTTAATGTGTGACATTTTAATGTAATTTTAATTTTTGTTGGAAGCTGCCCAGAGTGGCTGGGGAAACCCAGCCAGATGGGTTGGGATGTACAAATAAATTATTATTATTATTATTATTATTATTATTATTATTATTATTATTATTCCAAAGCAAAAATTCAAAGGAGGTTTCCACTATGCTGTCTTAGACATGGCCATGCAATCTGTTGAAGAGAGATTCCAAGAGCTACAACAATATAATTCCCTGTTTGACTTTCTGAATGATACATACAGTATATAATTAGGACGACTGAAGGTCTGCAAGGATTTTTTTTTGGGGGGGGAATCATTGATGCACAATAGAAACAAAATATATTGATGCTGAGGATCTGTGCTTATAGTAATAGCTCAAAGACTTCCAAAGTCCATGCTGCCACAAGTAATTCTCTTCATGCTACAACAAAAACTCCTGGTGTCAGTGTCAAGTGGTGAATGTAGGTTCTCAAAACTCAATTTTTTTAGAACTTTCATAAGCTTTGTCGCAAAATAGACTAGCTGGCTTGGCAACTATATCACTGAAACATGCCCAGACACCAGCACTTGACCTGAAGGAATCAGTGGCAAAATTTGCAAAGGATAAGGCATGCAAGTGAGATTTTGATGTGCCTGAGATTGAAACTTTTAATGGACTGAAATTTTAACACCACAATTCACAAGATTATTCAAAATGATTTGTGTGCTAAAATGTTTGGTTTGGTGTGTTATGGTTTTTTATATTTGAGAAGGATAAACAGTTATGGTTCTATACTTATTCTTGCAATATAAAATAAATTTAGCAGTTTCTAGTTTTGTGCTTTTCATTTTTTTCTGCAAGACATCTGTTTTTGAAAATTGAAATTAGCAGAGAGAGAGAGAGAGAGAGAGAGAGAGAGAGAGAGAGAGAGAGAGAGAGAGAAATGAGACGAGGGAAGCAAGCAAGCAGTTAACCTTGCCTAGGGCACAAAATATTTTGGCACTGGGACTGCTCCTAACCAGTGGTGTAGCGTCGGTTGTCAGCACCCGGGGCACGGCAAGTAATTTGCACCCCCTAACCCGTGGATTTGTGCCCCCTAACCCATGGATTTGCGCCCCCTAACCCTAACCCCCAAATGTTGCGCCCGGTGCGGCCGGCCCGCCTGCACCCCCCATGCTACGCCACTGCTCCTAACAACTCTTAGCACCCTTAACAACCTATAGTTCCCAGGAATTATAGTTCTCCAGGACCATTTGAAGTGCTGTGATACAGCTCTAAAGACATATCCACATTCCCTAGCCCTTAAAATTCTCAACTGATGTCTGTATCAGAAGGATTTTACAGTGTTCTTGCACTTCATGGTTCATTCTGTAGCCCTCATTAAGCTGTGAGTCATCTACTCAGTTTTCTGATGGGGGGGGGAGAGAGAAAAGCAGGAGGAATAAATACATAACCTTGCAGCAGCAGCAGCAGCTTCAAGACCGAAATGCTCAGAATTTTGTTCTCCAGGGGAGCAAAAAGAATAAAAGCAATCAGGTGTAAAGGCAAATGGGAAGCAGAAAATATTACTTCCTTTTTATTCCTAACCTATGCAATTGTGGGTGGCAGAATAACTTTGAATTGCAAGCAATTCTTTTAAATAGACTTGGTAGAATTCAGTTCCCCCTTTAGGATCACTACGGTGTAATTTGGAGGGTGAAATTGAAGTTGTTCCTAGCCACCCATCAGCTTCTGTCCTTCCGGCTATCCATTTTGTTAATACAGTTTCCCCCAGCTCACCCTGCATGCAAGGATTTATTTGCTCATGTTGGGAATTATATATCACATCCTGTATTATGACTCCAACAAGCCTGCAGCTTTTGGGTTCATGTATGTGCCTCAGAGATACTGACCTTTGCAAAAAGTGTAGTGATAAAAGTCTAGCTGCAGCATAAATTCTGGGGTAGTCATGATTAGGGGCATTTCACATATTTTGTTGTTGCAAATGGGGTTTGGCCAATGTGTATCCATTGCAGAGGGAGCTGCGGCTGATCCTGGCTTCCCTGCGAGTGTCTTTGCATCATGCACAAATTTGCAAATGTTTGCTTCTCATATTCACAGTTTGCATGCTTCTTAGGTGACTGCTTCAGAAATATGAGGGTGGAGGGTGGCTCAGTCGGTAGAGCGTTATACTCTTAATTCAAGGTCGTGGGTTTGAGCTCCATGGAGGGCACGAGATTCCTGCATTGCAGAGAGTTGGACTCGATGATCCTCGTGGTCCCATTCCAACTCTACAATTCTAGAAGTTCTCAAGCCGCGTAATGCATACAAGAAGAAGAATTAAGGGGTGATATGATAGCCATGTTCAAATATATAAAAGGATGTCACATAGAGGAGGGAGAAAGGCTGTTTTCTGCTGCTCCAGAGAAGCGGACAGGGAGCAATGGATCCAAACTACAAGAAAGAAGATTCCACCTAAACATTAGGAAGAACTTCCTGACAGTAAGAGCTGTTCGACAGTGGAATTTGCTGCCAAGGAGTGCGGTGGAGTCTCCTTCTTTGGAGGTCTTTAAGCAGAGGCTTGACAACCACATGTCAGGAGTGCTCTGATGGTGTTTCCTGCTTGGCAGGGGGTTGGACCCTTCAGGAGTCTCAAAGCGGCTAACATTCTCCTTTCCCTTCCTCCCCCACAACAAACACTCTGTGAGGTGAGTGGGGCTGAGAGACTTCAAAGATGTGTGACTGGCCCAAGGTCACCCAGCAGCTGCATGTGGAGGAGCAGAGACACGAACCCGGTTCCCCAGTTTACGAGACTACCGCTCTTAACCACTACACCACACTGGCTCTCAAAATGCAAGAATGCATGTATCCGGCTAAGGTGTGCATAAAAATGTGACTTAGTGAAAGATGCATTATATAAAAGGGAAAGATGCACTGGACAAGTTTATACAGTGGTACCTCGGGTTAAGTACAGTACTTAATTCATTCTGGAGGTCCGTTCTTAACCTGAAACTGTTCTTAACCTGAAGCACCACTTTAGCTAATGGGGCTTCCTGCCGCTGCCATGCCGCTGCCGTGAGATTTCTGTTCTCATCCTGAAGCAAAGTTCTTAACCTGAGGTAATATTTCTGGGTTAGCGGAGTCTGTAACCTGAAGCGTATGTAACCCGAGGTACCACTGTACAATGTGTATAATAGGAGGAAGTCACACAAACATGCGTGTAAATTTTCATGAGGATGTAAAAATACATAAATAAAACAATGCAAACTTGTGGAGAGCCAGTGTGGTGCAGTGGTTAGAGTGTCAGACTAGGACCTGGGAGATCAGGGTTCAAATCTCCACTTGGCCATGAATATCTTGGGCTAGTTAGGCCTCTTAGCCTGACCTACCTCACAGGGTTTTTGTGGGAATTAAATGAGGAGAGGGAGAACCATGTGGACCACCTTGAGCTCCTTGGAAAAAAGGTGGAATATAAGTGCAATAAATAAATAAATGTGGAGAACCATATTGAAGACTTGGGGTGGTGGTTGGGAGAGACAGAATAGTACTGAAATTGATAGATTTACCCACCCCTACCTGGGAGTTGCACACCCCATTCTGAAATGAAACTTTATGAGGATTACGACGACTGAAGGAAGAATGAAGTGTGCCTACAACCGTAAATTTTTTAAAGTATGCCAGCTCTCAGAAATTTGGGAGTTCTCATGCGTTTTCTTCCAGAATCGCTAACTGTCCAGAACTCATTTCCCAGGATTCTTTGGGGGAAGGCATGGCATGACAATTCAGCTGACAGATAATAAATCCAGTGTCAGTTTGTAGTTAGGATCTGCTGTGAAGGATGCCCAACCTCCCTACAATATGTCTCCATGGTAACCTCTGCTCAGAAAGCACTGGAGATGTTTAGTGTCATGCCAAAAAGGTCAGCATCTTGCAAACAGAAATAAATTAAGGGAAATTGCTGTGACTCAGAGGCAAAAAGTCTACTTCAGGATGGCTGGGTGTCTAAAGCTATGAAGCACCTTCTTTCATTTTATTACCTCTTGAAGTAGAAAAGTGAATATATAAAGATAGGGGATGTTGGGTCCTACATTTTGCTACATCTCTTTGAACATAGCTACATGTAACAAGCATGTTTATTTGTTTTCTTATTTCAGGAATCATATCCTGAAACTCTCAGGGTGTTTATTTTCTTCATTAATTTTTTGAATTCATATACTGCCCTGTATCCACAGGTCTCAGGGCGATTCACAGGCTAAAGGGTAGTTTATAGTTAAAAATAAGATAAAACAAACAATTTCACAGAGAGAGAGAGAGAGAGAGAGAGAGAGAGAGAGAGAGAAAGAAAGAAAGAAAGAAAGAAAGAAAGAAAGAAAGAAAGAAAGAAAGAAAGAAAGAAAGAAAGAAACTTTGATAATTGAAACAGCAGAGAGCAGCACAACGATCAGGAACTTTTAATGCAGATGGAAACCAACAATTTAAAGCCTGGGTAAATCAGTACTGTACAAGGTCAATCTCTCTGAGAAGGAAATACTAAAGGCAGAGCACCACAACTGCTGAGATTCTTTCTCAAGTAGTTCCCCACATTCAGCCACCACCCATTTGCAGTTAATAACGATGATGATGATCATCATCATAATGATGATGTACCCATTATCTTTTCCCTAGTTTGCAGGGTGGTCCACAGAGACAATTTTCGGCAGAAAAATGGCAGGGGGGGGGCTTAAGAAGTCTCTCTCCTCCCTCCTTCCTGAAAACCACCTTCTCTTCCCACTTCTCACTACAGTGGAACCTCGTGTTATGTACCATCCTCCTTGCGAACGCTGCGAGTTACGAGCTCTGCTAACCTGGAAGTAGATGCCCCTTGTTGTGAACTTTGCCCCAGGATGCGAGTGGAAGTTGTGTGCAGGCAGCAGCGGGGGGCGCCATTAGTGAAAGCGTGCCTCATGTTATGAGCGGTTTTGGGTTACAAACGGACCTCCGGAATGGATTAAGTTTGTAACCAGAGGTACCACTGTACAATCTTTATGTCTGTGTGGCACTAAGAAGAAAAAGTGACAGAATAAGAATTATGGCATAAATAAACACAAATGCGGACAGTTTATCTCAGTACCGTGGTACCTTGGGTTAAGTACTTAATTCGTTCTGGAGGTCCGTACTCAACCTGAAACTGTTCTTAACCTGAATCACCACTTTAGCTAATGGGGCCTCCTGCTGCCGCCGCACCACCAGAGCACAATTTCTGTTGTCATCCTGAAGCAAAGTTCTTAACCTGAGGTACTATTTCTGGGTTAGCGGAGTCTGTAACCTGAAGCGTATTTAACCTGAAGCGTATGTAACCCAAGGTACCACTGTATTGTCTATTCCAGAAGGTGGCTCTCCAGCGTGTCTCCAAAGGCGGATTTAGGGCTGCATGACCAGTTCTGCTGCACTGGGTGCTGAGCCTAGTGGGTGTTGCAGGGTGCTGCAACTATGACATAGTGAATTGAGCAGAACAGAAGGTGAGAGTCGGGTACGGGTGAATTTTGGCCTTGCACAGGGTGCTGCTGAAATCTGAAAGACCAATGTCTGCTGCTGGTGTCTCCCACCCACCATCTCATCTTTATAAGCAGGATGAAACCCAAGACTCTCTTCGCCCCCAAAATGTGCTCCAGCACTGCACCACAATGCCTGCCCACCCCCTCCTAGGCTTTTGTATGGAACAATGCAAATGCCAAGCTTCTTTCATGGTTTCTTTTCTCTCCCAGCTTCATTTCCTATGAACTTTAGAATTGTTCAGACCAGATCTTAAGAGAAGATTGTGTCATCGTGCTTCGTACTTTGGAAGCTTTCTGCTTGCACTTAACCAAATCAAAGCCATGGGAAATCATTTCCCTTTGCAAAGCAGCTAAGTATCTTGACATTTATCGAAAAGCTGCTTAGGAGGATTTTTGGAACTCCATTTTTGTTAAAAGCCGTTATATAAATGTTCCGCATTTTAGCATCTGGGCAGGGTGTCTTCAAAAGGCAGGTACACACTGGGCTTATTTTCTCTGTATTAGCAGACTCTACACACATATAAAATAGCAAGAAGAAAGGAGAGGTTTGTGGTGGCTTTAGCTGGTTTCAGACGCTCTTGAAAATCTAGTTTTCCAACTTCCGTATGAGCCCTGCAGCTTTTAGCAGAAGTGATGCAATGGGCAATTTCATTCAATGGAAAGATAATGATTAGAAAAGCCTGAAACATATGAATAGGCAGAGCCTGGAAAGCTCATTTTGAAAAACAACTAGTTCAAGAAGTCCAAAAAGGAACCATCCCTTCATCCCTTTACAAAACAGACTAGTTTGGTTCACATTCAGATCACAGTTCAACTCAAGTCATTGGTGGTGGCAGAGGAGGGGCAGGAGGGCAAGCCCCCTCCCAAACAAGCATCTCACCCCCACTTGCCCACCCCATTTCTGAACTCTTGTCATTAGCATATACAGTTATTTTTCTTTCTTGCCCACCTAGAAATATACTTTGCCCCTTCTGTGCCCTCCTATAATTTGTTTTTTCTTTCTTTCTGGTGTTGCCACTGGCTCAAATTTATCCAAGCAATCCTCAGCATCCCCCTGCCACAGCATTTAGAATATCACAAGATGCTGCGCTGAACTATAAAATTAAGCAGGCTAAGGAAACCGTAAATGGCATATGCAGTCGAATGTGAATTGCTTATTTCCCCCAGCAGTTATGATCTTCAAGTTTCAAAGTCAAAGTGTCCAAGGAGTATTTTTTAAAAAAATAATAATAATGAGCTGGGATCGTTCGGTCGGTAAAGCATGAGATTCTTAATCCCAGGGTTGTGGGTTTGATCCCCCACATTGGGCAAAAAGATTCCTGCCTTGCAGGGAAATGGACTAAATGAGCCTCATAGTCCCAACTTTATAATTCTAGAAGCTAGAAATCCTTCAAAGTTCTATTTCAAAATGAACTTGATCCACGTTCAGTTCGCTTGGCAATTATGGGAACGACTTTTGAGGTTAGTTCAGAGATTGTTTTTTCTGTTTATTTGCATGCTTACACACAAAGGCACAAGCTGCTGTGTCTACTCTGCTACACATCCGGTAAAGCTGAGCAGCAGCTGAAGTATGCTGGCCCTAATTACACCACAATTTGAACTGATTTGTGGTTTTTCTAAAAAAAATTTTTTATTTTCAATGCAAAATTACAGCAAAAATTACAAACATTGAATCCAAAATAAAACAGTACAAACAAGAAAAAAATAAAACACGAGAAAAAAGAACACCAAAAACAAAAAAAAAACAAAAACACACATCTACAAATAAAACCATATCATCATTCTAATATTGTCATTACATACATATACACATATTGACTTCCTTCCTTTGTTCTAAGACCTCAAAATTTTTACTCTTTCTAAATTGCTGTGTCTAATGTAGATTACCTCTCTCTTTATACTTTCACACCGTTTTTCTCTTTCTTTAACCCTGCAAAGCATCATTCATTACATACCGATAAATTTGAACTAATTTGATGCCCTTAATTAAACCTAACTAGCCCATTCCAAGTCCTTTGCATACAGTTGCCAACTTTTGCACTGGACGCTGCAGCTGATCAACATCATCATCAGCCTTGTTCTCAGGCATCACTTGTAAGAGTAACCAATCTGCAACAGTGCCTTCCGTATTTTTGTGAGAATGGAAGAGACTACTCACAGTGCAAATGAACATTCAACTTGCCTTCCCCAATGCAAAATAACAACAAAGGGGTTATTTCAGGAACTTTCCTTCATTTAGGAGCAACAAGCCATTTAGACTTGCTATACAGAATTGACCAACACACCTAACTGGATTGTGAAGGAAACCACATACATTCACATCAGAAGGGAACTGCTGTTAGGGATTGGGGGAGAAATCTGAATTATGTTCACATTTAAAGGCAACTTTACCCAATAAATAAAAATAATACCTAACTGACAGTTTCCTAAATAATACACAAACTGAAATGCAACCATCCTTCAAAATTCACTCTACTCCAAATTTTGCAATGCAGTTCTCCAGCTAAGTAATTTTTACCAACATGCACATACTGGGGCAAAATGAGAATATAAATGCATACATTAGTGGAAAGAACATACAAAAATGTGTTGCATTCTGGAAGTTATTAGGAGTGTTATTAGGAGAATCTACCGAAGAATTTCCATGAGGTGTTTTTTCCCCATTTAAAAAAATCACAAAGTTTTTTGGAAATGTGAAAAACTAAAGTTAATAAAGGAAATATATTCCACCATCAGCTGTTGTTATAATCTAGGCATGCCTCTTAAAGAGATAGGCCACACATGTTGCAGAGTAGGTCCTTTGTCTCTTTGCAAAGGAGACAGAAACAGCAACAAAACTTACACAGCTGCATTAATTTGAGATAATCTCAACCATGGAATGTTACAGAGAAAAGCAAGGGGTTAAGTAAACTGGCAATTCAGTAAAGGCACTCAGCACCCCACCCTCAGATATATTAACCCCTTGCAGACTTTCCTATTTGAATACAGTGAATTTTAATTAAAGGGTTTTGCCTATTCCAACAATGCATACTTCAATATCACCATAAGAAGAGTCCTGCTGGATTGGGCCAAAGTCCCATCATACTTCGGCATCCTGTTCTCACAGTGGTGAACCAGATTCACTGGGTGAAGCCTGTGCAGCAGTGCTCTCCCCACCAGCAATTGGATTACAGAGGCCTTCTGTGGTGTGGAGAGCCAGTGTGGTGTAGTGGTTAAAAGCGGTAGACTCGTAATCTGGTGAACCGGGTTCGCGTCTCCGCTCCTCCGCATGCAGCTGCTGGGTGACCTTGGGCTAGTCACACTTCTCTGAAGTCTCTCAGCCTCATTCACCTCACACAATGTTTGTTGTTGGGGAGGAAGGGAAAGGAGATTGTTAGCTGCTTTGAGACTCCTTAGGGTAGTGATAAAGCAGGATATCAAATCCAAACTCTTCTCCTTCTCCTTCTCCTTCTCCTTCTCCTTCTCCTTCTTCTTTCATATAACCACTGTGGTTGGTAGCCACAGATGACTTTGGCTATCCTTAGGGTGGAAGACTACATCACCTTATTTCTTCATATAATACTGCCATTAAAGACCAGACTATATTTCCTCTTTGTTAATTGGCTCCTGTAGCAACAAATTATATGTTAGGTAAGTTTTGTTCCTGTGAATTTACATTCAGGTTTGTTGTTGTTGTAAATAGATTGCCAGAGTAGCCGCCACCCCAGTACTGTTCAGGATCCTGATGTGTGTGTTGGGATCCAGATCAGGTCCCTGGCACTTGGAATTTGCATTGGATTGGGGCCATAGCAGGAGCCAAATGGTTAAAGACCACACCCACCCCACCTTAGGGGCCTGATCTAAATCCAGACTCCTTGGGTGGCATTTAATGTATGTTCTTGTCTGAAGAAGCATTTCAGCCTGCAAAATGGAATGATCCCCCCTCCCTTCCACGCTGTTCAAAGGGATCCCCTGACTATCCCCAAAACCAATTTTGAGATGCATGGAGTGTGTGTGTGTGTGTGTGGGGGGGGGGGTGATGTAAAAGTTGAGGAAGCCCCATTGCACTAGTAGAAGTCTTTGTGCAGGCCTTCTGCTGATGGATCTCATTAGGTGAATCCAGCCCCCAGTGTTGGAAATTTGGGTGGAAAAATAACACAATTATACTGAGAATTGCAACTATGCAATTTGGCCCTGCCATCAGCCACATGCAGAACGTTCTGCAGGTGTTCCCAAGCTATTAAGCAATTAAAGAAGTTGCTCTCTTTTCATGCTATCCCAAACCATCTGCAAGAGATGGCAGTTGCCTCACCCTGTCTAATGATAGGCAGGCCCTGTTAAATACGCAACGGTAGGCCAGGCTATGTCGTCAGTTGACTACCTTAAGAGTAACCACTGCTAAGCCGTTAGAGGCTGAAAGTTCTGCAGGTGTTTCTATTAGAGACCGTTACGTGTTTACAGGGTTAGGTCCTACTTAAGAGACCACTGTCATCTTCACTTAGCTCAATACCTTATTCCTGAGTTTGCTGCACATCAGTGAACTATTTATTAAAACTTGAGCAAAAAGTGGCTTCTTCAAGAAAAATTCATATTCCAGATCATTTGCTATTGGAGACTTGGCCACTGATTGAAATACCTGGAGAGGTTGACTTCTCTGCAAAGGACCCTCCCATATTCCTGCCGACACCCTCTTATTCTTTAGGAGATAACATGCTTCATTCTCTTTGGTTCCTTGAACTGTCAATGTGATGGCTTCCTTCCCCACCTGATATATAAATCAGCTGAAGAGGGTTGTGGGAGCTATTATAGAAGTGCTTGGCCCTTTACTTAGAGAACATCTTTGGACTTTAGCTGCAAACAAATATGTAAGTTTTGGTTATGTTTTTCTGATTTGCCTGTTGTGTTGCTGGCAAAGGTGTGGATATGTATCTGTCCTACTTATGATGCTGTCTACTGTGAAGTGAGCTGAGAAAGGCTTTGGAGTTCTTAAGACTGGGGTAGCTTGTCTATCTCCCTTTTTGAATGCTTATAGGTTTCTTTCTATTGGCTACTTCATAAATTTCATGTTCTCATGTTCTTTCTGCATTATTTCTGGAAGGCCTGTAATTTGGGGGCTTGTTCACCCAGCTTTCTCCTCTTGGGGTAAGTATCTGCAAGTCCTTCCAATATCTCTTCTCTGTTCCTTTTTATCGTGGAGTGAAGTAATGGCTAATGCAGAACTGTGCTGTGTCTTTTTAAGAAGACCTTTTAAAAATATGTATTATCCACCTCCCAAAAAACCCCCCTCTCATTGACTAACGATAAAGCAAGACTGCATATCTAAGCTGGGGGAGAGCTGCACCTGTTGAAATGCTACCTGCTGGGTTGCTGTTCAAAGCTTTTCCTATTGGGAGTGAAAGTGGGCAAAATACTAATGAGGAAAGGGAGAGGACCAAAGGTGTACATCTATTTAGATTCAGCCACTGACTGGGAGAAGGTGGGATGTATTTTGGGGGTTTGAGATGTGGGGTTGGATTAGCTACAAACTTTCATGAAAAAACGGTGGTGCAAAGTAATAATGTTGCTGCCAGTAGGTGGCGCCAATGGGGCCTCGTCTTCAGGCCTTGCATCATTATTAAACTCAAGGAGATGCTGTGGGAAGCCTTGCTTGGCTTTTGGGACTCTGAAGCACTTCGCTGTCTGGATGCCAAGCCAAGCTAGAACAAAGGGAATAAACAGCCTTTCTCATAAAGACTTTAGGATGAACTCCTGGCTTGTGTTAGGAAGTCTTTTTGTGTGAAACGGGCACAAATGGAGTTATATTTCTGGTCTTGCAGGTCAGACCACACAATGACTTCAAAAAGTCAAGAAAGCATTCCAGCTCCTGAGACTAAAGTAGTAGTACAGCAGGTATGTTTCTCCTATCAGGTCTTACTATCTGTTACGTACACCACACACACACACACACACACACACACACAAAAAAAGCTATCTCTCTCACTTTCTCTGCCTCGAACTTTTGGTTAGCAGGCAAGGTATAAAACTCCAAAATAAAATGTCTTGTTGGCATTTGGTACTCAGGGCTCTGGCGTCCTCGGGCTCTGGCACAGCTCCCCTCCACCCCTGGACTCTTTAGCCAGAAAGCTCCAGCCTGAATCCCTGGCATTTCCAGCCATCCTATGCAAAGCATTTAGCTGACAAAATATGCCTGCCTGATATCCCAGAGAGCTACTGCTAGGACAACATTGGTTTGGACAGACTATTGTCCCCACTCTCTATAAGCAACTGAAGAAGTTTGTGTCCTGAAGTACAAAAAACATGTGCTCTCATATTGAGCTACGGCAGCATTGAATATCTTAACAATTGAAAAAAATAGGCAAGGTAACTTGAAACTTGGTGCATAGATTAATCCTAACGTAGCACTGTTAGATTTTTAAAGTTTGGAATTTAGTCCATCTTGACACTAACTTTACTGTGATGTGTCTAATTAGGTACAGGCCATTGGGAGAATGAATGTCTAGAATATTACAGGCCGCTGAGATACTTTACTGATGTTCTCTTACCACACCTCTAGGATGTCCTCAAGAGAGCTACCAGTCTGCCTCTGGTAAGCTCCACCTATGATTTGGCTGCCTCTGCTTATGCCTCAACCAAAGAGAACCATCCCTATGTGAAAGTTGTTCTGGATTTGGCTGAGAAAGGTGTGAAGCATGTCTCTGATATTGCTGTGAGCGGTGCCCAGCCTCTTCTCAGTAAGCTTGAACCACAGGGTGAGTAGGCTGCACTGGAAATGTTCTGATCTTTTTCTTTTTAAATACCTTATTCCATCATACGTACAAAATTAAACACAAATGAAAACCAGTGTAAAAAAGCATAAAAATATCAGAGATGACAAAGGGATCCATTTATCCATTCTTTGTCAAGAAAATTGGAGGCACCTATTACTAGAAACAGTAAAATGTCTATTTTTCCCACACTGGCAATGCCAAAGAGCCCTGGAGGTTAGTTGTGTTGGTATAAATGTCCCACCACACAGTATAATAATGTTCTGGAACTTCTAAGCTTCTGGAAATTTATATAGTGTGGGTTATCTTTCTTGTGATTGTGAAGTTCCATACATTTTTATACCACAGAGAAATTATTCCATTTTTGTGCACCATGCATAGCCTAGCTACTGCCAGCAGCCATAGTACAAATTCTTTACATCACAATCTTTGAAGATGACCATCCCATATATATGTGATGCCGCCTATGTGAAATACTCTGTTCTCAATGTCCTCATTAGTATGTGGCACTAGATCAAACAATGACAAGTGTGTAGGCTACAGTAATTTCCTCTTCCACAATCCATGTGTGCACCACAACTAAAGGAATCCTCTCTGTAGTTGCAGCAGCAAGCCACTATGCCTCCAAAGGCTTGGACAAGCTAGAGGAGAAGCTCCCCATCCTTCATCAGACAGCTGACCAGGTAGATTGCAATCTGCACACGCCCTTTTCTTATGTCCCAAGCATTTATTTAATTCTACTGTTGGAATATTGCTCTTCATGCGTTCCTGAACAAATTCACAGCAACATGGATAAGAGGTTGCTTGCCTAGTCACAATTCTGGTGGGTAGAGAGTGGTCACGGCAGTAAAATATACTGCGTGGTAGGGGGTGATGAATAAAGCTGCTTGTTTGATGATCTGGCTTTAGGTTATTTCTGATACGCAAGAACTGGTGTCATCGAAAGTAGCAGATGCAAAAGAAGCAGTAGCCAAGGTTGTGCAGGATGGCAAAGAGATGGTGGTAGAAACCAGAATGGGCAAGATGGCCCTCAGTGGAGCAGAAGCGGTGCTGGAGAAATCTGAAGAGCTGCTGGACCACTACCTTCCAATGACTGAAGAAGAACTGGGTAAGCAAAGAATAGCAACCTGATCTATTGTAATCCATGTTACCAGGGCTGTCATAAGCATATGCGGCATCAGGGTGCAAAGATCCACCCGGCACCTCCCCGGTTCCCCAGTCCCAGGCACACAGGAGGGCGGAGTCGGCTGGCCGCCTCAGCGTCTCGCTGGCTTGGTTGCCCCCGAACTCACTGTGCAGAGCTGCCTGCAGCAAAGCTGCCTTCTGCGGTGCTCCAACCACTGGGCGGGCTCTTCCCCAAACTCAACTCTCAGGCCTCAGACTCTTGACTTGGTGCCCCTGAGAGTCCGGTGCCTGGGTGCCCCACACCCCTAGCACCTATGGGTAAGACGGCCCTGCATGCTATGCTCACAGCTTCTTTGGTGTCTACATTATCCTTAAGATCAGGAGCCTACTGGGAAACAAACATACATGTTTATTTGGATAGTCTCCAGGACTCTACTCCAGGTGTGAGCACCTTCTGAAACTAGTAGCGACTAGACATGAGTGGCTGCCCTGAGAGTGGTGCCTGATTTTTGTCGCATTCATCCTAGATGGGTGCAACATCTTTCAAAGGCCTTGCTTTGAGTAAAAAACTACTTCATACTTCATGAATCTTCCTTTTGATTATGGGATTTCGAAAGGTGGTATGCTGTGATCTTTCCTGGGGTGTGGGTGTGGGTGTTTGAAGTTAGCTAGGGTAGAAACCTTTAAAAAAGTAACAATATTTAAATGTGCTCTTTAGCAAAAGTTGCAGAAACTACACCAGAAGGAGTGGGCACACCCCTTGAGACTCGGGGGTACTTTGTGCGTCTTGGTTCTCTGTCAACCAAGATCCAGCATCGTGCTTATCAGCATGCTGTAGCCAGGATGAAAGCCGCCAGAGAGAACATCAGAGAGACTTTCATTCAGCTGCGTCAAGCCATTGGGCAGGTAGGGTCTTCACTTCTGCGGTGTGTACTCTTTGTTAACCACAGGGAAAAGATGCCTGCTTCCTATTTAAGCTACTGTAAATATCTACGTTCCTTGTTAACCAGTTATGACTGGCAACTGAAAAAACTTCATGGCATGGGAATCTAAGCATTTGGTCTCCATAGGCTGTTTCTAGAGGGAGGCATGGGGTGGGGTGGGGGGCTTAGGATCATGACACAAATTTGCATATGGAGATTTGTGCCATGGGCCTGTCCCTGTCCCCTTGCCCCAACACCTCAGGCAGTCAACACTGCAACTGAAAAGGCTCCATCCCCAACACTCTCCATAAATGTTATACACAGAATGTGCCCCAGAATCTTCTGGAAATTTTCAGGGTTTTCTGGGCAGACAAATATAGTAGTCTTTGCTGGAAAACCTGGAGATGGAGCATGATTTGCATAATTTCAAGATGTTGAACTGTTGAGGATATAGCAATGGCTGGTGGCAATTGATCCTTGAGTCATAGGATGCTGTGTTTTGATCTCTGGACCGCAATGAAGCTCCACACAGCAGCAAGATGTGAAACTGCAGTGTAGCAAATACCCAGCTTTAAGAGCGAGATGACCCTGATTCATAAGAAGTGTGTAAAAGTGTCACATTTAGACAATCAAAGCAAATTGCTGGCACTAGTTCAATATTGGTGGTTGCTTATGAGCACCAGTGGAAAACTAGGAGTGTAATTGTCTGGTCGTGTAAAATCAGGTATCATTGTGTGAGGATGAACAATGTTGATACCAACATGGCAAGCTATGAGAGGGGGAAATCTTATTTGTACAAGAAGCTCAACATCTGCATGTGCTTGCTTATGAAAACTTGTATCTAATTGAGCGAGATCTTGCCCATCTCTCTCAATGCACTGGGGCCTCATAGGGGTCAGTAGTTATCTGACAGGTATGGTAACAAAATGTGTAGCAATTACAAGGTTTGTCTTGGCTTTAGTTCATTCCAAGCTGCTCTGTTGATTTTTGTTTGTTTCCTCTCTAGATAGAGGATTCAAAGGAAAGTGTTCAGCAGAAACTCCAGGAAAGCCAGGAGAGGCTTCGTCAGGTATGGTTATACTACTGACTTAATGGTGATAGAATCAGCGTTCGGAAAGACCCCATGGATCATCTAGTCCAACCCCCTGTAGTGCAGGAATATGCACCCATACAAACCTGTGACCTTGGCATTATCAGACCATGTTCTAACCAATGGAACTAACCGTTGGTGGCTTGACCCATGCATGTAGAACCCTGGTTGAGGGCTCTGTTGACTTCTTCCTTCTAATTGCAGATAGAATCTCAGACCTTGGCCATGTCCCACCACATCACCCAGCAGTTGCAAGCAGCCTACAAGAACCTGATTGCCAGCATCCAAGGCCTGCCAGCTAACTTCCAGCAGAACATCCAGCTGGCCTACCGCAACATAGAAGAGCTTCACACCTACTTCACCAGTGCTCACTCTTTCAAAGACCTCCCCAACAGCATTCTAAGCCAAAGCCAAGAGAAGGCCCTCAAAGCCCAGGAGTATGTGGATGACATCTTGGACTATGTCTTACATAATGCTCCAATGTCTTGGCTGGTGGGTCCATTCTCCCCTTCACCTCGGAAACCCAGTGATGTGAAGCCCACGAAGCCTGACGATCAGAACAAGGGAGACCTGAAAGTGGCAGTGCCAAAGGAGAGTTTGTGACCTGTAGCTCATTCTAGAGGCTGGAATTCTGTGTCTTTGGGCACTTGATGGAGCTTGAAAGAGCACTTGAGCCTGCTGTTGAATTTGTTGGAAGAGCTGAAATGAATGTGACTAAGCTAACATGACAGAACTATGGCCCTGGAACTTTTGGTAGGATGGGAGATTTGACCATTATTGGAAAAATCAGTTGCTAACTCCCAGGGGCTTCAGACTCTACAAGTAAAAGAAAAACAAAAAACCTGACTTGTATTTATTCATTGGCTGTGAATGAATGTATGCAGCTGATAATCTCTGCAACCTGGCTTTGAAATATGATTGGAATAAATTGTTGCACTCGGTTACTTGTCTGTGTGAAGTCTTAAGCAGTAACTCGGCCTAAGCATGTTTCAGCTGATGGTGGAAGCACTCCATGATACCAGGGAAAAGCCTTTCCCAGAACAAACTAGCATAATTTATGGTGTTAAAAGGTTGCCTAGATGATGGGTTCACCATGCTGGGAAGCAAGTTGCAGCATGAAGTGATGAGGAAAAAAGGCTATAGTGTGGAACTCAAACTCTGCATGCAAAAGGTTCCATGTTTCCCCTGGCCAAGGTCCTAGGTTCAGTCTTTGGCTTTGGTAATGTTCCTGCCAGAAGATTGGCCTTTGGACTTGACCCAGCAGGGTTTTGACCACTCCAGCATCAGAAGCAGTCTTTCTGAATACCAGCTGTTGGGGTGCTATTGTGCTCCATCTTGCTTGGGGGCTTTCCAGAGGCAGCTGACTGCTGAGGACAAAATGCTGGAGACCAACCTTTGGTCTTATCGAACAGAATGCCTGCCGCAAAACAAAGCACAATGACTTTACCATGGGGGTGGGCCTTCTTAAAATGACTAATGACCTAATTATAAAGTTGGAGGGAAAATTAAAAAACTCAACCAAAAAGCGTCACCCCTATAGCTGTGCAAGGTTCTTAACCATAAAGAAACAGGGTGAGAATTGCAGAAGGAACTTGAGGAGTGAAGGCCAATCATGGTAGATGTACTGAGAGTTTGGGTAATGGAAAGTCTTAACCTGACTTCTAATTGCTGCATCTTGACCTCAGTAGTTTTTACCTGGCCGGCTTATGAGGCAAGACCTTCAAGATGGCGAGGTCTTTTCAAACTGAGGTGTGCATCAATGACAAGATTTCATTTGGACCCTCCCTATGAAGAAGACTATGTTCCTTTCTGAACCAAATTGGAGAGCATATGAAATGCTTCAGATTCCAATTCTGGATCCTGTTTTGGGGAAATGAAGCTTCATGTCTGGAATCTTGGAAGAGAGATAACACAGGCTTTTGGTGACCCGTTTCCTGTCAAGGTGGGAAGTGATGACCCGGACTGAGCCTGGCAGGGACAGCTTACTTTCTGGTCTAACACCTTCATGCACTAATTAGATTCGTGTTTGCAGGATATTATTTCTCTGGATGCAGTGACATTAAATAGGCCCATTTGTGTGCACACGCTGGGCACTATTCAAATTTGATGCCCTCCCCTTTTCCTCAAAGGATGAAATTTTCAGGCAAGGTATAGCCCCTTCTGAGAGAATGAGAATTTCTGGACATAAGCTGCAGAGGGTTTTTTTTGCAAGGAAATCCTTCACAGTTGTGTGTGTGTGTGTGTGTGTGTGTGTGTGTGTTGAAAAGGATTTACTTAATCTGTTTTATATGCAATGCGACTGAATATTGCATGTATAAGAGAAGGGAACCCCTGAGTAAGAAACCTGTCAAATTGCAGCAAACATGCCTTGGGGCCTTTGTGCTAAGCTACTTTTAAATTGACCTTTTTGCGGGAGGGGATGAAAAAGGGTTTTGCTTCCTTCACGGTGGTTTTTGTGGGTGACTATTCTACAAATGGCATGCAGCCATATATCATAGGAGTGCCCCTAGCAAGGTAACCTGCAAAATTTCAGAAGGCTAGAGATACAGGATATGAGTGTGTCATTTGTTTAAAGGGTTTTGCTGCCTGCGGATCCAGTATAATGATCTATTGGGACGTGAAGTTCAATGACAGGTCTATGTCCCCCAGTGTTTACTTTTCCTGTACTCTCCCCACCTTATCCACAGAGCCATCTCTTGAGAGTAGCATGCATCTCATGCAAGAACATTATTCACAATTAGAAACAGCATGTTAAAAAGACATCTGGCCTCAGACACATCCGCCCCCAGGATGGTTATGACAGACAAAAGGCATAGATAGAGAAGATGGGGGAAATGTGAGTCACACTGTCAGACAAATTATAATGAGCTGAGAAAACTGTTCTCACATAATACTATAGCTGGTCACAACGTTTTCTGTAGTAAGTTCCCAGGCTGTTTTGGAGAAGCTTCGGGATCTTCAGAAGGTGGTCAGTGTTTCTAACAGAGAAGTTTTATGTATGCTGATTATATTATATTATATTATATTATAATTAATATAATATAATATACTGATATTTATACTGATATATGATTTATACCTTTCTTACAAGGAGTTCCTTGGTTCTTCTCCTGTCGCCTCCAACAGTCTTGTGAGATAGACCAGGATGAGAGTGAGTGGTTGGCCCAAAACCACCCAATGAGCTTGATGCCTGGGTTGCCTTAGTTGTAGTCAAATGACAATCGCTGTCAATATTACTAATGGTAACTAAGCTGTCTTGAAAGAGTGCCTGATACTAGGTGAGTCCAATGGCCTGGCTTATGTATGATTGGTAGCCTGATACCTGGTGTTGCTTCGAATTCTAACAAACAAGAACATCAGTTTTGAAAGGTAGTCTGCCATCTTGATTCAAAATGGTGGCCAGCTGGGGCCAAACCTAGAGGAAAACCTCTTCCTTGATATTGGGAACCTCTTCATTACACAAATGTATATATTAGGAGAAACTAGCATTAAAGTGCTGACAAATTTCCCCGAGGACTTCGCTTGCCATTAAAAACATGTGGAACGGTGGAGAGCAGAACTTAAGAATGGAAAAATGTGACACCCAAACTGACAGATTTACTCATCCCCAGGCCAACAGAGGGAAGCTTTTCTGTTGGGGCTCAGGGAGGGCAACTGTAGGGGCTACATCTTCTGCCTGAGGTGACTGTCTCACTAAGACAGTCTGCTCTTCTTGCAGCAGCCTTTTACTTGCTCTCTTTGCACCAGGATTTGGGGCCAGTGGAGAGAGATGGAGAAGAGGGGCTGCTGTGGGGCAAAGGAGTGGAACCCCCACACCTTAGATGGCTCAGGTCTCCCCTGGAGGCACTACCCTTCCATGGAAACTGGTCATGGTTTGGTAGTCCAACCATCAGGATGAGGCCTTGGTAGCTGCCCTACACTCTCTCTGTTTTTGTCCTTTGCAAGCTAGACAATGCAGGCAGAAATTCAGTAGCTGTGTGTCATAAAACTGCCTCCACAAGGAAAGTTATCTTTGTCTCGAAAGTCACTGGGGGGTCTTTGACAGGTGACAAATCTATCTACGCTCCTCCCCAAAGAATCTCCCTGAAGATCACGGAAATCTTGTTTATTTCCTCAAGATGCAGTTCTGGATGTTCTGAACTTGCTTATTAGAAGAACCTTTCCCCAACCGCACGAAAGCTAAACAGATTTGAGGAAATGCAACCCAGCCAACTGTGGGTTGCTGCTGCTTATCCAATACTAAATGAAATAGCTTTCAAAATACATCTACATCTTGATATTGGAAACGGCACTTTCTTGGCAAGAAGAGCTGCTCCGGGGAGGCAATGTGACAGAAATGTCTCTCCCAATGTGCTTATGTCAGCAATTTGCCAAACTGTGTGCCAGTTCTCAATAGTAGGCCGCAGCCCAACTATTAGTAGACCATAAGAAATCATTAAATGTTCCTGTGAGCCGAAAGCACCTACTCGCAGAGGGGCCTTGCCTGCCGTGCTGCTCAGTGTGATGATGGATGGCTCTGTTCTGTTTCTCTGCCCATAAATGTAATAAATCAGGAACTGTGTTGCACAAGGCGTGATTGTGATGGAGAAACAACGTTCTTGTTTTCATTTAGCTCCTCAGTGTATATTGCAGCTATGGGGAATTTGTGGCCCACTAAATGACTCCAGCTTCCATCAACCCGAGCCAGTGTGGACAATGGGCCACAGTTTCCCTGCTTCTGCTATACAGAGTCTTACAGAATGCCACAAGCAAAGGATTGGGGTCTTCGCCCTGAGGTACTTACAGGTCAAATTTTGACTGGGAGAAGGAAGGCAAGAGAAATAAGGGGGTGGGTATTATCAAATGCAGCTGCACTGGTGTCAGCTGGGGATGAGGGTTGAGGGCTTCCATTCAGGAGAAACATTGGGGAAGGAAAATTGGCATATGTCAGGGGAGATGTCTCTTTCCACCAGCACCCTGTGTTCTGAAATGAATTCTGACAACACCAGAACTGGAAGAAGTAAAAATGTGAGACAGAACCTGCCATATCAAGACAAAATAGAAACAATTCCAACGACTGAGCACAATATATTAGAAATTGTGGATCTCTCTGGATATTCTACTGCACCTTTCTGCTAGTGTCTGTCTGTAGCAAAATACTTTAAGTTGTCACTATGATTTGATAAGCAACATATCCTTATGGTCAAGCTTCCAATTCCAATAATTGTTTTGTGAATATTTGGTGGCTGTTTTCTCCCCTTTCCTCCTTTTTTTTGGGTGGGGGGAGGTAAGGAGGAAAAATTCTCTTGCAATTCCTTGTTGGTCTGTGAAAAAAAATCATCTGTATTTTTCATTTGTTGGTTTGCAAAACTTGTTGATTTTTTTTTGAGGGAAGGAAGGGGAGGGGAAGCCAGCCAAGCTGAATATCTTACTATATTATACGGAGTATAAGCCTGGTACCCCAGGCTGCCAAAAATTTCGAGCTGGCACCTTTCTGAAATAACAAACTGTTAATATCAGACGGTTTGCTCACAAAGTGTCTGCACTCTAGGAGAACCGCAAACTGTTACCATATGTATGCCTGTTGTCACAAAATCCTGCCAAACAGTGCAATCATTGAAAACACACACACACACACACACACACACACACACACACACACACACCCTCCCTCCCTCCCTCCCTTCTTAGGCCCTGTGTAGTGTGCTGCTTGTTTGCCATGGCAAAGAAAACACTGCTACAGGCTCTGTCCTTTGCAGTTCAAAGACTCATAAGCCAGATTCAGAACTTATTACGTTTATATCCCACCTTTTCTCTAAGGGGCTCAAGACAGAATGCATGAACCTGCCTCTTTTATCCTCACAAAAACCCAGTGAGCTGGGTCAGGCAGCAAAATGTTCCAAGGTCACCAAGTGAGGGACATGGCTGTGTGGGAATTTGATCCTGGATTTCTTCAGTACTAGTGTGATGCTTTTTAGCATCTCAAAAAGCAGAGACATCACCTTGCCAACAAAGGTCCATATAGTAAAAGCTATGGTTTTCCCAGTAGTGATGTATGGAAGTGAGAGGTGGAACATCAAGAAGGCTGATCGTCGAAGAATTGAGGCTTTTGAATTATGGTGCTGGAGGAGACTCTTGAGAGTCCCATGGACTGCAAGAAGATCAAACCTATCCATTCTGAAGGAAATCAGCCCTGAGCGCTCACTGGAAGGACAGATCCTGAAGCTGAGGCTCCAATACTTTGGCCACCTCATGAGAAGGAAAGACTCCCTGGAAAAGACCCTGATGTTGGGAAAGATGGAGGGCACAAGGAGAAGGGGACGACAGAGGACAAGATGGTTGGATAGTGTTCTCGAAGCTACCAGCATGAGTTTGACCAAACTGCGGGAGGCAGTGGAAGACAGGAGTGCCTGGCGTGCTCTGGTCCATGGGGTCATGAAGAGTCGGACACGACTAAACGACTAAACAACAAAGTGTATGCTTTTAAGTGCTGCACTACACTGGCTACCATACTTACAACAGGATATTGTGCGCACAGAAACCCTGTATGAGCAAGATTTCCTCATTCATTGCAAAGGAAGGTGACAGATTCTTAAGAGCACAGTAAGAACCTGTTGGATCAGGCCTATGGCTCATCCTTTTCTCACAGTGGCCAAACTTCCTGTGGGAAGCCCGCAAGCAGAATTTGAGCGCAAGAGCACTCTCCCCACCTGTGGTTTCCAGCAACTGGGATTCAGAAGATACCTGGAACTGTGGAGGCAAAGCACAGCCCTCATGGCTAGTGGCCATTGATCTCTTCCAGCACATCCCTAGCAGACAATATGAAACCCTTAAACTGGCCAAGCCTGGTATAAATTCTAGGAGTAGGGTGGACACATGTTCCTGTGAGGAAAAATATGAGGGAAGATTTAGATGTAAAAACACTGTTCTGTTGCATAAACTGTTTGGTGTGTAAATAATTATAATAAGGGAGAAAAGGCCTAGGAATTGTCCACACTTCCTAGAAAGCATGAATCTGAGTAGTTTCCCCCTTGTCTAGGCATGGTTCCGAACAGTTTTGTGTTTGACTGGCAGCTTTCTCCTGGAAAACACAATTTACTGCTGAATCGGAAAAAATAGTAATCTGCAGAAAACGTGCTTGCTATTTGTTCTGATTCAGTGCTTAAATGCAGGTTTTCGCAGGGGAAAGCAGCAGGGCAAACAGAAGTGTAGATGAGCCCGAACTGATCCAGGAAGGCACAATGTATGAGGGTTTTTGAGTTGGCAGTTTGCGAAGAAGCAGCTAGGCCCAGGCAGTTGCTAAACCATGCGCTGTTAGGTTTCCTGTTATGGCAGTTGACAGCAGAACGTGGCTTTTATAAGCATTGGTGTAATCCTAAAGCTGTGATAGGTCCTTTAGTGAGCATTCCGTTTGAACTCATTGGTCCTTAGCTATAGTCCAATGGGCCACAGGATTTTCAGAGGGAATTTTGTGATTGGTTACAGGACTCTGGCTGAAGAGAATAAAAGGGCAGGTGCAGGCATTGTCGGGTAACTGCAGGCAGAAGTTCCATCAGGGCAGGACTTTTGGGGTGAAATCCAGATCCCCCCTCAACAGAATGAGCAGGGTGCCCCTCCCCAAAGTGCAACAGGGCTAGCTTACCACTTTTTAAAAAATAAGTAACACACGTTACCCTCCAGAGTACTCCCCCCACAGCTGTGACATCATTAGGTCCAGAGTCTAAAATTTCCTTACCACTGAATATATGGGGGTCGAAACTGGTCAGGGTTTCCGTTCTGCACACTGATGGGCTTTCTGAATGCTATTGGCTGCAGTGGGATTATAGCAGCCTCCAGGCCTGTGGGGCTTACTTGAAATTGAAACTCAAAAGAATGCCCCATGCATCATATTTCAAACCTTGTTTCCCCATTCCGGAATAATAGCGGGCAAGAGATCGATGGCAGTTTGCTTGATCAATATTACCTCCCACGTTGCCAGCTCTCCCTCCGAGATTTTTTAAGTGGAAGCAAGTTTGACTACCCTTCTTGTTGAATTTAACAGGCCAGCGGTGAAACGAAACCACAATCAATGTGCTGCGTGGGAAGGTATCAGGAGGATATGAATCCTGCTCAAGCAAAGCGATATTTGCAGAATAATGAAAGGGTTGAGGATTTCTTATCAGCTGTCAAAGCTTGTTGGGAAATGCACTTGAATCAACAGCAAATAACAAATATGAATTATTCTTTCTGTTACACACACACATATAAACACACCTTTCAATGAACTGCATTATTACATTACAGGCGATTCTCAACTTGGTGTCTTGCCAAGGGAAACGTTTGAAACTTCTGTACCTGGTCTGTGCCTTGTTACCTGCAAACACCCAATCCTTCTGGTGCTGGGGAAACTCAGCCAGATGGGCGGGGTATAAATAATAAATTATTATTATTATTATTATTATTATTATTATGCATGGAGGGGCAGGTTATGTAACTGAAACATTAAAACCTCTGCCAAAGACAGAGTCTCAACCGCTGCCTAATAGATCAAAAACTTAATGTTCAGTGCAGGCTGCTTTAAAAGGAAGCCTCTGATCATCAAATCAATATGTGAAAGGGAACATGCATGGCAGGGGGAGGAGAGAATTGGGTACATGCCACACACACAGGCTTCAAGGGGAGAATTGTCCTGCCAAGTCTCAGAATTAAAGCTTCGCCAGAGATGGGGAAAAGTTTGGCATTGAGAGAAATCCCCAACCTTGTTCAGTACCTCTGTAAATAATCGAAAACAAAATATTGCACGTAAAATAAATTGAATTGTGAGCGTTCAGCTCACGTGAAAATAAATGCAAATGTCCCATTGAATTTGAACAAGAGCTGGATATCACGCAGTGCTTCGGGGGGGGGGGTTGTTGTCAGTCTTAATCTGCAAAGCAGCAGGTTTGTTTGTTTGTTTTTTTAGCATTTGCAGCAGAAAGAACAACTAAGGAATGAACTGGCATCAGTTTGCACATAATATAATAGGCAAGTTATATTGTTTTTATGTGTGTCTCTTACCAGTTTTTTCCCCCTTCAAGAAAATGTTGGGCTCAATCCTGATAAAGTGAGGCAATTTTAAATGCCAGGAATTTCAAAGGAAGGGAGCAGTAAGCCATTGACTAACCCCTTATGACTTAAAAACACATGCTTAATTTTGGACGGACCATAGCCTGTAAAAGCAGTGATGACTGGCAAAAAAAAGCATAATAGAAAAGTGATAAAACACAGGGCAGAGTTGCAGCACAGTCCTCTCCAGATTTATTCAGTAGTAAGTCCATTTGAATTCAGTAGGGCTTACTCCCAGCCAGGTAAGTGGGGTTAGGACTGCTGCCTTAGGTGTTTTCAAATCCTATGGATTTCAAAAAGCAAAAGTTAGGCATGAATTTAGTTCCCTTACAAAGGAATCAGCAGGGCGTCAAAGTTCTTAACTTTGGCTGGATAATTTTGTTTATTTGTTGAGCAGATGCATTGCCCTTTTATAGACAAAAGATCCAGCTTTTCTCATCTGATCGTGGTGGGAGTGTGTGATATCCTTTGAAAGGATTGTTCTTTTATTTTTGTATCAGTGGTAGCCCAAAATGATCTTCATTTCCTTACAGTCAGTCCTAAGAGGGTCAAATAAGGCTGCAGTCCTCTGCACATTTACATGGGAGTAAATGCCATTCAGTTCCATGGGGCACTGTACCACATTCCAGTTATTGCATAAATGCAACACTGGGAACTTTGGCTGACAATTCACAGAGTTCTCCAAGAAGAGGGATTGATTGTTAAACCACTCCGGGAATTGTAGTTCTGTGAAGGGGATCGGTAGCTTTAACAAATTACAGGTAATTTTCCCACCACACGTACTATTTTGTACTGTATCAGGGGAAGTGGCTTGTAAAAATATGACTATTAGACAAAATGTCTATGGATTTTTCTTTTTTAATCACAAAGTGATCTTAAGACTGGGGAAAGTGAGAAACTGAAATCGAGAGATTTCATCCACCCCTACCAGTGTTGCATTTCTCAGTTCCTACCACGAGGGGAAAACGTGCATGAAAGAATATTTTTGAAGTGGGGTGGGTTTTGTATCAGGTCGCTGCAAAAGCCGGTCTTTTCAGGCTGAAGAGTTTTATTCCGAAAGCATAACCCCTTTTCAATTCTTGTTCTGTTCTAGTCTCAATAGGTAACTCATTAGACAGCTTGTCTAAAGAAATCAGAAATGTGTCTATGCTCATTAAACCCCAGTG
Organism: Podarcis melisellensis; assembly: GCF_964234715.1. NCBI lineage: Eukaryota > Metazoa > Chordata > Lepidosauria > Squamata > Lacertidae > Podarcis > Podarcis melisellensis. The sequence continues at coordinate 60,126,450 of NC_138542.1, forward strand.
GGGACCTTCACTGCTGAGTTACACACACGGCAACATCTTTGGCTTCTGTGATGCCACAGCTTCACTGCAATTTGAGCATTTGCTTACATAAAAAAGCACACCACTGGCTTCCTACCCTTTCCTCTCTTATGAATGCTAATGACAACAACCTTGAAGCTGTTTCCTATGGAGAACAGAATCCATCTACTATGTGCTTTGCATTCTATATGCCAGGAATGACTAATGGCCAGAGATTTGTGTGTGTGTGTGAGAGAGAGAGAGACGGAGACAGAATTCTGTTGCAGTAGCCACTTCTATAACTACCTACCATCTGGGGAGAGAGAGTGTAGGAACCAAAGTGGAACCTTTCCGGATCAAACCAAAGGTCCATCTAACCCTGCTTCCCACTTCTGGTTTTCCATTCCAGTCAGCAAGCATCCAGTGTCCACTAAGCATGCTTATTCCTTACTGGGCTGTGTTTGTGACCCCCTGCCCCTTTTAAAGATGTCTTGGGGTTTCCCCAAGACTGCTGATATTCCAACTTTGTGTGGGTGGTGCCGTTTTAGCTCCACAAGAGAAATGTTGGATGGTTTGCAAAAGTCACAGCTCTCTCCCCTGGAGATTGGAAATAAAGGGAATAGTTTTTAAAACTGCTGTTTTGTGGCGCATCGTTTTCCCTGTAATTTTGGTGGGATTGATGATCTGTGACTTTAGAAATAATGAGGCATCGGGGTTCCCTTTTAACCAAGCACATAACAAATGATAATTGTGGGAAGCTGGGTAGAGCCCGCAGCGTCTCTCGTGTTGGTTTTATTTGGAACGTTTCTGAAGGCCCTTTTTTGTACTGAATCCCAACCATAAACAAGAGCACCAGCCAGCACTAACAAAACCAGCCTATTTTAGGAATGTGGAAATTGTACTTGGTAAATCACGGTGGGGTGACTTGCAGTCTAATCAAGCAGGTAGGAGAACTAATTGGTCCAGGAGCTGAAGATGCCGCAACATTGAGGCAAAGAATGTGTGCTGCCGAACTGTGAATATCTTAGTTCACATTTTGCTCTAGGCAGGCTGCTATTTTCTCAGCCTGATACGGAGTTAACTATTTTTGCCTACCTCACAGGGCTGTAGTAAGGATTGTGAAAAGATCTTTGAACACACAAAAGGGTCTGCATAAATGCTCAGTACATAAAAACTAAGCCTGGGGCAGCCTCATTCTGACATCCACACTTGGGTCCTTGCACACAGGTTGGGTCCTTTGCATGTTCCCGTTCCTTCCTCCTCACAACTCTTAAACTCTTATGCGGCCTAGGATCCACGTACCTATGGGACCGCCTCTCCTGGTATGCCCCGTGGAAGAAGAAGAGTTTGGATTTGATATCCCGCCTTTCACTCCCTTTAAGGAGTCTCAAAGCAGCTAACATTCTCCTTTCCCTTCCTCTGACTCAACAAACACACTGTGAGTTGAGTGGGGCTGAGAGACTTCAAAGAAGTGTGACTGGCCCAAGGTCACCCAGCAGCTGCATGTGGAGGAGCGGAGACGCGAACCTGGTTCCCCAGATTACGAGTCCACCGCTCTTAGCCACTACACCACACTGGCGTGCTCAGTGGAAGACCTTAAGGTCCACAAATAACAACACTTTGGAGGTCCTGAGCCTCAAGGAGGTTAGATTGGTTTCAACTAGGGCCAGGGCCTTTTCAGCACTGGCCTCGATGTGGTGGAACGCTCTGTCACAAGAGACCAGGGCCCTGTGGGATTTGACATCTTTCTGCAGGGCCTGCAAGATAGAGCTGTTCTGCCTAGCCCTGGCTGGGGAGGGTGGGGTATAATTATTATTATTATTATTATTATTATTATTATTATTATTATTATTATTAAAGTTGCAGAAGTGCCACCTTCATTTGAACCTGCCCATGCAACTGCTGTCCCAGGTCTTCAACTGCTGCTGCCATATGATATGGCTGCTGCTTGATAACTACAGGACAGTGATGTAATCGTGTCCCTCCTTCCATCTGTCAAGTGTCTGAGCTTGAGGTTTACCCAAGTTCTCCAGTAAGACATGTGGTTTAGCTGGAATTCAATAGCACATCTCCTGGGTCTTAGCCTGCATGCTTTATCTGCTGGTGTTAAAATGTTTTTGTTTTTTTTGTTGGCTGTGGCGGGGAGGAGATCCTGCTGCTGTTGGGTGACACAATGTACCAGTACAGAAACTTGGCCTGGACAGCCAGGCTGACACACTTTCCTTGCAAAATGGGTGTAATAAATTCAAAAGTGACAAGCCGGCATGAAAAGTACCCTGTGCTTCATCTTGTGCAAGAGAGAGAAAAATGACAAATAAGAGAGGTACAAAACAGGTCGAGGGAGACAATTTGTTATGTTAACTACCCGTTGTGCAAAGGCCGTGTGCCCGTTGTCAGTGGAAGGGAGCGTGGGATGAACACAGAAATGCAGCCGGCCTTAGGAAACAGCTTGTTTAAAAACTTTCCAAAGCCATTCATCTCTAATCGCTTGCACAGTTTTAAGCTCAGGTCTCTCTCGCATAGTCACAGTGGAGGGAGCAATGACTTGCCTGATGCAAAAGAGGCCAGGTGTTCCTGCAGCTTTAACAGCAGCTGGAATCCACACCTCTGCCAGTGGCGTAGCGTGGGTTGTCAGCACCCGGGGCAAGGCAAGTAATTTGCGCCCCCTAACCCGTGGATTTGCGCCCCCTAACCCCCAGATGTTGCGCCCGGTGCAGCGGCCCCCCCTGCACCCCCCACGCTACGCTACTGACCTCTGCACAACTATTAAAGGTACAGCAGCCCTGGCCACTTTTGCATCTACATTTCATGGAGGATATTGTGTAATTTCCTTTGAGAACCTCTATTGCGGCCCATTACGGTAATTTAAAGGATGGGCCTTTGTTTCTCCACCCAACAGCTTTCAGGTACAGTGGTACTTCAGGTTAAGTACTTAATTCGTTCCGGAGGTCCGTTCTTAACCTGAAACTGTTCTTAACTTGAAGCACCACTTTAGCTAATGGGGCCTCCCACTGCCGCTGCGCTGCCATAGCACAATTTCTGTTCTTATCCTGAAGCAAAGTTCTTCACCTGAAGCACTATTTCTGGGTTAGCGGAGTCTGTAACCTGAAGCGTATGTAACCTGAAGCATATGTAACCTGAGGTACCACTGTATCAGGAACTGTCTCAAGCAATAGCATTATAAAGAGTTGCCAACTCTTGAACCAGACCGTGTAGTCATCCCTTCAACATCATTTGGATCTCCAGCAATTAGTGGCTGGGGATGTTTAGATACCTGCAAGGAGAAGCTTAAGTTGCCTGATTTCTCTTTAACAAGCCTCTGTTAAAGGCAGTGGCGAAGCTGCATGCTCCGGTACTGGGGGCGAAGAGCAGGCAGGGGCATGATGTCTGGCGTGGTGAGGGGTGCGTGGCGTGTGTCTGGGGGCGGCCATGATGTTACTCCTCCCCCCCGATGGTGCTGGGGCCAGTTCGCTGCCCCCACCCCTCCCTTCCTCCTCCAGTAGTTAAAGGCAGTGGAGCAGAGCAGCCTCTATTTTTGGGGTTAGGGTGGCGGATGTTGTTTTTTATGGAACCATGGTGCAGAAGGAAATGGTTAACCCCCTCTAGTGCTGGTCCTGTTTATATATTTACAGTGGTACCTCGGGTTACATACGCTTCAGGGTACATACGCTTCAGGTTATAGACTCTGCTAACCCAGAAATAGTGCTTCGGGTTAAGAACTTTGCTTCAGGATGAGAATAGAAATCGTGCTCCGGCAGCGCGGCAGCAGCGGGAGGCCCCATTAGCTAAAGTGGTGCTTCAGGTTAAGAACAGTTTCAGGTTAAGAACGGACCTCCGGAACGAATTAAGTACTTAGCCTGAGGTACCACTGTATTTATATTTCACAACATTTATTTTAAAGTGGAACCTTGGTTCTTGAACGGCTTAGTTGTCGAACAAATCGGCTCCTGAATGCCACAAACTCGGAAGTGAGTGTTCTGGTTTGTGAATGTTTTTCAGAAGCCGAACGTCCGACAGGGCTTCCGCGGCTTCTGGTTGAGTGCAGGGAGCAGCTGCAGCCAATTGGAAGCCGCGCCTTGGTTTTTGAATGATTTTGAGATTTGAGCGGACTCCTGGAATGGATTACATTGGACAACCAAGGTACCACTGTATACCATCTGATTGCAACAAAAACCCAAAGCGATTTGCAGGAAGAATTGAATGACGACCGTTATCAGGTGTTTTTATTTATTTATTTAAAAAAGGGAGAGTTAATAACGAGCATTTAAACTGTTCCAAAAATAATAATCCAAATCAACAACCGGCTGAAACCAGATTAAAACACATGACGGTGTTTACATGCCCTGTTTACCCTGTCTCCTGTAGCTGCTATTATTAATGGGAAATGACGCATTAAGTGCAGTCCCATTTAATGCCATGCCTGTTATGGTCCTTCATTCCTCTCATTTGCTGTCAGGATCTATTACTTATAATGCATCTTCCCTCCCCCCCCCCCCGCATATTCTCATGATTGTTAATGTGGGAATGCGCTCATTGACCCTGGGGTTGTGATGGCTCACAGTGAATTAATGCTTGCGCAACAGACAGCTTCAGAGTTCTGGGCTCTCACTTAACCTTTCTACATGTAAACCACGATGTGCTCTTCGAGGGCATTTTGAAAATTTCTAGACTTTTTGTGCATCTGGTCTTCCAATTCTAAGCCTTAAATGCTTCTCAAACAGCAAGGTTGAAACAAAAAAAACCCCTCATATCTCTCAGCTGCCTCTGGAGCAAGTGAAACCCAGCAGTGTGGAATTGACTTGGCTAACTAGTATGTGCTATGTACCAGTGCTTGGAATGAACTAGTTTTGTTCAACAATCTTCACTGAATTAGTTCAAAACTTTATGAACTGCACCTGAAAGTAGTTCCCATAACTGCTAGGTGAACTAAGTTCATTTCAGCATGAAACTTTGATTTCCACTTCAAATTCATACTCTTGTTTGGTTTGTCCCCTCCTCCTGTTTATTTATTTTGTTGAGGATCATTTGGATGAACTTGAACTGAACGTGAACCATACTAGTTCATTTTATAAAGGGACAAATGTGAACTAGGTTTGGTTCCTTTCAGGACATGTTGAACCAGAATGTAAAACCAGTTCCATTTAAAACTGAATTTTCCAAGATTTATACTATATGATTTAATTATTGTTAAAAAAATATTCCTTGCACAATATTAACACAAAAAATGATACTAATGAGCATGAGCATTTCTGTTTGTCATTCATATCGACTGTAGCATTTCCCTGCTCTGCTCAGAGCTTTGCCGCACAGTGAACAACCTTGTCTATTGTGCCAAACCATTATTGAACAACGCATTCTCCTCTCCCGTAGAGACCACACATTGATCTCATTTCTTTTCTAGAACCAGGTGACATTTACAGCCAATGGGGACTCTCCTAATCATCATTCTTCTGTCACCCACACATGTTTGGAGAGCAGTTCCTATGGTGATGCATTTTGCATATCTTCCCCCTTTGCTTTATGCAATCCACGTTTGCAGCTAATGGTTATAATACTGTAAGTTTGTGTTTTTGTAGCATCCATCTTCATTCCAAATTCCTGGGGAAAACTGGAACCCTTCCTTATTCTCAATTATCAGCAAATTGCTTTCCCAGCTTGCTTTGATGAGCGCTATCTCTTGTGGGGCATCACCCACATTGTAATATAATAAGAGCCCAATGAAGCAATGTTTGGGATGACAGCATGCACCAGTGGAGCATGTACAAGCACACAGAATGAAATTGAATCCGGGTAAGACAGAGACTCTGTGGGTGGGTGGATCCAAGCTCTGCGAGTTGGGGTATTTACCTTTATTTACCTTGCACTCCCCCTGAAGGAACAGGTATGCAACTTGGGGATGCTCTTAGAACAGGGGTCAGCAAACTTTTTCAGCAGGGGGCCGGTCCACTGTCCCTCAGACCTTGTGGGGGGCTGGACTATATATTGTTGTTGTTTAGTCGTTTAGTCATGTCCGACTCTTCGTGACCCCATGGACCAGAGCACGCCAGGCACTCCTGCCTTCCACTGCCTCCCGCAGTTTGGTCAAACTCATGCTGGTAGCTTCGAGAACACTGTCCAACCATCTTGTCCTCTATCATCCCCTTCTCCTTGTGCCTTCAATCTTTCCCAACATCAGGGTCTTTTCCAGGGAGTCTTCTCTTCTCATGAGGTGGCCAAAGTATTGGAGCCTCAGCTTCAGGATCTGTCCTTCCAGTGAGTACTCAGGGCTGATTTTTTTAAGCATGGATAGGTTTGATCTTCTTGCAGTCCATGGGACTATACATATACACACACACACACACACACACACACACACACACACACACACACACAGAGAGAGAGATAGATAGTTATATAGATAGATAGATGCAAGATCACCATGAGCCCCGGTGGCTGCTTACCTGTGTCTTGTGAGCAGCAGGGGCTGGCAGCAGCGGAGGGACGATGAGCGGCACGTGAAAGGGCTCCAGAGAGGAGCTGCTTAAAATGGCGGCCTCTCAAAAGCTGTTGCTGCTGGCACCAACAAAGCCCAGCCCCCTTCCTCCTCTAGGCAGGGTGGGGCGAAGCCGGGAGGAGGGAGGGAGGAGGCGCTGCCGCCATGTGAGGGAGAGGGGGGGAGAAGGAAAGAACATGCACACTGGTGATCCACGCAGCAATTCCTGAACCATCCGTGGGCCGGATCCAAAAGGCAATTGGGCCTGACCTGGCCCATGGCCCTTAGTTTGCTGACCCATGTCCTAGAATTGCCTTTGTCCTTAAAGGCTCAAGGAACTTCCATGGATAGGAAAGTCTACTACCAACTTCAGCTGGTACACTGGCCACACCCTTTATTGAATAGGGATAAATTTATTGATTATATATACAATATATACATATACACACACCGCCCTATACCCAGAGGTCTCAGGGCAGTTCACAGAATAAAATCAAAATATAAAACCACAAAATACACCATCAAAATAAAAACAACAACCCAATAACCCCCTCCCCGCAAAAAAACCCACATTTTAAAAGGGCATAGGATTAATAGAAGTACAAGTCTCAAAGGCTGGCTGTGTTTTGGTCTGTGCATTGTTTCAGGGCAAATCAGCTAAGTTTGCTTTTAAATGAGAATTGAATTGAATCTGCCTCCCGTGCCTGAGGAGACTGCAGAGGAGCTTCTTAAAACAGTGATGGAATTTGAAGAGCACCTCCCCCTTTTGTACTGCTTCTCGCTCTTCCTCACCCCCTCCATTCTTTCCATTCTTTCTTATCAATGTTATTATACCACTACCATTTTGCTTATTAACTTCAGAATCCGCCTGACTCCATAATAACCACAGGAGAGAGATTGTTGTTTAAAATGAAAGCACATGGTCGATCTTGTCAGGCGACATCCACTGTGATTATTTCAAATATTAGAAAAATGAAAAGGAAGAGGAAGGCGCATGTCTCACTATTAAGGAACCTCATATATATGTTAATATTGGCAGAATGCCTGCATCCGCCAATTTACTCGCTCCCATTCAAGCAGCCTCGTCTCTTTGGTGTTTCCTGAGCGGGGGGTAGAAATGGCATGGTGCAAAACTGTACTCATCTCATATTGATCAAAACATCTGCTGCTTTCAGATTTCAGCCTTGGAACGGTGCTGTGTGCGAACACTTCAGGGCACACCTGCTGCCACTCTAAGGAGGAATGCAAGGGCTTGAAGGGAAGCTCATTACGCCTTCAAAATGGGAAACAAACACAGAGCTTCCTTTTTCCCTGGCTGAGCAGTGCTGTCCTGGGCTGATCCTAGGCCTGCAGACACCTTCTAGGACCTGAATGTGGCCCTCAAGGCTCCTCCATCTGGCCCTCGGGTCTCTCTCCACCAAGGCACACCCCCTCTCTGTAGGCCACTCTTCTCACTGTGCAAAGGTTATATTTACGTTCATCGCTCTGCCCACTTTTGCCATATGCACCACTGCCCAGAAGGAATATGGCCCTTGGAGTGGCAGATGTTCTCCATCCCTGTTCTATAGCTTGGCTTTGACTTATTCTTGTTGCGATGATATAGATAAAGGTAAAGGTAAAGGTACCCCTGACCATTAGGTCCAGTTGTGGACGACTCTATAGGCTGAGGGAGCCAATGTTTGTCCATGGTTTTTCCAGGTCATGTGGCCAGCATGACTAAGCCGCTTCTGGTGAACCAGAGCAGCGCACGGAAACGCCGTTTACCTTCCCGCCAGAGCGGTACCTTTTTATCTACTTGCACTTTGATGTGCTTTCGAACTGCTAGGTTGGCAGGAGCAGGGACCGAGCAACAGGTCTCACTTTGTCATGGGGATTTGAACTGATAACCTTCTGATCGGCAAGTCCTAGGCTCTGTGGCTTAGACCACAGCGCCACCCGTGTCCCGTGATGAAATAGATAAGGCACGCCAACTCTAGGAGGAAGAGGTGTCATCAGCACCCTCAGTGTTCCTTAGCAGGGGGCTCAGCCCCCCAATATTGAGGGGGCGGAGCATCAAAGGCAGGCTCTTCCTGACGGCAAGAGAGGAGGAGCTGCGGCCATTGAAGCTGTGTGATGCTGGGCAAGCCTTTTCCCCAACAGTGCCATATTTCGAAGTGAAAAAGAGGACACATTTGCCCACTTATACTTCTAACTATGGATCGCTATGACGACTCTACCCAAGAAAAAGAGGATGTGTGCTAGAAAAAGAGGACACATGGCAACCCTAATTGTAACATGTGACTTGTTAACTGATTGGGACACTTTCAGAGGTCCCTGTGAAGAGGGAGTGGCTGTTAAACCACTCTGGGAATTGTAGCACTGTGAACAGAATGGAGGTCTCCTAACAACTCCGAACAACCTTAATAAACCACAGTTCCTTGTATTGGGCGGGAGGAGCTATGACTGTTTAACGTGGTATCATGCTTTAAATATATGGTGTGAATATGAACCTACTTTTCTTTCATCTAGTTCTTCTTTAACTTTAAACCTGACTCAGGCCTGACAGTCCTTAATACAGAGATAGATTGGACATCAAATGCTACTTTAGCCTGAGAGAACCTCTGCTTTGGGCTGATCTTGTAATAGTGTTTGGTCCTAAGAGTAAAACCAAGTATTCCTTACATGAGCAAAGCTGTCTACTGTGTGAATTGTAAGTCGGTGTAATTCAGTTTTAGAAAAAATTATCAGCTACAAACAATGTTGAGTTATAACCCTGGGAATCTGCCCAGAAAATCAATTAAGAGAAAAATAAACCACAAAGCCATCAAGCCACGGGATATGCAAATATTATTGCTAAGGCTAGTCACATGGGGTTGAGATTTGTAATTCAAAACCCGGTTGATGGTGTCCAAGTCTGGATTTCAGTAGGGCATTTAATTTATTGACTATTTAGTCTCCCAAGATTAGTTTCCAGTACATCATGAAGTGTTGTCATCTAAGCAATCGTCAAGGCTGTAATGGCAACTGGCTTATCCTAATGCCATATCATGCTTAATTAGTTCTCCGTGTCTAACAGGGGTTACGACAAAGGAATGGCATGCAACTTGCCCTACAAACTTAAGGATTTAGTCGAGCTAGACACATATATCGCAGCTGACACTGTGCATTATGCTTTGGAGCAAAACGAGGTTTCTTGGGCTTGAAAGCTCTGTGATGCTAACACAAAAGTTTTCTCTCTCTTTGGGAAGAAACATTCAGCCCATTCTGCAGCTTCTCCCAGGCTGACTCTGCTGCACATCTCACATATTGCATTTTAAGGCCTCTGGCAATGGAACCCCAATGTCCGATGGGTTGCAGCACCCTGCTAGACCCAGCAGAAGAAAAAGCGTTTGCACTCCACGTGTCTTTTCTCTCTGTAACCATCTGAATGCTTTTGGCCTCTACCCTGAAAACCATCCATTTTGCGAGTGTGGGTGGTAGTTCATCCGGTCCTAGGTACATGGAATAAAATATAGCAACAAGAATTAAGAAATCACCCCAGTCCTGATGGTGCCAGACCACTGTTGTCCTGATGAGTGCATTGATAAAACACTCCAAGAAAGCAACCACAATGTGATTGTAACCCGTGGCCTTATGGTGGCTTAAGGTAGAGATGGCTGTGTGGTGCTTTACCTACTGATCAAGAGTGCATGCATGAATCATTGAAACATTTCACAAAAGGAATCTTGATGCAACGGCACGGAATGTCAAGATTGCTGTTTTGCAGTGTTTAATCAATGCACGTATGGGCATCAGCGGGAACTCCTGACTGGGGCACCCCTCTCATTCCATCTTCTCAGTCTGAGCATCTTTGAAATCAGGCAGAGATTGAGCTGCCTGCTCCCGCCCCTGGGCAATGATCTTAAATCCAGCTTCTACCTATATGGTAACAGCACTGGAAGACTCCACTTGGAGTCTGCTTTACAGATTGCATGGCTTCCAGAATGCAGCTGTATTGGACAATCCAGGACCATTAGAGCAAGCATGGGGAACCTCAGCCCTGGGACCAAACAATGACCCTCCTGGTCTATCTGGCTCTTGAAACTTTCTGCAGGCCACAGCCCTCATCAGCTTTGCTTTGCACCCCCACCTCCGAGTGCTTTTCAAGGAATGTGTCCTTGAATTCTGAACGTGCTTTTCCTTGCCTAGATAGAGGACAGAGAGATGTGTGAATGTCTAGAGGTTTCCACACAGTATACAAAGGTAAAGTTTATATTTGTTGCTCTGTCCTCATTTGCCTCTGACCTTACTCAGCTCTGCCATTTGGCCTCCAGAAAGTTGTCATGACGGGAATGTGGCCCTCAGTCAGAAAAAGTTTCCTTATCCCAGCACTAGACCAAGGAGTGTTTGGACTGTGATTCCAGTGGGAAGTAGATAAACACTACGAGGATGCGGGTGGTGCTGTGGGTTAAACCACAGAGCCTAGGACTTGCTGATCAGAAGGTCGGCGGTTCAAATCCCCGCGATGGGGTGAGCTCCTGTTGCTCAGTCCCTGCTCCTGCTAACCTAGCAGTTCAAAAGCACACAGTGCAAGTAGATAAATAGGTACCGCTCTGGCAGGAAGGTAAACTGTGTTTCTGTGCGCTGCTCTGGTTCGCCAGAAGCAGCTTAGTCATGCTGGCCACATGACCCGGAAGCTGTACGCCAGCTCCCTCGGCCAATAAAGTGAGATGAGCACCACAACCCCAGAGTTGGTCACGACTGGACCTAATGGTCAGGGGTCCCTTTACTTTACTAGATAAACACTCCTTGTTTGTACTCTTCAGCCCGAATTGAAGATCATCCCAAGAGCTCATGGCAGGCTCGCAATGGCCTCCTGTTTCCTTTCCTGCAGATCTTGTACTTTAGTGGAAATTGTCTGGAACAGCGATGATGCATCTTCCATGCTCTACGAATGGAGCTGTGACTAGGATGTGAAAGGAGGCTGGGGAGAATTCCCCCACAGCCATTATGCAAGCTCGATCTGTCTTTGTCTCCACCAAGGTACTTTGTGTTAATGGGTTCATTTAAATGTGCCAGACTGAAATGCAGGGGAAAGAATTGCTACCAGAGGAAGGCTGATTCATGAAATGATGCTCTCGAAACTACTTCAGGTCCCCACAGGACATAAGACAAGCCTGCTGCAACAAGCCAATGGCCCACCAAGTCCAGCATCCTGGTTCTCACAACAGCCAACCAGATATCTTTTGGGAAGCCTGCACGCAGGACATGGATGCAACAACATTCAACCCACCTGAGATCCCCAGCATTTGTTGGTGGTGTCCCTGCTGGTGTCAGCCCACAGCCTGTTCATGTTGACCCTCAGCACAAGCTTGACCAAGGAGGGATAAGGGAGAAACAGGCTGACCTCATGCAGCAGTGATTGGTAGATACTACTCCCACATTAAAGGGACGCGGGTGGCGCTGTGGGTAAAACCTCAGTGCCTAGGATTTGCCGATCGTAAGGTGAGCGGTTCGAATCCCCGTGTTGGGGTGAGCTCCTGTTGCTCTGTCCCTGCTCCTGCCAACCTAGCAGTTCAAAAGGAACAGCTCCAGCGGGAAGGTAAACGCCGTTTCCGTGCGCTGCTCTGGTTCGCCAATACCGGTTTAGTCATGCTGGCCACATGACCCAGAAGCTGTACGCCGGCTCCCTCAGCCAATAAAGCGAGATGAGCGCCGCAACCCTAGAGTCGGCCACGACTGGACCTAATGGTCAGGGGTACCTTTACCTTTACCTTTTACTCCCAAACTAAGCCACAGCTCTTGGGATTTATTTCCACTCAGGTACTAGGGTGAATTGAGAGATGGTGGCAGCAGTATGTGAGAAGTGTCACAGGTTAGTGTTGTCTTAAGACCACTGGCTTCATAGTGTGAATATCCAGGGTGAGGGTTCACTTTATTTAGGTGTGTGGTGGTAGGCCTCAATCCTGCTACAGGTGATCACGACAAAGTCCCAAGTAGATAAGTCATTATACTAAGTTCCAAGTCTTAGTCAGGGCTGGCCTTAGAATTAGGCAGTACAAGATGGCTTCCTCAGGTGCAGAAACTGGGGAACGGCAGGCAGCAGGATGTTGGAGGACAGGGTGTCTGTGCACCATACAGCTTGCAGTCAGCAGCCAGTCTGGTCAAGCTGGGTATATGGAATAGTAGGAGGTGCTATTTTGGAATGGAATGAGGGACACAATCTTGTCCTTCACCTCAGTCAGCATAATATCTTGTGGTGGTCTTAGTCTTGGGCTGCCTACACATTGCAAATTTAAAGCACATAATTTCCTACAAATCATCCCAAGAATTGCATCTTACCCCTCACTCAGCTACAATTCCCAGCTTCCTTAACAAAGGAGTTCCCAAACTGAAGTTCCCAGGATTCTTTGGAGGAAGTTATGTGCTTTAAATGTACGGCGCATACACAGCCATCCTCACAGTTAACTGTTGGGCCTATAATCTTCCATCTCCGTCACCACGGAACAAGATGTCTGAAATGTTACATTTAACTTCTGGCACAGAAGGTGGAAACAGCATCCAAAAGCCGAGAGCTTTTAAAATGACACTTTTATTATAGATTAATGTTTTCAAGGAAAATAAAGTCAGCTATGCCAAATAGCCAAGAAATATTGTTCAGTTAAAGCCTCTATATTTTACAAATGCATTCGTTTCCTTTCTGAAAAGATATGTGAATACCTCAAGCCATTAAAAACAAAATAATTGAAGTTGGGGACAAAAACCAGCCAAACTCAATGTCCATCTGGCAAAAATCATTTAGGTCCCTTCTCCTCCAGTACAAAGTATTACAGAAAATGCATGTTGAAACAATGCCCACCCCGCCTTCAAATCAAGAAAAGAAAAGAAAAGATTGGAGTTGAAGCTAATCATTGATAGAACAAAATATGAATAATAGGGGTTTCAAAGACATTTCCTTTTTGGCTGCCTTCCACAAGTTTTGTGTAATGCCAAACCGTTGAAAATATGACCGATTGTGTATTGACTTGGAACAGAACCAAATGGTGAGCAGAGCACAAGGTACCATCTGTACCACTTCAAATAAATTTCTGCCTGCAGTTTGCTTGTTTGAAAAAGCCCTCATGCCACTATTAGTTACAAAGTCAGCGCATCATGTTGAAGGCAGGCCCAGGAACCTCCCTGAAGTGCTGGCTTGCCACATGTAAGGGGATCTGAGTACAAAGGGCACATTCAGACCTGGAATGTTCCCGCCTGGAAAATGTGAGATGATACACTCCTGTCTCCCCACTGCAACATCTCCATTAGCATGGCCTCCAACAGGTCCAGGCCAAAAACCAGGACACACGTCTTCCGGGCCGTGCTCCCATTTGAGTCACGTGACTCCTGCGAGAGCACAGAGCCCCCAAATGTGGATTTTTGGGCGCCGTGCTCTCATATATTTTGGGGCTGCTGTGTGAGAGCATGGCTCCCAAAAACGTGATGTCCCGATTTTATCGGGACAGCTGAGGGGCCGCATCAGTTCTCAGACTGTGGCGCACCATCTAGTAAACAGAGATTATATAATTATACACTGTGGCACTTTAAAATGAAGAACTTGGGCATCTTTACAGCAATCCTGCGAGGTGGATTAGAAATATATATTGGAAGCAGTCTTCTACCAAGTTAGACCATTCGTCTGTCTTAAGACGGGGACTTTCCCAGAGCTGACTGGAGATACTTGGGGCTGAATCTGGGACTTTTTCCATGTAGATGCTCTACTACACATAAGAGGGACTCAAAATAAGGCATGCAGACCTCTAGCAGTCTGCTACCTCCAATCAGATTCAGCTGGTCTGCTGAAATGTTGCAGAACACTTGAGAACATCTGTGCTTGGCCCTGCACTTTTTCTTGTTGACGGTGATGCTTTTTTCCCTCTTCCGACCAAGGCCAAGTAATCAAACAGGGTCACAACAACTGAGCCTGTGGTTTTCTTAATACAATACTGGTGCAGTCTACCAAATTCTCCCAAAAACAATTACCAGTTTAAGGGGATCTTCCCAAGGCATCTAGGCTGGAGCCCACAATTAACATAATACAATGCTGGCTCTTGCGATGCTGCCACTGGAGGAAAAATGTTATTAAAATATGAGTTATGCCTGTGCTGTGAAAGTTCTTTAAGTGGTCTGCTGAGGCCGCCAGTCATTTTCAAGCGGTCTGTGAACAAACGTTGAGAATCGCTGCCTTAGCCAGGCAACCTCCTTAACCTGCTCTGGGTTGTACCTCCCAGATTCAAGAACCAGACTTTTTTAAACTTCAAGATTTGGCACCTATTTATAAATAAATGTGCGTAAGATCGAGCTGTTGCTGCTGCATATCCTTCCCATTAGCTAATGCAACCCTGGCAGAACTCCAGACCCTCCAGGTGTCTCTATTTTCCAGGGACAGTCCCGGATTTACAGAAGCCATCCCAGTTTCTGATTTCACCCCACTTTTCCTTAGGACATCCCTATTTTCATTCGAGAAACATTGGAAGGTATGGAGTTATCTGATCCCTAAGCCACCTGAAAGCAGCATCGTCGAGGGAAAATTTTCAATGTTTAATGTTATGCTGGAAGCCACCCAGGATGGCTGGGGCAACTTGGTCAGATGGGTGGAGTATAATAATAATAATAATAATAATAATAATAATAATAATAATAATGGCTCTTTTTTCATTAAAGATATGTTGGAGTGTATGGAACTCTGTGTTTAATGGAATCCACGTTCCCTGACTTGACAACCTCTCACCCATTTTAGCCAAACAATGCCCATTGTAGGCCTCTGACAACTCAACCACAGATGCTACTACACTCACTGCCTCCAGTTAGTGCAGCAAAACATGCATATGTCAATCAGATGGCTAATATGGTAAATGGCATCAGCTTTGGATTTTGAGTGGCTCTGTGCAGGCTGTCCTCAGTCCCCTCCCAGCACTGACTGGGACCCCAGCAGTGGTGGTTCCTCAGCCTTTAGCGTGCTCACCACCCCCATCACATACTTCTGAGCTCACCTAGCTGCATGCTTGCTCGTGGACTTACCTGGCAGTGGTCCTTTCATGGGCCAGGAGCAATTCAGCACACGGCAGCTGTTAGATAAGCAGCAGGAGGTTGTTGGGAGTAGCTGCCAGCCTTCCTTTTGCACATGCAAGCGAGCTTACATTATTTTATATACCACTGATATTAAGAAAAATAGTGAATGGCATAAAATCAACAATAAAATTATGTCAGTAGAACAAGCTCATTGTTGCACACTTGACCCACATGACCCAGAAGCTGTATGCCAGCTACCTCGGCCAATAAAGTGAGATGAGCGCCGCAACCCCAGAGTCGGCCATGACTGGACCTCATGGCTAGGGGTCCCTTTACCTTTAAGCACACTTGAAAACAGGGTGGGAAGGTGGTGGCAGCACAACCACTAGGGGGCAGCAGGTGAGGGGGCACAGAGGTGAGTCAGCCAGGCAAGGGGTCAGCCCAGGATGTTGGGGGCAGACTCCAGGCCTGAAACTAAGGGCTGTCCAGCAGAATAAGGCAGGAAGCATAAGAGCAAAGCTGGGGAATTGGAGTGATGGTGCCAGCAGAAAGAACTCGATGTAAGGAAAGTAATAGGGGCTATTTCAACCCTGCTACTTTCTGCTGCTGGAAACCCTGTTGAAAGGGGGTCATGTTACATTGGCTCCTTTCAACACGGCTGCCAAAATTGAAAGACTTCTGGAAGCAAAGCTTTAATATACCTGTACTTCAACACTTTTCGAAAGCGGTACTCTGGGCAGGAGCGCATTGCAATAAAAGAGTCGGCTGTAACACTTTGACGACTGAATCGCCAGGCTAAAGGGAACAAAACCCATCTTTTCAGATTATTATTGTTTTAACAGCACAGTGGGAAATAACCTCCTGAAATCTTGACCATTTATGATAGCAATAGCCAGACTTGTTGGGGAGCTCAAGTGTGCTGATTCCTATAGAGGCCTCTGTGGTGGTCACACCATAAACCTCTTGGGTACCTAATAAACTTGGGAGGGATACAGGGGTGGGGATCAGAGCTTTCAGATGTTCCTCTACATCATAGACAGGGAGCTTTTTTTAATTTAAAGGACTTTATCCCCCTTTTTCTCTTTCTGACACCCCTTTCTGTCTCTCTCTCCCACCCCCATGCAGCTGATCTGAACTGTTTGTTTGGAGATTGCTTTTCCCTGTTCCTTCTCTTATCACTACATCAACTTCCACTTTTCCCCACTGAAGGTGGGTGCAAGGCCAGGCTGGTAAGAGGGGCAGCTGGAAAGGGTGTGTGTGGTCTGGTGATAACCCCAAGGGCCAGATGAAGGGGCCTGAAGGGCCACATTTGACCTCCAGGCCTGAGATTCCCCATATCTGAGGCAGTTGCCTCAAGGCAGCTGATTTGGGGTGCCCCGCGAAAGGACAGTACACTTTTATTCATTTAATTGGTTGTTGTTGTGCTTTTATTGCCAGGGAGAGACACTTGGGATATTTTCTGCCTCAGGCACCAAAGCAGCTTGACCACCATTGGGTACTTTGTGCCTCAACTTTGGCCAGCAGAAAAATGTCTTGGACCTGTTGTAGAAGGAAATTCAGATGCTCGTATATTCCGGCCCTTGCACAAATCAAGCTCCACCCAACCTGGAATCAGCTCCAGTACTGAGCTCATATTGTAGACAAATACAGCTTTTGATCAGCACAAATAAGTAGGAGCTAAGGTGCACCACCATGGGATGTGGGTGTCGCTGTGGGTTAAACCACAGAGCCTAGGACTTCGAATCCCCGCAATGGGGTGAGCTCCCGTTGCTCAGTCCCTGCTCCTGCCAACCTAGCAGTTTGAAAGAACGTCAAAGTGCAAGTAGATAAATAGGTACCTTCCTCTGGTGGGAAGGTAAATGGCATTTCTATGCGCTGCTCTGGTTTGCCAGAAGTGGCTTAGTTGTGCTGGCCACATGACCCGTAAGCTGTATGCTGGCTCCCTTGGCCAATAAAGCAAGATGAGCGCCGCAACCCCAGAGTCGGTCACGAATGGAACTAATGGTCAGGGGTCCCTTTACCTTTACCTTAAGGTGCACCACTATCAGTTGTGACCTGTCAAAGAGGTTTCTTTACAGCCCGTTCCAATTAAAGTAGAAATGGATCCACCAGTTAGGAAGCAGAACAAGAAAAAAGCCAAACCTTTGTGAAAGAAATGAGTATTATTTCCTGTCTAACTCTGCAGGGCTTACAAACATAGATACACAGCCAAGCGTATAGTGTGTCATTTTCATACAATCTCTTGGTAACTGATATTTTATTTTATTTTTTGCATTTTCACTTTTCTGTACTACTTTGGAGGGGCTTTAGGAACTGAAAAGCGGCATAAAAATAAACTTTTAACATAACGTAACAAATCCAGTTGAGCCTACCAACTCGTTGAAGAGTTTCTGCTAGCTGAGTTTACAAAGATACCCTACTAAAATGTAGGCATTATAAAGGTTCAGGAAAAGTGACACAAGGAAAGAGGCAGTTTTGTTCTCAAGAAAAATTGACCATGCATTAATATAGTGTCGTGAAATGTGTGAAATCCATCTCATACCCTCCATAGGTTGACAGCCAGATACATAGTGTTCTCCAGACCCAGAGACTGCCTTCTGTGTTATGTAGATATGTAAATAGCAACAGGCCACTTTGCCCACAATGAGCAAGTTAGACCACCTTCTCCAACCAGGTGCTATTTGGGACTGCTGGGAGTTGTGATCCAAAACATCCTGGTGGTGGGGAGGCTGATGCAGACATTTGCTAAGCTGCCCACTTGCAACAGGCCAGTAAGCACACTGGAGGAATTAGGTGACAATTCCTCTGCTTTCTTACATTAAGGATGGGGTTTAGACATCTGGCAGAAAGGGTGGATGTTCTTGATCAATGCTATATGAATAGGCAATATGTAGATTAACGCTGTGTACACACTAACCAGGCCTGGCCCACCCATGAGACGAGGTGAAGTCCTACTGTCTCTGCCCCTGGTGGAGAAGCTCTGGCCTCGGTGCCGATTTCCGGCAAGGTATTGCGAGACCTGATCAAAATCTCATGAGATCTTGCCAGACTTCAGCAAGATCTTGCTGGAAATCGGCATTGATGTTGTCTCCACTTTTCATTCTTGCTCATCCTCAACATGCTCATCCATTCTCGCTCATTCTCAACATGCCTTCAAACTAGACTGATTCTAGAGCCTGCTGTGCACAAGAGTGGGTGTGGTTACTCAGTACAGATTTGAAAACCCTCCCCTCAATTAGGTTAGCCACACCTTTTCCTCCCTGCACATCCACCAAGGAGGAAGTGATGATCCCCTTCTTGTTATACATCCTTCATCAAAGCCATTGAGTAGGTGTGGATGCAACCCCCACTGCTGGGACCACCTACACCCACTTTCAAGTGGACACACTGTGGGGGCAATGCAGAATCAATTTGCAAGGAGCTTTTGTTTTCTGAATGAAACCAGTTTCTCAAGAAGCACTTTTGAGGGGCCAAAAATAAATAAAAATGCATTAGATCTAGCCTGTGAGTGGACTATGTAGGAATAAACAAATACTGCATTCATACTCCTTTGATTCTAGAATAAAATGTTGTGTGTACACAGCCTAAGTTGCCAGTGGTAAAAGACCCAATAAAAAAAATATATCACCCAGTAAAACTGGACTGGAGACTCATTTAGCTATTGGCCAGTGATAAGTCATCAAATAATAGTGAGAGGTGAACATGCTGTGTTGTAGGGGAAGCAGTAACCGATCTGGTACATTCTCTAAGTGACCCTGTGAATTTATTATTTAAAAAAATACTCAATTTGGTAATTGCTCCAACTCCAGAAACCTGCTTTGCTTCTCTTAATTTCAGGAAGAGTAATGTGATGGTTTTGGGGGTTTAGGGAAGAGCAAAGCTTTCACCATCTTGTTGATTGCCTACAATCCGGCCTTCTCACCCCACCTCAGTTGAGATGTTCTCGATTAATGAAACAAGTGAAATATTTTAACTGCTGATTTTGGTGAGCATCTTGTTGATTGCTTGCTTGACGTGAGTGGTGGAGCTCCGTCTCCGGGTCTTGCCCTGGACCATCTTCCGGCGCCGCACTTCCCGGCAAAGCTCATAAAAGGCCTCCATGATGTTGCCTTCCCCTGTACAAGCAGAGCACTCGTAAAATGCACAGGCTAGATCGGTGGCCAGCTTTTCCCCTTCTTCGGTGCTGACCTGCCTTGAGTGGTCCAGGTCTGCTTTGTTTCCAACTAGGATCAAGGTAACATTCTTGGGTTTTTTAACTTCGTCTAGCAAGTTCTTAAGTGGCAGGACTTCTTCAAAGCTCCCTCTGTCGGTGATGTCATAGACCAGCACAAAGCCCTCGCCCCATCGCACATGGCCTTCCTTCTGAATGGCATCCTCCTGTTTGGAAAGAAAGAGGCAGGAAGAATGGGTGTGGTCAAAAGACACAATCAAGGGGGTTTTTTGGACCCGTATTTTGGACTGCAGAGGACTATGTTCTGATTTAGTGTTGCTATGCTATGGCTTTTGTTTACGATCTATAAAAAGTGTCCATTCTCCAGGGCCAGGCACTAAATGTGCAAGCCCTAGCGCAGCAATACTAGCAGAAAGCATTATTACCCTGCATTCCTTCAATGGTTTTATGGTACTTTGATGCTATGTTCACAAAACAAGGCAGCATGAAAAATAGGAGCAGTAGTAAAACAGGGACTTCTAGCCTTGTGTGTGTGTGTGTGTGTCCCGATTTCTGGTCCATTTAGATCACCCTAAATGCCCTCTTATGCAATGGAGACCAATTTTGTGTTCTCATTTTGAAATTTTATGTTGTGAACTGCCCTGTGATTTTCAGATGAAGGGCAGTATAGAAATTTAATAGTAGTAGTAGTAGTAGTAGTAGTAGTAGTAGTTTCCTGAGTCTCTCTCCTCCTCTTTCCTCTCCCTGAAATCTCGAATGTCACCCTTGGGCAATGCCACATTTGTTGAGAATTGTTTAGCACAATTTCAACCTTGGATTAAATGCACCCACGCCTGCCCTTAGAAAGGTAAGCCTTTGTCAGTAAAGAAAAGGAGCTATGAATTCATCATCACTACCAGAGTGCTACAGGGTTGAGATTAAAAATAGCACCTCCTCCTTTGTTATTCATCAGTTACTATTTGCCTGCCTGGAGGTAGCAGGCCGGGGGGGGGGGGAATGCTACAGGAGAAGCAGCAGCTAAAGGGAACAGATTTGCACAAATGGATTGTGCAAAGCTTCAGTTGGTGAATAATAATAATAATAATAATAATAATAATAATAATAATAATACAATTACAGGCAAGGAAAATAAGATGTCACCTCCCTACCCATTTGCCCACTGTCTTTTGGCATGTCCCCTTTTGCCTCTTGAATGCTTTTAACGTCTAACATTTGGCTTAGCAATGCTTCACAACCTTCCTCTGAAGTTACTTACAGTTCTCTGGCATTTGGTTTCTGTTGTAGGGATCTGTAGAGTTCTGACTCACCTGCCCAGCTGTGTCCAGTATTTCCATAGAAACAACTTCATCGTCAATTGTGGCCTGATGACGGTAAGTGGACTCTTAAAAGAAACATGAGAGAGAGAGAGAGAGAGAGAGAGAGAGAGAGAGAGAGAGAGAGAGAGAAAATTAAATTAAAACTCAAAAAGCAAACAGTTTTGGGTGCAGCCACTTGCAACACATCTCTATATATCTGATTGGGCCTCTGGACCCCTCCCCCCTCTATTCTGACAGATATGGCCTATGATCCCAACCAGTATGAGACAGTGTGGTGTACTGGTTAGACTGTTGAAGTAGGAATGGTCACCATCTCTCAGCTTAACCTACCCTGTGAGGATAACATGAGGAGGGGAGAACCCCCAAACTGGGTTTCAGAAGACGGCAACCCTCCCCTCCCTCTGAGCCAGGTTCTCCTGACAAACCAGCCTGCTTTATACCAGAGGTCTCACTGCTCCCAACATCTGTTCACCAACCAAGGCAATGCATAAAGTGGGGAGCTGATGAGGTGTTATGCTCCAGGCAACCGGTCTACCCCTTTAAGTCTCCACTCTTCAGAAAGAGGGAGGAGCATGGGAGGGGTGGCCTGGCTCAAGAAGGATAAAAGGTCTCAGCCGAGTACCAGACCTTTCCACCATTTTGGGAATTCAGATCCTTCACACAATTCGAAGAGGAAAGCAGAGGACCAGCATGCTAGCTCTGTCTTTTGTCTCCCTGCCCTCATGGCTCCTCGTGAGCTGGAAGACTGAATGTCTGCCATGTTTAAGAGCAACAGACTTAGGGCTAGAGCGACCCATATTTTAAGTCCACACTCAGCCATAAGAAGTTCACCAGGTAACTCTGGTCCAGGTACAATCTCTCCATGTAACCTCCCTCACAGGGATGTTGTGAGGTTAATAGGAAGGAGCAAGAGGAATGTAACATCACCCAACGCCATGGAGAAAGGGCAGAATATAGATGTAAAAATTCATAGCCACAAAACATGATGTTAATCCATTTTACATGCTACTGGCATAACCTTGGATCTTTTCCCACCATCATTAATCCAATGGCTGGTTTGTTATTTGGCTCTCTTTCCTGACATGTTCTGTTCCCTGATCGGATCGAAAGCCAAGATTTTGAGATATGTAAAACTCACGCTTTAAATATTTAGATCCATGCTTGAGATATTAGTTTGGTTCAGCTTTCATTTAAAAACAACAACAATGGGGGCTACGGAATATTGGCAGAGCCAGGCACTTTCATTCCATCCCACCCCATGTTGCCCAATTCAATTTACTTTTAAATTGCCGGAGACACAAAGTTCTTATAAAAGAGATGTAGCGAGAAGGGGGGGGGGGAGAGAAAGCAGATTGAAAAAAACCTCCCCTGGGCTGATTTGTGCCACAGAGTTAATGAGTACGCTAGAAAACATGGAATCAGAATGTAGAGTCTCTGGTGTTAGATGAAACTCATATACCCACTACACAAACTCCTAACTCAGGAACAGGAAGCCTCAGGCTTGGGGGGCCAAGTGCTTTTCTGACTGGCCCTCAGGACTCTTCCCAGACCACACCCCTTCTCCCCAGGCCATATCCCTCACCAGCCTTGCTTTGCACCCTCCCTGAGTGTTTTTATCACACTGTGATGTGTCCTTGAACTCTGTTGATGCCTCTTGGTTGCCTGGGAGGAGGACAGAGAAGGACGTGTGAGATGTGTGTGTAGAAACTAGCCTACCAAAAGTAAAATTTATATACTGTTATGGACTGGCTGGATGCAGAGGAATGGGGGGGAGGACCAGCTGGGGTACCCCCAAGTGAAGAAGGCTCAAAGCCCCGGGAATTGGTGGTGGGATGGCGATGTGGGGACAGAGGGAGAAAACTAGGGGGGAAGTGTCAGAAGCTGCGGAAGTAAAAGAGCTTAGTGAGTCTGTGGCAAAGAGAAATCCAGAATCAGAATCAGAAAGAAGGCCAAGAAGCAGAGATGAATCAGGCTGGTGAAGAAGCCATGGTTTCTCCCCCTCCTGCTGCGACAATCTCCTATGACCAGGAGAGGTATGAAGCAGGAGAAGCAAAGGCTGGTGTGTCGGCGTACCCTCAGATTGCTTGGGAATGACCCGGAAGAATAAGAGACTTGGGCAGCTGCGGGAAGGCAGGGACCTTCAGTCGCAGCAACTGCTTCCTAAGACCAAAACCTACCACAGGAGAGTTGCTGTGCTCATTAAGCTAGGGACTCTTGACCAGACCTTGTTTCTTCTAATAAAGAGTTAGCTTCACTTACCCCGTGTGATTTATTGCTGGCTCACTCCTGATACATACATTACTCTGCCCACTGTTGCCTCTGGCCCTACCCACCACTTTCATGTGGCCCCCAAAAGGTTGCCCAGGAGGAAAAGGTACACTATCCTGCCTAACACTTTGGTGGTGGGGTCTCCTATGGGGGCTTGCTAGAGGTGGGCAGAGCTGTGGGAGAGAATGAGTGAGAGGGAGAAGTGGTAGTTCTGCCCACATGGGTTGTGGCTCCACCCACCATTGGCTCCGTCCCTTCAGTGACTTTTCCTGAGAGTCACTGGCCCTCCCTAGGAAAGAAGCTTCCTATACACCCCTGTAGGAAACCATGTACTGTGGACACCACTCACTGGAAATTTCAGACAAAAATGAGCAGGAACATTCCCTGCCCCACAATAAAACTCTGTTTTATTTATAATTGCTTGGGGCACAAACCATGGCTCAACATATTGCAGTGCACTGCCTTGCATTATTTAGTCTCGCATGGCATTTGGGGATACAGGATGGATGGGAAAATCTATCTGGGAGCCCAGATTTTAGTTCTGCTGCACAAATGATCTGGAAGAAGAGCCCAAAGCCCAATCCATCCACGTCAGTGGAGAGGAGAGAAGGGAGCTGGCAACAGAAGGCGTATTAAATTTGTATGAAGTCGAGCGACTTGAATATTCCGCTCTCCCTTTTGGCAACTGGAAATCATGTCTTTGCGGGGCAGGTACCTGTCAAGGTAGCCTTGAAAATGATAACGCACTATGATGCTCTTTAGCTGTGAAAATCTGGATAAGAAAACAGCTCCCCAAACAAGGCATGTCACTAATTAAACAGGGGACAGACTACAGAACTCTGATACAGAATCCAGTGCCACCTTCTCCTTGGGAGAATAGCAACACCACCTTTCTTCACTACCCCCCTCAAAGAGTATCAGCAAGTTTTGATGAGCTCATTTTGCACAAGGTTGCTGCTTCTAGGCAGCCGCCATTTTGCAGGTGGGATTCAACTGCCGACTGGCAAAAGCAGTTTGTGCAGCTGAAGAAGTGGATTGGGCACTCTTGCACAAAAATACCCCCTCCCAAAAAAACCTTGTGGACTTAGTTCAGTAAGAAAATTGAAAGTGGAAATGCACTGGAAAGAGCAGGATAAGGATTTGTAGTTCTGTGAGGGGAATAGGGGTCTCCTAACAACTTTCAGCACCCTTAATGAACTACAGCTCCCAGGATTCTTTGAGGCAGGGGGGCAGGAGACATGGCTGTTTAAATTGGTATGATGCTACTTTAAACACACAGTGCACGTAAGAGCCATTAATGATCATGTGACCTATCTATTTTTGAAAGGTCATTGAGCTAAGCATTGTGGTAAGTAACTCCATACTTACACACTGGCGTAAAAGATTTTAGAGAACAATCCTATGTTTACAAGCCAACCCGCCTATTCCTTTCCCCTCCAGTGGTTTTTAGAAATAAAATGTCCAAGTCATCTGCGCTGGCAAGGGCCCTAAACATCTCCCCCCCCCCAACACCACAAGTCATACCCATTCTATGTATCTCATTGCCTGACATAACTGCTCTCTACTCAAAGGCCACAAGGGAGCATTTAGAAGGTAGTGGTGGTGGGGAGAAAGATGTTCCAAAAGCCCTGTTAAGAATGAACAGCTTCATTGGCAAGAGAGCCATTTATTTGATTTTGCATGGGTTTGTTTTTAGAGGACCTGGCAGCCGTCCGCAGATCATTTAAATTGTCCTTGGTCTGCAGAGTATGCGACTGCAATGCCATATGCTTGAGTCGAAACGGGTTGCCAGAAAAGGGATCACACAAATTTTGACTTTGCATGAATGCTCCACATTTGGAGCAGACCACAGTGGGAAGGCCGGATCATTGGGGTTTTTTAGAAGAGCTTGGAGAATTTGAATCATCAAGAAAAGACCTTTCAAGAAGCCAAGATTCTCCCCACCCCCCAAAAAAAACCTTGGGAATGCTTAATGGACTGGTTTTGTATCGTGCTCCAAATCTAACTTTAATTGCCTTGTTGGGGGTTGAATCAGATCCAAGTCTTATTGCCTGGTGTATTGGCAGAGAAGAGTGCTTTTAACAGTGCATGGCTTGGCTATTCTGCACAGCTATCAGAGCGGTTTTCATTACACCTTCAGCCTGAGGTACTGCTAGTGTCGTGACCTTTGGACGTTTGTATACTCTACTCTTTAGGGGGGGAAATGAGCAAAACCCTGTGCCAAGCCAACTCGAAAACCACGTCAACAAATGCCGAATTCTTCACAATTTATATAAACACACCCACGTTCGTATAAACTAGGGGTGGGCTGAATTCCCCACTCCATTTTTGTAGGACCATTCTGCCACCACCTGCAAAAATAGAGAGGGAATTGCTTTTTTTGGGGGGGGGGTGTTCAAATTCCTAAAATAAGGCTTTTATTTATCTTTTACTTCATTTAGCGAACTGTGTATATCGCTTGCTTGCAGTAGAACTTCCAAGGGGCTTGCGAGAAATATCAAAATCATCAATAAAAACGTTTTTAATTACAGTGGTAACTCGAGTTACAAACGCTTCAGGTTACAAACTCCACTAACCTGGAAAAGTTACCTCGAGTTGAGAACTTTGCCCCAGGATGAGAACAGAAATCGTGTGCCGCCGGCGCAATGGCAGCAAGAGGCCCTATTAGTGAAAGCACGCCTCTAGGCAAGAACAGTTTCAGGTTAAGAACGGACCTCCGGAACGAATTAAGTTCATAACTAGAGGTACCACTGTAATAGTAAAACACATAAACATTGATGGGTCTGGATAAACCTGCCTAAGCAAAAATGTTTCAGGTGCTGAAAAACTTGCAGTGAAGGAACCTGCTGATGTCAATAGGCAGAAAGTTCCAGTTCAAACTTTACCAGAAATGGTCTGACCATGACAAGGGAATGTATTGCACCCCCATAAACTTGGGTTCAGCCCTCATATTACTAGGGGTAAAGATTACATCAAGAGTATGCCCTACCTGGTGCATTGGATCAATGACCATAGGGTTTTTTGGGGGGGAGGGGAGGGGTTATAATTGCAATAACAATGCTAGGGTTGTTCCCTTGCTGATCTTGAAAGTGACTGGACGTTAGAAGGTTGTGGAGTGGGAGAGGTGCTATAAATCAGTCAAGTACTATAAATCGTCTTTCCAACCGGCTGTGCGGCATTCCATGGTTACAGGCAACAGAATAGAACAGGCATAGGCAAACTCGGCCCTCCAGATGTTTGGGGACTACAACTCCCATCATCCCTAGCTCACAGGACCAGTCGTCAGGGATGATGGGAGTTGTAGTCCCAAAAACATCGGGAGTGCCGAGTTTGCCCATGCCTGGAATAGAACTTACCAAGAGTAGGATCGTACTCCCATATGAACCGTTTGGTCAGAAAACGCACCACAAGAGCTATGGAGAAAGAAACAAATAAAGTTAGATTCAGAGGAGTACAAATCTTTTGTTCAGGGACATTCTCTAGGTGAAGAGCCGGCAGCTTCTGGGTGCTACTGGGCTACAACTTCCATCACCCTTCACCACTGACGATACTTGGAAAAGGCCACAGGTTCCTCATCCATATTCTGGACAGCTGCTGTATTTGAGGGCTGTATGGCACAATAAAAACCTTATTGACCTGGGCAGTCTCTCTTGCAAGACAGAGCAGATTCACACAACCAAACTAGCATGTTGGGAATTTGGCTTGAATGGATTCCGCACTGAATTCAGCATATAAGGGGGCCTCAGTCTCTTAGCTACAACACTGCAGCTCTGTACAAGAGTCTCATAGGATAGGGACATTCAAACAGGATTTCTTCATTATTTACTGTCATGTAACATCAGGTGCCCTAGGTACAGATAGTGCTCAAATACCGATCTTTGACTGCAGCATGTGTCTGCAGTGAGTGTAATCTGGGGGAAAAATTCAGTCATTCTGAGGGCCACATTGCGTCGTGGGGATCCTTTCAGGGGCCGCACCCCAGTGGTGTGGTCAGAGGCAAAAGTCAGGGGGGTTTTATTCACACATACACACTTCTACTGCACAAAAAATCTGCATTTTTTTTCAACCACGCTCCATCAATTAATGAAGAGAGAAATGGAATACAGGAAAAAAAATGTCCAAAGGGAGAAGAAAAATAAAATTAGTGATATTCTCATGGGTATGGTGCAGTGTTTTGTTGTATTAACTTTGCATTCAAGGGGTCTTTGGGGTGCTCCATTTTTTTGCATTCAGCAAATCATTTCTCTGGAGGGCTGTACTCTGCAACCATCCTGGTGCTTGTCTTTCCTGAAAAATGCATGCCATTCCCAGCTGAGCTTTCCTGCAAGCCCAAGAAGGTGGAGAGGCTCTCTGCTGTCTGCCTAGCCGAACAGCTGTTCAATGTTATTTATTTAAGTGAAGTCTTTAAAAAAAGCTTTTAAAGAAATCAGTGTAGCAATGTATTTTTTAAATTCAATTAACAAGCAAGAATGTTTTATTTAACATGCTGCTTTTTGAGTTTTCTATGTTCACCCAAGTTTCAAAATGCTGAAAGATCAGCAACATTTGGATCCTTCTCTCTGTTCAGCATACAAGGAAGAATGATAGTTCATAGCCACACCATATGTTTAAAGCACTCTTATTCCACTAACAGTCATGGTTTCCCCAAAGAATTCTGGGAACTGTAGTTTGTTCAGGATGCTGAGAGTTATGAGGTCCCTGTTCTCCTAACAGAGCTACAATTCCCAGAGTTATCTGGGCTGAGGGATTGCTAAAGTTTGGAAGAATCCTTAGTTATTTTCTGCAATGTATTTCCATAAAAACCAATTTGATTTACACGGTGCCATGGAGTACACATGAAAGGTTTTATGAAACAAAGGCTAACATAACTTTTTATTAGCTATTTGCAATGGTTCATCATTATCCTTGTTTTTTTTAAAGGCACATATTTGCTTTCTGGGTTTGGCTAGAATCAGAGGCACAACCACAAAACTCTTGAGAAAAATGTTTTTCCTTGTGGTATAAACGACCCATCCATTAGCAGGATGGGCTGTTAAATCTTGTGAGAACATCTGCTTCGCTGAACGGATCGGAAGTCTGGAGAAGTTCAGGTAAACACCCTTGACGTTCTAATTCGGTGTACATCAAACCTCCCAACATGCTGTGGTTTCTGTAGCGCTCCAGCTAAACGCCATGGCAAGAAGGAGATGGACAAAATGTTAAGTTTAGGATCCACATTTTGTTCTGTATTGTGACCTTTCCATTCCTCTGATCTCCAAATGGGGGCACTTGGCAAGTCCTTCTCTCTCTTCCTTAATAGTGTATATGGAAGATACATTTTAAAAGCATTTTGGAACCCGGCTGCATCTGGCTGCATTCTTGGGCCATTTCCTCTTACACTTCCTTGGTTAACAGAAATATGGATGGAGGTTACATAAACATGTGCTGGACATATGGCTTTCTGAAAATGTCCTCAAAGGCATTTTTGAAGTACAGTGGTACCTCGGGTTACAGACGCTTCAGGTTACAGATGCTTCAGATTACAGACTCTGCTAACTCAGAAATAGTACCTCGGGTTAAGAACTTTGCTTCAGGATGAAAACAGAAACCGTGTGGCGTCGGTGGGAGGCCCCATTAGCTAAAGTGGTACCTCAGGTTAAGAACAGTTTCAGGTTAAGAAGCGACCTCCAGAACGAATTAAGTTCTTAACCCGAGGTACCACTGTAGAGGATGCCTTCTTTCTGCTCAATGTTCGCAAGATGTAAAATGGGCCCAGGCAACTGCCCTTACAGCAGGCATCCCCAACCTTGACCCTCCAGATGTTTTGGACTACAATTCCCATCATCCCTGACCACTGGTCCTGTTAGCTAGGGATCGTGGGAGTTGTAGTCCCAAAACATCTGGAGGGCCGCAGGTTGGGGATGCCTGCCTTACCTCATGGGTAGGGTTACTTATAGCTAGGGATGAGAGAATATGTCGATTTTGGTTTCTCTCAGTTTCTAATCTTTTTTCTAAACTTAAGTTTAGATCTCCGCATTTACACAGCAGTTTGTGATTTTTTTAAAAAGGAATTCGCATGAAAATTCACCAGTTTTTTTATGTGAATTTCTCGTAAGAGCCCCATGGTGCGTGCAACTTTGTCAAATATAAACCTTTTGGCAAAGCAATTTTCCCTAAAACAATGCAAATTTGTACATTATCTTCACTAATATATGCACATTTTAGTATAGTACATATAGGCATTTTTGTACACAGTGCTTTGCTGGAGATCTGCACTGCAAAAGTTTGGTTAAATGCAGATTTTGAAGGATGGCTGTATTTCAGCTCATGCACTGTATCAAAACGTGTGAAAAAAGTGCCTTTGGTGCAAACTGAATCAAATTTCTCCCTCATTCCTATTTACAGTAGGTATAGCCAACACGGTGCTCTGCAGATGTTGTTGGACGCTGGCTCCCATCAGTCTCTGCTAGCATGGCGAATGGTCAGGAATGATGGGAGATTAGTCAGGGGTGTGGTTAGGAAGTACCCAGGAAGCCTGAGTCCCAGGTCCTTTTCGCAAGGCTCCAGATCTCCACCCGCTTCCTCCCTTCTTGAACAATTTTCAAAAATGAATCTTTGCCTGTTGTTCCGCAATTTCCAAAACGTGCATACTTATTGCCTTACTACACTGGAGTCCTTTTTTGAGGCATACAAAGATAAGAAGAACCTGCTAGACTATCTAGTTCTGCTTTTTTCTTACAGCTGCCAACCAGAGGTCCACGCAAAACCCATAAGCAGAACCTGAGTGTGTCACCCATCTCCGCATCTATGATTCACTGAGGTTCGCAACCTGATGAATATCTGTTGCTGTAATTCAGACAATGGGTTATATTACACAGTGCTTGGTCTCAAGTCTTGAGAAGCACATCCCCCCCAGGTCTGGATGTTCTGAGATAAGAGATAAGTGCTCTGGGTTACCACAGCAACACCAGCAAGGCCTATGACTTGCTGAGTTATTCCTCCTCCCACTGGTCCAGGAATGTAGAGATGGGTATTGTTTGCATTAAGCCCTGTTGCAAATTCTGATGCCGAACTCTCTGTGGGACAGGGTCTGACTCTGAATCTGTGAGAATCAGGGGAAGACAGTGTTGGTTTTACGTGTTAGCTAGCATGGCGACCGTGGTAGTGGACCTGCCTGTACATATGTATCTTTACTTCAGAGACCCGAGGAACTGCATGTGCCCTCACAACATCTCTGTATTTTCTTTTAAATAATGGAGGGCATTAGAACCCCTCTTTTCTGTAAGGATGATAATTTCATGCTCTTTATTCAGCTCACAGTAGTGAGGAGGAATGGAAGTTCCCCCAAAATGTCTGCTTTATATACATTATTTACACAATGGGCCCCATGTGATTGGCTAATTCCGGGATTCTCCTGTAGGCCAATCAGGTTGCGGATTTACTTCCACCTGGAGTTGGATTGGGTGGCTCCTGTGGACCAATCAGGCTGCTGCATTCTGGATCCTTTTGTTCTAGGACCAATCAGACTGCTGCATTCTGAATCCTATTCAACTCATTACATGACAGATGACATTACTGAAGCTGTAATGGGACAGAAGGTCAGAACAGGAAAGGTGACGAAAGCATCACATAAGGAAGGAATAAAGCTCTAAACAACAGTAATCATTGCTGATAAATATACTCATCAATGCATTAGGCTAAATCCTGGTAAAACTTTTTTTTCTAAAATAATGCACATTGTGCCTAAATCTCCCATCTTTTGCATATGTTTACTCATGTTTATAATCAAGACATCTGTTTGTTTATCACCTAGCGTCTGAAAATCTGCTGTCTATAAAATAGCTATTTCTACAGTAAACATATTTTATTGTCACACATGCACACACAGAGCCTATTTCGCAACCCCATTAAATCACAACCCTTCAGATTAGTCCCACTGAAATAAATAAAATAAAAATCTAGAATAGATGCAACCCTGATAGGCCGACGCCAGATCTTTTTCACTAAGCAGAGTGCATGGCATTCCTAAATGAACATGGCTTCTGGCCTTTTAAGACCACCAAGGGATACAACAGGGCTTTCCAGCTTCTCCCATCAACTGTTGAAGTCCACACTCCTTAGCGATGCTTAGAGAACACAGCCAAATCCCACTTGAAATATAGTCTACAAATTTTATTATTATTTAGATATTGCCATCTGTGTACATGGTATGCTGCGGACTAACATAAGCACAGGAAAGGCTCTGCCCCCAGATGTTAATCTCCATTTAGGTCTAGTTCTCAGTGTGGTGGTAAATCTGTGTCTGGGTGATGTCAATTCAAACAGCAGGTAGGGAAGCGCAGAACGGAACGTTCCTTCCCAAAAACAATTCCTTTCAAACAGAAAATCAGACACCAGAGCAAAGCACTAGCCCAGAAGCCTTCCCCTGGTTATCTAGGGTGGAATTCAGCTTCACACCAAGGTGATCACTCTGTCAGCACAAGCATTTCTGCATAAGGATGATCTCCCCTCTCCTCCTCCTTTGTGGGTCTCCCAACTCTCCTAAACAGATTTGGGAAGGACGTGGGGTATGCGGCAGAGAGTGGGGGAAAGTCCCATGGTGCTAGTGGGACTCATTTTGCTGGCTTCTGCTAGTTCAATGACTTAGCTGAATGTGGCCCCTAGTTTTCTATGTGCAGGGATGTTCTTTTTGGAATGAAGAAACATTCAGTCGTATGAGAGCCCCTCTCTGAAGGCTGGAGCAGCACACCCCAGACACAGGTTGAACACCCCAATGAAGTTAAGGCTCATGCATTCAGGGAATATGTGCTAAAGGTATTCTGAACCACTCTCCACTGTTGGAGGGCCATTTGTCTGCAGGAAAAGCAGATTTTCAGCTGCTTTCAAGGGGCCATGGGTGAAGTTCATAGGAATGTGTTCAGTGGGAGGCATGGGTTATTTTCATTTGGGGTGACCAGTGTGGTGCCTTCCAGATATTGCTTAACTGCAGCTCCCACAATCCATGACCATTGGCTATGCGAGCTGGGGCAAATGGAAGTTGGAATCTAGCAACTTCTGGTAGTCCCATTGTAGCAACCCCTGCCTGAATATGATGAGGTGGCCAAGGTGATGTTTGTTAAATGGCACACAGTTCCTGGCAGGGGTGTGAGGCTCTCTGCAGCCTACCAGCCACATCTCCAAATCTGGAATGCAACCTGGACACGACACTATGTAGGACTTACTTTTAAGTAATACCTACCACTTTTAAGATGTTTTGGACTACAACTCATGTCTGTCAGGCTTCCTCCCCCTTAGGCAGTAGATAAGCAGAACAAAGGAAAAGGAGTCTTCTTACCAGCTAGAAACTTTAATGATCACAGTGAGAGAACAAAGAATCCATTTCCTAGGAATGGCGGTGCTCCCAATTAAGGGTTTCACCCACTTCCTCCCTAGTCACCCACGTCACTACTGTGTCTTGTAACTTGATCTCGCAACCACTGTGTTTTTTGTGCTGCCACTTTATCAGCTCTTCTTGACCTTGGGCTGTGCGGATGAAGGCTTTCCAGAGACAGTGAATCTGTTAACACTCTCTCTCCCAGTGCTTCTTCTCCACCCAGTATTTCCCAACTTCTGCCTTCTGAACTATGTCCCTCTGCAAACCACTGTTCCAAATCTA
The DNA here is from genome assembly GCF_964234715.1 of Podarcis melisellensis. Lineage (NCBI taxonomy): Eukaryota > Metazoa > Chordata > Lepidosauria > Squamata > Lacertidae > Podarcis > Podarcis melisellensis. The sequence continues at coordinate 60,159,314 of NC_138542.1, forward strand.
TACTGTCCTCCTGCTCCTGGGAAGATTCAGGATCTTGATCGGGAGCAGGGGGAGGGTCCCACCTTTCCTCCTCAGTGCAGCCCTCCCTGACATCACCAGTCCCAGGCAGAATGGTCAACGGTCAGGGGTAATGAGAGTTGTAGTCTATCAAAAAGCATGGAAGGATGACCTGAAAAACCACCAGCCTTCCACAACTGGACCCAATGGTTGAAAGAGCAAGGTTCTCAAAGTGTGTAACTGTAGGTGTTCATATAACAGCCAATACAACTGCTTTCTTAAAAAATAAACTGCAAATACAACAGAAATAAAGTGCACACAATAAAGTTTCTGTAACATGTTATCCTATCACCAATATTCTCTTTATCCAACGTCTCCGATTTCCTTTCTACAATCTTCATACAGAGATTTCTGATTCCAGCATAAGCTGAGTTTACACTGTTGTTCCTGTTAATTTTATATATCCCTTTTCCAAATCATATTATATAGGATATTGTGCATCAATATTCTTTGGCATATATCTATTTATCACTCTCCCAAAGACAAAAGTTATTCCCCACTCTATCGATTTATTGTCACTAAAATGCCAGAAACCAATATATTCTCAAGTAAGTTTTAAATACTCAACTGGAACCGAACCAAATTGGAATCAAACCATCCAATCTATCAAGGGGAAAGCACCATAAAATCTATTGGCCAAGGCAATAGTTAGCTGGGGTGGAGAAATCTCCACTGAATTCGTTCCCTTGTTTTGTGTGCATGTCGATGGGGTAAAGAGGTTCAGTTTTCTCAGTAGATAGCTGGCTGCCATTTTGATTACTGCCTGATGGGTCTGAAACCAATGCAATGAGTTCTTTTTTCCCAGCTAAATGATTTTTTGTTTTGTTTTGTTACAACTGGTGAAGCTCAGAGCATTTGTTTATTGACCCTGGAGAGGATCAGTGGGGCAAAATTTGAAATCTACCAGCCTTGCTCTTTTTAACCCTTTTCCTGAAGTTTCTTCTCATGTACCTTGAATTCTGCTTTCATCTTGCAAGGCCAGTTAAGTGAAAAATTATTTTTTATCTAGGCACAATATTTTGATTAATATCAAGTCTGAAAATTGTGGTTCCTCTCAGTCTTTCACTTTCCTGCTCTTAAGCTATATCCTCCACATTTCCACATCAGCCTTGCTTTTATTAGAAACTAGTCCTCATGAAAATTCATTAGCATTTTAGTGCTAATTTCTCCTAGTACACATATTTTTGTATGCAGCTTTGCTTACTATACACATTTCTGCAAACAATTTCGCCTTGTATAATGCATTTTTTGTACTATATTTTCACCAACAGATGCATTGTTATGCATGCTTGACTCTAAAATATTATGCATTTTTGTCCACACTACTTGACTGGAGAATTTCTCTGTGAAATGTAAACAATTGCCAGTTGCAAAGGATGGCTGTTTTGGAATCAGAAAATGCTAATTATTGTTGCTGTGTTTCTTTTAAGCAACAAACTTCTAGGAAATATACAACCTTACACATGATTTGGTTCATAGAGACATCACCTTGCCAACAATGGTCCGTATAATTAAAGCTATGGTTTTCCCAGTAGTGATGTATGGAAGTGAGAGGTGGACCATCAAGAAGGCTGATCGCCGAAGAATTGATGCTTTTGAATTATGGTGCTGGAGGAGACTCTTAAGAATCCCATGGACTGCAAGAAGATCAAACCTATCCATTCTGAAGGAAATCAGCCCTGAGTGCTCCCTGGAAGGACAGATCCTGAAGCTGAGGCTCCAATACTTTGGCCACCTTATGAGAAGAGAAGACTCCCTGGAAAAGACCCTAATGTTGGGAAAGATGGAGGGCACAAGGAGAAGGGGACGACAGAGGACGAGATGGTTGGATGGTGTTCTCGAAGCTACCAGCATGAGTTTGACCAAACTGCGGGAGGCGTGGAAGACAGGAGTGCCTGACATGCTCTGGTCCATGGGGTCATGAAGAGTCGGACACGACTAAAGGACTAAACAACAACAACAACAAGGTATGCTATTTTGTCTTAGTTCATTATTTACGGAATGTTTGTGGTGCAAAATAAAGATCTTTAAAAAGAAAGTAGGTAGGTTCATCAATCAAGGCAATCTGGATCAAATAGTAACCCCCAGCACTAACCATGGCAGTTTCTACCCCTTCTGGTACATAACCGCACACAAATCAACACCTTAGATACTTGTCCCATCTTTCTCTCCGAACTGCTGTGCTGTTTTTATGCTGCAAAAGAGAGAAGTGAAAAGAGGGCAACTTCTGCCAGCTGCCTTTGGCATACCCTTAAAGAATCTAAGTGTCCTCCAATTGCAGGCTGACTTAATGATTTATTTGCAGGGTGACTTAATGACTTCTGAATTGTTTGTCAATTATCTGCTCAGGTAGAAAGTGCTCTGATGTGTAGTGCACCAAGGCAACAGACACTCTGTATTCTCTAGCCTCTTTTGATCCAGTCCATCACCTATAAACACACAGGGCTGCATCCCACTCAGAATCGACCCAGTTATGGTATTCAAGATGACTAACTTAGGATTATTCATTTCAATGGGTTTACTCTGAGTATAATGTAGTTGGGTACAAGCAACCTTAAATAAGAATTACGATCTATGCAGCTTTGGGAATCAAAAGCTGCCTAGGCCATACCTGATCTAAAAGCCTAACCCCAAACTGGATAGATAGACCAACCTAATCCATGGTGCAGTGTGAATTTGAGCATGATATTCGAGTTTGTAACTGAAGGGAGAAATTAACATCTTCAGAAATGCAGCGGGTGGGCTTTTCATGGACTCGGAAAATGGAGTTCAAAATGGAAAGTTGGGGTGATTTTAATCTCTTTTAGCATTTTAACGTTTGTATGTTCTAAAGTAATTCTTTCTTGATTTTACTGTTTTATATTTTGTAATTCGCTTTGAGGTTTCTTTCCCCTTACAATCAAGCAGCGTTTAAATTTTTCTGAAACGAGCAAGCAAGAAAACAAATAGAGCAACACCTGGTGCTCCAACTGCATTCAGTGAGTGAGCTCTAGATGATATATCATATTTGAAATTTGTGGGGATTTGTCTGCGTCAGTATAATCTGTGAAGTTATGCAAAGCCAGTTACGCATTGCAAGAAGCATCTTTTCCTGCTGAGTCTGCCTCACTCTTCTCTTCTTAGTGCTTGCTCTTTATCTCGCCAGCTTCCTAAGAAGAATTAGCAGACATGCTGCATGCAGGCCTCTGGCCACCAACCCCTTCCCCGTTAATAATATTTGCTGCTGTGTACAAACGTTTGGCTTCTGCCTTTCCTCAGCTTGACTTAGCCAGCAACGTGGGTGGGTGGCAGAGCAGGTTAATTGCCTGCCCTTTCTAAAGATCAACAACTCACTGCACACCACAGAAACCGCAAGAGTTGCGGCAGGCCTGGAAGAAGAACCGGAGAGGCAGAGTGAAGGAAGCAGAGAGGTGGTCCGACTTCAGAGCTGGTTAAAAAGCACGCCACTTTGTGTACGGAGTAGGGATGGGGGAGAAACTCAGCTCCGTTCACATTTAAAGGTGACTCTGCCCAGTTTGCGCTATCTCAAACAACCCTCCTTAGAAATCCCAACTCATCCGAATTTTGCAATCCAGGTCTCCATTCAAGCAACGTGCCTTAATGATGCATATGCCGAGTCTAAGGTGTGCATCGTAACGCATACGGGAGCAAAAATGCATGCAAAAATGCAATACATTGGGGGAAAGGGGAAATCGATTTGTGAAAATGTGCACATTAGGCAAAATTGCCTAGAATGAAATGATAGGATGATTTTGCATTAGGATGGGTGTGGGTTCTCAGCAGGCTTCTTCTTTAAAAAAATAAATAAATTGCAAACTGATGTGGAAATGTGGAGAACTGACCTGCAGGAAGGAAAAATGGGAAACCAAGAAAAACCAAAACTGTCCAGATTGCCCATCCCAAATACTGCATGCCAACAACCATTGAGCAGTTGCACAATCCATTTCACTCTTCTTTTCCCCAGCATTCAGGGCTGGCGCAAGAAAATGGTCTGCCTGAGCTGCTGTCCTCACTCCTCATCATCTTATCCTGTCCCTGCTACCCCTCTCACATTATTACTCCGCCCTCCTAATTTTAGGCTCCATTAGCCACCAAAGCAAACCACAGTTGTGGTACAGGTGCTTTCATGGCCACCCTACCCAGAATGCTTCGCTCTGAGGGCCCCCTTAACTCTTGCTAGAGTGAGGCAGGCAGGGAGGAGACATAGAGCCCCTCACCCTAGGACAGTAACCCAGCAGAGGGAAGCAGCACGTCTACCAGGGGGCAAGACAAATGTGCCACTTTCTGTGGCTGCTGCCTGAGACAGTTGCTTCAGTTTGCCTAATGGAAGCTCCGACTTGGCCAGCGTTCCATCGCTCTGATTCCACTTCTGCTCCACCAATGCTTCTGCCTCCACCAGCAGCCATGATTCCTGCTGGGATTTGAGCAAGGGCGAAGCTCTTCCCCGTCTCTACCTGTTGCGTGGCTCCGAGATGTGACTCAGTCCTGGTTGCCATTTCCCCCAGCTTACGATTCTGCTCAAGAGCCTGCTCCACGCTCTCCATACGAGTCAAGGCTTTATTTATATAAACAGACTGAACTTCTTCAACATTACAGTTCCCACATTCCCTTTTAAAATAAAGAAACTACAGTGAAAAAGGTCTGGAAAATGCGTCAATGCTGTCAGGAAGTTCAGATACAACACAAGACCCTGAGAGAGCGGCTGTCAGTCAGAGCGGGCTGCCCTTGTGTCTGCTGGGTCAAAAGCAGATGCTTGGCTTAAAAACAAGCTCCACGAGGAAGTCAAGGGTGCTCCTGTGCTGAATTTCTTTTATGTTTTCTTCCCTTTGTGATTCTTGTGCCTCATAGACAGGCATCTTTAGACCTTCTTTGTGATTTCAGTGTGTGCAGCGCTGAGCTTACCTCACCGCTGCTGGTGGACTGTTTTCACTTCCCTGATCTGAAGAACATTTCCTAATCTGAAAAAGTCGCATAGGAGCAGTTGCCTCATGGTATCTTTGCTTGTACTTCAATTAAACTACAGCAGCGACCAATTTACAAGTGTCCAATTGGCGTGCACCCGTGTGTGTCGCTCTGAACCCAGAAGTGACTTTTAAAATAGCAAAAATGGCCCTCAAAGAGCCCAGAAAGGGCAAAATGTGCAAAAAAGGTGCTTAGCAATCCCACAAACCTTTACAAGCGCAATCCCAGGAGCCCTTGCACCGAGCGTTGAGAATTGGGAGTTTGAGCAAGGAGGTTTGGAGGGAGCAACGGTGGTGGAGTTTGGCATCTGCTGCTGTTTTTAAAGGGTTTTCCAAGGGTTTCCAGAGGTTTGGAGGGTGTTTGCAGGCTTTTCCTATGGCGTTTCAAATATACGTCACTTCACTGAAACATGAGGTGCCTCGGAACGTAACCACTGCATAAACGGGGAGTTGCCTGTACAGATACCAGGAAGGTTGGTGACATAAGGAGAGCTCTCCTGGATCAGGCCAAAGGCCCATCTAGTCCAGTATCCTGTTTTCTCAGTCGCCCATCTCTGTCCTGCTGCTTGTGTGTTTCACAAGGCATCTTGCGGTCACTGTTGGAAATAGGAAACTGAATGAAAAGGAACTTTGGTCTGCTCCAACCAAGGAAGTTACCGGTACTCCGTTTTCAACACTGGGGCAATCAACAAACAGTGCAGAAAATATTTCAGTGCTCTTCCCTCCCTCTCCCCTTCTTCTCTCTTCTGTATATTAATTTTTAAATGTCCTTTTATAATTCAGGGTATCTCTTTTTCCCAGATGCTTCCTCTCCCTCTTCTTTCAAAAGAGTTGGCTACACAGGGAATTTCTCCAAGCAATCAGCAGATTTGCAGCTGTTTTGAGTTTTATAGGTTGCTGTTGTTTTTAATTAAAACACGCACGCACAAACACACACACCAGGAAAACCCACATGCAAAGGCAAATTTTGAATCCATTGCCATATTTTTTTCTCCTTCTGAAGCCAGAAGAAAAAGCATACTTGTTTTTCATGTGGCCTATAAAAGGTTATGTTTCCTTCCCTAGTCCATCCTGCTCTTCTGTAATTTGCAGGATGAGATCAGAAAGTGATGAATTACTAGACTAAGGATGCAGCGCTATGCACATTTTACCCGGGATTAAGTTCCGATGAACTCAGTGGGAGATAATTCTGAGCAAACAGGCAGAAGATTGCTCTGTAAACGATGCTATTAGATTCCGAGAATTCTGAGAAGCAGCTTTGCTCTTAGAACATTAAAAGTATGTCTCGGTTTTAGGAGTGGATGGCTCTGTCTATTTAGGAAATTGCTGTATACTGAATCAAGCCATTTGGTCCATATGGTATTGCCTCCCTGGCTGATACTGGCCTTACAGTAGAGTCAGCCTCTTTTCTTTTGGCCTTAGGCCCACCCCCAGCCAGCCGGCCATTGTCCTCCCTGACCAAGGGCGGGTCAAAGGCCAGCTCAAGCAGGTGGGTGGCACCCGCCCAGGTGAGCCTTGCTCGGTGCCGCAAACTCCACCCACCTGTGGGGAAGGGAGGGCGGATATTGCCTCACTGGATGATACTGGCCTTATAGACAGTGGAAGTCTTTTCCACTTCCACCCAGAAATTTCAGGGACTGCGCTTTCTACATGCAAAGCAGTTTCTCTACCACTGAGCTACACCCATTTGTGAGTTTGCAATGTTCCATTCATGTTCATTCGCTCCTGTTTCCACTACAGTTTGTGAATTTTCTTTTCTATGTGTGGAACTTTGCATTATTTTAACCGCCCCCCCCCCTCACAAAATGCACATTTTGGTATTCCATTGCACTCTTTCACAGTTACTGGGGTGAGACTTGAAATAAATGTATCATAGGCCAGCACAGCATGCTATTTTTGTTTGCAAAATTAATCACTTCTATTTTTGTCTGACAAATACTGGACTGGGTATGCTGTAGTTTAGTATACAAATTTGCCGAAGTTCAGAGCATCCCCCCCTTGCTTGCCGTGTTCTTTTCTTGTCCTACATAACTGTCAAAAGCATAACTCTGCATAATATCCAAGCTAAAGTAAAACCAGGTGATAGAATACAGCAAGTGGAGAAAGGAGGAGGTTTAAGAGTGCCAAAGGTTCTTACACACGGGAGGGGTGGGAACTCAGTTGGTCCAACATGGATAGATCACTCAAGCATGCACGAGTTGACCTACATTGCCTGAAATGGTGTGTGATGTAGTGCAGGCCTCCTGAGACTATACCAGTGTGGAATGCAGGTGGGGAACTGCATATTTGAATGCTCTCGCATTTGCACACCAAAGAACAGGTTTAGAATGATCTACTGCTGTTTATATATAATGGAGAGGTGCATTTAACTATGCAATCCCTGACCTGCTGCCTGTAGTGGCTCATCTGCACAGGACTGTTCCACACGTTGTTTCCAAAAGTGAAGCTTTGGCTCCAGTTCCTGCTAACCACAAAATTGTGTGTTGTGTTTTTTAACAATTAACCTAAGCCAGCAACAAGCAGGAAGCACTTCAAGTTGTGTCAGGACCCAGTGGCGTAGCGTGGGGGGTGCAGGGGGCCCGGCCGCACCGGGCGCAACATCTGGGGGTTAGGGGACGCAAATCCACGGGTTAGGGGGTGCAAATTACTTGCCTTGCCCCGGGTGCTGACAACCCACGCTATGCCACTGTCAGGACCTGTGGCCCTCCAGAGGTTATGAGATTCCAACTCCCATCACCCCTGGCCATTGGGCATGTTTGTTTGTTTGTTTACAGTGTTGATATGATATACTGCTTTCCCCAAAGATGTCCCGCAAGGCAACGGAAGATGAAAAGGCTAAGGATTAGACCCTACTCAAATCCAGAGTGGAGTCCCTAAGATGGTTGGATGGCACCTTGTACGCCTCCTTCTGGCAACTCCTGCAGCCAAGCTGGTGCCAAACGTCTTGCTCATCTTTCCTTTGGGCCACATCAGCAAGGCAGAGAGGGGGGTCTCTTTGTCTTGGCAGCTCAGGACCTGCATACACACTGCCCAGGTTGTGCCTCGGGGAGGTCACTTCGGTGCTTCTAGCACAGCAAAAACAGCCCAGGAGGCAACAGTTTTGAGTTACTGGCCTCTGTAGCCACAGCAGGTGCTGTGATTCTCCAGCAGTTTGACCATAGCTGTCAACTTTCAGATTTGAAAATAAGGGATCAGGAGCCTCGAAAATAAGGGATCAGCAGCCTCACCTGTCCCGGGGACAGTCTACAGGATATCTAACAATCTGGGATAGCAGCGGGAAATGGCGCTGGAATAAGGGAATTTCCCGCAAAAAAAGGGAAGGTTGACAGCTATGCCGTTTGACTTCACTCCCAGAGGCGCACTTCCATTGTCTCTCGAGAAAGACAGGTGCCAACAACAATACGGCTTTTCAGGCTGACCTCACAAAGCAGTTCACATGCATTATTTTAAAAATAAGCATCAAATTAGAAGGAAAAGGTTACAAAGGAATTGAAAGGGCAACTTGTTCCTTTAGAAAAAGCTGCTACTGCTTCTCCTCCTCTCAGGGCAAGATGGTCCTTCAGTTCCTCCTGAGGTGGCCACTGAGGGGAGGGGAGGGCCGCTATCCCTATGCTGGAGCTGTAGTCTCACAACATCTGGAGGGCCAGAACTCCCCCCCCCCCATTCCTGTTTCATGAGGCAGATTTATCACCTGAATTCCCACTCCCCGCAAGTGAGAGCCTCAAGTGAGATTGATGGGTTACCAGGGAATGGTGGTTTGAAGGCTACAGGTACACAACTATCTGAAATGGAAGCAGCTGCTCTGTGACTTGTCCTCACAGCCAAAGCTGGATTGCTGAACATTTATTCTGCAAGACAACCAAACATTTTCATATTTGGTGGTGGAGTTTGCTTCTTTATTTCCTACCCACAGAGCGATGCTTATCAGTCATGCATCACCCCAGCCTGCCCGCAAGCAGTCATTCTTCTCCAATCTGTACAGCTTAAGAGTGATGCCGAATGAATGAGTCACACGTTTATTAACAAGATAACACACAGGAGAGAGTTGCACATAGCAACCGGCGTCCTTATTTTCTGTGGATTTTGTGCACTACAGAAGCGTTGACTGAGAACACTGTTCCCTGCAGAAAAGTGTGTTTTTAGTGAGAGGGGGCTGGTGAGAGGGAGTTCATAAAATGTTGATGACTTCGACAATAATATTTCTGAAGAGGAACTTGGAGGGAGGGAAACCTGAGAGACAGGCTAGACACACAGCTAGTCTGTACAATAGATTTAGTTGAGGCATTCAAGGACCTTTCTCTGTCAAATTAATTGCATCTGGCATAGAAAGCTACAAATTTTAACTTTAGCTGTCAGGGATGACCTAAATGCAGACAAGCTAGGAACAATGATATCAGGTCAAACTATTTGCCCATTAACTGTAAACTCTGGTTGGCAATAGATTTCCAAAGTCCCACCTCCCTTTTTGGGGGGCTAGGGACTGAACTTGGGACCTTTAAATGTTCAATGTCACACTAATCTTTGAAAAACTCTCTGCAAACAGAATAGAAAACGCAACAGATTTCAGTGTGAGATTCAACCCTGAATAAATTCTCTTCCTGCTCCTTGAGGGAGTACTTGGCCCTGATGTGTGTGTTGAATCTGACTCTGGTTAAGGGATAAATTTGGAAGTTTCCAAACAGTGGAGCAAAATGATAGGTTACTGTTGCTGGTAATATTTATAACCAGTTAATAATTCTTCTTCACCAGTGACTCATCCGTCTCGCCTGACCTCGTTTGGATTAGGCAGCCAGCCAGATTGAGGGGAGCAGAAAATGGAAAGGAAGAAAAAAAAAGTGGCCATCACAACCTCCCTTTAAGCAAACTAAGGACAATTCCTCCAGAGCTTGTTTCCTACTCTGGCCTTCAGAGGTTTAAAATATTTAAAGCTCCTCATAAAAGTATGATAATGGGACTAGAAGTCACACACAGAGAGAGTGTATAAAACAGAAGGAACTAAAGGAACGGAATGGAATCCAAATGAAAGCTGGCTGGTTTTATAGAAATCAGATCAGTTGATTGCTCCTTCCCAGAGTCTGGATGGATATCCAATCTATGGGGAAGGGATAGAGCCATTTCACATAGGGAGATGTTGTAGTCCAGTAGCCAGAATGTTGAACTTGAAGACTTAGGAACAAAACACAACGTAGCCATGAAATTCTCAACTGAAGCCGTGAGCCAGTCACTCTCAGCCTTGTCTTCCTCATAGGGTTGTTGGGAGGAGAGACTGGGATTAAGCCAGTCTATCCTCACTGCCCCCTGAGAGAGAGAGAGGGAGGGAGGGAGGGAGGGAGGGAGGGAGGGAGGGAGGGAGGGAGGGAGAGAGAGAGAGAGAGAGAGAGAGAGAGGGAGAGAGAGAGAGAATGCTGAAAATGGTCCTGGCTATTTTACAGGGGAAAGAAAGATAATAATTTCACAGCCAGCTTTAAGATGTACAGAACATGAATAAACTAACATAATATTATTTTCGTTCTGTTTAGAAAATTTAGACCCTGTCTTTTGTTGTAGCGGTTGGTCAATGAGAACTCCCATTGCTACTGGTCTCCAAACTGCCATGGTACAGTTTTAATTCTTATGGTTGCTTTATTTAAATGTATTTCTAATTGAGTTGGTTTATATGTCCGAAACAACCCTGGGATGACTTATGTGATGAAAGATGGTTGATAAAACTGATGGATGAATACATAAATAGGAAAAACAAGGATTGGAATAAAGTAAAATCACATATAACAGACTTTGAATAAATGAAATTTATTCCCAGGTGACAGCTCAGAGGGATCACTCTTTTGTGTGTGGAATAAGGGTTAAGACCTAATTAGGGTAGAGGCTCTTGCGTTTATTTCTTCTTTTTCTATGTCTTTATTTTCTTCTTTTGCTTATCTTTGCTTCTTCCCTATTCATCTTCTTTAGATTAGTTTGGCTTTTATTGCATTTTAGGTTGAAAACTCTTAATAAGATTGATTTAAAAAGAATAAATGGAAACTAGTTTTCTATTTATAGGGTTTTTATGTTTATTAATGTTTTTGAATTCTTAATCGATATACGTACTTATATTGACACATCTTGCAGTTCTGCTTCAATGACAAAAGATATTAAATATGTATGATACTATTATATTTCTTCCGAAATAAGCTGTTATTTGTTCAGTCAATAAACAAAGGCAAAATGTGGCTTCTTCTTTTTGTTTCAGCGCAAGGTCGCTGCAAATTATGCTGGTGGCTGAAAGCAGCACTGAAGCAAAAACAATTGCCTTTTTGAATTGTAATCTCTTATCTGTGGCCAGTGTGTGGTCTTTATTCTATGCAAAAAGTACAGGCTGGTTTTCCACGGTCAAGGGCATCGGCTGTGACGAGACACTCCTGGAATGGAAACCTGCTTCAACTTGTCATTGAGCAATCTCCTTTGCCAGTGAATGCCCTGCTCACACTCAGTCCCTCTGAAAGCTGCTGTAGTTTATTTATACAGGACATTTATTTATTAGATTTATATATTGCTCATCACTATAAGATCTCAGAGCAGTTTGCAGAATAAAATACAGGATAAAAACATGAAAATAAATAAAACAAAACTGCAAAACAGACCGCAAAAACCTTCCCACAGACACAATTAGAAGGCTGTAGAATGTAAATCAGCCAAAGACCTGGTTGAAGAGCCTAAAAATATACAATGATGGCACCAGGCAGACTTCCTTAGGAAGAGCATTCCACAAACAGGGAGCCACTACATAAAAGGTCTGTTCTTGTGTTGCCACTCTCTGGACCTCACGTGGAGGTGGCACATTAATGAAGAAGAGCCTCAGAAGATGATCTCAGGGTCCAGGATGGTCTACCCTCTGCCCACCAGTGCTCCACGGCTGGGGGAGGAAGACAATTCCCCCCCCCCCCGCAAAAAAATGTTCTCTAATGAGGTTCAAAATTGTCAACCCAATTCTAAACTCAGAAGGAGCTTGCTTATCACCAGAGATGGCACTGAGCTAGGTGGCTTGATGGCATGAGTCAGTAGAAGGCAATTTCTAGAGATGCTAATGATTCCATTTCAGACTTCCGACTTTCTTTGGCTTACTGCTCCCCCTGTGAAGCACTTTGTGGATCTGTTATACCTCCCGGAGTTAAGAGAGATCATGATTTATTTTACAGAGCCTGAGTCACCATCACTCAGGCGTGTTCAGAAAAACCATTAATAGTCCGACTACCATTGAATGCTTCCACTCACCACCTACTAAAGTGGTTTGTGACTCAAATATTGTCTTGGATTTCTTTATACACCTTGCACAGAAATGTTCATAGATGTGTAATATTTGGAGCAGAATCCCTGGCCTTTAGTCTCGGCATATTTTGAGCTTAGGAACATGTTCCTCCACCCACTTGCTTCCCCCCCTCTTCTTAAAAACACACTTGCTTTTATTTCTGTGGCAAAGTTGTTGGAGGTGAAAATATTAACCAATTTATTGACCCGAACGTTGAATTCACTAGCCACAGTGACAAACAAGCCTGTAGATTTCCCCCCCCCCCAATATCTATATGGTCCAGATATTTACTTCTTTTTTAAACAAACAAACAAACAAACAAACAGAGGTAATTCTAAAAACCTGCAACTATTCTGGCAAGCTGTACAAAGCACCCAATCTGGCCATATATAATGAAGAAACTCATGCCCAGCATGGGAAAAGCAGAGCATCTGCCTTACACACAAAATGTCCCAGATTTAACCCCTGGCATCCCCAGGTATGGCTGAGAGAAAATCCTGCCTGAAATCATGGGAAGCTGTTGCCAAGTCAGCTGCTGAAGCTAGATGGACCAAGGACCTGACTTCGCATAAGAACTCTGCATATGTTCCTATGCTAGATCTTTTCCTTTTTTTTTTTGCCTTCACCATTTCACAATGGAGCAGAGACTGGAGATGTTAGATTAACAGTTGTCGCTGACTCATTTGCCCCCCCCCCATTTCTTCTTCTTTTTATTTAAAGAGAGGTGGCAGGCTAAAAAGAGGTCACAAGAACGGCAACATGAGAGAAGGCCTTTTCGGTGTTGGCTCCCTTCTTGTAGAATGCTTTCCCCAGGAGGCTCACCTGGTGCCTTCATTATACATCTTGAGGTGAAAGCATTTCTCTTCAACCAGGCCTCAGGCTGATTAATACTCTAGGTCCTTTTAAATGTGTGTGGGCGGGTATATTTCATTTCATTCTTATTATATATTATATATTATGTATTTTTATTTTGCATTTTTTTTAATGCTGTGAACCGCCCTGAGATCTTTGGATGAAGGCAGTATACAAATTTAATATACAGTAAAATTAAGTAAATAAAATGAACCCTCCCCCAGCCCAGCAACCTGTTCTCACAGTGGCCAATCAGATGCCTATAGGAACCCAATAAGCTGGATCTGAGTGCAATCGCAACTGGTATTCAGAAGCAGATTGTCTCTAACCATGGAGGCAAAGCATATCCATTGTGGCGAGAAGCCTTATCCTCCATGCCATCTTTTTTTAACCCAAGAGGCTGATAAAACTGGCTTTAGCCACAGTGCACTTCTCCAGACATAACAAGGCAGAGAGGGAGCGCACACGGACAACATCTAAATGAAAACTCTACCCAAATTAAGAATTCTGCTTGTAGGCTGCATAGCCTTGTCCGGCTTCCTCCAAAGATGTGCTTGGTGCACAGCGTAAACTGAAGTCCCACATGTGATTATTATATAATAATGTTCAAATATATAAAAGGATGTCACATACAGGAGGGAGAAAGGTTGTTTTCTGCTGCTCCAGAGAAGCGGGCACGGAGCAATGGATTCAAACTACAAGAAAGAAGATTCCACCTAAACATTAGGAAGAACTTCCTGACAGTAAGAGCTGTTTGACAGTGGAATTTGCTGCCAAGGAGTGTGGTGGAGTCTCCTTCTTTGGAGGTCTTTAAGCAGAGGCTTGACAACCATATGTCAGGAGTGCTCTGATGGTGTTTCCTGCTTGGCAGGGGGTTGGACTCGATGGCCCTTGTGGTCTCTTCCAACTCTATGATTCTATGATTCTATTACGCCGGGTAAACCCTGCCTGCCAACATGCTCAGAAGAAATGCCAATATGAAGTTGCTTTTTTTTTTTTAATAAATATTTATTAAGATTTTTAAAGACAAAAAAAAATACATTAATAATAAACAGTATTGTTTTGTTTTAACAAAGTTTCATGTCATCTTTGAACTTCCTCACGCCTCCCGCTCCCATTTACATCATTAATAAATTTTTGTCAAGCAAATTATCATCTTATTTCCAGCTTGTGTATCAATAAAATACAATAAATTAATTCTCCTTCAAATTTGTTTCTCTTAATCTCTCTTATCATCATTTCCTGATCTATTTTAGTGATGGCCAATTATTTATAACCAAGCATCTTTTTTAACATTCCATTAAATCACAATATTTTTGTAAATAAGTCTTAAATTTCTTCCAGTCCTCTTCTATCCTTTCTTCTCCCAGGTCTCGAATTCTGCCAGTCATCTCCGCCAATTGCATATAGTCCATCAGTTGCATCTGCCATTCTTCCAGTGTGGGTAGATCTTGAGTTTTCCAATTCTTGGCAAGTATGAAGTTGCTAAAGTTCATTTACATAATCATCTTACCGCACACCATATAGATATTTACAAAAACTGCCTGTGAGAAATAAAGCAGAGCGATCTATTATCTGCTGGCGCCATGCACGAATGCAAATCTTTCTTTTTACTAAATCAAATTATCTGAAACACTTTGTTCTGAACAGCGCGCTATTTAGCAGCCAGTGTTGCCTAGACTGTTGGGATCTGTACGTTTGCCGTTTCTCTGTTCCTGAAAGCAACGTTTTCCTCCTGGGCCTTGAATCTCAGGAACAGCTAGCTGCCAGCCCAATCAGTTTTGCCTAGAAAATATTTCCCATGTTTCTGCAGTCACGCTATGCCACTGCCAGCCGAAGTAAATGACTTCTTTCTTTTAAGCACATTCCTGACTATCTGCAAGGTGCCTATTCTTAACACACATTGGAACCAGTCAGAATGGGAAAAGGAAGTAGAGGAAGGAGGAATGTGGACGTTTCAGGGCAAAAGATGTCTCATACTCCCACTTCCATCACTCCAAGGAATTGTGGCTGGTGAGAGAGACTGGAAGATGGATGCAACTGAACACATAGCAAGTAGCATCCATATAGGAAATAAATGCAAATGGAAAGCACACTCAAAGGCAGCTTGTCATTATTGAGGCCCCCTCTATGTTTGCATGTAGTGGTGGATACTGAATGGACTTCTGAGTGCTGGATATGCAACAGGATCAGCTCTGGGTTTTGAGGGCAGGGCCTTAGGGCTAGCTGACCACAAGTCCCCCCTAGTGGTACCATGAGCCACAATTTAAAATACAATATCAAAACCAGTTTTGAAAACTTACGGTTGAAAGAAATGACATCACAAAGTAAACAGTGGGTCCCGGAAACATATTAATTGGTTGGTAATCAGGTCACTTGCCTGCCTGCCTTGGGCAAATGCCAAGCTGAGCTCCTGGCTTGTATACCTGACCTGTACTTGCTAGTGCAGGTGCCAGGGACTGGTTTGACGCAGACTGGTGGGAGGAACCACTGAGGGAAGGAGGCTCAGAGCCTGAGGATTGGTGGTGGGATGATGATGAGTGAGAAGAGTGAGCTAGGAGAGTCAGTGGCACAGGCAAGTCCTGAATGAGAGGCAGAAGCTGAAGCAGGAGAGTGGGATTAGGGAGGCCAAGAGGCAGAGATAAGTCAGGCTGGTGAAGAGTCACAGGTGCCTCCTCCTCCTGCTGTGACAAGCTCCCTCCCCACCCTTGCCTCCCAGAACCAGAAAAGGCATGAAAAGGGTGGATGAGAGGTTGACTTCACAAAGGTGCAGTCTCTGGTTGCTTGAGAGGAGGAAGCTTAGACAGCAGCGAGGAAGTGGGAACTTTCATTCTCGACAACTGATCCATGGGGCATGAGCTGCTGTGCTCACTTGACCTGACACTCTGCTAAGTCTGTGCAGATCATGTTCTTGCTAAGAAAGAGTTAACTCCAACTTGCAGGGTGTGATTTACTGCCGGCTCACTCCTGACAGCAGCTCCACCATTGAGTTTATGCGTACCAATTGGTCATTCCTCCTTAATCACCACCACTCAACTGAGTCATATCAGCTGTGGTGACAGTGATATCCTGGTATAACAACAACAACAACAACAACAATTTATTTTTATACCCTGCCTATCTGGCTGGGTTTCCCCAGCCACTCTGGGCGGCTTCCAACAGAATATTAAAATACAATAACCTATTAAACATTAAAAGCTTCCCTAAACAGGGCTACCTTCAGATGTCTTCTAAAAGTCTGGTAGTTGTTTTTCTCTTGGACATCTGGTGGGAGGGCGTTCCACAGGGTGGGTGCCACTACTGAGAAGGCCCTCTGCCTGGCTCCCTGTAACTTGGCTTCTCACAGCGAGGGAACCGCCAGAAGGCCCTCGGCACTGGACCTGTGTCCGGGCAGAACGATGGGGTAGTATTGGGCATGGGTCCATCTGGCACAATGGCCTTTCCCTGTGTATGTTGTGTGCTGGCACCATGCATGACACACTGTCCCACTGAGACCTCATCTCTGTTGCCTTTCCTCCCTTGCTGAGTGGGACTTAGGAACCGTGTCTGGAAGAGGTGGAACTTTGAAACTGTCTTTATTTCTCTCTTGCCTCAGCTTATTCAAAAACACATCTAGCTTGGGGTTGTGTCATGTGAGGTAGCTGTTTGGCATCAAGCTGCTCTTAAGATCTCCTTTTTCAAAAAAAAGGACTGAAGGGAAACATTCCATTCATTTCCAAATCTCAGGGCTGGACACAGAGCAATTTGTTTCAGCAAAAGAGCTGCTCAATCAGAGTTAAGTACAGACTAGAGCGGACATTTTATTTATGGGGGAACGTCACACTGCATTAGCCAAGACGATTTGGTCACCACTCATGAAGACAAAGTGCAATGTTTTGATTATGTTTGGAAATCTGCTCATGCAGGGGAAAGTCGGAGTTCCAACTTCCTGGCTGTCTTCAGCAGCAGGGATTTTGAAAATGGCAATCAGAAGGGATTTAGCAAAGGCTTCACAGTCTCAGAGCAATTATTGGAAAAAGGTTGCACAATGTTGTTGACCATGTACACCTGCCACCAAATGCAGGTTGAAGGTTTTGTCCAGCACCTTCAAATGGTACTTTGGGGATGTGACAGAAAACGGAACTTTCCGCTCCATTCCACAATACCTTTCTGGGGGAAAACATGCCTTTGGGGGCATCTGAAGAGCATGCCGAGAAAGCTGGACATTGAATCTAGGATTTACAATTAACAATAAACCTATTAACAGCAGCAAGAATCTGTATTACTTCTTGCTGAAAATGGTACATTTTTGAAATGGTACATGTTTATTCATATGTTTATTCAAAGTACTTTTTAATCAGAAGATTCCAGGATAGTGTACAAAACAGTGAAAGCAATTCATGCAGTGTGTACACCACCATGCTGTGAAACAAGCATACACAGAGCAAACACAAAAGTAAAGAACAAAAACAGCACCGGTAAAAATTCTGTTCAAAATGCCCTGACATTTAGGAAAGGCTTAACCCGACACTGAAAAGATTGTACAGTCATACCTCTTGTTACGTTTGCTTCAGGTTAAATCTTTTCAGGTTGTGACCCGGAAGTACCGGAAAGGGTTACTTCCAGGTTTCGCCGCTCGTGCATGCGCAGATGCTCAAAATGATGTCATGCGCATGCGCAGAAGCGGCCAATCACGACCCGTAAATGTGGGTTGTGTTCTGCTCATGTTGTGAACAGGGCTCCGGAATGGATCCTGTTCGCAACGAGAGGTACCACTGTAATGGTCATGATAACATGGTAACATGCAGTTGATATCATGGCTATTGCAATTTTTTTAAAAAGTTGTTATCAAGAGTGTCTGCCAAATTCTTTACAAAGATTTACTACAATCTTTGCAAATCTGCTATGCTGGCTGGAGCTGATGTGAGCTGGGGTCCCAAACATCAAGAGGGCACCAGGTTGTCTAAAGCTGTTTTACTAGATCTACCCCCAGGGAACCCCATATACAACTGCAGGATGCCAACTGGACTGGACTGACCATCGCTAACCTTCTATAACTCCTGCAAATATTGCTGGCAGGCTCCATAGGATAGGTGAAGTCAACATCGTGCTCTCTAGATGTAATGGCACCATACCTGGTCACTGGCCATGCCAGCTGGGGCTTCCAAGAACGCATAGTCTGACAGCATTTGAAGGCCACCCCACTGACTAACCTCCCTATAGAAGATGGAAGATAATGTATTACAGGCCCTAGTCCGCTATGCTGTTAACATCAGTGGCAATTATGGAAGTTTTTAAATTTGCCACCGTTATAGCGAGCGATTAGGAACATGCTCCTTTACAACATGGAAATTCTCTTCTCACCATCATCAGCAAAACGGCAAAGATGAATGAATGCTGTTGGTGATATTGATTTATGGAATCCTACCAGCTTAGTTCAGTGAGTTCCCTATGAAGCAGGTGAAGGGAGTGTTCACATTACTCAGAACAAATAGAAAGGCTTTAGGCATTGCTGTCTTTAATGGGGTACAAAATGTCCTGATTCAAGGACAGCTAGAGTGCTGTCTTTCTCATTTGCTTTGCCACAACTAACGAAAGAGAATGGAAAACACAGCCATAAAGACTATAAAATGTCCTCCCTAAAAGAAGGGAGGAATTTCCGCTCCCCCTGCCTTCCCAAGATTATACTGACACTTGGGTTTGTTTTTCTAAACCATTTGGCCTGAAATGGATGCATCCTTTGACCTATTGCAAAACTAGTGTGGTGAAGTGGTCAGAATGTTAGATTTGACTGTGGAAGGCCTGGGTTTGAATGTATTTATTTTTATTTCTTTATCTTTACATTCCTTTCTTCCATCATAGAACACAAGGCAGCATATGTGATTATCAGACAGTCTACCAACGAGGCCACAACTAGGCCAAGACCTGTGTAGCTTCAGCAAGGAAGTAGCTTTCAAGTCATACTTTGGTCTTGATTCCCTGGCTATTGTTCCTCAGCTGAACTAACACAGCAGAAATGATGAAAGGGTGATCCAGACTGGGAGGTACCAAAGAATGGAGTACAGTGCACTGTCAAATCCAGTTTTCCCCTCCTCCCAAAGTGGCCAAACACACACTCTCTCCACCCCCTATCCTTTGCAGCTTACTAAAGCTACGTGACAAGGTTTAGAATAATAGAAGTGTCAAGTTGGAAGGGCCCAGCAGGGTCATCTAGTCCAACCCCCTGCAATGCAGGAATCTTTTGCCCAATGTGGGGTGCAAACCCATGACCCTGAGATTAAGAGTCTCATGCGCTGCCAACTGAGCTATCCCAGTCAGAAGATAAGTGGGTATGGTGAGCATATCTCTGTGTGAGCGGGAGTCCGCCTTGAAGGAGGTGGTGATGTGTGACTTCTGCAAAAGCAGCAACACCCCAGACCCAATGGTGTGTGTGTGTGTGTGCGCGCGCACACGCGCTTTAAAGGTTTTATTGAAGCAGATCACAGACATTAATAGGAAAATAATAATAATAGCAATACAGTGGTACCTTGGGTTACATATGCTTCAGGTTACACATTCCGCTAACCCAGAAATAGTACCTCGGGTTAAGAACTTTGCTTCAGAATAAGAACAGAAATCGTGCTCTGGCGGCACAGCGGCAGCAGGAGGCCCCATTAACTAAAGTGGTGCTTCAGGTTAAGAACAGTTTCAGGTTAAGAACGGACCTCTGGAACGAATTAAGTACTTAACCTGAGGTACCACTGTACAAAAAAAGCAATCCTGGAGAGACATAATAATAAGTCGGTAAAGTACTTAAGATCATTAGGAAAGGCAAATCTCACATTATGCTGTGGAGAGGGAGCCCTGTGTGTTTTCATTTGTTGTTTATAAGATAAAATCCGAGAAAATAGGGTAGAATTTTTCAGGATCCCCCTGGAGTCATTTCAGTCTGGATGCTGATGGGCTTTGGGACAGAAACAGCCTCAGTCTAAAGCCCTAAACAACACTGTAACAGGCAATATGCCTCTGAATGCCTGGGAAATGCAAGGTGGAGAGTGCTGTTGTGCTCAGGCCCTGCCTCCCATAGGCATCCCACTGGCCGCTGTAAGACCAGAATGCTGGTCTAGAAGGGCTTTTGGTCTGATCCAGCAGGGCGGTTCTTACTCTAGACCAGCTTTCACCAACCTTGATGCCCTCCAGATGTTGTTGGACTACAACTCGCATCAGCCCCAGGCAGCACAGTGTGAACTACAGCTGGCTAGATTTGATGGAAGCCATAGTCCAATGTCTGGAAGGCACCAGGGCAGTGAAGGCTGATCTAGACTTTTCTATTTCATCTGGCTTTTGACAACTGAATTGTAGGCAAGAGTTGATGGAATCACAGAGGGAGTTGTAGACAGCCTCACTGGCTGCTACCAGGCCATGGTTGAGAGAGAAGGACTCACAGAGCTGGTGTTTCAGCAGATCTGATGAAGCAAGTGCTTGAGTTTGTTCTGCTCTTCCTGTGCCTTCTCGCCCTTAATGACATTTGTTTTACGGTGCTCAGTTGGGCTTTTAATTGGCAGCAAGTTCATGAAGAGTAGGATGCCGTGCGTCACTCTTGACTTTAATTATAAGTTGTTTACAGGCTATGCTGGCAGGAGCTATTAATCCAAACAACTAAGTAACAAAAGTCTCTGAGAAGCTTGCCATGTGGCTCCGCGACGGGTACTTCCACGCCACCAACTGTCGTCCTCAGGAAACTTGGCACTGTGGAAAATGCTCCACTTTTATCAGGAAGATCCAGAGCAAACCACGCTAGAATTTACAGCTGCCAACATGGAGAGCCCACATGCTAAACCTGCCTGCCAAAAGGATATGTTCACATGGAAGCTGCCCTTTACAGGCCTCTTACTATCTTGACTCAGCAAAGAACTGATGTCTATGCAGTGCTTTAGGAACAGGTGTTTGCCCAGGCATTGCTGAATGCTAAGCATGCCTGCCCTCAACAAGTTGCTTATAGACACTGCATTTTCTAAATACTGCAAATGCCTGGATGGAATGAAGGTCTTTTTATGATTAATGACATATCATGCAAATATTTTGGGACAGTCTGTCAACTGGCGGACCAAACTATGCATTTAATTTACATGTCGTAAGGTGGCTGCTGTGTTTTAATACAATGATGCACTGGAAGCATTGTTTGTGATGGTTTAATTACACCATGATGCATCCAAAAATTATATCTATTTCCAACCTCCGGCGGATAATTGTCCGTGTTTAAATATTTAATGTCTGTGGCTGCTTTGCATACAAGACCAGACTATTAATTCAGAACTGCACATATTGCTGTGAATTGCAACTGTTTATATGCTGGATTTTTTTTTAAGGGTTATAATGAAAACAGCTTTGATGCTTTGCTAGCAAATATCTGGTCCATGTGATTGGGAGTATGTGCATGAGGAAGAATTTGTATACAAGAAGACCCCCAAGTCTGTGGCATCTTAGAACTGCTCAGGAATTCACTCCCCATCCCCAAAGAGGATAGCACAATGAAGAGAATGGGAACACACACACTATCCTAATCTCTTCCACTGCTCTCTCAGAAGCTGGCTTTGTGGCCCTGTCAGCACTGGGAGGGGAAACGTCTGTAAAAGGGAACCTACTCTACTTCCTCTGCACAATTTAGAATGTCAGAGTTCTGTGTTCAAATCATGAAGGGAGCCTTTGCAAATAGACAGGATCCCATTTCTGGGCCTACCCTTCTGACCCACAGAAGGTGATGGAGTTGAGCAAACACAACAAAGGCGGTGGAACCAACAAGCACATTCCTACTCTTCCCCCACGCCCAATTCCAATTGTGTTTTTGTGTCAAGACCTGAACTGGGCCCTTATGTCTGTGGCATCTGTGGAAGGAATGCTGAACAGGAGTCGTGGGGAAAGTCTTAGCTCCTTGCTAGGCCCCATCTATTGCACATGTACCATTCCAGGTTCTGTTCTGTTTTGAGTCACAGCCTTGGTAGGACAGGAATGAAGTGTGATGAGGCTGAACAGCACCCTGGACAGCTCCATGCAGGTCTCAGGCTGGAGGTTCCATAAGAGCTGGGATGTTGTTTCAGTAGAGGTCATCCTTAAACTGGGAGATGCAGCTCTATCTCAGTAGCCCGTGCTGCCAGGAGAGGAGCCTCTTCATCTGAAGATGCCCAGCCTGCTATAGTGTGATCCCATCAGGGTTTCTAAGCAGTAGTTCTTGGGAGTCAATGGAGGGCAATGTGACATTTCCAGGGTGGAATGGAGCTGATACAGTCAGGTTCCTCTTGTGCTTCTGATTTGTTATGTAGATTTGGGGATGGTCCAGAGGCCGATTCTCTCATCCACTCCAAATCCCTAGCTTGAAGAAGAGGTCACAACAGTTCCTTGCTTTCCCAGTTGAAATAATTTCAAGTAGGTGGAATGGAAAAGACCACAGTACATGACCAGCAGGATTAATTGGAACTTGCCCTGAGACATCAGGTGGGCATCAGTGCTATGCCAGGTGCTACAGGCATTATGGGAAATTTACTACTACTGTCCCCAGGGAAGCCTATTGCTGGGGCAGGCTGGCACTAATAGAGAAGGGGCCTGCAGAAGGCTCCTTGGCTAGGCCTCCTCAAACTTGAAGTTGACCCTGCCCCAGCAGCAGGAGACCTTGGAGAGTCATTTGGTACAGAGAGTACTAAGCTGGATGAGTCAATTGTGTAACATATTCTGCCTTTCCTCTTAAGAAGAACAGCACAGAGGACATGGTTGTTTTCCCTGCCACCAGATTTGATCATTCTGCATTGTAGGATAAGCTCAGGTAGACCTGTTGCTCAAGAGAAGTTCCACTGAGGCAGGATGTCCTTTCTACCCAATGGCTAGGCTGGGCAGAATCATTCTGGAAGGTTCTTCACTCAATATTTTGATGGCGATGGGAAAAGGAATTATCTGTGGGATTGAGTGTAGGTATGTTTGAACATTATTAAGGACTGTATGAAATGTATGTTTGTATGCTTGTATATTCACAATACGTGTGTATTAATGTTGAATTATTTTAATAATAAAAATTTCTTTTTTTAAAAAAAGGAAGGTTCTTCACTGTGAAGCAGTGGTTAGCATTTCCCGTCAGCCTGAGTGGGGATTTGAATAGCTCTCTTTGTTCCTAACTCATATACTCTCTAAGCACTACAGCAGCCCATTTATTCATATTTCGTCACTCATTCATGTTGAA
Source organism: Podarcis melisellensis (assembly GCF_964234715.1). Taxonomy (NCBI): domain Eukaryota; kingdom Metazoa; phylum Chordata; class Lepidosauria; order Squamata; family Lacertidae; genus Podarcis; species Podarcis melisellensis. Next base: position 60,182,655 of record NC_138542.1, read on the forward strand.
GGCACATATAGCCTGGCAGATTTTGGCCCTGTGGTGCTAAGCTGAGTAGCCATGGTGATATGTGTTGCCAAATTGACTTCCTGTTTACAGGCATGGATTAGGGTACCTCAGGACATGCTTTTGCTCAGACTGCTGACTTATTATTCTCATGCTTCTCAGGTTCAAGTTGAAAGCACCCAGCCTGCCCCAACACTTCCTTATTGTCTGTAGTGCCATCAGGAATAAATAATAATAATAATAATAATAATAATAATAATAATAATAATAATAATAATTATACCCCGCCCAACTTGCTGGGCTTCCCGAGCCACTTTGGCAGCTTCCAACAAAATATTAAAATACCGTAATGAATCATACATTAAAAGCTTCCCTAAACAGGGCTGCCTTCAGATGTCTTCTAAAAGTCTGGTAGTAGTTGTTCTCTTTGACATCTGGTGGGAGGGTGTTCCACAGGGCAGGCACCACTACCAAGAAGGCCCTCTGCCTGGTTTCCTGGAACTAACACCCGCTAATACGTTTACGCCTTTGACAGTTCCTCAACAGCAGTACTCAGTTTGGCTTCAAATGCGCACACAACCCCCTGCCTTAAAAAGCAATGTTCTCATCTGAAAGCTTGCTGTTTGCAACTTGACAGGCCTCTGAAACGCTTGGAAGTTACATATTTCCTCAGTGGGACATCACCGCCAGTTTCATGCTCAAACTAAGAAGTGACAGAATGTCCGCAGCTATCATTTATCAGTCTTAATCATACTCCCTGGTTGGGGAACAGGTTGAAGAGACAGATCCTGAGTTCACCTCCTGCCCCGCGGGCTGCTTTGACAGGTGGGCTGGGCCATGCACCTTTCATCCCCATGAGGACTGGTGACTTGACTTCAAAGGAAAGAATCAGGGGTGTGCTCCTGATTCTTTCCTTTCTTGCTTTGCAGAAACAGCTTTGATTGAGCTGTGTCCGCAAACGAAGATGCCGAATGCCGGCCCCACTTGCGGCTGGGTTTAATTTGCAAGCACCGACTGGGCGTTCCCAAGCAGAGTTGATCCCTCTGCCCTTATATTCAGAGCTGCATTTAAATTCAGTGCTGAACGCAAACCCCACTTGCAGAGGAACAACCATGAGTGTAGTCTAATGTTCCTAATTGTTCCTTGCAGCCATGGGTTTACCTGCCCCACACCTGGGGCAGGTGGCTTTGGCTGGGAAAAGTGGACCATGGGGCAAATTAGCTGTGGGCCTACTTTGGCTGTGGTGCAGAGATTTCCCATGTCTGTATTATTCCTGTCTTCTTATTTCTCACTAGATCCTATTATTATTTTGGGGGGGGGGGAATATGAATTCTTGAGGTGACTAAGAAATGATCAATCAGCAAAAAAAAAAACACACACAAAAAAAACACCTTCATTCCAATACTATGAACAGCACAATAAGAAAACAGCATGAAAAGACAGGCTTGAATTTTCTAAGTTTTACATTTCTTCCAGGAGGAAGGGCCATGGTCATATATGGTCACCTGGGGGCTACCAGAGAGAAGGCTCTGCATCTTCCCAGCAAGTTTTCATGTTCTTTACTATAGAATTTCTCAACAGAGCCCAATGAAAAGACTTTTTTAAAAAGTCAGGGGGAAGAAAATTCAACTGAACTGCCAGTAGAAAACAACTTTCCGTGGTGCCCTCAGAAAGATAGCCAAATAGCAGAAGCTAAATGCAACCTTTGGGGATTTTTCTCTGGGCTATTTTTGACTTCCAGCTTGTTCTGCAGATTGGCAGCCTGCTGTGTATTATTTTAAGCCTTTCCCAACCACTCCCTTTCGAATAACATATCCCCTGACAAACAAGTCACTCTCGGGCGAGCTGAACAACCTCGGACTGTGAGCCTAGGTAGCAGTTCCAGGCAAGCTCCCACAGCTGGTTCCAGCAGAACGCCTGCGGCGGAGGGACTGAGAATGGCATTTTTCCCACGCGTGCAGAATGGCGATTGGACCCATACTAAAGGGCCGGCAGTGAATTCCTTTCCTAGACATGTATGGTAGGAAATGTTTCGGGTAGTCCTGCTGAAATGGCCCATCATCGAGTGCTTATGAAAGTGAATGGGGAACATGGTTGTTGTTGTTGTTTGCTATAGACCTCTTTCTCTAGAAATGATTTCTTCTTCCTCTGCAGGTCTCTTTTGTTTGCTCCATTGGGGGGAAAAGATCAGTAGCGCAAAAGGGCCTATTTCTCCCCCACCCTCCTCCACTGATGCCCAGAGCAGCTTCAGGAATGGGGGAGAATCATTTAAATACCCCGCCCCCTGGCCATCCAATCATCCTCTATCAGTGACTGCTTTTAAGGACCCCTCCAGGCTAGTGTACTCTGCAACATGTCCCTGATGCAACAACTGCATTTGTGGTGGATTTATAATGGACCATCCACATACCATTCCACTTTATTAACTTTTTCTGCAATGCCCTTCCGCAAGGTCATGCACTATTGACATCTGAATTGAAATCAAGAGACGTCATGTGTACCTTTGCTAGCCATGAAAATCTTTTACTATAAACATTTTTTTAAAAAAAAGCCTAGAAAAAAGCAAATAAAACAAAATCAATGAACACAACTAATTTAGATCCATTGATTTCAATGGGTCTGCTCAGAATAGAATTGGATACAAGCCATAGCACCCCATACATAACAAACAGCAAAAGAGAAGAAAAAGACAAGATATGTCCACTACCACCCTATTCTCCAAGCTTGTCCTGCATCAAAGGTCAGCAGAGTTCAGCAACCCTGAAAGTGGTGACAAACAGCTTGCTGGAGGCAGGGCTGAGTGACAATAAACACAACCACCCCATTGCTCAGCCCAGACACTGAGGTCCTCCTCCGAGGGTCTTCTGCTGGTTCCCTCACTGCGAGAAGCAAAGTTACAGGGAACCAGACAGAGGGCCTTCTTGGCAGTGGCACCCTCCTTGTGGAACGCCCTCACTTCAGATGTCAAGGAGAATTACACAACTTTTAGAAGACATCTGAAGGCAGCCCTGTATCAGGAGGCTTTTAACGCTTGATGTTTTATGGTTTTAAATATGCTGTAAGCCGCCCAGAGTGGCTGGGGAAACCCAGATGGGCGGGGTATAATTAATTATTATTATTATTATTATTATTATTATTATTATTATTATTCACCAACTGAAGCTTTGCACAATCCATTTGTGCAAATCTGTTCCCTTTAGCTGCTGCTTCTCCTGTAGCATTCCCCCCCCCCCCTGGCCTGCTACCTCCAGGCAGGCAAATTGTAACTGATGAATAACAAAGGAGGAGGTGCTATTTTTAATCTCAACCCTGTAGCACTCTGGTAGTGATGATGAATTCATAGCTCCTTTTCTTTACTGACAAAGGCTTACCTTTCTAAGGGCAGGCGTGGGTGCATTTAATCCAAGGTTGAAATTGTGCTAAACAATTCTCAACAAATGTGGCATTGCCCAAGGGTGACATTCGAGATTTCAGGGAGAGGAAAGAGGAGGAGAGAGACTCAGGAAACCAAAAAGGTCCAACTGTGGGAGATACATATGTCCCATGACTGGGCTGCAATCAAAGACATCCTGTAACATGAATAGTACACACATTTGCAGAGTGTGGATCCTTCTGCAGTCAAATAGGCATCGTCCACACACAACAGGAAGGTATGGGCAGGCTTAGGGGAAACCCAATGAAATATACTTGGAGTCCTGTAGTGATTTCATGCTCTTTATTGCAGCTTGTAAAACAGTGATTGGATTGCCGCCCAAGCCTAGGCTTTTATACACATTATTTACACAATGAGTCCCATCTGATTGGCTGATTCTGCTTCCCTCCTGGAGCCTGATTGGTCTTTTCCTGCAGGCCAATCAGTTGCGGGTTATTTGCGATGCCCCGGCACCTAGAATCATAGAATCATAGAGTTGGAAGAGACCACAAGGGCCATCGAGTCCAACCCCCTGCCAAGCAGGAAACACCATCAGAGCACTCCTGACATATGGTTGTCAAGCCTCTGCTTAAAGACCTCCAAAGAAGGAGACTCCACCACACTCCTTGGCAGCAAATTCCACTGTCAAACAGCTCTTACTGTCACGAAGTTCTTCCTAATGTTTAGGTGGAATCTTCTTTCTTGTAGTTTGAACCCATTGCTCCGTGTCCGCTTCTCTGGAGCAGCAGAAAACAACCTTTCTCCCTCCTCTATGTGACATCCTTTTATATATTTGAACATGGCTATCATATCACCCCTTAACCTCCTCTTCTCCAGGCTAAACATGCCCAGCTCCCTTAGCCGTTCCTCATAAGGCATCGTTTCCAGGCCTTTGACCATTTTGGTTGCCCTCCTCTGGACCTGTTCCAGTTTGTCAGTGTCCTTCTTGAACTGTGGTGCCCAGAACCGGACACAGTACTCCAGGTGAGGTCTGACCAGAGCAGAATACAGTGGCACTATTACTTCCCTTGATCTAGATGCTATACTCCTATTGATGCAGCCCAGAATTGCATTGGCTTTTTTAGCTGCCGCGTCACACTGTTGGCTCATGTCAAGTTTGTGGTCAACCAAGACTCCTAGATCCTTTTCACATGTACTGCTCTCAAGCCAGGTGTCACCCATCTTGTATTTGTGCCTCTCATTTTTTTTGCCCAAGTGCAGTACTTTACATTTCTCCCTGTTAAAATTCATCTTGTTTGTTTTGGCCCAGTTCTCTAATCTGTCAAGGTCATTTTGAAGTGTGATTCTGTCCTCTGGGGTGTTGCCACCTAAGGGTAAGGCAGAACTCCAGGCCTTCTTGGGACATTGGAACTTTTACCATGCCTTCTTACCCCACAAGGCAGCACTAGCAGAGCCCCTTCACAGACTGTTAGACAAGCTGGCCCTGTGGGTGTGGGGGCACCGCCAGGAGGCCACATTCCAAGCAGTCAAAGATCTCCTCGTCTCAAACTCAGTCCTGGCACACTTTGATGAGAGGTTGCCAGTGGTGCTGGCATGTGACGCCTTGCCCTATGGTGTTGGCGCCGTACTAGGCCACCAACTTCTGGATGGAATAGAGGTGCCGGTGGCTTACTTTCCCCAGACCCTCTCCAAGAGGAACTATTCACAAATAGACAAAGAGGGCCTGGCAATCATGAAGGGAGTAAAGAAATTTCACGATTTCTTGTATGGGCACCCCTTTAATGTCGTGACTGAACACAAGCTGCTACTTGGCCTATTCGTCCCCGAGAAGCAGACCCCTCAAGTACATAACACCCAAAGTTTGCAGAAAGGGGGGGCAAACCAAGTGGTGTAGCGTGGGGGCACAGGGGTGGTTGCCCTGGGTGCAAACCCTGGAGAGCCACTGCCAGCCAGTGTAGACAATACAGAGCCAGGTGAACCAACGTCTGATTTGGTATAAGGCCGTTTCCTAGTGTGCATTCACTCCCACTTTCTGTGCTTCAGTTCAGTTGGCTAGAGCATGGTGCTGATATCATCAAGGCTGCAGGTTTGATCCCTGTATGGGGAAGCTGCATATTCCTGCACTGTGATCCTCAGGGTCTCTTCCAACTCTATGATCCTCTGCACAATATTAGCTGCGTGGAATTTCAGGGGGAGACAGTCAACACAACCCTATACCTGTCTTGTCCTCCTTTAAAGCCATCCAAGATCTTTGGGCTGCTGTTAATGAAACCCCTCTCATGTGAAAAAAGCACGTGTTACGATACAACTACCGTATCTTTCAACCAAATAGGAAATACATTATAAGCCCCAGTGTATATGAACATTATACTAAAAACAAAAACAAAAAAGACGCGCACACACAGAGAGAGCTTTACTCTCTAAGGATTTGTTATGTCAGTGTTGCATTTCTCTTTTGAGTCTGACTTCTCCTGAACAAAACACAGCCAACTCAGAGAGAAACACACCCTGCAAAAACACAACAGTGTAGCCTATGGAAGTTTAGAAGAAGTAAGCTAAACGTTTCCCCATGGCTCAGACTCAGACATCTCTCCTGTTATGTACTGAGTTGAATAGGATCCAAAATGCAGCAGTCTGATTGGTCCTAGAACAATAGGATCCAGAATGCAGCAGTCTGATTGGTCCACAGGAGCCACTCAATCCAGCTCCAGGTGAAAGGGAATCCGCAACCTGATTGGCCTACAGCTGAATCCCGGAATTAGCCAATCATGTGGGGCCCATTGTGTAAATAATGTATATAAAGCAGATGTCCTGGGGGAACTTCCATTCCTCCTCACCACTATGAGCTGAATAAAGAGCATGAAATCCACTCTCGACTCAGAGTATATTTCACTGGCGATGAAGGTGGGATTCGAACCTCGCAACCCACTAGGACCCTCCCCTAGATTGTCCAGCTCCTCCCACTCTTGCTCAGGATCAAACACGCCCCTCCATGACATCACCAAGGGGCTTATGGCACAGGCCATATATCAGACCAACCTCTATCCCTGACAGCAGCGTGTTTCTAAAAGCATGAAGCAACCACAAAAAGCAAGCAAGTCTTGAACGTCATTATCCAGATGCCCTATTGTCCAGTGTAGTATTACTTTTTATTAGTGTATGGACACTAATACAGATTCTCCCCGCGAGGCTTCTTTTATTATTGAGATAGGCACTGGTGCCGTTAGTCTGCAATGAAGCAATTTACGGCGAGAGAATATTTTGTTTAAGTCTGTAAAAGAAATGCTGCTGAAGCCAGAAAAGAATTCCGACAAGTGATTCGGCCAATTTATGAAGCTGAAGAGATGTCAGTCAGATGTCTGGCAGAACATGGAACCATGATCAGCTGATTCAAAATATCCATCATCATTAGGATGGCAGGCTGGTTTCTTTCCTTATCACTCTCACGCATGAGAGATAATACAGGGGGCAGGGAGGGAGGAGAGAGAAAGGATTTGTTTATTTCCGAAATGCGTCATAAATCATTCCAGCCTCCACGCATTTCCCGTTGGCAACTCTGATTTGCCTAAGGGCTCATCCACACTTCCGCCCCCCCCCACGGAAACCCTCTGTTCACTGCTGAATTGGAGCAAACATCAATTGGCTTTTCTCCAGACTGATGTTTGTTCCAATTCAGCAGCAAAGAGCAGGTTTTCCAAGGGAAAGTGGTGGGGAGAAGACAAGAACTGAGTTAGATATACATGGAAGTATAAGAATGGCAAGGAAGTGATGTATGGAAGTGAGAGCTGGACCATCAAGAAGGCTGATCGCCGAAGAATGGATGCTTTTGAATTCTGGTGCTCTTGAGAGTCCCATGGACTGCAAGAAGATCAAACCTATCCATTCTGAAGGAAATCAGCCCTGAGTGCTCACTGGAAGGACAGATCCTCAAGCTGAGGCTCCAAGACTTTGGCCACCTCATGAGAAGGGAAAACTCCCTGGAAAAGACCCTGATGTTGGGAAAGATTGAGGGCACAAGGAGAAGGGGACAACAGAGATCGAGATGGTTGGACAGTGTTCTCGAAGCTACAAACATGAGTTTGACCAAACTGTGGGAGGCAGTGGAAGACAGGAGGGCCTGGCGTGCTCTGGTCCATGGGGTCACAAAGAGTCAGACACGACTAAATGACTAAACAACAACAACAACATAAGAATGGCAATGCAGTGAGGAAAAAAGGTGGGGAGTTATGCCGGAGATACAACAGCAGGTGAACTGACTCACAAAACTCCCACCACCCTTCAGCACCAGATTAACAGAGGAGCATACAAGGCAGCAATGTCTGTTTGGGGGGATTTATTATTTCAGGAGCTTCACCTCATTCCAGACCCTCCAAGTGTCCCTAATTTCCAAGGACAATCCCAAATTTAAACAAGTTTCCCTGGTTTCTGATTTGATTGTGGAATGTCCCGCCTTTCTTTAAAGGTAAAGGGACCCCTGACCATTAGGTCCAGTCATGGCTGACTCTGGGGTTGCGGCGCTCATCTTGCTATATTGGCCAAGGGAGCCGGCATACAGCTTCCGGTCATGTGGCCAGCATGACTAAGCCGCTTCTGGTGAACCAGAGCAGCGCACGGAAACGCCGTTTACCTTCCCGCTGGAGTGGTACCTATTTATCTACTTGCACTTTGACGTGCTTTCGAACTGCTAGATTGGCAGGAGCAGGGACCAAGCAACGGGAGCTCACCCCGTTGCGGGGATTTGAACCACCGACGTTCTGATCAGCAAGTCCTAGGCTCTGTGGTTTAACCCACAGCGCCACGTCCCTATTTTCATCTGAGTTATGTGATTCTCAAGCCGAGGAGATAAGTACCTATACAACCTTTAGAGGACACCTGCCCCGTATAGGGAAGGTTTTTTAAAAAAAATGTTTAATTTTTTATTATGTGTTTTAAATTTGTTTTTGTATGACAGACCAATATAGCTCATTTTACATTTTAAATCCATGTATGCTGATCGAATAAAATACTGACCTTTCCACTACTTTTAAAAGCTAGGAGAAAATAAGGAGGACACAACAGGAAGGAAGGAACTCAGAGGGGACAAAGGTTTGGGGCAGCTTCAGGAGATATCAGGGATGGCATAAAACAAGGTCAGGGCCAGACGTGGTCTCAGGCTGTAAGCAACAGTCCTTGGACCACTAGGCTGAAAACAGTATTCCAATGGGAAGAAATCCCAGATACCTACCTCACCTTTATCTCCAGGGAATAGCTTGTTCCTCAGCAAAATGCAATAAAGAAGCAATTCATCTAGCACATTAGACCTAAGGCTCAGGGTGTGCTTTGGCACATTTTTTCCCAAGTGGCACTCCCAGCAACTCATCTCAAGGATAATACCTCAGGAAAGTAATGGGCAGTAGGACCCTGGGGGAACATGGCTGGTGGAAATAGCAATCCAGGGAGACGGTTGTGGGAGAAGCATGTTGACCAAGGAGTACCAGAGAAGGAGATAAAAGTGGTTCTGCGATACAAGGAAAGAGCTCAAGGGAGGCGGGGATGAGTCTCTTCCCAAATATGGCTGGGATCTGTGGTTTTAGCCCACTTGCCTCCTTCACTGAAGTTGCCTTTGTTGCTGAGACCCCCAAAGTGAAGCTCTAGCCCCCAAGGGACAGTGGAAGACCTTCACTATCAGGGATGGAAGAGAAAGTCAATATTTCTTGCATTTGACAATGAGAAACTACCTGTTTCTCACTTCTTCAACCAACGTGTGACCCGAAATAGAGCCATCCTTCAAAATTTACACTTTTTTGAAATTCCTAGGTGGTTTTCTTTACCAAAGAGTAGGTAGGGAAAAAATACATAAGTTAACAGGAAACGTACATAAAAATGCATTTTTAAGTGAAGATAACGTACAAAAATGCATTTGCAGTAAATTGCTGGTGATTTTTTATGAGATCGTTTTTGGCAGCAGCGGGAATCACAAATTGCAGCAGATATGCAAAGAACTTAATTTAAGATGGGAGAAACAAGAAACTTAAGGAATGGAAATGGATAGAAATTGGACCATCTCTACTGCCTATACTCATGTCATGGGAAGAATTTCCCTGTAATATTTATTCTTCATCAAGAAATGCTACAGTGGTGCAATGTTCAAATGTATTCAAATATGTCCTATCGTACAAGTCATTCTTGACCCAGATTCCACATCCCTCCCCACCCTCCAATATTTCCCATGTACACCCAATCTGGCTCCATTAACACGACAAATTGAAATATGTGGAATGGCTTTCCTGGTATAACTCACTCTTCCTGAAACATTTATAAGGTGAGGACAGCACAGTGTCACAAACATAGAGGGGGGGGAAATATGCTTAACCCTCTAGCAGCAAAAGACTAAATACAGTAAAATGACTGACTGCTTTTCCAGAATACAAAACCCAAAACCAGAATAAAATAAATATACATGATTAAAGATTAGTCTGTTAGACTAGGGATGGCAGAGGGGTGTGTATTAATTGCATGGTAGATGGTGAATGTGGTGGTTTATAAAACTCTCACAGAAAATACAAGATCTAGAAATCAAGATCTTCCAAAGGATGTTTTGTTTGCTTATCAGCACATTTATATTCTGTTTTTCTTCCAATGAGTTATTTTTGCACCCTTTAATGCTACAACAACCCAGTGAGGTAGGTGTGGCTGAGAGACAGTGCCTGGCCCAAAATCACCCAGTGTGCTTCTCAGAGGCTAAGTGGGGATTCAAACCTGGGTCTCCCATGTTCTAAGTCCAACACTCTAACCACTGCACCACTATGGCTCTCTTGTCAACCCAACTTCTCCCACAGAGCAAGGATGGCAAACCCTTTTATTCTCTAGAATGATGACAGTCTCAAATAGTTTGCAAAATAGGCTTCATTGGCAACACAGCACACACATTTGGCTGGGTAATGAAGATCGTTTCAGAGACCAGATTGGTGGTGGTCCTTCGGATCTCCAAAATAAACACACAAAGATTATCTAATGTACACAGAAATTTATTGCTTCTTTCCCTCCCCAGTGACACCACGAGCAAATTTTAAAAACTGAATTTTGATTAGCATTCAGGGCCAGATGAAAGTTTCTCTGGCAGTTGGAACCAGTTGACTAGTTTGACATCTTTGCTCTGGAGTTATTAAAAATATCACAGATTGGATTCAGCGACTCAGCAAGAGAACGCTTGTTGGGGTGCTATCCTGCAAACTGCTATGCAAGAGCTCCTGGAAGACTTCAAAATATGCAGGTGTTGCATAAGAATGTACCCTGAGACCTTGTGAGGGAGCCAGATAGTAGAATCTACACCTTTCGTAAAATTTATCAGGGTGGTTCCTCATTTCATGCACAGAGGCTGACCAGACTGGTGACTGAATCATCTTCCACACTGGTGGCCTGATAGCACCCTTCAATGTAGCTGTCAGGGAACTGCCATCGGAGCCAGGAGTGGAGGTAAGGCTTCCCAGTGATGCCGGAGAAGGGCCCAGCAGGGAGAGAGGGAACTCATCTACTGAGGAAGGAAATCAGCGTGACACCAGGAAGAAAGGGGAGCAGGGGAGGGCTTCGGAGAGATGTCTCCAGGACTCTTCCACAAAAACTAGCGGGGAGAGCACAGGTCCTCCGCTGGCCATGCCCACCCTGCGCAGAAGACTTCCGCGCAGGGAGGCTAGGCGGAGACTTGGCGTCAAAGAACTTTTATGCTGGAAGAAGTTCAGGAAACGCCCACTGATGGATTCTGCCAGTGACTGACACAGCCGCGGAGTAAGGGCTGTGCAGCCAGGGAAAGGTTTAACCAGGCAACTTTGCTAAGAGTAGAGGCAACTTACGCACGAGCAACCCCAATTCCCATTACAGTAGCTGATAGTGGCAGCCTAGCTTACGAGTGAACATCAAGCCATGTGGCATGCACAGCCCTGCCTGACAACGCCTTGCCACTGTCCCCTTCAGCATCAGTTGCCTGATGTGCTTGCCTCATCCTGTCTAAGGAAAGGGCCGGCCCCGGCAAGATCTTGCGCAAGAGATTATGAAGAGGATGACAAACTGAATTTATATAGCCACTTGCCAGTAAATATTCCCCAGACAGCTTACAAACAAAGCAATGCCAAAAAATATATATGCAATATATCATGATTAAAATCAACAAACATAATAAAAGAGAGTGAAAAGAAGATTGCAATGGCAAGAAAGCATTAAACAAATGCAACATCTCCTGTGTGTCCCTAGATTTCAGATCCAGTTTGTCAGGCAAGAAGCTTGTGCTTAGTTGGGGAACAGTTTTCCATGAGTCAAAGGACACTTTTAGACTCAACCCCATGGCTATTAGCCATGATGGATATATGGAACCTGTCACTAAATACCTCCTCTTTGAAAACCACTCTACAAACCCCAAAGAAGGGAATCCTCTGGGAATGCTTTACCATAGCAACATTAGAAATCAAGCGCTGCCTATCTGGAGTTTAGGTTGAGGCTCAGAGGTAGAGCTCAGAGGTGAAACTCAAGTTTAACATGCAGAAGATCTCAGATTCCCTGTCTGAAATCTCAGAGGGCTGCTACCATTCTATACTTATGCAGTACTGAGCTGGATGGGCCAAAAGACTGACTTGGTGTAAGCAGCTTCTTAGTGCTTTGACTGAGCTAGAAGGCCGGTCAGGGATCTGAAGCTAAATTTCATGGATTTAAATGTTAAAGCAGTTGCTTTGATGCTGCATACATGAATATGCAGCAGTATTGAATACCAAAGACCTCCAATAATCTCATTTAATTTATTGCACTTTACACTAACACCACATTGCATGTCAGCTAAATTTAAATCAAGGAAGTACAGTCGTACCTTGAACAGAATCCATTCTGGAAGTCCGCTCGACTTCCAAAAATGTTTGAAAACCAAGGCGTGACTTCTGATTGGCTGCAGGAGCTTCCTGCACTCAATCGGAAGCTGTGGAGGCAGTGTCGGATGTTCGGGTTCCAAAGAACGTTCGCAAAACAAAACACTCATATCCGGGTTTGCGGCATTCGGGAGCCAAAACATTCGAGTCACAAGGCGTTTGACAACCAAGGTACGACTGTACACTTTTTCTTTAGGGCACCATTTAAGAAGAAACCCACTAAAGTAACAATTCATAGTAGCAGCAATTCAGAAAAACAACACCCCTCAGTTAAATCTGAAAATAGAGAGGCAGGTTTAAGTGTCTCCAAAGGCTCACCGGAACAAAGCAGTCTTCAAATGACCTCCTGCAAAGCAATTCCAAGCCAGCTTTCTGACCCTCTCTAGGGAGGTTTATTTCGGTGGCTTAAAATATTTCCTGCATGTCACACACAGACAGAAAATGGGATGTATCGAGGTGGCTGCTTCATGCCAGCCATGACATCCTTGCCAATTTCGGTGGGAGATTAGCAAAGGGGTGTTTGAAATTCTCTGCGTCTTTGGGCTTTGACATTTCCGTAGAATTAAACCAGATTGTGCCCCCACCTGAACTGCATCAAGTGGGCCTTATTTACTTGCTTCTTTCAGTGTCTGGGCCCTGTTGAAACATGTTTTACGAGATAATCAAGTTTGTTTAAAGAGTAATCTGACAGATAATGTGGAAAAAATGATCTCTCCTACCCTGGTATGATATATCGCCAATAAAACCAGCTATTGTTAGATTCTGATAAAACAGACATTAGAGAAAAACAATAGCTGGTTTTATTGGCGATATCTCATACCAGGGTAGGAGAGATCATTTTTTCCACATTATCTGTCAGATTACTCTTTAAACAAACTTCTGGAACAGGTTTTTGGAACAGGAAATCTCCACCTGGCCTCTAAGGCATCCTTTGCCAGCCAGGAGTCCAGATGTTTTCGACTCCAACTCCCATCAGTTACTGTCACCAGACTGCACTGACTGCGGCTAGATATTGCTGTGATGTTGGGTGGCTGGGTGGGATGTTCATCTGCCAACACAATACAAGGTATTGCAACGGGGTGGCCGACAACCAGAATTTTTTTTAAAAAACAGAGAGGCCGGATGCAATGCATTGTCAGCTTATGGAATGCCACTGAGATTGTGCGAAAGAAAGTGTGGCAATTTGAGCTTGCCACGAAACACAGTGGGTATCAAAACTCACATATTAATCCAAACCAGAGAACCATTTTCCCTTTCCCTCCCAATTACCCACCAGCTGCTATTCTGCTGTTGGCTGCCAATGGTCCCAAAGATGAGGTTCCTTCCCTTTCCTTCTCCCTGGCACCTGGTAAGCTGGGAAATGCAGTTTCCCGATAGCGCATGGCAAAAAATTAGGAGCAAGTTTAGAAGTTTTCCCCTTGCAATTTTTCTCCACTGTTGCACAAATTTCCTGGCTCCAACATAAATGAATTCACCATCACATCAATTACAACTCCACACTTCGTGGGGGTTGGGGTGGGGGTGGGTGGGCAGAGTGATTTTAGGTGAAATGGTATCTCTGCCCGAGTGTAAAGGGAATCCTTGTTTTTGGCTTGATGGTTCAGTACTTGCTATTAAGGTTCTTCAGGGGAAATACTATTGCAACAGGGTGAGCTCCTGTTGCTTTGTCCCAGCTTCTGCCAACCTTGCAGTTCGAAAGCACACTAGTGCAAGTAGATAAATAGGTGGTGGGAATGTAAATGATGTTTCTGTGCGCTCTGGTTTCTATCATGGTGTTCCATTGTGCCAGAAGCGGTTTGGTCATGCTGGCCACATGACCTGGACAAACGCCGGCTCCCTCGGCCTGAAAGCAAGATGAGCACCGCAACCCCATAGTTGCCTTTGACTGGACTTAACCATCCAGGGGTCATTTTCCTTTACTTTTTACCTTACTATTGATACCACTGAGCATAAGGAAATGGAAACACACCAGGAATGGGAGATAAATTTGATTCAGTTCACATCTAAATGCAAACCTACCTAATTTTTACTTTCACAAAGAATTCACAAACTGAAACAAAGCTAACCTTTGAAATTCCCACTTCACTCTGAATTTTGCAAGGCAGTTCTCCAGCCCAATGATGTCCCCAGAGATGCATATACAAGGGTAAACTGTGCATAATAATGCACATATCAGTGAAAATACCATTTAGAATGCAAGGAATTGCTTCTCAAGAATATGTGTTTTTAGGTAGCAATATGACCATGTGCCTATTAGGAGACATTCAATGATGAATTTTCATGAGGACTTGGAAACAAAGAATCTGGAAACTGATGTGGAAATGCGAGGAACTGAACTGGAGATATGAAAAATGAGAAGATGAGAGAAACCAAAATTGACAGAATCTCTCATCCCTAAATCATGTTGAGTAACCTTGCTAGGTAGAGGGAGGAGGGAAATGTTCCATGGCAAAAATTCAGCTCTTGGCAGGTTAATAATATTCTGTATTTTTGTTGGGTTTTGGCTTTGAATACCTGCCAGAGGCCTCCATCCAATAAAAATGTTATTCCGTTTCTAAGGGTTACACAACACATGAGAATATCGGGCTTCCTAGCATCTAACTAACCACCTTGTTCCCTATGTCTTCTATGGGTCATTCCGCACCTTCCCCTTTGACTCAAAAGTTATGAGGGCCCCCAGTCCTTCTGACCTGGACATTTCCCCATGTTTTGCTACTGGATCTGATTTGGGGCAGGGCAAGAGGAGTGCTTCCAAGGAATGGCAAAGGAGTCAAAACCACCCCAGACATCAACAAGAGAGGAGGGCAACTCCTTCACGCCTCCTCTTGTGAAATCTGCCACAAGGTAAAAAAGATCAGAAAAGCCTGCTGGAGCAAACCAGGGGCCCATCTACTACAGCATCCTGATCTCACAGTGGTCAGCCAGATGTCTGTGGGAAATCCACCAGCAGGAACTGAGCACAAAGTATTCTCCCTTCCTGTACTTTACAGCAACATGTATTCAGAAGCATTATTGCCTCTGATAGGCAGAGCATAGCCATCATGGATGGAAGCCACTGGTAGCCTTCTTGTCCATGAATTTGTCTAATACTCTTTCAAAGCCATTCTAGGTTGCTGGCCGTCACTGCCTCCTGTGACAATGAGTTCCAGAGTTTAACAGCGGGCTGTGTGAAAAAGTACCGTATTCCTTGCTCTATAAGACTCACTTTTTCCCTCCTAAAAAGTAAGGGAAAATGTGTGTGCATCTTATGGAACGAATGCAGGCTGCGCAGCTATTCCAGAAGCCAGACCAGTGAGAGGGTTCGCTGCTTTCACTGCGCAGCGATCCCGCTTGCTGTTCTGGGTTCTGAGATTCAGATTTTTTTTTTCTTGTTTTCCTCCTCCAAAAACTAGGTCCGTCTTGTGGCCTGGTGCGTCTTATAGAGCAAAAAATACAGTGTTGTTGTTGTTTAGTCGTTTAGTCGTGTCCGACTCTTCGGGACCCCATGGACCAGAGCACGCCAGGCACTTCTGTCTTCCACTGCCTCCCACAGTTTGGTCAGACACATGTTTGTAGCTTTGAGAACACTGTCCAACCATCTTGTCCTCTGTTGTCCCCTTCTCCTTGTGCCCTCCATCTTTCTCAACATCAGGGTCTTTTCCAGGGAGTCTTCTCTTCTCATGAGGTGGCCAAAGTACTGGAGCCTCAGCTTCACGATCTGTCCTTCCAGTGAGCACTCAGGGCTAATTTCCTTAAGAATGGATGTGTTTGATCTTCTTGCAGTCCATGGGATTCTAAAGAGTCTCCTCCAGCACCATAATTCAAAAGCATCAATTCTTCGGCGATCAGCCTTCTTTATGGTCCAGCTCTCACTTCCATACATCACTACTGGGAAAACCATGGCTTTAACTATACTGACCTTTGTTGGCAAGGTGATGTCTCTGCTTTTTAAAATGCTGTCTATGTTTGCCATCGCCTTTCTTCCAAGGAGAAGGCGTCTTTTAATTTCGTGACTGCTGTCACCATCTGCAGTGATCATGGAACCCAAGAAAGTAAAATCTCTCACTGCCTCCATTTCTCCCCCTTCTATTTGCCAGGAGGTGATGGGCCCAGTGGCCATGATCTTCGTTTTTTTGATGCTGAGCTTCAGACCATATTTTACAGTACTTTCTTTTATTTGTTTCTCAATGCCATCCATAATTCTATAAACATCAAATTGGAATTTGAACCTGGCATGGCCCAGTCTTAGTCCAACAGATTATCCACTACACCACAGTGGCTCTAGGGTGTTGCGCTGCGGCATCAAACTGTGACAGAGCCTTGAAAGGCTGAAACACCGTAGCTTCTTCTAGATCTCAATGGGTGTGCAAAGCAGGATCATGTTTGCGTGGAAGGGCAAGGAAATCCTTCCCTTTCTCTGAGTGCATTCATTTCTCTCTGCTGAAATGCATCATGAAGACAATCTGCTAAAAAGAAGTCTTTTTGTGTTTTTACAAGGGGGTGAGGGCAGGAGAAGAAACACTGCTCTCCATAGACAAAGCATAGCATCACTGCTGAGAATAACTCTTGCTGTTTTCGATAGAAGAGCATCCAAGATAATGGAGCTACATACTGGACTTGATTGCTGCCTTGAGGAGATTAGTATAAATGGCTGCTTGCGCCAGCCTTCCTGATGTCAGGAACTGGAAAAAGTACATCTTGAGCTACTTGTGAATGGCAGCCAACAGAGGTCCCTGCAAATGTGTTGCCTTGACTGTTTTATCACACTGTTAGCTTACGTGTTTGCTTAGGAACAATCTTTCAGATTACTATTCTATTTATAACATAGGCTCCTGCAGGTTGGAAACCTTAACTCATTAGCTTAATTCAGGCACAGTTTGTGCTAATCATGGTTTACAAAACAAACCATGGTTTGAGCCCCCACATTTATAGGCCAGGGGTAGCCATGATTGTGCTTCTGGGGAAGCAATAATCCTTCCCATCTTATGTTTCCAGCTTTAGGCATTCAGCTACCCACTGCCTCTGTACTTTGAATCATAGAATCGGAAGAGACTGATGAGAACATCTCGTTCATCCCTCCCCTACAATGCAAGATGGAGCTACATTGGCTGTGCCACCACTGCTTAAGTATCTCCTTCAAAGAGGAGCCCACCAGCACCTGAGGTCATTTGCTAGGAAGTGGAAAGGCCCATTAAATCAGGGATGGCACCTTCTACATGCCACTGACTACAACTCCCATCATCCCTGATGACTGGCCATGCAGAAGAAGCATTTTCTTTCTGTCTATCTGGAATCTTCCCAACGTTCAGCTTTACTGAGTGGCCCAAAGTTTGAGAGAAGACCACCTCCCTATCCACAGTTTCTATACCAGGTATGAGGAACCTTTGGTCCTCCAGATGTTGCTGAACTGCAATTCCCATCATCCCTGGCCACTGGCCATGCTTGCTGGGGCTGATGGGAGCTATAGTTCTGCAGCAGCTGGAGTACCAAATGTTCCCTATCCCTCCCCTACACCATGCATAATTCTCACTGAGAGCCAGTGTGGTGTAGTGGTTAACAGCGGTAGTCTCGTAATCTGGGGAACCGGGTTCGCGTCTCCGCTCCTCCACATGCAGCTGCTGGGTGACCTTGGGCCAGTCACACTTCTTTGAAGTCTCTCAGCCCCACTCACCTCACAGAGTGTTTGTTGTGGGGCAGGAAGGGAAAGGTGAATGTTAGTCGCTTTGAGACTCCTTAAGGGGAGTGAAAGGCAGGATATCAAATCCAAACTCTTCTTCTTCTTATACATCTCTATCATACCTCCTGTCCACTTGCTCACCATTTTTCTAATAAAAGAGAGCTCCAAATGTTGCTGCTTTCGCATATGTGGGATTCCCTAAAGACTGGCTGGGGCTGATGCTGGAGCCAAACAGCATCTAGAGGCTAGCCCTGGTTTTGCACTGTTCCAGAGGACCTGAGATTGAAAATGTCAGTGTAGACAGTACTGAGATGCTGGGTCAATGGCCAATAAATCATCAAAAATGCTGGTTTTCCAATGGGAAGGGAACTTCTGCTGTGGAAGAACAGTCAAACATAAGTCTTCCACTTGCACTTTGTCATTTATTTACTTAAGGACTCACTTAATATCAAAGAAACCTCCCTTAGCAGTGTGCAAAACTCAACATGTAACAACAACATATAATCATTAACCCCCACATTGTTATAACAACAGATAAAATACAAATCAGAATTGCCAACTACAGGGCTTGGGTTCAGTAACCCAAATTCAGCAGTCACAGGAAGTCTGGATGAATACACTGGTCTTTAAAAGCATCTCGTGTATTTGACCCAGGAACTTTGTGCCATGCCATTTATTTCCATGGACACATCCATCAATTGCTCCCGAATCAGAAAAAGATCTGGCTTTCAATCCAGTGGATCCACACAACTGCTGCCAGATCTGCCAGCGCACATTTCACAAAGGGTGAAATATTTTGCAAAGGGGGGAAATAAGTCAACTGCCTAATGACTTCACAGGAAACAATGCGGCTGAGAATCTGTGCCCAACCTCGCTGACCCAAACCGTTGAGGGAGTTCTGCCTCACATACTACATTTGTTAAGTAAGAGCAAAAAAATGATTAACTGTGGCCAGGCTGAAGAGCAACATGGTCCTATTAATAGAATGTTCCTGGGTTTACACTTCTTTGGTAAGAAAGCATTCAGTCAGTGAATTAACTGAGCAATCGTATGCTTGAGTTACACCCACTAGGATCACTCCCAGACCACCTTGCAGCGGTGGAGCAAAATGCTACGCCGATGGGGGGGAAAAGAAAGAAGATGTGCTGGTTTAAGCAATATCTTTGTGCCAGTGGGTGGAATCTGTGACTTGAACACAAACAGGGCAATTCTACAGCATCAGTTCCAGAGCATTCAAACTAACTTTCTGACAGTAAGAGCAGTTCGACAGTGGAAACGGACTCCCTTGGGAGGTTGTGGAGTCTCCTTCCTCGGAGGTTTTTAAGCAGAGGTTGGATGGCCATCTGTCATGGATGCTTTCGCTGAGATTCCTGAATTGCAGGGGGTTGGACTAGATGACACTCAGGGTCCCTTCAAACTCTACAATTCTATGATTCTATGGAATTCAGGAAGGAGCTCCCGAGGGAGACCACTGTCAAACAGCTCTTGCCATTAGAAAGTTTTTCCTGACGTTTAGTTGAAATCTCCTTTTTTTGTAATTTGCTGGCATGTGATTAAATCCCACCTGGGGTGGAGGGGAATCAGTGATTTGGGAATGCCCCAAGTTTCAGAATTTTTGCAGCAACTCTTTCCCCTAAAGCTCACCCAGCCTTGCTGAGCAAAGCTTTAGCAGCATGTATTGATGTTCTTTCTGGCCCAGCTGGTTTTCACAGGTCTGAGGATGTCTAAATAGTGCAGAACAACAGGGGCTGACAATGAGCTTCCCCTCCCCCCTCACGCCAATTCATCATGCTGTAAAATGAAATGGACAAAAGGCAAGGAGTTCTCATTGATCCAAAGGCCACACTCAACAAAAACGCACGCTAGCATCACTGACGATAACAGTTTTCCTATTGGAGGAGGGAGCGGCGGAAATACCTGGGTGTTCTGTGCTGAGATAACCACTATTTCTAAGTTATTAAATTAATAGGAAGCATCTCTCTCTCTGTGCGAACCTTGAGTTAATCACTCAGAACTAGCATATTGCAAAAGAGTAGCCTGTAGGCCCCCTGCCACTTCCCTCTGTCAATATTCCAAATGAAAATGCCACAAAAGGAGTAATCATTAACTGTGATGCATGTTAGCTGCTCCTCGGCCAACAGGATTTTGGCTCTGAAATTTTGCCCTGATATTTTGCTGCTTCCAGAAAGCAATTATGGCATTTGCTATAAAGCAGGTGCGAAAAGCAGCGTGCCCCAGTGTGTACCAAGAGGCTTTCATCTAACCTGTGTTTTCTCATTTCAGAAGCCGTCTCCCATCTAACCAGCAACCATTCCGGCAGGTTATACGGGAGAGGGAAAGAGAGGGGATTGCAGGGACTCTTTGTCCACTCTGCTGAAAGGCCAGTGACTTTGGGCTCCTCTTCTCTGCATCATTCCATTCCAGCTGGCCATTGCAACAACTTTGTAACTAAAAATTGGTGCCTTTTCCAAAACTTTTTCCTTTAACTTGGTGCCTTTTAGTTGATAAACCCAAGAAAAAGGAGTCTCTTATCACTGATCTTGGTAAGTGACTCTTGAAACCATTTTTAGCTGAAGCGTGGGCTAAAAACACTTTTAATAAATGCAATAACGAATATTTATGCACTCTTTTAGACGAGCTTGAATCCAATAAATTTCACTAATGGGGAAACATGGTTTTGAAGGTGTATCTCTAATCAACCGTCTTTGCTGCCAGGACTAGACTGGAAATAGGCCAAGAGGATATCATTTTCTAAAGGCTTTATGAGTAGCTAATACAGAAGATTTGAGGGCAGTTTGCATCAACGGAGGTGTGTGGTCATGATCACAGGATATGATGTGGATGGATATGTCAGAAATTTGACAGGCACAATCCACTTGGAGGTGCTACTCTGCCTGCAGATTTTATCCATTTATGTGTGCGTGTGGGGGGGGGGGAGTTTGTTATGTATATACATATTCAAATACATACATGCAACAGGAGCAAAACAGAGTTTTGGATTTAGCTGGTCAGAGTTGGACGCAAATAAAGAATTGAATTGGAGTGGCACACAGAAAATCCGAACCAGATCAGTTTGCTGCCAAATGCTACAAATGTAGATACAAGATGAATCTTGTGATCGCAGCACTCCTCTTGTGAATACTGTTATTTGAAGGACTTTTTTGAAAATAAAATTTAAGGAACTACACAGCACATGCTATGTTCCCCTTTTGAGGCCTTTCTCTCTTTTCTTTTCTTTCATTCTCTTCCCTTCTTTTTTGTAGACCTCCCATAAGGAGGGGATGGCCTCGGGCCCCATGAATGTGATGGAAGTGGCATTTGCTTTCCAGTTATCTGTCAGTTTCAACGCAGTGAGGAAATATTGCTGGAAACGTCCAAGCATTGCAAGGCAGAAAGGAAGCCAAAACTAATTTTTTGGCTCCTGCCGTGAAAAGAATCTAAATGTAGATCACAAAAAGGTTTGTGGGGGTTTTTTTTGTACATGTCTTGAATGTGAAAGGTACTTATTTTGGCTGTTGAAGTGATAAGAAATATCTTATGAGCTTGACGGCTGTGCGAGACTTTGGGATTTATTTATTTTTTAAAAAAGCTTTTCAACCGAATCAGCCTTTTAAAAAAACAAAGCCCACAGAAGAGCTCCAGTTCTTTTTGAGCTACCAAAGGCAGTGTAGAACTCGGCATTATGAGAGAAGAGGCATGGGATAGCAATTCAGACATAACAAAGCACCTCAGGTCAAAATGCAAGCGCCCAAGACAATTGGAGAGAAACATGGTATATAAGTGTTTATACACTAATGCTCAGAAGCTTTTGATCCAAGATGGGTGAACTGGAGCACTGGGTGTTAAAGAACAGCATTGATGTGGTAGGTCAATGCTGAGACCTAGAATCATAGAATCATAGAGTTGGAAGAGACCACAAGGGCCATCGAGTCCAACCCCCTGCCAAGCAGGAAACACCATCAGAGCACTCCTGACATATGGTTGTCAAGCCTCTGCTTAAAGACCTCCAAAGAAGGAGACTCCACCACACTCCTTGGCAGCAAATTCCACTGTCGAACAGCTCTTACTGTCAGGAAGTCCTTCCTAATGTTTAGGTGGAATCTTCTTTCTTGTAGTTTGGATCCATTGCTCCGTGTCCGCTTCTCTGGAGCAGCAGAAAACGACCTTTCTCCCTCCTCTATGTGTAATAATAATAATAATATAATAATTTATTATTTATACCCCGCCCATCTGGCTGAGTTTCCCCAGCCACTCTGGGGAACAGTACAGCATTACATATTAAAAACTTCCCTGAACAGGGCTGCCTTAAGATGTTTTCTGAATGTCAGGTAATTCTTTATCTCTTTGACATCTGATGGGAGGGCGTTCCACAGGGCGGGCGCCACTACCGAGAAGGCCCTCTGTCTGGTTCCCTGTAGCCTCACTTCTCGCAATGAGGGAACCGCCAGAAGGCCCTCGGCGCTGGATCTCAGTGTCCGGGCTGAACGATGGGGGTGGAGATGCTCCTTCAGGTATACAGGACATCCTTTTATAGATATTCTCCAGGCTGGTGCAGGGATTCCCAAACTTGGGTCTCCAGCTGTTTTTGGACTACAACTCACATTATCCCTAGCTAGCAGGACCAGCGGTCAGGGATGGTGGGAACTGTAGTCCAGCTGGAGACCCAACTTTGGGAAACCCTGACCTGGTGGATTGGAAAGAAACAGAGGGAGACAAACTCTGCAGGAAGCACAAGGAAGGGTGTACTGCAAGTGGCATTGCTCTGTAGATAATAATAATAATAATAATAGTTTATTATTTATACCCCGCCCATCTGGCTGGGCTTCCCCAGCCACTCTGGGCAGCTTGCAACAACATATTAAAATACAGTAATGCATCAAACATTAAAAGCTTCAGATCTCTTCTAAAAGTCTGGTAGTTCTTGTTCTCTTTGACATCTGGTGGGAGGGCATTGAACTGAATGAGCCAGAACTCCCCAAAGAGGCAGATTCCTCTACCGAATTATTATGGGTGGTGATGCCTGGCTCCAAAAGCAATTTGAAACTGGAAATGTGCTGTTGTCCCCTGTATCAAAATGCTCAGGGAGCTCTTGAGATGGAAATGGGATCAGGGGAGCATCCAAAATAGATGTTGTAGTTATGAGTGACCAACCACCCTCACACAGAGGGTTTTCCTATCATGATAAAGAGATAAAATTTATTGATAACCCTAGACAACTGTGCCCTAAAACAGCAGGTCATACCCTCAATCAGAGGGAAGTTAACCCAGGACTTGCTTTTAAATGGTACCCAGGACATAGTGTGGTTGAACCACTTGGGAACAGCAGCGATAGGGCTATCAAATTCAGTATCGGCCAATCGCCAAGAAAATCCAGCATGGACTTCAAAAGAGGAATTTTTCCCCCAGTGACGGAGGGGATTGGTAAAAAGGAAGTTGAAAGGCAAAGCCAAGAGAGCCAAATTGCTTCAAAACACTTGGAAGTTGTTCAAAACCACACAATGTTAGAAGCTCTGCTGTAACTAATGAAACACTCAGTAAAGCGAGTCCTATTTTGCCTCCTTTCTCTGCCTGAAGATTCAGTGTACATTAGAGTCAACTGAACAATGCTAGGGCGTACTGGGTTGCAAGGAACTTGAATGGGAACCCCAGTAACCTGTGATACGATGGTCAGTTCCATGTTTAGTAGTATTTTTAATTCAATCCCTCGGCCTGCAGTGGTAATTCAGCAACATGGCCATTTATATCTTGTGTTGTGTGTGCGCACTTATCTTAAGAACAATGACACTACGTTTGCCTCCGGGAGTGCCAATGTTTTACAGAAACCACACCATTTCCCCATAAAACAAGACAAAACCAAATCCTGGTAATACTGACACACCCAGAGCTGGCACACACTCTCTCCACCATGACAGCTCTTCTTCCAAAACAGGACTCCTCCGAAGTGTGAGACAGCATGGAACAAATTAATCTAGTTTTCTTGGCGCAGTAGAAGTCAACAGCCCACACCTCGTACTCAGTAATGAAGGGCGTGCATCTTCCCTTGTGAGGAATAGGCCTACTATTCCCATTTTAAGCAAAGTAATTAGAGACCTGAGGCCACACAGAAAGCTGCGCGGCTTCCTTTGGCCGCGTTGAAAACTGACCCCAAATCCCCCATTTTCCAGCAGCAGGACTCTCTCCACTAACGCAAGCCAACCTTAGCAGAGAATCACATCTTCCTCCGTGGGTGGTTCACAGCTGGGACAGGCATACCTGGGATGGACGGGTGTTGGGAGGCAACTCCAGGACCAGCTCTAGACACAGTCTTGCTGTCTTTGTTGCCCCCCCTCTCTCTAGCTCTGTAGCCAAAATGCAAAACTACCCCACAGCATGTGAGGGAGCTGACACCCTCATGAAGCTCTCCTCAAATCACAGGCTAGACAAAGCTGTCTCAGACCAGGGCGGCTCACTGGTCCATCTGGCTCAGGCTTCCCCAAACTCGGCCCTCCAGATGTTTTGAGACTACAATTCCCATCATCCCTGACCACTGGTCCTGCTAGCTAGGCATCATGGGAGTTGTAGGCCAAAAACATCTGGAGGGCCGAGGCTGAGGAAGCCTGATCTAGCTCCATAATGTTGGCACTGACTGGTAGTGACTCTCCAAGCTTTCCTTGGATATGCTGGGGATTGATTCTGGAATATTCTGCATGGAAAAGCATCTGTTCACCTGTGGAGTTATGGCCCTTACGAACGGGGAACGCTCTCACTTTAGCAAGCTTAGGAATAAAGGAAGGTGCACAGGCAGATACAGACCCTCCAAGTAATAATAATAGTTTATTTATATCCCACCTACCTGGCTGGGTTTCCCCAGCCGCTATGGGTGGCTCCCAACAGAATATTAAAAACACGATAAAACATCAAACATTAAAAACTTCCCTAAACAGGGCTGCCTTCAGATGTCTTCTAAAAGTCTGATAGTCATTTATTTCTTTGACATCTGGTGGGAGGGCGTTCCACAGGGTGGGTGCCACTACTGAGAAGGCCCTCTGCCTGGTTCCCTGTAACTTCGCTTCTCGCAGGGCAGGAACTGCCAGAAGGCCCTTGGCACTGGACCTCAGTGTCCAGGCTGAATGATGGGGGTAGAGGCGCTCCTTCAAGTGTCCCTATTTTCCAGGGACAGTCCTGGATTTATAGAAGCCATCCCAGTTTATGTTTTAATCCTGGAATGTCCCACTTTTCCTTAGGACAGCCCTATTTTCCTCAGAGAGGTGTTAGAGGGTATGGAGTTATGTGACGACCGAGCCAAGGAAATGAGTAGCTATACAAGATTTAGAAGGCATCTGAAGGCAGCCCTGTGCAGGGAAGCTTTTTAAAAAAAAGTTTAATGTTTTATTATGTTTTTATGTATGCCAGAAGCTGCCCAGAGTGGCTGGCGCAACCCTGCTAGATGGACAGGGTATAAATAATATATTATTATCAATATTATTATAGAATAAGACGTCCCTGCTTTCATTGAATAAATGTTGGAGGGTATGCAGATATTGTGGATATTCCTGATGGATTTTGCATGACTGTTTCAGCTCTACGGATGGCATCAGCTGACCTGTGCTGAATATCATTAAAAGCAGCTATCTTTCTCCTACTCCCTGGCCTCTCACCCCACGGGACAAACATTCCTATCCAGGGGGCAGGTAGCAGTGGCAGAAGCCCCATCAGTCTGTATGAAAGCATCACATAGAAAGACAAAGCCACAGAGGCTCAGAGTGCTTTAAGAAGTATAACAAAACAAAACAAAAAAAACCTCACCAAACAAACTGGGTCATTGGAGGTGTCAGGAAAACCACTGATATCAAAAGACCCTTTGTTCAGAGTCTAAATGTATCATCTGAAGTGTCGAACAGATGAATCTGAAGCAGCCACAGAAGCCTCACACGCCTTTTGTCTCACATGAAAGAAAGCATTTTTCACACTGCAGGAAGGTAGTGTGACGTGAAAGGATTGTGACCGAAATAAAATCCTTGGAAGTGACTGGGGCATGCGGTGATAAATATCTTAAAGCTCCCAGCTAATGGATTATAACAACTTCCTTCGGAACTGGAATATATTTTTATTTATAGAATGGGTAGAAAAGTACATTCTGCACGAATCTATAGTAACACACAAATACACACACACACACAAAAGTGTGTTTGCTCAAAAGTCCACATGTGCTAACAGGTCTAAAAAAGTTGGTGAGCCCTTTTTATGTGTTCCATAATTTCCTCCTGAGGAGTGTGGGGAGTTTATAGTCCTTCGCACAATAAATATAGGTGCAATTTTTTATACCTGGTGCAATTGCAGATGGAGATGGGGAAGAAACTGGCCCAATGTTGTGTAAGATTAGAGAAAGCTTGAGCAGGGTCTGTCCAAGACATTTTACTGTCCGTGGCATAGGACAGGATAGCACCCACCCCCAAATCCAACCAGAAGACAACTAGATTGGCAGTTATATCTTATTCCAACAATGACCATACTCCTCGGCACCTCAGGACAGCAAACTAGCAGGCCACATGGCACAAACCTCTCTATCTTCCGATCACTTGCCACTGCTGTGCACTGCCAGTATCAGCCACCAGAGGCAGCTGACTCACTTTACCTAACAGTAGGGCCAACCTACCCCTGGGTTCAAATCCCCGTTCTGCTATCCAGATGATGTTGAGTCATTCACCCTCTGTCTCAGCCTAACCCACCTCACAAGGCATAAGAAGAGGTACAGAGGGGGGAAAGAACTGCGCACCATACCCCAAGTTCCTTGAAGGAAAAGCAGAACGGAAGCATAACAGATTATACATGTCAAGGATAGAACTTTAGCATTTGCTTAATTCACATTCCGGAGACACACAAAGGCTCACCTCCCCCCAGCCGTAAGTTTCCCCCAGTTCTGCAACCGCAAACCTCACATTACTATTTATTTTTTACATACATTAGAAAAAACCAAACCAAACTTTTTCGAAAACATTGCATGCTAAGTAACCAGGGTCTAGTTTGTTTCCCTTTCCCCCACATTTCCATTTCTTCCAGCTGTGCTTTGCAGTCAGCGGGGCTATTTACAAGATTATATCTCTCTCTCAACTGGATGCACACTGGACTCCTGGGCTAGCTATTTTTACAAACAGTGTGTGCTCGTTTGGTTGCTGTGTGCTTGTGTGTGTGTGTTTTAAAAACACCCCAAAAGGGATTATATATGAATATGAATAAGAGCTACATCTGCAGTTGCACTTAGTATGATAAAAGTCACAAGGGCACAAAATCCATGTGCTTTGAGGAATACATTTATCACCATGTGGAATTAAGATGAAATCTCTGTGTGTGTGTGTGTGTGTGTGTGTGTGTGTGAGAGAGAGAGAGAGAGAGAGAGAGAGAGAGAGAGAGAGAGAGAGAGAACACATGCTTTCCTTGACCCACAAACCACAATGCCCTGAAGGGACCTTCTACTGAAGTCAGCTTGACTCTGGCCCAGTGCATTTATTGTTTTTAAGCCAGACCATTAGCTGACACAAACTAATTCAGGTAGCCAGAGCCGCATTCCCTTCTTGGCAGGCTTCTAGGGGCCACACACAAATGGAGGCACAATTGGGTACACCCATGAATGCAAATGTTACCTTTGTGCAGAAGGCTAGTTTCTCCTCTCTCCATTCCATCCAGGCAAGCAGGAGGCATTAATAGAGCCCATGGACATATTCCAGCCAGGCAACCACACTCAAAGAGGATGCAGAGAAAGGATGTATGTGACTGGGGAAAGCATGTGACCTGGGTATCACCAGACAGACAGACAGAATTAAGGGGTAGTAATAATGTCTCCTACTGCGAGCAGGGCACAGTCACATATTTGAAGGTCTGTTGAAATAAGAAGGTCTCTTATTTCAGGGATGGGGAACCTGTGAACCTCAAGATATTGCTGGTGTACAATTCCCCTCATCCCAGACCCACTGGGAGCACTGGTTAGTCGGAACTGGAGTCCAACAACATCTGAACGGCCTGCCCCTGTTCTGTTTCAAGGACTCTTGGGTCCAGTTTAATGATAAAGATGGGAGAGAGCTGGAGTCTGGATGTGGCCCATCAACAGTTCACAGCTAGAAACACACATTACCTGGCCTCAGCCTTACCTGCTATGGATAGCGAGATGTAGTTCTATTTAAATTTCAGCAAATTTCAGAAGATAATTCTGAAGTTTTCTGCTGGCTGGAGCTGATGTGAGTTGTAGTCCACAGAGAACTAGGCTGGTTAAAGCTTACCTAGCCCCCAGCCTAAAGCATCATCGGTTAGCTCAGTTGGTTAGAACGTGGTGCTGATAATGCAAAGGTCACAGGTTCAATGCCCATATGGGCCACCTGCATTGCACGGGGTTGGAATAGATGACCCTTGGGGTCCTAATTCTAAGGCAACTTCTGTGTTCTTATGAATCCTTTTCCACGTCCCCTGCAGCCAATTCGGGGTTGGGACAGCACAAAGCCTCCTTTCAGCTTCTGGGAAGAACATTTTTCCACATTAATTCTGCCACCAGCTCCTGCTCTTTCATCTCCACCCGCTTCCTTTACAATTCCAGCATGGAAATGGAATCAGTGACCTACGAGCACTCGGGGATTTCGTACTCTGTCAAAAGGAGGCCTGATGTTTTCTGCACATTTTCGGCTTTCCCCTCCATCGGCTACCGTCTTTAACATTTCTGGGATTCCAGATGGCATCCGAGAGCGTCCTCTTGCAGAAATTCACATTTCGTATGTGTCCATATATCAGCTGCCTTCCTCTGGGCTTCATTCTTCATGTCTCGATCGCTTTTTGAGCTGCATGTCAAGAACCCTGGGTAGTGACACCAGCATGAATGATTTCCAGCTTCCTTGCTAGATTTTCTGCTCCAGCACAAATGGAGTTCAGGGTGGGAATTTGCCCTTTGCATGTGAACCAACAAACGAGGATCACCTCCAGACTTTCAGCATTTTGCAGGAAAGATTCAAACACACCCTGTAAATTTGGGTTACACCTGTAAACTGCTTTCACCTCAGCGCAACAAACCCACTACTTGTATTTTAAAGGACTTGTTTGCAGTTAGGAATGTGATGAAGAATGAAAGGCAGAGGAAGAACGAATCGTTAACAGGAATATGTGTGAATGCCACACAAACAAAAATGATCCTGGAATCACAGAATTGTAGAGTTGGATGGGAACCCTAGTCCAACCCCCTGCAATGCAGGAATATGCAACTGTCCTATAGGGGGATCGAACCAGAAAACAATGAATGCTCATTGCTATAGCACATGACAGTGTAAACCTTCTTTGGCGGCAATAAACCATAATTCAAACCATGTTTCAAAAGGTAATCATAATGGAAACGAAGCTTTCACTTTCATTTACCTCTCAGTCCAGGGAACCTCCGGCTTCTAGGTGAGTTGAGTATATACAGAAAGTGCCTTCAATTAGAACAGCTGCCCTTGAGAAATGCTGCCTTAGGTGTGAATTCTGAATTGTTTTTAAACCTTTTTTCAGGTTTGTACTGTTTAAAAAACTACTTTAGCCATTCTTAAAGGTAAAGGGTAAAGGGATCCCGACCATTAGGTCTAGTCGTGGCCGACTCTGGGGTTGCGGCGCTCATCTCGCTTTATTGGCTGAGGGAGCCAGTGTACAGCTTCTGGGTCATGTGGCCAGCACGACTAAGCCGCTTCTGGCGAACCAGAGCAGTGCACGGAAACGCCGTTTACCTTCCCACCAGAGCGGTACCTATTTATCTACTTGCACTTTGATGTGCTTTCGAACTGCTAGGTTGGCAGGAGCAGGGACCAAGCAACGGGAGCTCACCCTGTCGCGGGGATTCAAACCACTGACCTTCTTATTGGCAAGTCCTAGGCTCTATGGTTTAACCCTCAGCGCCACCCGTGTATGATACAGCTAAATTGCCTTTGGACATATGCATGTAAAATGCTATTCATAAATGAACAACTGCTAGGAGAACCCAACATACTGAACCCTTAGGAAGTTGTAGGTTTGCTTTAATAAGTTGCAATTTTTATGCCATCAGACACCAGGGCCTGAAAACTCTCATTTTCCCAGCTGTGCCCAACACCTGACACAATCCATGATGGCAGGTGGGCATGACTTGGCTAAAATGGCCAGGGGGAGGGCAGAGGTTCCCATACCCTCCAACCGTCCTGGAAGTACAGAAGCCATCCCAGCTTCTGAATTGAACCCAGAATGTCCCAGGAACGAGCCAGTGCCACACTCTCGTAAAAAGGTAAAAGGTAAAGGACCCCTGGATGGTTAAGTCCAGTCAAAGGCAACTATGGGGTGCGGTGCTCATCTTGCTTTCAGGCCGAGGGAGCCGGCGTTTGTCCGCAGAAAGCTTTCCGGGTCATGTGGCCATGACCTGGAACCGCTTCTGGCACAACGGGACACCTGACGGAAACCAGAGCGCACGGAAATGCTGTTCACCTTCCTGCCAAAGCAATACCTATTTATCTACTTGCACTGGTGTGCTTTTGAACTGCTAGTCAGTTAGCTCTCACCTTCTGATTTTCATCAGGGGAATGATGGAGGGTACAGGTTCCTCCCCACTGAACTAGATTCACTGGGGGAGTGGGCCCACTGAGGGAGTCAAAGGTCAAAATCTGGAGCCAGTACTGGAAGCTCCTTACGCTTTCCTGTCCCATTTTGTGAGAGTGTGTACGTGTGCCTCTGTCTTTCTCTTGTCTTCTTCTGTGCAACTAATAATTAGACTGCAACTTCATCCATCTACACGCATACCACAGTGATGGGGAAATGAGCACTATGTCCCCATAAACTCTATTCTGTCGAGGAGCAAGCCTATAAATTGTCAGCAAAGGCTCTGGGCTAGTTTTCACAAAAGCCTATTTATTCAAAGCTTTCCCTATTAATTTCTCCCCGTTGCAAACACAGAGCTGAAAGCAATGTAAATGGATCCACTGCTGCCCTTTTAAACCAGTCTGGCAAAGCTGCCTCATGACCTGACTAAGTGATCTATGTGTCCACACAGCCCAATCTGATGTGCGAGCCAATGAAGGTTCTTTCTTACAAACCAGTCTGCAATCTTTGCTTCTATTTCTAGAACCACTCCCTAGGGGTCTTTTGAAAACAGGGCAGAAGAAAAAGAGAAAGAATTTCCTGACCACTCAAAGGCAGAAGGCAAGACGTCGGGCAAAACCCTGCAAATTTTACTTGAAATACCTTGTGTACAAAAGGTAACAAGAAAGGGAAGCAACTTCTTAACCTGGTAATAAAATGGAGTAAATCGCAACTTTACAGCCTTAATGCAATCATATACTTTTTAGGTGCCAAACAATGAAATAAACCATATATAGTTTGGCTCCTGCCAATCCCAGAATTATCATTCCACAAACACAATCCAAACAACCTGCAGAAAAAAAACCTGTACTCTACAAAAGGTGTTTGCAATGGAAATACCTCTTGGAAGATTTGAGCAAGTGAGTCAAATCCCATGTGTCAGAGGAAAGAAAAACAAACTGGGGGGGGGGCTGGAAAGGTTACCATACTTTACTGCCCTTTTATGGAAATACCCCAGAATAAACAAGTTGTCTGTACAGTTTCAGTGCAGGGACTGTACCATTTCACACTGCAGGTGGAGGGTTTGCACCTTGGAATGTTCCTTCACATGGAGGTTCTCACATACTGTTCTCTGTTGAGAACTAGCCTATCAGTTTTCTACATTAAGAGTGTCATCGTTT
This sequence comes from Podarcis melisellensis, assembly GCF_964234715.1. Classification (NCBI taxonomy): domain Eukaryota; kingdom Metazoa; phylum Chordata; class Lepidosauria; order Squamata; family Lacertidae; genus Podarcis; species Podarcis melisellensis. The sequence goes on from NC_138542.1 coordinate 60,214,281, forward strand.
TTAAGACACAAAAGGAATATGCAAACATACTTAATCCTACATTTGCGTTGTCAGATGGTACAGTCTCAATAGTCTTGTATCATATGACAATTCTCAGAATCTGTAGGAGCAGATTAGCTCTAACTTCAGACACATTGCAAGCAATAAACAACAATTCTCAGCAATCCCTGCAGAAATATGTTGGAGGGAGATATGATGGAGGAAGTCATCATAGCAGTCAGCCAAACACTCAGATTTTTGCAGAACAGATGCAGTCCTTGAAGCTTGGCATCGTTCCCTTCAGGGCCAGGTGTTAAAGACTGCTTAGCAAAACATATACAGAAAGAAGCAGTGGTGTGGGATGGAACAATTTATAGCGCTTTGTTTTTCTGTGGAAACGAATAACATTAATTCATTGTTAATGGTAGATGGATGCCAACTGCCAAAAAAAGAGAACACCAGAACAGTAGGCAAGCTTGGCAGTTTCAATGTTTTTTAGCTTTATTTCCTAAACAGAAGGAAAATAAACATGCTAAATCAGATCACTTAGGCATCAGATAATTTCCCCATTCAAACTGGAAATGTCCCTATGCAAATTATCTTATGGTATACTGAAATAACCCCCTGGAAAGTTTTGCATAGTAAACTTTTCCCCAAAAAGTTCCCAATTGAAAATATTCCAGAAAACCCATAACACTGGACAGGAGACATGGAAACACAGCTTTACTAGCTGCCACCCAGCTTACACCAGACTTGGATAGAAAAATATCTGATTTAGTGGAAATCAAAACAGCTGAACAAAATGTTCTGTATTAGCTAAGTCCAGCCTTGCAAAAACAATTTGTGATTTTGAAATCTCTCAAACTCTGGGCAGTCAGCTGAGGAACCCACACTTAGGAAGTGTTAAGAGTTTGCCCCTGTTGCAATGACATGAGAATACACGGGGCTTGGCTATCACAAATATACTTTGCAGAGATAGTTGCCCTTCATGAGATTAATACAGTGGCAAACTGGAATGACATCTTCTGCCCAACAGACTCAGAGCATTATTTCAGCTCGTGATTTTTGGCTTTCTAGTCCATGAAACACATCCAACTGCCACCAGAACATTTGTAGGCAGACAGAACAAAAGAGGTGACTTTTGCAAACTTTCTCTTTCTATTTTTCTGGAAGAGGTGTTAGTGGGCAACCCTTCACTTCTTCCTATTTATTTCCACCCAGACACAGATGTAGGTTTACCATTGTAGGAGAAAAAATCAGCAGTACCTATGACAACCCAGAAGGGGTTCCATAGGGAACTTGGGCTGAACAAGGTTTCTAACTCCTCTTTCACTGCCTGTGGGGAACTTTTGCGCGTCCAGATGTTGCTGAACCTCAACTCCAAACATCCCTGATCACTGACCATGCTTGCTGACACTGATGGGAGCAACATCTGAAGGGCAAAAGATTCGCACACAGTCTAACCTATTGCTCTGATGGCACACCAAACACCGTAGCAGCACAGTATCAGGAGGTTTTTAATGTTTGGTGCTTTATTATGTTTTTATATGTGCTGTAAGCTTCCTAGAGTGGTTGGGGAAACCCAGCCAGATGGGCGGGGTATAAAATTGTTGTTGTTGTTGTTGTTGTTTGCAGTGCCTGAATCTGTCGCTTCCCCATTTTCTCCCCCATAGCTCCTTCCTGCCAGCTTTTTGCAGGCTTCTTTCGAATGAATGGCTCTTCAGACAGAATTTTATCAGCCTCGATCCCACTTTTTTAAACCAAAGGAAATGGTCCGATGAGTAAATCAAACAAGTCTATTGTGCTACCAGCTGGTTGTTGCGCAACATCGTGCAACAGATCGCCAAGAATGCCATTAAGGCAAGTCCGACTTAATTAAGGAAGTTCAACGAGGCCAAAGTGTTGGAACGAGCAAGTGGTCCTCAGGAGCAGCAAGAGAGCCCAGGTTCTTCCAGATTCAAAACCCTCCGTTGACCACCTCTCTGCACGAAAGGCAAAAATCTATGCAATTAAGAGATTGATTAAGAGATAGACTGTGCTTGCTCACAAAGCGGCGGAAGAAATAGCACTCCTGCACCCACATAATGTAATTAGCAAATAACTAAATAAATGGTTGTTGCAGCCAGTTCTCTCCCTAGCAGTGAAGCAAATGTGTGTTTACGGAATAATGAAACCAATTATCTTGATGCAGAAACTCAACTCGCGCTGCCTTTTGCACACTTTCCTTTTCGTTCTCTTGCTCTCCCTTCCATTAATCTCCTGGCATGCAGATCTATGGAAATTCAACTCACTTAAAAGGCTCTTTCAGGCCAATTTGCCATTTATTATCTTTCCTACTGCATCAGCTCTGGGACAAGCTCTGAAACTCGAGATTCGCAACTGGAGGCCTTTGGGCTCACAGCATTCCTTCTCTTGGCTTTCAGTTCGGCAAGAAAAATCAGGGACAGAATGCCATTTGAGAAAAGGAGAACAGGATGCAGACCTGTCTCATTGTACCTTATGTCCCTTATGGGACCTGGATAGGGATCCGAAAATCTGTCAGTGATGCTTTCTCATTTTTCCAGTTTTCCCACATTTCCACATCAATTTGCAATTGTTTCCAAGTCCACATGAAAAGCCATCAACATTTTAGTGCTAATTTCTCCAATATTTGTATGCAATTTTGCCTAATATGCACATTTTTGCAAAGCATAAGTTCTCTAATGTAACAATTTTTTGTACAGAGACATCACCTTGCCAACAACGGTCCATATAGTTAGAGCTATGGTATTCCCAGTACAGTGGTACCTTGGGTTATAGATGCTTCAGGTTACAGATGCTTCAGGTTACAGACTCCGCTAACCCAGAAATAGTATCTCAGATTAAGAACTTTGCTTCAGGATGAGAACAGAAATCGCATAGCAGCGGCACAGCGGAAGAGGGAGGCCCCATTAGCTAAAGTGGTACCTCAGGTGAAGAACAGCTTCAGGTTAAGAACGGACCTCCAGAACGAATTAAGTTCTTAACCCGAGGTACCACTGTACTGATATATGGAAGTGAGAGCTGGACCATAAAGAAGGCTGATCACCAGAGAATTGATGCTTTTGAATTATGGTGCTGGAGAAGACTCTTGAGAGTCCCATGGACTGCAAGAAGATCAAACCTATCCATTCTGAAGGAAATCAGCCCTGAGTGCTCACTGGAAGGACAGATCTTGAAGCTGAGGCTCCAATACACTTCATGAGAAGAGAAGACTCCCTGGAAAAGACCCTGATGTTGGGAAAGATGGAGGGCACAAGGAGAAGGGGACGACAGAGGATGAGATGGTTGGACAGTGTTCTTGAAGCTACCAGCATGAGTTTGACCAAACTGAGGGGGGCAGTGGAAGACAGGAGTGCCTGGCGTGCTCTGGTCCATGGGGTCACGAAGAGTCAGACACGACTAAACAACAACAAATAATCAAAACTATATGCATTTTATGCAACTTTACCCTAGCTTATACTTCTTCTCTTTTTTAAAAACACACATGTCAGTTGGCAGGAGAAAGGCATCTTAAAATTCAGGAAAGTGTAACTCTTAAAGAATGGCTGTGTTTTGGTTTGTGAGTTAAGCTTTGTGGTAAGTGCGAAAAAGGGAGATTTGTATTCAAATGTGGACTGAATCAAAATTTCCCCAATCCCTACACTTAGGTAATTGACCTTCTTCTATATATTGCTTCTCACTAGGGATGTGAGTCTGAGTTCTGTCATTTTCTTATTTTTTTCTAATCTTAAATTCAGTTCTCCACATTTTGCAGCAATTTGTGACTTTTTAAAAATTAAAAATCCTCGCTCAGTCATGAAGTTCACTGGGTGATCTGGGGCTAGTCATTGTCTCTCAGCGTAACCTACCTCACAGGGCTGTTGTGAGGATGAAATGGGGACACTCAAGGTACACCACCATGAGCTCTTTGGAAGAAAAAACAGTGGCATATAAATGTGATTAAAATAAAAAATTAAGAAAACCTCATGAAAATTCACCAGCATTTTAGTGCAGATTCTTCCTAATAGAACACATTGTTATATGCAATCTTGACTAACGCATGCACATTTTTGTAAACAATTTCCCCCAACACAATGCATTTTTAGTAACATGTCCATCTTTATGCACACTTTCACCGTTTTTGTAAACCTTGTTTGGTCAGCGAACTGCATAGCGAAATTTGCAGGAGTGCAAATTTCTTTTTTCTTTTTTAAAATAATTTTTATTAAATTTCCAATTGACAAACCAATCATAATATCACATTGATTCCAAATTACACCAATACATAATAAACTCCAAATATTTAGCCGAATTTTAAATTTTTGTTGGGGGTACCCATGGTTTGAGTTCAGAAAGGGTCCAATCATCTCATATTTCTCAGAAGTGCAAATTTCAAAGGCTAGCTGTGCTTCTGTTCACATACTGTTTCAGAAAAGTGCAAATTTGATAGATTCAGCTGGGATCAATTTTCTCCCCAACTCCACTCCTCACATGCTGTCGTTGCCGTCTGACTAATCCAGAGCCCCAAACCCATATGGCGTAGTGGCAACTCCCTCAAACAGAGGACTGTCGTTCCTTAAGTAGGAAATGTTACCGCTACAACTCTCTGGCAAACATGCATTGCACACGGACGCATTTTCAGACTTCTTCTACATAACAGATGCAGAAGTGGCTCAGGGGCCCATTTTGCACACGCAAAAAGAGTTGTTGCTAGTAGCAAAGGTTTACCAAGCATCTGAACAAGGCTTGCAACCTAACCAACTTTCAAACGAGTTATTTGAAAGCTCTACGGAAATTCCAGACTGACCACTTGACAGGCCCGTTTCTCTTGGTTTATCTTCTGAGGCTTCCCAGCACTAGTTTCGCCAGTCTGTTTTTAGCTTTGCGAGGAAGCCTTTAATCAAGGCGCTGGAAAGGGAAAGAAAGCTTGCCGGATACACCCTAAAAAGAAATCTCTCCTTAGGATCACTGACCCAGAAATGCAGGAAGGACCTCCTTCAATAGCACCCATGTTTCTGGGTTAAATGTTAAGAGTGCACTGAGATTCCTCAAAGCACCCTTTCTTGGGTCACCACACCTTCAAAGCACATTTGTACTGTCACCGCTCCTGGGATTCTTTGGGGAAGTCATGTAGGGTGTGGATGTGATCTTGGGGGAGGTGGGAAGGAACAAAGGGTGATAGCCTAGTAAGTTTTACTCAGAGCAGACCTGTTGAAATTAATGGCCCAAACTTAATGTTCACTTATTTCAGTGGCTCCACTTTAATAATAATAACAAAAATAAAGATTTTCTTAGGTTATAAAAGTATGCACGTTGTCTCTTTTTCAGGTCATTTCTTCAGTGGGTCCACTCTGTGAAACTTATTGCAGTACCACCCTGAGGAATTAAACTGTTCTACCATCTTGTATTCCATATATTCATCTTTGGAAAGCCAGCATATGGCGTATATTGAGAGAAGCGCTAGAACCCAGAGGCCCCGGCAAAGCCCATTGCCACTACTGCCTGCCAGGTCCCAAACCACTCCTGCTGATACTGCCACTACCACCACTCCTGGGCTGGTGCAAAGGACTGGGGGATGGCACGGAACTGAGCAGAGCAACTGGCCATGCGTGCAAATGCCCCATCAACACCAGCTTAATTAGGCCAACAATGATTGGGGAAGGGCTGTGGCTCAGTGACAGTGCATCTGCTTTGCATGCAAAAGGTCCCAGGTTCAATCCCCACCATATCCATATCTCCTGTGTGAAAGCCAGGAAAGCTGCTTCCAGTCATTGCAGACAATACTTAGTTAGATGAGACAAAGGACTATGTTTGAGGGTGAGGCAGGTGCTATTCAAGCTGGTGGAGGCAGAGAGTTTGTGTACATAGGCTGGAGTTCTGATCTGCACCACTGCTGGGCCCCTCCTGGGTCCTTGACGCAGGGTAGGCTACCTGAGGGTGTGGCATGGTGCCGCTCTCAGCACTGGGCCACATGTGCAGACTACTTGGGGCCATCAGCTTAATAGTGCCAGCCTTCTTCCTGGCACTTCAGGGTGTGGATGGCATAAGCCAGCATCACCAGGGAAAGTGTGTGATCAGCGTAGCCGCCACCACCATGGGCAAGCACCAGGGACCCCCCAAGTGATAGGAGTGAGCCAGCAGGAAATCACACTGAGCAAGTTGGAGTTAACTCTTTATTAGCAAAAACATAATCTTCACAGATTTGGCTGAGTGTCAGGCCTAATGAGCAGAGCAACCCATGGCCTGGTAGGTCATGCCCCCATGACGCAGAGACTAAAGGTCCCCACCCTCCACAGCCATCTATGTCTCTTCTCCAGAGGTTTTTTCCCCAAGCAATCAGAGACTGCACCTGCCTGCCTGCCTGCCTTTGCTCCTCCCGCTTCATGCCTCTTCTGGTTCTGGAAGACCAGAAGGGAGGGGAGCTTGTTGCAGCAGGATAAGGAGACACCCATGCCTCTCCCTGACCCATCTTTGCTTCTCGGCTTCCCTCCTCTCCTGCTTCAGCTTCTGCCTTTGATTCTCTCGGCCACAGACTCTTCCTGCTCACTAAATCCTATTACCTCTTCAACTTTCAACACCTCCTCCTCTCTGTCTGCTCCCTCTTCTCACTCTGACCACTCATCTTCATCCCACCACCATTCCCTGGGCTCTAAGCCTTATTCCCTTGGGGTTTTCCCCAGCTGGTGCCTTCCACCATTCCTCTGCATCCAACCAGTCCATGACACCAAGGGCAAATGAACTGGGGACCCCCAAATCTTGGAGCCAGATCTGAACTTTGGAAGACCATAAGTGTTTAAGTCTAGTGTCTGGCTGTTGGATAGGAACTATGAGCCGCACCAGTGATAGAACAACTGTCAGGGACTCCTGGCAGACCCGGTCATCTTATTTACTGTTGCATGCACTTTTCTCTTTATAGTGGATCAAGGCCTCCTCCTCTGGGATCTTGGCTAACGTTTTTGGATTACGCTGCTTGGCAAGGCCCTCCAGCTGTCTGGCCAGCCCTGTCGAGTAAAGCAGGCAGCGCAAAGAACTGCCACATAAGTCATAATGCTGGATAGACTTTCCTCCTGGCAGCTTTGCATTCAACAGCGGCCTTCCTTTGATGGCGCGAAACCCTGCAGATCTGGAGAAGGAGAAGCTCATCCATTAGGCAACTATCTACTTGAACTGAGAGTTGAGCACATGCATCAAGGCCAGGCTGCTCCAAGCAGAAAACCCAGTGGCTGTGCTGGAGTCCAGAGACTTCCCCTTTCGCAAAGCGAGCACCACACTTTGCCAAGAAAACCATCTGCAGAGCAGAAAAAGGAGGAGTGTGATGGCATGGTGTGGTGTCTGAGAAATCCCTGCTTCAGAGAGGCTGAGCTAGCATAGTGTTGTGGCTAAAATGCTGGACATGCTAATAATTTTTATCAGCTTTTCAGTGATAAATGCACTGTATGAAGTCAGAAAATAGAAACTGAATGTAACAAGAAATACATAAAGAAACAACCATACCTCCCTCCCTTCTATGCCAGAAGCCAGGAAAGTGATCTTATTCATTCTAATGTATTGAATGAATTCTTAATGTATTTTTCTTATGTATTATGTATTGTTGCCTACATCCTTCATTTTCTGTGTTGCTCTTGCAGGGACCTTGCAGGTCACTGTTTTCATTGGCCAGAAGAAATTGAGATACCCAAGCACAAAGTTCAGAGCAGAAATATAATCATGAAATTCAACGCTGGCAAGAAAGTATTTTGTAAACCCGGTATTTCGGCATATGTAATAAGCGACCACCAAATAGCACAACATGCATCTGGTTTCTAAAGTGTTGGCATTTGTGCAGGGTGATTTGGGTTAAAAAAACCCAAACCCAGTCCCAGAGCTTCCTGGGTGATCTTGAACCAGTCACTGCAGCCCTTTTTGTGCATTTCTTCTAGTGCCATGCCCCCCCAAATCATCCAGCAGTTTCTCACCTTCACACTCAACTAACCCTCAAGAAACTGCATTTGCAAATTATCAAAGGGGAGAGAAGATTTCAGTTACATTCTCATGCTTTGGGTACAGGTATTGAACCTTCCTCCTACTCTACAAATCATCACACCAGTGTTCTGCACTTTGCAGCCTCCCCAGGTGCCAGCACTTTAATTAGAGCCCAGTTGGAGCTGTCTTATACTGAGTTAGACCCCTGGTGCATCTAGCTCAGCACTGTCTCCACTGACAGTGGCATGTAGTCAATACACAGACACTGAAATTCAGGTAGGGGTCTCTCCCAGCCCTACCTGGAGATGCTGAGAATTGAACCAGGAACCACCTGTGAGCAAAGCAGACACTGAACTCAGGCTCCTCCCAAAACATTGCTCTCTGGAAAAGAGGTGGGGCTGAAAATGCTAGCCAAAATAATGCTTTCAGTTGTTCATTCCCATTTATCTACAAAATTGGGATCCTCACAGCCTGCCTCTCAGGGATATTGTACTGAGGATGTCTGCAAAGGACTTGGAATGTGCTATATGAGCACTAAGAATTAGCATTCAGAACTAGGCATTGACATTTTACCATCTTCCGCAGCAGCAACTGTTTTGCTTTCACACCCATCCCCTCAATACGCTTGAACCTGAACAATTCTTCCAGTCAGAGGACAAAAACTGGCAAACTGCTAATTTTTAAGTGGAGACCATAAGGGAGGTAATCGGTTAAGCAGCAGGCTGGCAGCTTTTCCCTCCACACAGCCCCCGTTCCAAAGCACTAATGCTTTGAATGAAGTAAATTACAGCAAAGCTGGGTCATTCCAAAAAGTCATGCTGACCTCCTCTGATGAAACGTTTCATTTGTTTACCACTGACTTTCTATGACAGGAGGAGGGAGCCTTTAGCATCTCCAGGGCCACATTCTTTCCATGGGAAACCTTCCAGGGGCCACAGGCCAGAGGTGGGCAGGGCCAGAGGTGTACCTCTTACCCCTGTGAAGTAAAATCAGGAGGTTTCTACATACGCAACTCTTTATTCTCCATCCAGGCAGACAAGAGGCATTATAACAATTCAAGAAAAAAAAAATGTTCAAGGAGGACACAGTGCAGGGCCACTGAGGAGGTGTGGCCTGGGGCAGGGGGTGTGGCTTCAGGAGGGTGTGGCCTGGGAAGAGTCCTAAAGACCAGACCAAGACAGGCCTGGGCGGCTGCTTCTACACCTGTGGCCTGAGGTTTTTTCACCTATCTTCCAGGAAAGGCTACTCAACCAAGCTACCCTACACAGGTTTGTCCTAGTGGTGGCAAATTTTTTATTCCACAGAAGGGTGAAGACAGTCCACTGACCCTGAAGGTGCCTGAGACCCTCTCCCCTTGCCCCTATTTGCTGTTCCCGAAGACTCAGTGGGACCATGGTGGGTGGTCGGGTCTGGTCACCAACACAATCACAGTGCAATGCCTGCTTTAAAAGAAACTCCCACATCTTGGCTCAGGTCAATTCTTGTGACCTTTTCGGTGTGCGGCAACAGCTTCAGAGTTTATTTAATGCACCTAAAGTGGCTAAAATGGCTAAAATGTTCCAACCTTTTAAAAAATAAAACAGAATTACAGGTGTGAGAGACCTCAGCTAGATCAGAACTCTGCTGTGTGTGTGTTTGTGTGGAAAAATACATCTTAAAAACACAAGAAAACAAAGCAGAATAAGGAGGAATGGAAGAGAAAGCAGACATACCTGACTTTCCCACTCCGGCTCGGCCAAAGATGGCCAGTTTCACTTCTGCGCTCTTAGCCATGGCGGGGAGAAAATGGAGGCTGACAGAAACGTCACTGGTTGAACCAAACTGGTACGAAGAATGAATGGCCAAGTCCTTTCTTCCGCCTTACCGCGCCATTGTGATTTTCAAGAAGGGCCTAATGGAAAAAGACCCACCAAAGAGAAGGAATGAGCAGGTGAACAGGGGTGCTGCCGGCCACTGCCAAGGTCTCAGCAAGGGGTTGAGGGGTGTCCTGTTTCTCAAGGACCCCAGGGAGAGCTTTTTGTCAGACGCTGCCCTCAAACGATAAGCCATGAACCTAGACCCAATCTCCTTTCTAAAAGCTCAGGGGGTGGTTCTCCGTCTTCGGGCATGGGGGAAGAAGAAAAAGAGCAGAAGCTATATTTCTTTATATTGCGTATTACATTTACCTAGGCTAGGCTGAGAGAGAGTGACTAACCTAAAATCACCCAGTGAGTTCCATGGCTGAGCGGGCATTTGACACCTGGTCTCCCAGGTCCAAGTCTGGCACTCTACATCACTGCATCATGATGGCTCTGTTCAGAAGAATCACATGTTAAAGCCCCCTTTCTTCAGATCACAGCTGGGGCGATCCCTTCCTGAATGATCCCATATATATATATATATATATTTGCTTTCGTAGATTTTCACGGGTACAGGAATGCAGGTTTTGGTGTCCTCGGGTGTCTTCCCGTGTAAAAGTTGGGGTGTCTAGGCGACGTTTCGATGAGGTCTCACTCGTCATCTTCAGGCTGGTGCTTTCGGCTTCTTGTTACTGGAACAGAGCAGGATCTCAGTGTTTGAGTTCCTATAAATACTGTTGAGGGGGTGTGGTGTATAGCCTCCAATGTTCTGGGCAGAGAGGAAGTTCCCAGGCTAGTGTGCCTTTTCTTCTTTTGTTCCTTAATTACTTGAGGGATATCTTGAGTGATATCACTCAAGATATCCCTCAAGTAATTAAGGAACAAAGAAGAAAAGGCACACTAGCCTGGGAACTTCCTCTCTGCCCAGAACATTGGAGGCTATACACCACACCCCCTCAACAGTATTTATAGGAACTCAAACACTGAGATCCTGCTCTGTTCCAGTAACAAGAAGCCGAAAGCACCAGCCTGAAGATGACGAGTGAGACCTCGTCGAAACGTCGCCTAGACACCCCAACTTTTACACGGGAAGACACCCGAGGACACCAAAACCTGCATATATATATTTATATATACACACACACACACACACACACACAGTGGATGCTCCGGATGCAGCGTTTGCAACCCACAGCAGTGTGTCTGCACGCGTGGTGGTTGCGATTCGGCGCTTCTGCGCATGTGTGACCACCGAAACCCGGAAGTAACCCGTTCTGGTACTTCTGGGTTTCGGCAGTTCGCAACCCAAAAAAACCCAACCTGAAGCATCTGCAACCAGAGGTATGACTCTGTGTGTGTGTGTATACAGTGGTACCTTGGGTTAAGTACTTAATTCGTTCCAGAGGTCCATTCTGTTCTTAACCTGAAGCACCACTTTAGCCACCGCACCGCCGGAGCACGATTTCTGTTCTCATCCTGAAGCAAAGTTCTTAACCTGAGGCACTATTTCTGGGTTAGCAGAGTCTGTAACCTGAAGCGTATGTAACCTGAAGCGTATGTAACCCGAGGTACCACTGTGTGTGTGTGTGTGTGTGTGTGTATAAGCTTGCATACAAAAGATGTGGAAATCATGTGGAAATCTTGGCAAGAACCCTATTCCCTGAGATGCTACCGTTCCCCATAACTTCATGATAAGAGCTTTGCTGGATCAGGCCAAAGGCCCACCTATCCCAGCATCTGGTTCTCACACTAGCCAACCAGATACCTGGTGGAAGTCCAAAAGCAGGATCCAAGAAATGCCACAACTCACTTGTGATTCCCAGCAACTGGCTGCGCTTCAAGACCGCCCCACAATGCCATCCCCAGGAGAATGAAGACACAAGGACACAGAATTTAGGTTAATGTTAATGGTTAATGTTAATGGGCAAAATTTAGGCCTGCGCATCAACAACACAATGCATCTGGAGTGACCTTTGCATTATTCCTGTAACCCACACCCCAATTTCTTTTTATAGAACTAAGATACTAAACAGTACAACCCAATGTGCTGTTGCATGAAGCAGGGAACACAGCTTAATTGCCAAGGCCCCCAATGTGGCCTTAATGGATCAATCCATTTTGCATCTGCACCACAACCAACTCAAGCCTTGGTGCAACAGCAGAAGCCATTGGTACTACAACACATGCACAATTCCTGTGCAGCTACGTTTCAGGAAAAAGAAGTTGTGCAGCAAAGCAGATGGAGGAGCGAAGCTTCCAGCAACCCATGGTATGGAGCCTAGAGGGTAAAAATTGACAACCGGTTCCTCCATTTGGTCCTTGTAGGTCCTTGTTTCAGCCCCCTCCCTCCCTGGCTCCAAGCGTCTCCCACAAACCCAAGACCTCACCTCCCTTCTAATCTTCAGTCACATTTGAGGACCACACAGTCAAAGCTATCTTTAGCAATTCCTCCTGTGTGGGGGCATCACAGCTTGAGCACAGCCCATGCCTCATTACGCACAATGGCTGGTCACTTCAAAAAAACAGAAGCACAAAACCGTTTGCCTTAAAAACATACTCTAAAAAGCATAACCAGGAAATAACTCTGCACAAACTTCTATTACAGTTGGGAGGAAAGGGTTAAGCAGCCCGTTACTAGCCGTCAACACTTAATCATTTTGAAGTATGGCCCTTGTTTAAAAAATGATCTGCCAATCCAGATTCAGACCGTTTTTGAGGGTGCAACTCTGTGCTTTCCTGTTTTCAGGGGAGCTTTAATGTGGGGCTTTTCGGTGGTTCTGTCTTGCTTGCATAACAGAGAATGTCAACGTCATGTTTGGCAAGATTACCTAACAGTTAATAGATACCATAGGACACACAACCGCTGAATAAAGTCTCGACATTCTTCAATATAATCGGCTCAAAATACTGAAAAAGTCCCATTTCCGCCCCAGCCAAGATAGCTGCAATTATTATTGCCAGCAGTTGGCCTTGACAACTAACTTCCAATACAGTTTTTTACGTTTCTGAATGGACAAAAAACCCATTAACGCCGTTGCGGAGTCAGCTCCCCACAGCCTACTGTAACTCCCTTTATTGGTTCTCAGGAATTGCTATAAAAGCCACACCAGTTCAGAAAGGTATGCTTCTCTACATTTCCCCCTAAACAAACCTCTGTTGCTTTGAAGTGCTCAGAAGCCCTTTGTGCATTCTGCATCAGGGGCAGAGTGCAGGGTTAGGCAAGGCTTAAAAGGTGTTTTATTATAGGGCTCGGAAAAGCTTTCCACATCCTGCCCCATCCCATCTCACTCATCGGCTTGATGGAGGAGTTCTCTGTGAGAAATGCTAAGAGGTGGAGTGGAACAACACTGACCGCCTCACCCTTCCCAACACTGCCCACCTCAAGAAAACATGTGAGTTTAGCATCTGACAACTGTGAGGAAAAGTGTGGGCATTCTTGGAAGAGGGTGTGAGTAATCTTCAACTACACAGAAACGCTTTGCCCAAAATCAAAGGTCCCTCCAGATGTCCTTTTTATTATGCATCCACAATAATTTGTGCTCGTGATAATATTGGGGCAGTTATAAGTAATCAATGACGCAGGCTCCCAGGATGTTTCAGAGCACAATCCAAAATGCTGACGCTGACCTTTAAAGCCCTAAATGGCTTCGACCCTGAAAACCTGAAGGACTGTCTTTACCCCCATTGTTCAGCCTGAGGTCCAGCTCTGAGGGCCTTCTGGCAGTTCCCTCACTGCGAGAAGGGAAGTTACAGGGAAACAGGCAGAGGGCCTTCTCAGTAGTGGCCTCCCATCAAATGTCAAACAGATAAATAACTATATGACTTCTAGAAGGCATCTGAAGGCAGCCCTGGAAGGAAACCCAGGACGTTGTAAATGTTTGGTGTTTTATTGTGCTTTTAATACTTGGTTGGAAAATGCCCAGAGTGGACAGGGTACAAATAAAAAAGTTGTTGTTGTTGTGTTACATAGCATATCTGCAAAAAGACTCTGGCCTGGAGTGTCATTTAAAGCCATCGTAACAAGACTTATTATTATTTTGCTATGCTAACAATTGACAAGCAACTGTAGAGAGTATTCTTCATCAGCCTCTATTTTCACAGGGTGGCTACAAACAACATCAGTTATGTGAGAAAACACAGAAACAAACGTATGTAGAGTCGGACCCACTGATCCGTCTAGTCTCTGAATTGACTGGCATCAGCTTTCCAGGGTACCAGACAGGTATCTCCTCCACTGTCCAGTCTCCTGGGAGACACTAGGGACCAAATCTGAGACCTTCTGGCATGCAAAGCCTGAGATACAGCTGTTGGATAGCTATTGCTATAGGAACGTGCCACACGCTCAGAGTTACCGCATCTGCATTTATACTAAGGGGGCAAAAGTGTGTGTGTGTGTGTGTGTGTGTGTGAGAGAGAGAGAGAGAGAGAGAGAGAGACAGACAGACAGACAGACAGACAGACGAGGGGAACCTTAGCTTCCTACTTGTTTCCACATCTGTGTTCTAATTTACATTTTTTAAAAGTGATTTCTATTCAGAGTCATTGAGAGCTGGTGACTACCCAGTTGGCTTCATGGCTGACTGGGGATTTGAAGCCTGATCTCTCAGATCCTGGACCAGCACTCTAACCACTAAACCACACTGGCTCTTTTCTTCTTTTTGCAGCTGCATCGCACTGTTAATGATCAACTATAGCCCTGAGATCCTTTTCACCCATACTATGGCCAAGCAACCATTATTTGACTTGAGGACTGACAGCTGGGCATGTGAAGTGATTCCACTAGTTTTTTTGAGTGGTGATGCGAGGCCTTTTGAATGTTCTTGCCCAAATGCAGACTTTAGTGCTCCATGCCAAGTTATTTCACTAAACACTGACTTATTTCACTTTAAGTAAGTTTCTAGCACTGCTCTTGCCTGATTTATTGGGCTGCCAATAAGTAAATAAATCCAACTTTGCTTGGAACAGAATTTAGAATTCATTTTTTTATGTGTACGAAGCACATAGTTGGGCTCTCCAAGCTTAGCACTCTGATGGGATACCTCAGTCTGTAGAACATGAGATTCTTAATCTCAGGGGTCAAGGGTTTGAGCCCCATGTTGGGTAAAAGATTCCTGCATTGCAAAAGGGTTTCGACTGAACCTCATAGTCCCTTCCTCCTCTATGATTCCAGGATCCAGGACTTTGCAGTCAGACAACATGGTGACCACCATCCAATAAATTCAGCTCACTGAAATAATTTGGTTTAAATATGTTTAATTCTGTTCTGGATTACAGCTGATGCCTTTGGAGCTCTTTTTCATCACAACTTTGTTCCCAGAGCTATCTTGTTGGCTCAGGGGTGTTTATAATACTGGCAAAAAATAATCTGCTGAAGGCCTCAGTAGGCCAAAAGGCCGGTGAGAAAGATACAAGTAAAAACAAACCAACACTCTGAAAACGTCACCCCGAAGTGTGAAAGCTGTGAAGGAAACTTCTGTGTCATGGGTCATAACGAAAGGGATTGAAAACAAAGCTGCCAATTATCATAATTCCTTTGTGCAAATCTGTGGCGCGGCCACACTTGCAATGCCATGAACAGCTCTGTCTCCTCACCTCAAAAAGGGTGAGGTAGAGCTGCAAAAAGGTTTAGAAAAGAGCAAGCAAAATAATCAAGGAGACAGCGCAACTCCCTTGTGAGGAAAGATTACAACATTTGGAGCTTTTTGGGGTAGAAAAACGGTGAGCAAGGGAGAATGCGACAGAGGAATACAAAGTGTACATAGTGGGGAGGGGAAAAGTTGGTAGGCTTCTCTCAAAATACTGGAACTCAGGGTCATCTAATTAAGCTGAATGGACAGAGGGGAAATTATATTTCTGCACTTGGCACATGGGCTCATCCATACTTTTGCTTCTCCTAGGCCTAGAAACTGAGGTTTTCCGCTTGTCCTGTACTTTCTAGGCATGGGTCTGAGAGACTTTTTGTTAGACCCACCACTTTCCCCAGGAAAACCTGCCGTTTATCACTCAATCGGAACAAACGTCAATCTGCTTTTACACTTGTTCCGATTTGGTGGCAAATAAGTTTTTTGGGGGAAAGTGACGGAAGTGTGGACGAGCCCATATTTAAAGCTATGACCTTCACTACCATAAGATGTGATAATAGCTTTTGTTTTCTATTGATTCAGCTAACCCCCTTTTAAAGCCATCCAAGCAGTGGCGTAGCGTGGGTTGTCAGCACCCGGGGCAAGGCAAGCAATTTGCACCCCCTAACCCGTGGATTTGCGCCCCCTAACCCTAACCCCCAGATGTTGTGCCCGGTGCGGCCGGCCCCCCCTGCACCCCCCACGCTACGCCACTGCATCCAAGTTGCTGGCTATCAATGGTTAATAGTCAGAGAGTGATCACAGTGTTACCTTAAATATTAGAGATAGCATGCCTCTGAAGACCAGTTGTTGGGAATCAGAAGATGGGAAGGGGCTCTTATGTCCTCCTTGTGGGCTTCCCACAGGAATCTGGTTGTTTCTCTGTGGGGACAGGATGCTAGGCTACATAGCCCTTTGGTCTGATCTAGCAAAGCTCTCCTTATGCCTATTGCATGTTGCAGAGATCCACCACAAAGAACACATATTATATTCCACGCCTGCCCCACCTCTGAAACTGGTCATGTCTGAAGATGTCAAACCTGGAAGACAGCCATCCCATACAGAAGATTGCCTCTCTATTATTCACTGCATCTTGTGGATTTCTAAAACCTTTTGTGTGCCTGGACAAAAGTCAAAGATACCTGAGCGCTGATAATATCTGCAAGGAGATGACAAAAGAAGAAGAAGGAGGAGGCAGAGAAGCTGGTAACGTGACATTAACAAAAGGAGAGAAGGAAATGTTCTTGAGCTTTGCAAAAGTAACAGGAAAAAAAATCCGACAAGGAGCTCTGTGAAAGTCAAAAACTGGCAGGTCTTCCAATGTCTTGGAACTGTTCTGGTAAGAGATAATATTGTGGTACATCTTTTAGGTTTAGAGTAGAGTATCCTGTTCCAGAGACTTAACATTTTCATGCTAAATTAAACAAAGCAGGAGCTTTCATTCATCCTTGCAAAGCTATTTTTAAAAGCCACACGTAAACAAAGCAGGCATATGCATCTATTTCCTGTCTTGGCTACTGTGCAGCCTTGTTTCTTGGACACAGTCAGGATGCCAGAGAAACGCAGCATTGACAAGGTGTCCTGATGAAAGTGCTTCTGATCACCCAGAAAGTACAGTAAGAGTCAACAACTGGCAATCCCGGGTATAAATCTGCCCCACCAATTGCTAATCTCAGAGGCAAAAGAAAAGCCCAGATGAACAACTTGTGGAACTTGATAGGAGACTATTAAAAAAGCAGCAGGTGTAAAACTAAAAAGTGCTGCTGCTGTTCAGGGCTCATTTTGGAACAAAAACTTTGCCTAAAAGGTGGGCATGATATACTATTTTCAAAAACTGTGCTGTGATTCTTGCCCCCCTTGAGTTCCGTTTTTGAAAATAAGGCAGGACAGAATTTTCCCCTAAAAAATAACATGCTGCTCCATTTATTTTATTTTGATAACAAGCAAGTTTTTTTTAAAAAAAGGGAAAGAAATGAAAGAAAAGTTAATGTTTTAAAAAGGAAAGTTGTCACAATTGCCAGCAAACAAAAGTATAGGATACAGTTTTGTGATTTACCAAGTCCATAATAAGGCATACCAAGAGGGAAGGGATGTTTGGTCTATAATTACAAAGCGTCTCATGGTCTAAATCAAAACAATTACAAGTTTTTATTTTTAAAAAGGAAGACGACAAAAAGTAACCTTCAGCTGTACCAAACTGACACACTAGCATAGCTCTTTGGTAGCTCCTGAGCTACCAAATGATCTCAAGCATTTTGGCCCCCAGACACTTTTAGCTTATGTAAGGTTCCCCCCGCCCCTCCCCAGAAGGGTGATTTGCCAAAGCCTGGAATAGGTAAAGGTACCCCTGCCCGTACGGGCCAGTCTTGACAGACTCTGGGGTTGTGCGCCCATCTCACTTAAGAGGCCAGGGGCCAGCGCTGTCCGGAGACACTTCCGGGTCACGTGGCCAGCGTGACAAAGCTGCATCTGGCGAGCCAGAGCTGCACACGGAAACGCCGTTTACCTTCCCGCTGGTAAGCGGTCCCTATTTATCTACTTGCACCCGGAGGTGCTTTTGAACTGCTAGGTTGGCAGGCGCTGGGACCGAGCAGCGGGAGCGCACCCCGCCGCAGGGATTCGAACCACCAACCTTTCGATCGGCAAGTCCTAGGCGCTGAGGCTTTAACCCACAGCGCCACCTGCGTCCCTTAAAAGCCTGGAATACTGTACTGGTAATTCAGATTATTGAGCTTGAAATAGAACAAGTTTTCTGTGCCACTAAGATCACCCTGAAAATACATGAATTAAGGATGGAGGTCCGTGCCCTCCAAGCATGTGCAAGAGCACCTTTCTCAGAGCATTGAGATAGCCACAGCTGATCCCCAAATATCTACATTTGGCCTAGGCATGCAGTGAGAGCGCAGGACCTCTGAGCAGCCTTGCTCCCAGGCAAGGTAAATTAAACTCTGGTGGTGGAAACATATACAGTGGTACCTCGGGTTACATACACTTCAGGTTACATACACTTCAGGTTACCGACTCCACTAACCCAGAAATAGTGCTTCAAGTTAAGAACTTTGCTTCAGGATGAGAACAGAAATTGTGCTCCAGGAGCGGCAGCAGGAGACCCCATTAGCTAAAGTGGTGCTTCAGGTTAAGAACAGTTTCAGGTTAAGAATGGACCTCCGGAACGAATTAAGTACTTAACCCGAGGTACCACTATAACGTGAACTTCTTTTAAGAAAAAGAAAAGAAAACTGTGCCTCTGAACATATGCAGAGTACCTTCACCATTCATTTATAACCCACCCTTCTTCCAAAGAGTTCAGGGCAGCATAGCTAGTTCTCCCTCCTTTTAACATCACAACAACCATGCAGTGTAGGTGGTATGTTAAGAGAGAGAGGGGGGGACTAGTTTAAAGTCACCCAGTGACTTATGGAGCTGCAGAAGTGGAAGTGAACCTCAGGGCCCTTCCAAGATACCCTTTTTATTGTGCATCCATGCTGGTTTGAACTCATGCTATCAGGGTGGTCATAGGGAAACCCACCACCAATATTGTTTGCACCTGCAAAAGTTTTGGGGTGGACATACTGTTCCATTCCCAAATCAGTGCACGCCCCGTAACTTCCTGCAGAATTTCCACTTTTAAAGACTATAACTGTTACTTTTGTTTTTGTCCGGCTTTTGTTAACACTTTCGTCGCCTCTATAGCAATAATGAGACGCCATTGGAGAAGCGTCGCAGAAGAACAGATGAAACCGACTGAAGTTTGGATGGTCCAGTTGGTGCTCTGAGTGCTGGATCAGGACCTGGGAGACCAGGGTTCCAATCCACACTCAGCCACGAAGCTTGCTGGGTGACCTTGAGCCAGCCCCCGTCTCTCAACCCTGAACCTACCTTGCAGGTTGTTGTGATAATAAAATGAAGAGTGAGGAGAACCACATTGGAGGTTCCTTGGAGGAAACGCTGGTATATAAATGCAATTCAAAAAGAAAATAAGTACCAGAATCCACCACTATCATTGCATCACCCCCCCCCCACAAACACACAGTCTCGAGGGGCTCTCAGTCTCTCCAGTCCTAGCAGCCCAACATTGCCTTGGCGGGTGGAAAAAGTTCCTAGGATTGAGAAGCCAGGATTCCTAAACAGCCCAGGTGGCTCTGCTCTGCGAATGAGCCATGCAGGTAACAGATGAGGGGGATCCGTTGCTGAATCCCAGATTTGTGGGTGTGTGGCTGGGGAGAATACCGAGCCATTTTATAGTCCAACAGAAGCACCAGCTTTGGTGGACGTCTGCCCACTTCCTCAGAGCCTCGAAAGCTTCTACCCCCATAAATCTAACAGCTTTTAAAGGTGCCAGGAGATGCTTTCGACGAAAGAGCAGAAGACGCCAACCTCTCTCCAACTAACTCCCTCAACCTCTTCTACCCTGGAGAGGAGCGAAAATCTTCAAAATATGCACTCCCCACACCACACCTTCCTGCACCTGCCTCCTCAGCAGCTGCAATCCTGCCCTCCTCCCTGGGGGTAAGTCCCAATGAACGTACTTCTGAGCAGACAGAATAGTGAGAGTGCCTGACCAGGACCTGGGAGACCAGTGTTCAAATCCTCGCTCGGTCATGAAGCTTGCCGGGTGACCTTGGGCCAGCTGTTGCCTCTCCAACTAACCTACCTCGCAGGGTTGCTGTGCAGATTAAATGGGGAGCGGGAGGGAAAAGGCGGGGCATAAATGCAATCGATAAAAATAATAAACAAGATATGTAAGCTTGCAGCTTTGTGGTGTTGTTGCTGCAAAGAGGGGATAGAAGGACCCCTTCCAAGGAGTGCGTCTCCTTTTCCACTCTTTCTCTCGCTGTCATTTTCTGCCTGACAATCATAGAACCGTAGAGTGGGAAGGCACCTCAACGGTCATCTAGTCGAACCCCCTGCAATGCAGGAATCTTGCGCCCAAAGCGGCACTCGAACTCACCACCCTGAGATTAAGAGTCTCGTCCTCTGGCTTTTAAACCTGGGAGACTTCTTTCCGCTCTCCTCCCCGTTCATCCTTGGGAAGGACGAAACAAAACTCTTCCTTTCCGGCACATTTTAAATGCAAATTACCCGCCCACGATCCCGGAGATCTGCAAGCTTGTGGCGGCGGCACTTTTCTCCTCGTGCTTTTGCCGCAGCGATGGAGGGGGGGGGAATCACCCTTCCAAACGCGCAGCGACCCTCGGTCTCCCATCCGGCGAAACCGACTCACCTCGCTCAGCCTGCGCTCCGGGAGGCAGCCCCTCGAGGTCAGGTCTTTCCCCGCCCGCCTCCAGCCCAGCAACCCTGCGGCGCTGCAGCAAACGAAGGGACCCGGCGTCCGGATCAGAGGCGCCGCCGAGCCATGGACAGCCTCCCGGATTCTTCGGCTAGCGGCAGAGACTGCGGCGTTTAAAAAGGCGGCGCGGCGCGCAGCGCTCCAAAGCAGCCCGACGCGTCTCCCTCGCTTGCCGGCAACGCTGTGGGAGCAACGAATCACGCCGCCGGTTTTTTTCAATAGGGGGGAAAGGAAGCTCTAGGGCGCCACCGGCAGGCCGCCGGGCTTCAAGGCGGCTCGGGGGACCGCATACCAAAAAATGGCAGCCTCGAGAGGTGAGGAGGCAGAGTTTATTTTCGAGCGTGCGCGTATTTGCGCAGCGAGAAGAACGCACGACCGAAAAAGTTGGAACAGCTCCCCGATGAGGAAAGGTGGCCGCACAGGTTTTTTGTTTAGTTTGGGTAAAAGGCGAGTAAAAAGGAAACGTGGAGTACAAAACGATGCGTACGGAATGATAAAAGTGGCCAGAGCAGCAGTTCTCAATTTTTTCCCCTCTGGGCCACACTTTCAGCATAAAAATTTGCTCACCGAATTTTTTCTCTATAAGAAATACATTGGAAAACAAAAAGAAACAACCCCTAGCGGTGCTTGATGAATAACATAGAACACAGCTGCTTCATAATATAACCAGGGGACCTCTGGTAAGTATAAAACAATGCAGCTACCGAAGAACACGAATCATTCCCAAAATATAATTATAAACGGCAACTGGGATTGTCCTCAGCGTCACTGGATGCTCTTCCTCTCCTTCTGAAAAGATATCTATCCATATTCTGCAAATAGATAAATTGTGGTATTATACTATATGACACAGAAATGTTGAAATGTTTGCTGGAATGTCCTTGAATCTTCCCATCTTGCCATCCTCTTCTGCCAGACCTGTGTGGTGCACCACACCCTTTGAAACCACCGGGATAAATAAAACTTTTCCTCCTCTCCTGATACTGAATGTTGGATAAAGCAGAATGTTGGAAGGTTCAGGGCAGGCAAAAAGAAAATGCTTTCCCCCCATGGTGCATGTAGTTAAACTGTGGAACTCGCTGCCACAAGAGGCAGCGATGGTTAGTAAACTTGGATGGCTTTAAAAGAGAATTAGAGAAGTTTGTGGAAGGCTATCCATGTATGCTCCACTTCTACTGTCAGCTCGGGTTCATTCTTAATATCAGCCTAGTGCCCTTCAGAATTTTTTGGACTGAAATGATGAACATCCCTGACCTTTGGCCATTCTGGCTGGTGCTGATGGGAGTTGTTCAACACATCTGGTTGGGAATGGAAGCTGTCCAGCCTTGGCCCCTTTTCAATACCAGTTTGAATTATGAACTTACTGGATGCGCTTTCGAGTGAAGTAGCCTCTGGACCAATTTGTGACCAAATTCCAGGTCCATATATATTTGCTTTATTCGCAGCGAACATTTTTCTTTAAGAGCCCTTTAACAAGATATAAGAGGGTGCTTTGGGGAGCGAGCTTGTTTCTTCACTTTGACAAGAAGCACGTTTCCAATCAGTTGTTACTGCTCAGAGGTTATTTTTAATTCAAGGTACTCTCTTAGAAACGAGACAAGGCTTGCAAGAAGGGGAGAAAGAATCAATACACCGGTCCATAGAGGTTTCCCGGCAAATTGTCTTTGCAACCCACATGAGGTCTGCTTCAATGCAAGCCTGGAAATTGGCGATGAGTCAAACCCCGATAGGACTAGAATCTCTGTTATTCTTTTTCCATAATGGCTCTTAGGCATTGAGCTAGAGGCTTGTGTAACTACCATCCCCCCCTCCCAAAAATATGCCACTCCCTGAAAAGCCAGCGCCTTAGGTGCATGCTCCCCCACTTTGAAATAATATATATTTATTAACAGCAGAAAGATGAAGGCAAAGATCTGGCAGGGTAAGTGCTAGAATTCAGGTCTCAGCCCATTCATATGGTCCTTGTGTCTTTGGGCCTTGTTCAAGATTTGCCTCCATCTCCTACCTGCTTAATTTGTCTGTTAATCAATTGCTTTCGATTCCCCTCCTCAGAAGCATGCCTGAAGGTCCAGTTTTTTAAAGAAAGCAAGGCATTTATATTTCCCCCCCTCCAAAGCAAGCAACCCACCCTCCCATTCTTCAGAAAACACATGCCCCTTAGTGAAGCAGGCAGCAGAGGCATTAGTGTGCTATGTTGACACCTATTGTGGCATTTTATTATTATTATTTTTTAAAAAAGCAAAACTCACCCAAGTGGAATGTTAAAGTTCGAAAGCTACATAGCAGAGGGGGAAGCAATAATGCTTCTTCCATGAGATCATTGGTGCCAACTGCCTGGTGCAAACGCAGTTTGATAGCACCACCTACAGGCCACATTTGTGCTCACAAAAGGCTGGATTAAAACGCTCCCATCAGCAATCTATCCTATCGCTGTGGGAACCGGTGAAACTTTGTGACTTCTATTAATTTTCAGTATCTATTTGAGGTGTGCAAATCAACCTTGCACCATGAAACTTTAAAAAGAGACCCCTGATTGCAAATGGTTTCAGTATATTTTTCTCTATAGTGTTGTTGTTTAGTCGTGTCCGACTCTTCATGACCCCATGGACCAGAGCACGCCAGGCACTCCTGTGTTCCACTGCCTCCCACAGTTTGGTCAAACTCATGCTGGTAGCTTCGAGAACACTGTCCAGCCATCTCATCCTCAGTCGTCCCCTTCTCCTTGTGCCCTCAATCTTTCCCAACATCAGGGTCTTTTCCAGGGAGTCTTCTCTTCACATGAGGTGGCCAAAGTATTGGAGCCTCAGCTTCAGCACCTGTCCTTCCAGTGAGCACTCAGGGCTGATTTCCTTCAGAATGGAGAGGTTTGATCTTCTTGCAGTCCATGGGACTCTCAAGAGTCTCCTCCAGCACCAGAATTCAAAAGCATCTGCCTTCTTTAAGGTCCAGCTCTCACTTCCATACATCACTACTGGGAAAACCATAGCTTTAACTATATGGACCTTTGTTGGCAAGGTGATGTCTCTGCTTTTTAAGATGCTGTCTAGGTTTGCCATATAGTAAGCTGGCTATAAATCAACTAAATAAAGGAAAGAAGGTCTTCGCACTGTGTTGGAATGCCCAGCAAGCTGTAAGCAAGATGAACTTCCCTACATAAGGAATTACAAAGTCTGGGTACAGTGGCATATCCAGGTTGCTCCCATTCACGTGAATTGAAGGGGACAGCTGAGCACCCTCAAAGGGATGCGTGTGAAGAGAATCAATGCCGGTGGAGGGTGCTCCATGCATTTCACAGAATCGTAGAGTTGAAAGGGATGATGAGGGTCCTCCCTGCAATGCAGGAATCTTTTGGCTGACACGGGGCTCGAACCCATGACCCTGGGATCAAGAGCCTAATGCTCTACTGACTGAGCTATCCCAGCACTGGAGCCCCAGGGTCTACAGCAAGATGGCTGATTGGAGTGACTTGAGAGGAAGGAAGGTGCAGTTGTTGGCTATTTCAAAAGACAAGAGTACACCTCAAACTGTTGGAGAGTTACAACACCTTCTGTGGCTACAGAGACCGATATGGGAGAGACATGTTTTATTTCAAGTGGGGCAGATGAAGGCATCCCGCTTTGCTGCCACAGGTGCACCATGGCATTTCAAAGAACCTCACTTTCTATCACTGCCCTATTCACACATGCATTAAGCAATCTCAGTGCAGTGCTGCCAGCTAGTGTTTCATATTTAACAGAATACGGATTGCTGTATATTTAAGGTTTGCTTGCAGGGGGATGAAATCCCTTGTCCAAAACATTGTGAATCAATTGGTCTAAACATGAATGGTTCTGAAGCTAAGCAGCGATCAGCCAGCAGTGAGTTTTCATCTGTGAATCAATCCGGCTTTTCCCCCCAATTGCCTTAGTGTTGCTAGACCAAAAGGACTGCCCCACAGATTGGCTTGTTGACCAGCTCCCTTTTCCCTTTTCCTTTTTTGAATGAACAAAAAGGGAAGCTGATGGAAATATTTACCAGCTCCGTTGCCTGGATACTGAAAGACAATTTGTCGGCTGCAGTCAATGGCGTGCCATGAAGCCTTTGGATGAAAGGCCACGTTCTTTGTTAGCAATTGGTCTGAAGAAGGCAAACTAAAGATTTCGCTTCATAATCCATTTAACATGAGATATGAAAAGATCTACATGGGTGGCACAATGGGTAGTAAGGCCATTGTACTGACTGATACGGCTACCTATAGTGTCAGGCAGTTCTTTGTTTGTTTGTTTGTTTGTTTGATCCTTCCTTCCTTCCTTCCTTCCTTCCTTCCTTCTCTTTTTTTTGGATACAAATTGTTGTATCCTATTAGAAAGGTAGGGACGCGGGTGGCGCTGTGGTCTAAACCACAGAGCCTAGGGCTTGCCGATCAGAAGATCAGCAGTTTGAATCCCCGCGATGGGGTGAGCTCCCTTTGTTTGGTCCCAGCTCCTGCCAACCTAGCAGTTCAAAAGCACGAAGTGCAAGTAGATAAATAGGTACCACTCCAGTGGGAAGGTAAACGGTGTTTCCGTGTGATGCTCTGGTTCGCTAGAAGCTGCTTAGTCATGCTGGCCACATGACCCGGAAGCTGTATGCTGGCTCCCTTGGCCAATAAAGCGAGATGAGCGCCGCAACCCCAGAGTCGTCCGTGACTGGACCTAATGGTCAGGGGTCCCTTTACCTTTACCTATTAGAAAGGTATGCAGCTGTGAGGGGACGTGGCCATGACTATAGGAAAGAGATACAGCACTGGTGAATTTACTGCTGAGTTGCAGTTCCCCTTCCTGCACTTCTCAAGGTGGGGGCACTGTGGAGCAGCAATTCCTCTCCTCGTACGCCAGGTTGCTTGGTTCAAAGCTTGAGCCTGCTGCTGCCTCCACGCGTCTTGTTTGGCCTTGGTGGAGCAACTTCAAGGGGCCACCGAGTGGCTGCTATTTTGTGTCTATGGCCCAGAGCGTAGGCAAGTGTAGTTTCTGTAATCATCAACTCTTTGTCTAGAGACAGACTGATTACCGTTTCCGAGAGACAGAAAAGGTGGCCAGATGGCATCTATTTCATGGAGAAATCTTTCAAAGAGGATTAATTTTAACACAAACTCCACACAGTAACGAGCAACCAGTCTAGGTTAAGCTGGATGTTTCCACAAGTCGGTGCAATTAAAATGGATTTGCGCAAGTTTTTGAGGATATTCTGAGGCTCCCGAGAAATCCATCACATGCAGAGAATTTCAGCAGTGGAAACAACCACTTCCAAATGTGGAAATCAGCATGGCTGACAGATTCTAGGCTCCTGAACATTCACCCTGATTTGCTTGCACAAAGCTTAGGAGGAGGTTAGATTCTATCTGGTCTTTATTGAGTGTCCGTTCTGATTTGTTTGTGAGTAGGTTAAGCAGGCAATGAGCATTCATCCTGCATTCGTCCTGATTTGACTACAAGGTGTTTAGATGTCTTCCTGTAAATCATCGTTCTCCCTACGCTTTTCAATGTATACCCACACCACTTTCCTAGCTGCAAAAGTCAGTTTCGATTTAAAAGTGAATTTGTTGTGCTAGGGTATACGCTTTGGGAACCTCCAGATGTCCATTTTATTGTGCCTTGGGGGCAATCCTAGACAAGCACAGAACCATAGAGTGGGACGGAACCACAAGGGAAATCTAGTCCGAAGAAGAAGAAGAAGAGTTTGGATTTGATACCCCGCTTTATCACTACCCGAAGGAGTCTCAAAGCAGCTAACAATCTCCTTTCCCTTCCTCCCCCCACAACAAACAGTCTGTGAGGTGAGTGGGGCTGAGAGACTTCGAAGAAGTGTGACTAGCTCAAGGTCACCCAGCAGCTGCATGTGGAGGAGCAGGGAAGCGAACCCGGTTCCCCAGATTACAAGACTACCGCTCTTAACCACTACACCACACTGGCTCTCCGACCCCCTGCAATGAAGGAATCTTTTGCCCAACACGGGATTTGAACCCACAACCCTGAGATTCAGTCTCAGTTATAAGAGATTACACTTTCAATACCATTTGCTTCTGCTAAATGCCTATAACTTTTCATGCCACAGCTCTTCCGGATTTTTGTTTTGCTTTCGTCGCACTGTAGTGCAGTAGCGCCCCTGCAGATGGCACTAACGTGGAAGCATTGGGGTAGCGTTATGGAACGACTAATAAAGTGTGCAGTGGTGTGTGGACAGTCCAGTATAAATCCACCATTAATGCAGTATTAATGCATCAATGGCATGTTGCAGGACACACCTGCAAAAACACACAAACCCCACACGCTGGTCTACGACCATAATAATAATTATTATTAAACACAAACCCACAACCCCAGCAATCTGCATGGGCACTTTAATGGCAAAAAGCTAAATTTCCCAGTTTGTGCTTAGATCCTTTCTTCAAATTGTTGTCCGTATGGAGGTACCCTGAAACACTGAGCAGCAGCGCTGCAACATTTTGTTGTAGATCTCACTTGCCATCTACATTCATCTTGGGGGGAAATGTCACCCAGGCCTTTTTATTTGACAGACTGTCTTCCTGTCTCAGGAAACAATTGTTTGTCGCCCCCGCCCCAAGGGTATTTTAAGCTGCAAAGCCTTCAGAGGAGATCTCGGTCAGGCTTCTCTTCAGCTGATTGAATGAAACCATATTTTGCCTGTCCGAGGGGCTTTCCTTAAGCTGATTGAAATGCAGGCTACAATGGGCTTGTTTACTCATTTGATAGGAAAGGCTAGGAGCTGATTTTACAGCCTCTTCTCCTATCAAGCCGCAGGTAGACATGACTTCTGGGTGGGTCAGTCAGCAAGAGTGGAAGGCAGTAGTTTCAAGGCAAATAAAAAGAAATGAAGTACAGTATTAATAGGTGGAAGGGATGTGGGTGGTGCTGTGGATTAAACAGAGCCTAGGGCTTGCCAATCAGAAGGTTGGCGGTTCGAATCCCCGACGGGTTGAGCTCCCATTGTTTGGCCCCTGCTCCTGCTAACCTAGCAGTTCGAAAGCACACTGTGCAAGTAGATAAATAGGTACCACTCTGGCGGGAAGGTAAACAGTGTTTCCGTGCGCTGCTCTGGTTTTACCAGAAGCAGCTTAGTCATGCTGGCCACATGACCCGGAAGCTGTACGCCGACTCCCTCGGCCAATAAAGCGAGATGAGTGCCGCAATCCCAGAGTCGTCCGCGACTGGACCTAATGGTTAGGGGTCCCTTTACCTTTATGAATAGGTGGAACTCAGTGACTCAATATGTAGTGCATGGACCCGTCTCTGTGTGCCTCCCCACAAGCGAAGTGACACCAGAATGGGCCTTTTCAGTGCTGGCTCCCTGTCCCTGGAGGAATGCTGTCCCGAGGGAGGCACACTGGTACCATCACTATCTGCCTTTAGGCAGTAGGCAAAAACACTTTTATATCCATGCAGACCTTTGGACCTTAATTTTCTGAAGTAGGGCTTAATTGGATCCATTCATTTATGCACAATTGCTTTTAGTCTTGTTTTTAATACTTATTTTGATGTTTGTTTGTGTAATCGTGGCTGTTTCATAACCACGGGGGGGGGGGGGAACCATGCAATTGGCCCTCATCCACATAAGGATCAAAAGTTAATGATTTGCTTTTACAAAACATACCATATAGGCCTGAATATAAGCCTCCCCCCCCCCAATTCTGATCGTGAAAAGTTAAAGTGCGGCTTAAATTCGCGACCTTACAAAAATTGGCTTTTACGATATCGCTGCTGAAACAGACAGATCGAACAGATGTGAGTGCCTACAGAATTTTAAAGAAGCGGCTTATATTCGGGTATTCTCTCCCCCCCCCCCCAAATTTTAAAGGTGCGGCTTATATTCGGTTGTGGCTTATATTTGGGCCAATACGGTATATACCGCTTACTAAAACAAAAGATCTCTAAGCAGTTTTTAAGACCAAATAAAAGACCAAATAAAATAGAAAACATTAAAAGCAAGCTATGTTTAAACAAAAGATAAAGTAAAACCAGTAACTTTTTGGAAAACTTATCAGTCTCTACAGCCACAACAGGTGCTGTAACTCTCCAACAATTTGATTTCAGTCCTGAAGTCACACTCTTTCATTGTTTCCTGAGACAAACAGATGCCAGCAACAACAACCTACCTAGTAAAATCATTTGTCAAAATTATTTGTTCTTGTTGTTTAGTCGTTTAGTCATGTCTGACTCTTCGTGACCCCATGGACCAGAGCACGCCAGGCACTCCTGTCTTCCACTGCCTCCCGCAGTTTGGTCAGACTCATGTTTGTAGCTTTGAGAACACTGTCCAACCATCTTGTCCTCTGCCGTCCCCTTCTCCTTGTGCCCTCCATCTTTCCCAACATCAGGGTCTTTTCCAGGGAGTCTTCTCTTCTCATGAGGTGGCCAAAGTATTGGAGCCTCAGCTTCAGGATCTGTCCTTCCAGTGAGCACTCAGGGCTGATTTCCTTAAGAATGGAGAGGTTTGATCTTCTTGCAGTCCATGGGACTCTCAAGAGTCAAAATTATAGGCCTGGGGAACTTGCTGGAACAAAAGGGTTTTGGCAGGCACCCAAAATAATCTCAATGGGCAGGGAGTTCCAAAGTTCCAAATCTGTTGCCATACTTTTCTGCCTAGGAGCTCTGAAACATCACCACCATGTTCTGCTCATGACATTTAACAACTGTGTAGTTTATGTGATTAAATATGGAAATGGGATATTGAGCTAAATGGACCTTCCAGAAAGGCAATTCTTTTGTGTGCAGCCAGAGAGATACGGTTGGACTCAAATTTGGGCTGCAACCTACCTAGGAGCAAGCTGCATTGAATTCAGTAGGTCTTACTTCTGAGTAGACATGATCATGATTGCATGGGAAACTTTGACTAAGTGAAGGGAACGCTTGGTAATGTTACTGTGCTTATTTTAAAGGTAACTAAGTCTGGATCTATTTCCGATTCTGATAATCAAACAAGACATAGAAGTGTTTCCAAGCTTTATTCCAAATATCCTGTTTTGACTGTCGGTTTTCCAGGTGGTGACCCCGTGTCTGGCTGCACCATTTCAGACTCAAAGTTGAGACATATATTTGAATGGTCCTAGATAAAAAGAAAGAATGGCAATAATAATCCCTGCACACAGAAAGCTAGCAAGTCAGGGCTAAACTGGATTTTAGTTGCAGTTTTTTAAGAATACACACCCATCTTTCAGTCTCTCTGTCCCCTCTTCAAAATTCAGCGAAGCTTCCCCAGGATGGTGGGTTAATAAAGAGATCTCGCTGAATGAGTGGTTTTAATTGTAAATGTCACCCAAGTGTGCGCAAGCATTCTTTAATTTCTCTTAGTTGCTAATGACATTCCTATTCCTAGGGGCTCGATACATTCATTGCAGGGTTTCCCACCCACCCTGTCTTTCTCGCAGAAGAATACTAAGCAGTTGATATATTTTTAATGCCAATTTAATTAATTCTACTGTGACGGCGCTAATTTATTCAGAAAAGCAAACCACAAATTAAATGTGCAGGATACTGTATGGAATAGAATGTCTTTGGTAATCTGGGGTTGATCTAATTTAATGTGGCGCATTAATATTGATTTTTTTCTATGCCACATTCCGTTCCCCCTCCTTTGCAGATGATGTCCTTGGAATAATTAAAGGGTGGTTTCTGAACATCTTTGTTGTTCATAAACATTGATGGATAGACGGGGAACCTGCAGCCACAGATGCGCCTGGAGATTTGGAGCTGGTGTATAGAGATGAGTGAATCTTTCCATTACAGCTTTTGGGGTCAGTTTCTCATTTTTCCAGTCTCAAGTTCAGTTCCCACATTTCCACATCAGTTGGAAATCTTTTTTTTAATCTTTCAAAAAAGTTATCGTGAAAATTCACCAGCATTTTCTTGCGAATTTCTTCTAATATAAGCATTCGTTTGCATGCAATTCTGCCTAATATACACATTTTTGCAAAACATTTTCCTGTAATGCGATGCATTTTGGGGGGGGGTATGTCATTTTCACTAATATATGCACTAGTATGTACTTGGCTGGAGAACTGTACCACATTGTATTGGAGAAATGCAAATTTCAATTGATGGCTGTGGTTTGCTTTGCGTTTTGTATTGAAAAGTGTGAATTAAGTAGGCTTGCCTTTAAATATAAAAGCAAACATAAAAGCTATGTGTGATGTAACTGTTAAAAATCATAAGCGGTCCAATAAGAACAGCAGCAAAGACCAAAAAGAGACAGCACTACAGATCAATTTGCTTAGTAGTAACTGAAACAGAAAAAGCATGTTTAAAATGGAACGTTTTCAGTTGTTGGCGGAACACAAATAAAAGCAAAGCTAAACTAATCTATTGGGACAAGAAGTTCCACTTATTGAGTGCCACCACAGAAAAAACTGGATGACCTGAAAGGGACACAGCATCTGAGGACTTGGGTTCATTGATAAAACACTGTACAAAAGACACCTTGATGCAATTATTAATTTGTTATGGTGTTTTATCAATGCCTTTGGGTAATGTAGAGTTGAAAAATATGCCAGACAAGTGCAAGGGACTCTTAAGCTATAGCAAAATGTGCAGGCTGGAGTTCAGGGGTAAATTTTAGAAATATTCCCAATTCAATCTGTGCTCAGGAATGTGGAAAGCAGGCAGAGGGAATCTGTGGAACAAGAAAGTAACAGAATGGGAAAATCCGCTCACCCGTGCTTGAATATTCATCTAAATAATCCTGTCTCGGGAGGGAACATGTCACTCTATGACCAAATGCCAACAGAGGCAAGGAATGTTTTTGATGAAATCATGCGGATGGCTTAAATAATGAGCAAAGCTGAATACTGAAAGGGGGGGGGGGGAAGAAACGCAAGCTTTCTGACACCATTTATGTTGATCCGTCAAACCCTGAACATCAGTCAAAAACCATCTGCCAAGCCAACAGAAGAGGGAAAGAACTATCTTTGCCCTCTGGAGGAAGACCACTGCTTCACATGCTGACCTTATAGCTCAGGCGGTAAAGCATGAGACTCTTAATTTCAAGGTCATGGGTTCAAGCCCCACTTGGGGTGAAAAATCCCTTATTGCAGGGGTCAGACTAGATGATTCTTGTCGTCCCTTCCAACTCTACAATTTTGTAATTCTAACATCGGAAGAGCCACAGTCCTTCCCACCTCCTATTTCTTCTTCTTCTTTGGCGAGATTGTCTTCCATAAACACGGTTTTAACAATGAGTCCATAAGTGACTGTGGAGGCCAATTCTGGATCCACACATCCTTCTACAGTGGGGAC
The DNA here is from genome assembly GCF_964234715.1 of Podarcis melisellensis. Lineage (NCBI taxonomy): Eukaryota > Metazoa > Chordata > Lepidosauria > Squamata > Lacertidae > Podarcis > Podarcis melisellensis. Next base: position 60,246,238 of record NC_138542.1, read on the forward strand.
ATAGGTTTCCGGGCAGGAGTTGATCATGGTGAGGATTTGCTGAGCATGCCTTCCTCTTAGCATGTTTCTCCCTTGCATCCTGAGTTCGAGTGTCTTCAAAGCCCCTGACACCTTTAGTAAAGGCTGTTCTCCAACTGGAGCACCCGCAGGCCAGTGTTTCCCAGTTGTCAGTGTTTATACTACATTTATTTAGATTTGCCTTGAGACAGTCTTTAAACCTCTTTTGTTGACCACCAGCATTACGCTTTCCATATTAAAGTTCGGAATAGAGTAGTCCAGTATAGAAAGGATCAGATGGCAGATTTTGATTGGATGGGTGGCACATTCCAGATACAGATTTAGATATTTAAAGCTATACAAGGAAGGTGCCCAATGCACTTCTGAAGTATAGAGATAATTCTATCATTAAGAACTACTCTCTAAGTTCATCCAAACTGAGGAGGCAAATACTGATAAATGTGTACAGTGAGGTGAGTATTCACTCTTGATTGGTCGGCATCCGTCTGTCTCAGGAGACAAGGAAGGAGTGTGCCTTTGGGGGTGAGGTCAAGCTGTTGGATGGTTGCATCTACTGCTGTGGCTATAGAGACTGACATGGGAGAGACATGTTTTGTTACGGCCGAGGCAGATGAAGGCGTCCAGTTGTGCTGCTGCAGATGCACCATGGCATTTCTTCTCTCTGCGCTCCTCCCAGCGGTACTCTTAGCTACTTAAAATTTCCAGTGCAAGAAACCCTTGCTCTTCAATATTTCATAACTGCAAATTTCCCACTATTGGGGAAATGTCAATGGACAGTTTGCTCCGACAGGCGCTGGTAGTTCACAAACAGATTTGCATTCAATTATTGCAGCTTAAACATGCACTGTTTGTGTCTTCTGAGGCTTCCCTCATGTCATTGTGACATGTACTGTACACAGTATTGATTAATTGGCTGCCTGGCGTGAGTTGCATGCTGCTGATTGGGTGGGTGCATCAGAGCATCCTCATCCGTCCAAAAGCATCAGATTGTTCTGACAATTTTGGAACACCTTCGATTTGGGGCTACTGCTTGGAGAAACACACTTCAACAGTCTCGTAGGCATCTCTGTAACACATAGAAAATTCATACTTGGGACTGGTCCTATTCTGCTATATGAAAACGGAAAACGGGATGCAATTTCATGCTATGTTAAGCTCTTTGAATTTATTTATTTTTAATTAGACCAGAAATGTAACCAGGGAAAGTTTTGTATTGATGCACTTTTCAATTGAGAGATTTCCAAGCACAATTTGAAGTGTTGGTGCTGACCTTTAAAGTCCTAAACGGCCTCGGACCAGTACATCTGAAGGAGCCACCCCCATCATTCAGCCCGGACGCTGAGGTCCAGCGCTGAGGGCCTTCTGGTGGTTCCCTCACTATGAGAAGCCAAGTTATAGGGAACCAGGCAGAGGGCCTTCTCGGTAGTGGCACCCGCCCTGTGGAACGCCCTTCCACCAGATGTCAAAAAGAACAACAACAACCAGACTTTTAGAAGACATCTGAAGGCAGCCCTGTTTAGGGAAGCTTTTAATGTTTGATGCATTACTGTGTTTTAATATTTTGATGGGAGCTGCACAGAGTGGCTGGGGAAGCCCAGCCAGATGGGTGGGGTATAAATAATAAATTGTTGTTGTTGTTATTTCATAGCTGTGTAATTCATTTGGCACTTCTTTGATTTGCAGGTCAGCAAGCAGTCTGAAAAGGTAAACCGTGTGTTTGCTATGTGTTGATGTTTTTGGCAAAGCTGATGGACCAGAAACCTGTTGCTGGTCCCTGACAGATTTGATGATGCTGTGCTGGTTTTCTGTAACAAGCCGAACAGGACAGTCAAAGCCCTGGCTGGGCAGTGGTAGGTTGTAATGTAGTGGCAGCTCATTCCTGCATCCACAGCCTCACTGCTCATGCCAACTAGGGCAGAAGGGAAGTCAACTGACTTCAGCACCACTGTTCCAGCCTGGAACAGGCCAGGATAGGACCTAATGCTATCAAGTGATGGCAGGAGGGTTAGCTCAGACCCTCCCTGCTCTTGGAATGCCCCTTGGGGCTTTCTGCATGCTATCACCGGTGGAGATTCCTCTGCTGGTATTTTGGTCAGCCAGCCAGCCTTGATTACTAGCCATGATTGCTAGTAATGATTGGTCATTATGGATGCCTGATGATCGTCTTCCAAAGCAACTACTCTATTCCGAACTTAGAAACGGAAAGCGTAATGCTGGTGGTCAACAAAAGAGGTTTAAAGACTGTCTCAGGGCAAATCTTTTAAAAATGTAGTATAAACACTGACAACTGGGAAACACTGGCCTGCAAGCGCTCCAGTTGGAGAACAGCTTTACCAAAGGTGTCATGGGCTTTGAAGACACTCAAACTCAGGACACAAGGGAGAAACATGCTAAGAAGAAGACACGCTTGGCAAATCCACACCATGATCAACTCCTGCCCGGAAATGTCCCAATTGAGGAAGGACGTGTGGATCTAGAATTGGACTACACAGTCACTTACGGACTCATTGTTAAATCCGTCTTTATGGAAGACAATCTTACTTGGCTACGAGTGATCGCCAAAGAAGAAAGAAGAAGAAGAAGCTGTGTTTCATCTGTTAGAGGCAGTAATGCTTCTGAATACTTTTGTTGTCGTTGACATCTGTCTTGTCTCAAGAGACAATGGAGTACACGTCTAGTGGTGGAGTCAAATGGCTGCGTTAGCAGCATCCAAGTGACCTCCTTGGGGAACAAGCCTGGGCAGTGTGTATGAAGGTCCTGGGCTGCCCAGATGACAAGACCACCCCCCTCTTGGCCTCACTCATGTGGTCCAAAGGAAAGCAGGCAAGACGTTTGGCACCAGCTCACCTGCAGGAGTTGTTGGAAAGAGGCATACAAGGTGCCACCCAACCATCTTAGGGACCCCACTCTGGATTTGTGTAGGGATTATTCCTTAGCCTATTCTTCTCCTGAAGATATCCCACAAGGCAGCAGAGGTTGAGGACCAAAGTTTTCCTTCTCCTGGGTGGCCTACCTTCCCAGGTTGGTCAGCCCCTCACTTCTCTCTACAGCAGGTGCAGAAACCCAAACGCAACTTGCAAAGTAGACCTAATGATTTCACGTAACAACTGTAGCAGCTGTATTTGCAGAAGGTGAAACGGGGGGCGCTGATGACGAAAGACCTCAGCAGTCTTCCATCGACCGCACACACAGCCTTGAATGATACAAATAGAGAGCAGGGGGAGATAAATAGCTAGTACAAGGTAATCCAGAGAGTTGAAGACAGGGCCAGTGCCTCACCAGAATAGAAAATCACCTACCCCATTTGCCTGCTTCTTCTTGCCAACTGAGCTCATGGAAACATACTGGAATACTGCATGTTTTTTTTAAAAAAATATATACATAGATAATGCCCCAAACTAGCTCTGTTTCTGGGTCTCCTCCTCTTCATTCTTGATTGCAGCTAGATTTTGATCAGAAGCTGAAGTGGCAACTGACAAAAGTAACTGATAATGGGGTTTTTTTTGGGGGGGGGGTGTGTAAGCAGCAAAAGGTCATGAGGCTTTTGAGTGTTTAGACACATTACTGATGTACGGAGAGACCCCACCATTCCTTGCGGATCCGGTGTGATTGAGAATCTTTCGAGCTGGAAACTCATTGCATGCCTCATGTTACGACACATGTGAGCGGGAAGAAAACTGCTTGCCACACTAAACAAACACACTGCACCCCCTAGGGCTGGTTCTAGATTTTAGGTGGCCCGTGGCAAGATGCCCCCAGTGGGTCTACCGCCTTCCTGCCATCTCTCAGTAGCAGAGCACAGGGCTTACATGCTACTCTTACTTCTTCTTATAAGACTGAGATAAAAAGATATACCGTAAGTAAATAAAACACAATAATGTATTTATTTATAAATAAATAAATAAATAAATAAATATATAAAGATAATGAATGGGATGGAACGAAGACAAAAGGTGTTAATTTTTCTACTTTGCTCATGTTGGCGCACCCCTGTCATTCAGCCCAGATGCTGAGGTCCAGCGCCGAGGGCCTTCTGGCGGTTCCCTCACTGCGAGAAGTGAAGTTACAGGGAACCAGGCAGAGGGCCTTCTCACTGGTGGCGCTTTCCCTATGGAATGCCCTCCCACCAGATGTCAAAGAGATAAACTACCTGACATTCAGAAGACATCTGAAGGCAGCCCTGTTTAGGGAAGTTTTTAATGTGTGACATTTTAATGTATTTTAATGTACCAGGCAGAGGGCCTTCTCAGTAGGGGCACCCGCCCTGTGGAATGCCGTCCCATACGATGTCAAGGAAATAAACAACTATCTTACCTTTAGAAGACATTTGTATCGGGAAGTTTTTAATGTTTGATGCTGTATCTTGTTTTTAATATTCTGTTGGGAGCTGCCCAGAATGGTTGGGGAAACTCAGCCAGATGGGCGGTGTATAAATAATAAATTTATTGTTATTGTTAGCCAGCCCTGGTCCACAGCTACCCTCTGCTAAGTACTAGTTATTTACAGTTTCCTCCTAATTCCTTGTTTTGCTCCATATTAGCTTCAATACGAATAGCTATTTATGATTATATTTCTCCATGAACTGTACTCAGAATTTCTTTCACCACCACAATTTGTCCTTTATAGGGCTACGGCACAGGTTCCTGGGTTCTTGTTTCTTTCTGTGTGTATTTTCCCTAAAACTAAATAAAAATATATAATGTTTTTTTTTAAAAAAAGAAAGGAAAATAAATCAGCAGCAGAACTCCGGCTGATTTCATTGGGCCAGGATTGCAGCTATTGTGGTCATCAGCCTAAAAAAGGGATATGTGAGAGCGGGAGGGATTGCTAGGAAAACAAAGTCCAAAAGGTCAGAAGGAAAAACACTGAAAATGTGCGCTTCTGAATTCTTGAGAAAGCCAGCAGACCCCGCCATGTATTTTGATGCTTTCCCAGACATGATAAGAATAATATGAACACCACCGCTCCACTTGAGAGCTGCCAATCATCTTCCTTATGAAAAGTGCACGGATATAAAGAGCTGTCAAACGTACCTGTTATGGTATGTAAAATACAAATGTCTTGGGGAAAACCAGACAGCCTCTTGTTACCAATCCCTCCGCCCATTACCCGTTTTCTAACATAAAGCCTAGCTAAGTACGCTACCAGTAAATACACACACTGCCCCTTCTGTAACAACAGTCCTCCCACATTTAACAGGACATAGTTTATTTAATGGCCAAGAAGTAAAGAGGAATATTTGCACCTGGTGCCTAAAAATCTGTAATGATGGCGAGCCTCACAGGGGAGAGCATTCCACAGGCAGGGGGGCCACCACAGAAAAGGCCCGTTCTTGTGTTGCAACCCTCTGAATCTGTAGGGCCTCATAAGGGCCACACAGAGAAGGGCCTCCAATGATAAGCATAGGGCCCAGTTCAGTTCGAATGGGGGGAGGCGGTCCTTAATTTACAGGGGCAACACACCCAATGCAACAAAAATGCATTAAAATGATTTTTGTGTTGATCCTCAAAAATCATGGAAGGCCGTAGCCCAGTGACAGAGCACATACAAAAGGTGAAGCATACTAATTTTCAATTTTGTCCCTTCTCACCTAGGATGCCTGATTTATGCCATTGTAGAAGTGGTAAAAGACACACTGAGTCATTACTTTTGCCCAAACCCAATTAATTAATTAAATATCCCACCTCTCCTGGTGTCCTCTCCCTTTCTCCTTTGCTAATATATGCTGGCTTTAATCCCCTCCTCAGGCATCGTCACACTTCCTCTTCTGACTTTCCATTCGGCATTCAAATATAAGGGCTGATTAAGCTGTTTTTGATTTGGAGAAGCTGTTCAGTCAGTCAGTCAGCCAGTCAATCAATCAATCAATCAATCAATCAATCATCACCTCACTCTTGGGAAGGCTAAAATGAATGAAAGAGTCCCGCATCTTGATACAGGTTCATTCTCAGGCATCTTCAGGTAGGGCTGGGAGAGAATGGAGAGAGCTGGGGTTAATGGGCAACATGGACCAAAGGTCTGACTCAGTGTAAGGCAAATTCCTATGTTCCTAAGGAGACGTGCAACATTTCAGAACTGGCACCCTACACTTCTCTTGTACACCCGATGTTACAACTAAGCTGAGAGTTGGCTCCACCCCACATCAGTAAATGTCACGGTTGTTTGGAGATTTGGACCCAGGTTGGACAGTGTTCTCGAAGCTACGAACATGAGTTTGACCAAGCTGCGGGAGGCAGTGGAAGACAGGAGTGCCTGGCCTGCTCTGGTCCATGGGGTCACGAAGAGTCAGACACAACTAAATGACTAAACAACAGCAGCAACAACCACACACACACACACACACACACACACACACACACACACATTTCAGATTAAAGTTTTTCAATCACATATCCAACATACAACATAAAAACAAGATTCCAAAGAATCTCCTGTCCTCCCCTCCTCCCCCTTTGTGGGTCCTATTGTTAACCGTTTCCTCCTGCATCTTTTATAATAATTGAGATCTTTTATAATAATTCAGATCTATGTCCAAAATTCACCATTAAACTACAAGTGTTATTCCAATCCTACTAATGATTTTAGCTCTTTACAATGGTTTTAAAGATAAATTATAATTTTCCCCCATTCTTTATTTAAAAAATTGGTCTTCCTGATTTCTGATTCTTCCGGTCATTTTTGCCATTTAAGCATAATCCCTCAACTCAGCCTGCCTTTCTTCTCTGGTAGGGACTTTATCTTCTTTCAACCTCTGGGCCAATAACATTTGCATAGCCATGGTCACATACATAAATAGACTTTCCTGCTCCATTGGGATTTTGGCACCTTGGACCCAGGTCTTCTTGGCCAGCCTCCTAACTGTCACAAGAAGAGCCCTGCCCATTTCGGGGTCCCAAAATTTGACACCCCCGCCTCTCACTCCATTCTAAATAACAGGTGCAGTGCCCCCCTGTTTCACCCCCAAGGCTCCATGCCCAGGGTGATGGAACAGGGGGAGCTAACTTCTGTCCACCTCTGTGCCCACCACAAGCAGAACCTGAGACCGAAAGCACTCCCATAAGAACCTAAGACGAATCAGATGGACCAGGTTGATGGCCCATCTGGTCTAGCATCTTCATCTCACAGTGGCCACAGGCTAGCTGTCATCTACTGTACAGTAGACTTGCTTTCCAGTACACCTGTTGAACATGCCTAGGGAAGGTATCTTTCCATCCAGGGTAGTAAACACAGAAGGAAAGGACTTTGGCTTGGTACATACGGTGGCCAGGAAATCCAAGCAGGTGATGGGTATATGGTGATGGGTATAACGACTCGGTCTTTGTCCATGGAGTTTTCTTGGCAGGGATACTGGAGTGGCTTGCCGGTTCCTGCTCCAGGTGGATCACGTTTGGTCAAAACTCTCCACTATGACCTGTCCATCTTGGGTGGCCCGGCACGGCATAGCTCATAGCTTCTCTGAGTTATTCAAGCCCCTTCGCCTCGGCAAGGCAGTGCCAACAAAGGCCCATATAGTCAAAGCTATGGTTTTCCCAGTAGCAATGAATGGAAGTGAGAGCTGGACCATCAAGAAGGCTGATCGCCGAAGAATTGATGCTTTTGAATTATGGTCCTGGAGGAGATCCTTGAGAGTCCCATGGACGGCAAGAAGATCAAACCTATCCATTCTGAAGGAAATCAGCCCTGAGTGCTCACTGGAAGGACAGATCGTAAAGCTGAGGCTCCAAGACTTTGGCAACCTCATGAGAAGAGAAGCCTACCTGGAAAAGACCCTGATGTTGGGAAGGATTGAGGGGACAAGGAGAAGGGGACGACAGAGGACGAGATGGTTGGACGGTGTTCTCGAAGCTACTAACATGAGTTTGCCCAAACTGCGGGAGGCAGTGGAAGACAGGAGTGCCTGGCATGCTCTGGTCCATGGGGTCAGGAAGAGTCGGACACGACTAAACGACTAAACAACAACAAATAACGACTCGGTAGGCGAGCTAAAGCCCTTGGAAACTGGCCTGTGCGTGGCTGGGGCGTGTGTATGTATGGCTCTGTCAAGGCAGGAGGGGGCGGAGCGCAGGGAAGGGCGGAGGCTCCCGCGAGGTAGAGGGCGTCTCCTCGTCGCTTTCGGCGGCGTGCTTGGCATGAAGGCGCTCCATTCATTCCGAGACAGCCAGCCCGGGCGGCAGCGGCGTAAGGGAAAGGCTCGCCTCGCTGGTGGCCGCGAGAAGGAGGCAGCTAGCAGCTGGCCAGCTCCGATCGCCGGTCCCCGGACGGCTCCCTGGCCATTTAAGCCGTCGGAGCTGCGATTGAAGGAGGAAAGGAAGAAAGGGGAGGGGGAAGGAGACCCCGGACTTCTCCATCCATAAAGGAAGAGGAGGAGCGAGGAGGGTGGGGGGAAAGAGGCGATGGGTCTCCTCCAGCGAGACGGGAAGGCTGCGCTGCGGATCTGACGGTGCCGCAGCTCCGAGAAGGCTCGCCATTGTTACCCCAGTTGGGAGAGCCGAGCCCACAGGCGCGCGCGCGCGCGCGCGCGCGCGCACACACACACACACACAAACACACACCTTCCGGCTGCCTCTGTGTCTCTTTCTGCAGGCGCCTCGTCTCTTTCCTGGGCTCTCCCGGGGCTCTGGCTGCCGCCGGAGCTCCACATCCAGGCGGCGTGGCGGCTCTGCTTCGGGGTCCTTCTCGCCCGCGCCTCTCCTTTCCAATGGTCAGGGGTCATCTCGCCCAGGGACGGAGCAGCAGCGGCGCCCCGATGAGCTGCCTCTCCTGGCTGTGGCTCTTTGTTTTGCTCCTCAAGGTAAGAGATCGCTCGCCCCAGACACCAGCCATCGCTCCCTGTGCCAGGCTCCTTGGCGCTCTTCCTTTGGCCTGGGAAGGGTGGAAGGAGCTAGTGCAACACTCCTGTGCCTGTGGAGCAAAGAGACTCCCCCCTCCCCGTTTCTTTCCCCCGTTTGTGTATTTATTGAGAAATCTCGGCAATTCTCCACGGTGTTCCTCTGTCTCTCTCTCTTTTCGCCCCCCGAGCTTGGGACTTTTCTGAAGCATGGCTAATAGGAGCTGGCACTCAAGGTCGCTTGGTGGGGATCCGCTTCCCAAGGCAAAATGAGGTCACTTTCAACACCACGAGCATCTCTCTCTCTCTCTCTTTCTCTCTCGGTGTCTGTGTCAGCCAGGAATGGCAGGCAAATGGAGGCAGGGGGCAGCCTGGCTGGTTTGATCACCGGGCTGGTTGTCTGGTTGGTGGTGGACACGGAGGGTTGGAAAAGGTGGCGGCGCGTTTGGTGATTCGAGGCAAGGTGTGCGTGGGCTGCTTTCCGGGTCTTTGTTGTGGTGCTTCTTCAAGGGAACGTGTTGCATGGCTCTCCTCTGCTCCTGCGACTGGCCTGGAGGAGCCAGGGTGAAGGGGGCTGGGTGAATCTGCACCTCAGGGCTTAATCTGAAGTGGGGTGGTACAATTGAGTCCCTCCTTGAGTCCCTCCTGGCTCAACCCTGGGGCCAGGGAAAGCCCTAACGAGCATCTGTCTTTGCTTCATTGCTCTTCTTTACAAGTCTGGTGAATTGAAGGGTAGGAAAGGTCCTAAGCTCAGGCGGAGAACACTTGCTTTGCATGCAGAAGGTCCTGGGTTCAATCCCTGACGTCTCCCAAGTAAGTCTGGGAAATACCCCAGTCTAAAAGCCACTTGACATTTAGTTAGACCAAAAGAGCATCTGATTCAAAAGAAGAGACAAGTGGTCTGTGTCTGCTTCAGGATTGTTGACTCCTACCTTTGGAAACCTGGGGTCCTCCTGGTGTTTTGAACCAGGTTGATGGAAGCTGGTCTACAGGATATCGGATGGAGGTCTTTCTAAACCCTGCCTGGGATCGAACCTGGGAGCTTCTGTATGCAAAACACCTGCTTGACCATACGCAGAGAGAAGTGAGGACAGATAACTTGGCTTTATAGTCCTGGTGAGGTGAAGTGCCTCCTGCTCAATTTGACAGACTGTTTATGGGTGGAGAGCAGGAGTGGGGAATTTCATTCCCTGGAGGTGAGTGAAATTCTTATCAAATTTTGGGGTGCTACCTGCTTGCTGTCAGTGTTGTCAGAGGTTCCTTGTCTCTCCCACCCCATTCTTCAGAAACTTAGTTTTGCCATCACCTGTTGCTGCAAGAGCAGAGCCTCCTCTCAGAATCCCCTTTGGAATTCTGGGTAGAAGAAAGGGCACCCAAGTGGATCTCTGGATCTCCATGGATGAAAAACTAAGTTTAAAAAGAGAATGCCTGGTGGCACTGTGGGTTAAACCAAAGAGCCTAGGGCTTGCTGATCAGAAGGTCGGCGGTTCGAATCCCCATGATGGGGTGAGCTCCCATTGCTCAGTCCCGGCTCCTGCCAACCTAGCAGTTCGAAAGCACGTCAAAGTGCAAGTAGATCAATAGGTGCCGCTCCGGCGGGAAGGTAAGCAACATTTTCGTGCGCTGCTCTGGTTTGCCAGAAGTGGCTTAGTCATACTGGCCACATGAGCCAGAAGCTGTACGTCGGCTCCCTCAGCCAGTAAAGCAAGATGTGCCGCAACCCCAGAGTCATCTGTGACTGAACCTAATGGTCAGGGGTCCCTTTACCTTTATCTTTAAGGCTCTGTAGCTTTCTGTAAATTTTGCCAGCCCCCGCTCTCCCCAAATCAGGAGTTTCATTATAACTTCAACACATACACACCATCTTGAGATGAAAGTTGTTCATAGAGAACTCTCAGCTCAGCTCTACATTAGCCTGTGGTTGTAAGAGAAAAGATATCTTGGGGCAAATCAGTGGTGAGAATCCTGTGGCCTGGCAGAAACCACCAAGACTCCATCTCTCACCATCCCTGAGCGTTGGCCATGCTAGAAGGGGTTGATAGGAGTTGGAGTCTAGCAAGCTGTAGGGCCACAAATTCCCCATCCCTGAAATTAGCGATTTTTCTTCATTAGTTTCCAGTATAGATTTTCAGAGTGCTTCAACCCCACCTTCCAGAGTGCCTTAATCAGTTAAAACAAGGCATTCCCTCCCCATGAGCTGTCTAAAAAGACAGGGCACACAAGGAAAAGGGGATGGGGAGGAAGAAGGGGGGAAAGCAAACATTTTAAAAAATAATATAGAGGCCAATATTATCATTTTTTTAAAAAAAACACACACCATTTCTCCAGCTTGGTGCAAAGAAATTTTAAAAAATTGGGAATCACATCCACACTTGGATCCAACTTACATTAGATTAAATTATATATAAATGGATCAGCGCCAAATATTTGCACCTCTGCCAAGTCAAAACAATTCCTTGCTACTTTCCCTCTTTTGGTATATTAAACATTTGTTGGATCAAAATTTCTCTCCTAATTCCTCAGATATTGGCAAAATTGGTGACAGCCCTATCCATATATGTTATTAGGCAATGGTGACTGAACGACAATTGCTTTGTCATGAGGCCCATTAGCTTCTGTGTTTTCTGGATTCTGATGTCTTTTTCTCAAGTCACCAACTACAGCTAGGAAGAGTTTTGAGAGAGAAGGAGCTATCCGTTCAGCACTGCAGAGCCAATCTCCATTCATATACTACTGTGCAGAGCAGCTAAGGAGTTTTCCATAGCTAATGGGCTTACACGCTCATACCTGAACACACTCTTTGAAAATAAGCTAAACTGGTTTCAGCGGAACATACTTCTGCATAATGTGCTTAGGATCAGTCTGTTAGAAGGAGAGAAATATACAGCCTCTGAAACTGCCTTAGACTGAGTCCATCTAGTTTGACATTGTCAACACAGATTGGGAGTGACTCTCCAGGGTCTCAGAAAGAGGTCTTTCCCAGCCCATTCTGGAGATTGAAGCTGGGATTTTTTGCAGTCAGAGCATGCACTCACTACCACTGTGCTATGGCCCCAGTTCCCCGCAGTCCCATCAACTCTTGTTGATTACTAATTGAACATGCAAATATCCTACATTGTTCTTGCAACCAGCTGGGTTTGCTTGCACCCAACTGAGAGCCAATGTCCAGGAAGGAGCCATTGTGTGGACTCGGAGCAGGGACTGGAAACCTGTAACCCTCCAAAGTTGCTGGATGCCAGCTCCCACTGGCCTCAGACAGCATAGCCAATGATCAGGGATCATTTCCTGACTCAAATCAGTGTTCTGGCTCTTACCTTGAAGACCCCATGAGACATATGCCCATCCTACCTTAGGGATTGCCTGCTTCTGAATTATTCTCATCCCCACGCCCCTTTCCCTCTGCTCATCTGGAGAGGCTCTGCTCCACAATGGCACCTGCTTTGCTTTCCTTTTGCTTTCCCAGTTTGTCCAGCTGCCTTGCTTGTTGCCAGATCAAGACTTTTATTGACGCAGGCCTTTCTGAGCCGATCATTTTGTCTCCTTTATGCTGCTGCTTGTAGAAAAGGAGGAGAGGTTTTAGGTCATGGTGTCCATTTTGGTAGGACTCTGTGATTGAAATCTTGAGAAATTACTGCTGCTTTGGACATTTTTATTGGAAAAGCTGGTGGTGGATGTTGGGAAGCCCATAGCTGCGTGAGGACTGGCTTAGCCTGGGGATCAGGTGGACATTTTGACATGCTTCTTTCCACAACTGGGGTGGGGAACCTCAGGCATGAGGGCCAAATGTCACCCTCCAAGCGTCTCCCCAATACTGTTCTAAGACCTCATCTTTCACCAGTCTTACTCTGCACTGCCCTCGAATGCTTCTGCCTGGCTGGAATGTGTCCTTGAACTGTGAAAGGAGCTCTTGTCTGCTTGCTTGGATGGAGGATGAAGATGTGTGTGAGTGTACCCCTCTGACTATGGTGTGGCTGGAATGTACCCCACTGTTCAAAGGAAAGAGTGGCAGCCTTTGCCCCACCCACTTCCCTCCCTTGTCCCACTCACTGGAAAGTTGCTAGTGAAGGAATGTGGCCCCTTGCTGTCGAACAATGGCTATCAGAGGCATTGGCAATCCACTGCATTAACAGGGCACTGGTCCACCTAGCTCCATATTGTCGACACTGGCTGGCAGTGACTCCGGACTTCAGACCAGGGTATCTCCCAGCTCTACTTTGAGATGTTGAGGATGGAACCTGAGAACTTTTGTGTGCAAAGCAGATGCGCTACAGTCTTCTCCAGTGTCATGGAATGAGTTTCACTTGTCTTTGGTCAGCTTTGTGGTCTTAGCTGTTGTCTTTTAGCTTTTATTGCATTGTGGCTCATTTCGTACTTCAGCTTTTATTATAGTTTATTATTGCTGCTGTTACTGCCTGGGATCTATTCCGGTGATGCGTGACTTAGACGTGTTAAAAGCAAAATGGTCTGTGAGCTATGAAGCCTTGGCTTCAGATCCTGCCTGAGCCACACGCTAGCTAACCTTAGTCGAGTCTTTCTCTCTTCTTCCAACTAACAATGCAAGAGGACAATAGCAGTGTCTTTCCTGCAAGACTGCTACAAGTATCTCTGAGCTAATGTCCCAGTTCAGCTAAACAGCTAGAACCATGGTTAGATGTGATCTAAATGACATGTACTGGTTAACAAACCAGGATATCAAGCCATGATTCAACCCCAGTTTGTTTTAACAAACTAGAGTTAGAATAAGCCACAGTTCCTGGAGTTGGACATAATGGAAAACTGTGGCTCTGCTCATGTGCAGAGCTATGTGTGATCAAATGTAAATGGTTGGTCCTGATTGCCCTGTCCTGAGATGGGTTGCCTCACTGAGTCTGTCCCTGATGCTCACACATTTTGGAGGGATGCCTTCAAGAGAGCACCTACACACTATAGATGTCCTGATCTATACATCAGTGTTTATACACCAGAAGCTGCTCACATGTAGATGCTTCTCTGGAAGCAACCACATTGAATGCATGGCTGTTGAGAGGAGAGGGACATCAGCTAGATGCATGGTCCTGTTTTCCCTCAATAATGCCTAGTCCTACACCCAGGTAACATCTGAATAGGCACTGGGGTTTAGTCAAAAGTGGAAGGGTTTCAGTTTATTTATTGATACTTGGCTAAAGATATACAAAAGTTCACACCCACCCTGTGGAACACTCTCCCACCAGATGTCAAAGAGGGGAAAAAAACTACCAGACTTTTAGAAGACATCTGAAGGCAGCCCTGTTTAGGGAAGCTTTTAATGTTTGGTGGACTATTTTAATATTTTGTTGGAAGCCGCCCAGAGGGGCTGGGGAAACCCAGCCAGATGGCTGGGGTATAAATAATATATTATTACTATTACTATTATTATTTACTGAAATAAAAGGGATTGTTTAATTTAAAAAGGAACAGAGGCAGAAAGAAAAAAATAAAATAAAAAAGGAAATAAAGGAAAGAAGAGAGAGGGGAAATTTGTCCTGCAGCTAAATATAGTATTCACTCATTAATTTCCAACCATTCTATTTTCTATAAACCCACATTTTTTTCAATCTTCAAATCCAAATATTGCAATTTCCAATCTGGATATTACAAGGGGAGAGCTTTCAGACACGGGTCTCTCCACAAAAGACAAAAGATGTACCGTATTTTTCGCTCTATAGGGCGCACCAGACCATAGGGTGCACCTAGGTTTTTTGGGGGGAAAATAAAGAAAAAAATTTTTATTCCCCTCCTCAGTCCCAAAGAACAAAGAAGCCAAGACAGCCAGCGGGATCCATCCCGCTGGCTGTCTTGGCTTCCTCTTTAGCCACGCACAACATCTGCAGCCGGGAGAGGCTGCGTGCAGCTTTGGCAGAAGCCAAGACAGCGAGCGGGATGGATCCTGCTCACTGTCTTGGCTTCCTTTTTAGCCGCAGGGCTGGGGTGGGGGAAGCCTGAGCTTTCCTCAACCCCAGCCCCCAGAACGGGTCCGGGAGCGGGGGTGAGGTTGTACGCAACCTCGCCTTCGCTCCCGGAGCTTGCTGCTATCCGCAAGGCTTCTAAGCCCAGCGGGAACTTCTGCTGGGCTCTGAAGGCTTGCGGATAACTTCCTGAAGCCTGGAGAGTGAGAGGGGTCAGTGCGCACCGACCCCTTTCACTCTCCAGGCTTCAGCGAAAGCCTGCATTCGCTCCATAGGATGCACACACATTTCCCCTTCATTTTTGGAGGGGAAAAAGTGCGTCCTATAGAGCGAAAAATATGGTATATGATCTGAAGAGAAACTAGAGTATGAGGCAGAGGTCTCTCCCAGCCGTACCTGGAGCTGCCAGGGATTGAACCTGGGACCATCTGCATGCTAGACAGATGCTCTGCCATTGAGCTACGGCCCTTAATGCACCCAACTAATTTAGGACTAATAACTTCAATGGAACAATTCTAACTTAGTTGGATACGACCTATTGTCTTTGGGAACCTATTCCTCCCATCCTAAAAAAAAGCTCAAATCTCTAGGTCAAGTGTGCTGAGCGTTTGACTATCACATTGCCTGTGCTCACAGCATATTCCCAGTCTCATGGCTGCACCAGTGACACGCTGATAGAAGAAATAGCCAGTGCCATCTATATTACCTTTGCCCCCCTCGCCAGCCCCTTCCAATTACTGCAGAGCCAGATAGAACAGGGTCAGCGTATTTTCTTGACGGATTCATTTCTCTGAGTTCTGCTTAACACTGCAAGCTTGGTTACACATGACATTTTAGTCTGTGAGCCTGTTGGTCCTTCTTCCCCCCTCCACCCCCCCTGGAGTGCATTTCATACGCTCCACGAAACTTTGCTACCGAGAGAGCTGCCAGCCACCCAGGGCTCTCCGCCATTGGCTGTAATTAACATTGCGCTCAGATGACAGCATTCGGCACATATGCAAAAAAGGAAGAGAAAAGCTAGCAGGCGAGAGTTCCCGATCTCTTCCCCAAGAGAGAACGGTGATGGTCATTTTTCACATGACTAAGCCTTAATCATTAGCGTTGCTTGGAAATGGGTGTGTCCTTTCCTTAAAATCCTGGTCCTGTAAACCTCCGATTCAGCAACGCAAGCATGACATTTGCAGAAAGCAGCTGGCAGGGATGCCAAATTGCATAAAATATTTGGGGGGGGCAAGTAGGACCCGCCCTAGGTAATCAATCACAAGATGCGGTGCATGCACCCCATTTGAATGGCACTGCCCATCAACTTTTGGGAGTCTCAGTCCCCTCAAATATTTTATGGGGGGCAGGGGGTGAAGGGACCTCAGCCCCTAGGAGTTGGGCTCCTATGGTACCCGGGAACACTAAAGCCAAGAGAATCTCATTGTGTTGGAGGGGGGAAGCTCTGCTCCACTGGTCTAAATAGGCCTGTGAGTCTGTTTCAGCCAAGTCATATCTATGTGCCCTACTGTCAGGCGTCAGGGAATCTGATTCCCACCTCCACCCCCAGGCAGGCTGCCAGGGATAAATAGACAAGAAAAACTCTTACCAAAGTCATTTATTCAATATTCACAGAGAGAGGCTTAGAAAGGGAGCCACTTGGAGTAATGGCATTGCTCAGAGTAATCTCCACCCCGCCTTCACTTCTCAATTGTCAACAGCACCACCCCCATTACGGTGGCTGTTTAGGGCCACTTGCCTCTTAGCTCTTTGCTCTCCTATTTTCAATGCTCACCAGGTTCTGGGAGAAGGGGTGGTGGTGGTCTGGAATGCTTTCCAATGATAATGTGTCAACCAGCTGCTCTGGCTCTGCTTCTCCCCTCCTCTTCTTTCATTTCCTCCCAGCTTTGTCCCTCATCTATCTTTGTGCCATGACCTTCTGCAAACCACTGTTGTAAATCTACACTGTCTTCCTCTTCTCTGTGTGGTACAGGAGGAGGGGGGCAGTCTTCACCATGTGGGAATGTTCAGGGATGCAGGATATATTGTTTGATTATAGCCTTTCCAACTTGTGTTAACAAGTTCACAATTTAGCAGAGTAACATTCCCCTTTTTAAACTCACAGCAGATGCATTTGCTCAGGCTCTCTAAAGCCTCTATAGTAACAGTTCTGGTATTTCCCCCTTATTCCCTCATAAAAGATAAGACACGGCACAGTCTTCTATAAAAGTATAAAAAGAGTTTACTCACATTCTGTTCACAATTGGATCCCAGAAGGCAGACTTAGCTTAGAAAAGTAACACAAACCTGGAAACTATCTCATCCTCTCTTGTCCTCTCTTGGCTGGAAGCAGATGTTGCTTCTTTGATGCATGTAGTCAAAGAGAGAGAGATGGCAGCCAGTCCTATGCTTTTGTTACCTGCACAGGTGAGGCCACGTCCACCTCTAGTCACATGCAGAGGAAGTCTGTCCCAGCCCAGAAGGAAACAGGAAGTTTACCTGCTGGCTGGACAAACATTCCTCCCCATGTGTAAACATGTTCACTCTAGGAATGTTGTACTTGACTGCTCTTGTGTTTCACATCCCACACACCATTCTTCCTCAGTCCAGCCCCTGACACCTATGCTTGACACCAGAACTTTACCTGAGTGCAGAGCTACATAAGAAGAACCCTGCTGGATGAGGCCAATGGCCCATCTCATCCAGCATCCTGTTCCTACAGTGGCCAACCAGATACCCGTGGGAAGCCTGAAAGCAGGACCCAGGAGCAACAGCCACTCTCTCCACTGGTATTCAAAGGCATAATGCAGGCATAGGCAAACTTGGCCCTTCAGATGTTTTGCAACTACAACTCCCATCACCCCTGACCACTGGTCCTGTTAGCTAGGGATGATGAGAGTTGTAGTCCCAAAACATCTGGAGGGCTGAGTTCGCCTATGCCTCCGGCAGTGGAGGTGGAGCTTAGACATCATGGCCAGGAGTCACTGACAGCCTCATCCTCCATGAATTGATCTAATGTTCTAAAGCCATCCAGGTGGGTGACCACCAGTGCCTCTGATGGGAGCAAGTTCCAGAGGTTAGCTATGCACTGAGATTAAAATATACTCTGTGTGCAGCATTATGGCCAGGATGGATAAGCCTGTTGCCCTCCAGAGGTTGTGAGAATGCAGCTCCCATTAGCCCCAGGTCTGCCATGTTTGGGAGTCCAACAGCATCTGCACAGCCACAGGTCCCCCTCCTAGCACAGCAAGCCAGAAGATGATAAAGACAACAGCTTAGTGTTGACTCCGAAGGTTGGGGTGATGGTTTGAAACAGGGATGTTCAAAGAAGCACTAACGCCTCGGCTTCAGTGAAAGCAGCCCTAAGTGGAGCTCCCACAGCTCCCTTCCCTTGAGCATGCTGGCCCAAATTTGGCTTGCACCCAGCTGCTGCCACTCC
Source organism: Podarcis melisellensis (assembly GCF_964234715.1). Lineage (NCBI taxonomy): Eukaryota > Metazoa > Chordata > Lepidosauria > Squamata > Lacertidae > Podarcis > Podarcis melisellensis. The sequence continues at coordinate 60,264,425 of NC_138542.1, forward strand.
CTGCTCACTCTGCCAGTCCTTCTCCCAGGGGAGGTGGAAGAAGAAGGAGACGACTTGCTAACAAGGAGAGGGTTGGAAGCAGCAGTGGTAGCGGACATTCCCAGAGGCAGGAACTGATGCCGATTGCCTCTTTGCTCGGGGGATTCATAGACATGACTCTAAGCCTCCTAATCCCTGGCTGGCAGTGATGCTCCATTTGCTGCTGAGGAGGAGGTGGAGGTCTGGGCTACTTTCCAAAAGTTTTCGCCTGTGTGGAAAGTGAGTGCTCTGTGGCACCCTGGACAGCACCCTGGCAAAATGACAAGTTGTCTGGTTACCGTCTGTCCTCTGATCCCAGTTGATCCTCCCTCAAATCTCAATAGACCTCTAAATACCAGTTGTTGGGTCCTGCTTGTGGGTTTTCCATTAGCACCCAGTTGGCCACTGGGAGAACCAGGTGCTGGACTTAGATGGGCCTCCAGGTTGATGTAGCAGCCCTCTTATGTGCAGATACCTAGTTACGAGTTACATATTCTACATCACATTTTATGGGTGCATTTCTGCATAATTTTCTGTCTTTACTCTTCTGGTTTGCCCTTGAGTGCCTGTACAATTAAACACTGTGTCTGTATCAAGCACAGTGCAAATTGACTTCAGATAAAATTAAAAGCCAATAAATCTACATTAAGGGCCTTTACTGTATTTTCAGCGCTTGCTAAAAAGCCTTTTTGTTTAGGCTAGCCTGTCCAGACACATAGATGTTGTTGTGTTTTGATCTCTTTTTAATTTACTGTTGATTTTAATATGTCTTTCATATATTTTAACGACTTCTTCTTAAACTGCTTTTATCGATAATTTTAATTTCTTATAAGCCCTTAGAGGTTTTGTTACTAGGAAGCGGTATATAAATTTTGCTAAATAATTAAATGATGTATCAATGCCAGCTAGCCAGAGACCTAAAACCTATAAAGTATATCATGAGAATAAATAAAATCAGATTGGTCAGGTTCACCAATGGCTTATCTGAAATTAAGTATGTCTTGGCCAGCCTCATAACAAACAGAAGTGAATGAAAAAATTGCTTCCAGTAGCACCTTAAAGACCAACTAAGTTAGTTCTTGGTATGAGCTTTCGTGTGCATGCACACTTTTTCAGGTATCTAAGACCTAACTTAGTTGGTCTTTAAGGTGCTACTGGAAGCAATTTTTTTTGTTTTGACTATGGCAGACCAACACGGCTACCTATCTGTAACTAGAAGTGAATGAGTGTCAGATGATCACAATGAAACTTAACACATTTGATTGATGGGGCCTTTGGAGAGACCTCAAAGCACATGGTTGTTGGCTAAACAGCATTTTGGGTACCCACTAAATATTTTCTGAACCGTTGGGCTGAAGGTGTGGCTAGAGCAATGATGGCCAAACTTGGCCCTCCAGCTGTTTTGGGACTACAATTCCCATAATCCCTGACCACTGGTCCTGTTAGCTAGGGATGGTGGGAGTTGTAGTCCCAAAACAGCTGGCGGGCCAAGTTTGGCCATCACTGTGCTAGAGAGACCTATATCATCACTCAGTGGTCCTGTTCTATCTCCTAAATATGCAAAACCCAAAATGATCCCTTCTTCTTTTTACAAAAAAAGGAAAACACATTACTCTTTCCAACAAATGAAATAAATCCCTTTTGTGTTAGGATTATTGAATTACTTATTTTGTGGTTGAAACAAAATATTTAAGCAGTGCTTTCCAGCTTGGCGATGGATCTGAAATGAAGTAAAAAAAAAAAAAGCCCAGAAATGTGCAAATGTAATACCGAAAGCAAGGAGAGAGGCTAATCTCCGTGTGCTGGGAAATGCCTTTGTCTTTGAAATGAAGCCAAATGTATGGCCTCATTTTTAATGTAGCTGCACATTGCAGTAGTCCATCCGCCCCATCACTCCTCCACCATGTAACTGTGTGCATCATAAGGAGAGCTCGTTGTACAGGAAGGAGAAAGAATAGCCAGACCAAATTACTGTAGATTGTTTGCAGGTTTCTGAGCACCCAGCTGATGGAAGAGCAGGATATTCATTTGCATCTGCATCATGGCATTGGCTAGCTGCTCTTGTTGCCAGCCAATATGCGCCCCTGCCAGAGATCGCTAGCTGTTGCCTGTGATTTGTGGAGCATGACTATAGGTGGCTTGCTGGGAAGCCAGGACCCCCCTCCTGACTAGTATGCCACACCCTCCAAGTTCCCCGAATTTCCAGGGACAGTCCGGGAATGATGAAAGCCATCCCAGCTTCCGTTTGATCCCGAAATGTCCCTGTGCTGAGCTCAGGGAAGAGGATGAGCTGATGCTTTCCCCAGCCAGCAGCGATGAGGGAACTTCTCATGGTTGCCACTGCCAGCCTTCTCCCTTGGGCAGCTCATAGGGGCTGCTGGAGAGAGAGGGCAAGGAGCAGGAGAGGCTGCCATTTCCAAGCCCCAGCTCTGTGTGACATACCTGCTCTGAGGGGCCGGGCTGCCCCGGGCGGAAAGAAAGGGGGAGAGAAGTGGAGTGTAAGAAGTCTTGATTTTAAAAGTAAACATTTTTTGTGTCTGCATCTCATCTTGCCCATTTCTAAAATTTATTTATTGCTGTGTGTTTTTTCTTTTTGTGAATCTACCAAGAATAAAATACCTCGGGTTAAGAACTTAATTAGTTCTGGAGGTCTGTTCTTAACCTGAGGTACCACTTTAGCTAATGGGGCCTCCCACGGCCGCCGCATGATTTCTGTTCTCATCCTGAAGCAAAGTTCTTAACCCGAGGTACTATTTCTGGGTTAGCGGAGTCTGTAATCTGAAGCGTCTGTAACCTGAAGCGTCTGTAGCCTGAGGTACCATTGTAACATAGAATCAAGATTAAGCGGTTTTCTTAGGATGGTTGAGGGCCTGTGATCCTTTGGTGTAGTGGTGCCAGTACTCACCCTTCTTCTGACAGGAAGTGAGGGGACAAAAAATCAGGGGTCGAGGAGGATCAATTTTTCTTGAGGAGGGGGAGTGAGAAATGTCCCTATTTTCATCTGGGGAATGTTGGAGGGTGTGGCATGTAAATAACATCAGAATATCCTGCTGCCTCAGTCCAATGGTCCATCCCCAATGCTAGCTTGTATATTTGGAAATGTTCCTCATGCAACTTGAGAGTGCTCATCAGAAAACCAGGATTAGCTGCTGCTCTCCATTGAGAGTATACTGCTGGCAGAGGTGAGGCTGGCACCACATAATGGTGTAGAACAGCCCTTAGCAGGCCCTTGGAATTAGATTCTCTCCAAGTGAAAAACCTAAGTAAACAACAGAGCCCCGTGATTCCTCTACAAGAAAACAATGCGTCTTAAGAAGGTTACAGGGTGCGTATGTGTTTATATGTGTGAGAGCAGCAAATAACGGATTAGCAAATCCTTTCGCAAAAAAAGCCTTATGTTTCTGAGAGCACTTCTTTGATTTTGAGCAGGAAATGTAAGCAGAATAACCGAAACAAACAAGAGAAATAATCAAAACAAACATAATGACTCTCAAAGTGTGTAGGCATGCATTCCTCATTGTCTTCCCCATCAATCCTGCTTCTGTAGAGCTGTGATGAATACATGGTGGTTTGGACCTGTGGGATCTCTCTTTGAAGAGCCTCTTCAGCTTAGGCATGGAGGCTTCCTCACTGTAGACTTTCAAGCGTCAGCAGGTAGGTTAGGATGATCTGTGTGAAGCCAGAGGTAGCAATAGCTGGCATGGCTCCATTATCCATTCACTTGTTGACTGAAAACTTAAGAATCATTTTGGACCGAGAGACTTCTGGCAGTTACCACACTGTGAGAAGTAATGCTAAAGGGAACCAGGCAGAGGGCCTTCTTGGTAGCGGCACCCACCCTCTGGTAAAAAGGTAAAGGACCCTGGATGGTTAAGTCCAGTCAAAGGTGACTATGGGGTTGCGGTGTTGATCTCGCTTTCAGGCTGAGGGAGCCAGCGCTTGCCCACAGACAGCTTTCCAAGTCATGTGGCCAGCAAGACTAAACCGCTTCTGGCACAACAGAACACCGTGATGGAAACCAGAACCCGCAGAAATGTTATTTACCTTCCCGACGCAGCAGTACCTATTTATCTACTTGCACTGGTGTGCTTTCAAACTGCTAGGTTGGCAGAAGCAGGGATGGAGCAACGGGAGCTCACTCCATCGCGGGGATTCGAACCGCCAACCTTCTGATCGGCAAGCCCAAGAGTTTCAGTGGCTTGGACTACAGTGGAATGCCCTCCCATCAAGTGTCAAGGAGATGAGTAATTATATATCTTTTAGGAGATATCTGAAGGCAGCCCTGTATAGTGAAGCTTTTTAAGGTTTAATGTTTTGCTATATATGCTGGTAGCCACCCAGAGTGGCTGGGGCAACCCAGTCAGATAGGCAGGGTACAAATAAATTATTACTATTATTATTATTATTATTATTATTATTATTATTATTATTATTATTATTATGGCTTTCCTCTATCCAAGCATCTCCTGCCTGGCAGAACTCGTTGGCACCAGGTGAGTTTCTCTGCAGACTACAGCTCTCATAACCATTGGCCATCCTAACTGGGGGTCAATGGGAATTGGGGACCCAGTGTCTGGAGATCCACATCGTCCCCATCCCTGACCTCTACTCTTGCCTATGGCCCCTTCTGCACTGTACATCTATAGCAGGATCATACCACTCTAAATAGTCATTGCTTCCCACAAAGAATCCTGGGAAGCATAGCTTGCTTAGGGTGCTGAGAATTGTTAGGCGATCCCTATTCCTTTCACAGAGCTGCAATTCCCAGAAGTCCCTGGGAAAAGGGATTGACTGTTAAGCCATTCTGGAAATTGTGCGAACTGCAGAACATGACGACACCTTACATTTTTATGTATACAGTGGTACCTAGGGTTAAGTACTTAATTCATTCCGGAGGTCCGTACTTAACCTGAAACTGTACTTAACCTGAAGCACCACTTTAGCTAATGGGGCCTCCTGCTGCCGCTGCGCTGCCGCTGCACGATTTCTGTTCTCAACCTGAAGCAAAGTTCTTAACCCGAGGTAATATTTCTGGGTTAGCGGCGTCTGTAGCCTGAAGCGTATGTAACCTGAAGTGTCTGTAACCCGAGGTACCACTGTATAAGAATATATGAAGATACAACAAAGTCAGGGGCCACTTAGGGACTAAATTGTACCTAGTTTATCCACAATCTAACCAATAGATTGTGAACCTCTGAGAACCTCTATGAACCAATAGGCCAGAGCAGATAAGACAATACTCCCTGACCCCATTACAAGCTTTCTGGCATCCAGACTTACTTGTGGGTCCCAGGAACTAAGCTCAACCATTGCCCTATCTGCATAGGAGCTGCTTAAGATGGAATTAGATTGTGCTCTCCTCTATAATCTTAGTGGCACTTTCATTTATTACTTCACAGTCTCACAGCTACCATCAGAAATTAGCCCCCTGCTTTTCAGCTTTGCTGGCCACTTAGCGAAAAATAAATCTTTTAAATTATTGCACCCAGTCTCCAAAGTTTCCCTGAAGAGCTTTTGATTCCTTCCCCACTTACCTCTCCCACCCCCATGAGAGCCTTTGCAATGAATTTGAATTTGTTTAGGTCTTTTTATCAGAGTCTTGAGTGGATTATGTATATTCTCCCCATTAATCGTGCACAGCCACCCCAACCTTTCTGGTAGGCAAATGTGTTCTCCTCTACACCAGAACAAGGTGATGGCCCATAAAATAGATACTCGAGCATTATCATTAAGATGATGGGATTTTAAACCAAGGTCCCCATGAGTTCTAAGCCCAACCGAGGTGCTTTTGCAGAATGCACTGGGATTTAGGCTGCCATATTACCAGTGAGTATCAGTAACATCTGGGTATTGTCATTTCAGTCCTTGCATTGCAAGAAACAAAGTGTGTGCATCTCTCATGCAGGTGTGGATAACATTTGGCACTCCAGATGTTTCTGAACTACAGCTCCCAACATCTCTGACCACTGGCTGTGCTTGCTGGGGCTGATGGGACTTGTAGTACAGCCACAACTGGAGGGCCAAAGGTTCCCCACACCTAATGGTTCTTGGATAGGGTCTAGTAGGATGGTGGCTCCCAAGCTGTTGCTGTGGTTGATACTGTTCAACAGGAAGCCAGGTTCAGATCCCCACTCAGCCATTGAAGTTACTGGGTGAGTTTCACCTAGCCATTTTCTTTCAATCTAATCTACCTTCCAGGAGGGGGCAAACTGTGTGTGACGTCTTGAGCTGCCTGGAGGAATGGTACAATATGATATCCTTCATAGCAAGCCAAACTATGAATTACCAGGAACAGGTGGCTATGGTGGCTTCTAGGGAGCAGCTTACCCTACTTTGCTTCTCCCTGGTCTTTCGAGCTCATCCCAGCACAGCAGCTAAGGCAAGTGGTGTCGTGGTTAAGCCCTCTCTTCCTTAACTCCAATATGTAGTTAAGAACAAACAAGAACCCAGGGTCCGTCACGGAGAGGAGACCAAACTGAGGTTCCGTAACCAAAACCCAACTTTCATACATAAGAGCCTCATTTAGTCCAATACTCTGTTCTCACAGTGGTTAATCAGATGCCCATGGGAAGTCCACAAGCAGGATCTGAGTGCAACAACAATAGACTGGAAAGAGAAGCTGCTGAATTGCAACTTATCACCAAACTTAAAACCATGGAGAGACCTGGTCTGAACAAAGACATTGGATTCTTATCTCATTATACATGTCAAAGCCACTTTTCACCTTCTCACCCCTTGCTTTTTCCTGTAAGACCTATTGCAGTCGTTAAGAGTCGTCAACAGGCTCATCACAGCTATCTGCCAATCACCCATTCCCACCACCCTTCTGAGTAATACCCCTCCCCACCTTCTCACTATATAGAAGGGTCTGGTGACTTCTGTTTCAGTGTATCTGAAGAAGTGTGCATGCACACGAAAGCTCATACCAAGAACTAACTTAGTTGGTCTTTAAGGTGCTACTGGAAGGAATTTTGTTTTGTTTTGACTATGGCAGACCAACACGGCTACCTATCTGTAACTGGAACAATCTCTCTGCTTGTGCTGGTCTTCAGAGGCATACTGCCTCTGACGGTTGAGGGAGAACATAGCCACCATCATGACTAGCTTATCAAATGGTTTATGGGGGGGGGGGCAAAACCATTTGGCAGAATGCCACTTTTTAATATATACGTATATATAATTTTTATTAAAATTTTCCAAATTACATTTCAAAATATCCATTTAAACAACCTTAAATCATTGACTTCCCTTCTTCTCTCCCCGCAGTTCATTTTGCACACCATACATCCCTGCATATTTTACATGAACTTAGCCATTCGCTAATCCATTGTTACATCCATCAAAGCTTATTTACACTGTTGAATTTATCTTAATGCTGCCAGAGTTTTTAAATGAACGCAATTTTCACCCATATATTCAGTAAACACTTTTCAGTCTTCTTTAAACATGCATTCTTCTTGTCTTCTTATTCTATATGTTAAGTCTGCAAGCTGTGCATATTCCATTAGTTTAAGTTGCCAGTCTTCTTTGGTTGGGACCTCACTCGTTTTCCATTTTTGGGCTAACAAAACATGGGCCACAGTACTAGCGTACATAAGCAGTCTTTTTTGACACCTGGGAATTTCCCTCAGAATTATCCTCAACAAAAAGAACTCTTTTTAAAAAATGTACTTCAATTCATTATATATCATTTCCCAAGACTCTTTTACCCTTTTACAAGTCCACCACATATGATAAAAGCAGAATGCCACTTTTGGTGCCATTGGCAGTTCCTGGTATGGCAAGCCAGGAAAGCCGATAATCAGCAGCACCCCCTCGTCTCTCTCATATTCGACAAAGGCCCTAAAGGGACAGGCATGTTGCATCCTCTCTGGGCCTCCAACTACCCAAGCTTTGCCAGGGGTGCAGTGCCCATTGTGCAGAGCTCTGTCTGCTAGGGGCCTTGAATGGAGCAGGCCATTAGGGAGTGTGAAAATAATTGGGTCTCTATTGCAGTGCGTTCAGCTCAGCAGCAGAATCAGCTGCATACCCTTGGGGTCTCTTGGAGAACCATAGACAGAGGGTGAGGACCATTTATTCACCACAAAATTGCGGCGTGTGGTTTTTTGTTGTTGTTGTTTTTTGTTTTAAGGGAAAGGCTCTGCAGGTTTTTGCAGAAAAGGAAGTGATTTATAATATGTGTCAGTAGAACACTGTTGTACAGGGAGAAGATTAACATGCATAATTTCAGACGCAACAGTATTTAGAATTCAGAATTGCCCGCTTAATGCAAATGTCCTGACTTAAATACTGTGCTTCGTCTTAATTAGATAAAATAATCCTTCATTGCTTGGGTAGTTCAGTAAATTAGTCGCTGGCCTAACAGCCCCAGAATCGTGATCACGCATTACTTAATCCATATGGATTTTGAAAAGGGAGACAAAATGGGAAAGAGACAGATATATTTGCCTGTGACTGAACCCATCAGGTGTCATTTATTAAACTGTATTCCACGACCCAGATATAAAGCCATTGGGGCTGATTGGCAAGGATTGCAAAGGTCGGCCTTGGTGGCCCCGGCCTTGGAAAGGAGGTGGGTACTTAGAGCATCCATACCCAAAAGACAGTGCGGACAAACTGTTCATAAGCTTTGCTGTGCTCTCCAGATACTGTGGACGAAAACTCCTGCCATCTCTGACTATTGGTCATGCTGCCTGGGTCTGACAGCTGTAATCCAAAACATCTGGAGGGCACCAGGTTGGGGAAAGTTTATGATCTGTGAACTATTACAGTAGAAGCCTATGGATTCTCACTCAGAGGTGAGCTCCACTGTTTCCAATGGAATTTGCTCCCTGTATAGGATTGGGGGAGGGACGCAGGTGGCGCTGTGGTCTAAACCACGGAGCCTTTTGGGCTTGCCGATCGGAAGGTTGGCGGTTCGAATCCCCGTGACGGGGTGAGCTCCCGTTGCTCGGTTTCAGCTCCTGCCAACCTAGCAGTTTGAAAGCACCTCAAAGTGCAAGTAGATAAATAGGTACCACTCTGGCGGGAAGGTAAACAGTGTTTCCGTGCGCTGCTCTGGTTCGCCAGAAGCAGCTTAGTCATGCTGGCCACATGACCTGGAAAAACTGTCTGCGGACAAACATTGGCTCCCTTTGCCTGTAAAACGAGATGAGCGCTGCAACCCCAGAGTCGTTTGTGACTGGACTTAACTGTCGGGGGTTCCTTTACTTTACATTTATAGGATTGGGGGGGGGGGGGAGCTTTGTGTGCATTTTTTTCACTTCTGTAAAAAAGTGATCTACTTCCAGACTTTGTTTTTAAAAAAATGAAACACAGAACTGCGTGCTGTATCAGTTCTGATTCTGAATAATGCACATTGCATAAACTCTACAAAAAAACACACATGAGCAACTCTCTTCAAATACTCCACCCCCTTGCAACACCACATTCCCAGGTCAGAGCCCCACATGGCTAGTACTTCTTTCCTCTTAAGATAAAGCTACAAATATGCATTAAGTGCATGCTTGTATTATCTAGTTTGCACCCGAGTTTAATTCCAATATACCTTTCCTTTCCATGCTTAAAAAGAAAAAAGAAGTCTCTGGTGGTTTTTATGGGCAAATGGTACTGATTAGCCCTTTTGCATGCCATTGCACAGTAGTTTCATAACTATTTTCATGTTGCATTCCCCACCCCATAAGATGGGAAAGAAGCATAGATGAGGACATTAAAATAACACCCCAAAATGAGAGAGAGAGAGAGAGAAGGGCAAGCTGAAAAAACGCACAACTGGGTTCATTGGTGTGCCCATCAGTTACTTGCTGAGCTTGGAAGATGCCAAGCTCACATCACAGCTGAGCAACCTGAGAATCTCGAGGGCCACATTTGGCCCTCAGACCAGAGGTTTCTCACCCCTTTTTAATGAGGGTAGGGAACCTGTGGCCCTCCAGATATTACTGGACTCCATAGGCCCTGAGTGTTAGCTGTGCTGGCTAGGATTGATGGTAGGTGGAGTTCTGGAGAAGAAGAAGAAGAGTTTGGATTTGATATCCCACTTTATCACTACCTGAAGGAGTCTCAAAGTGGCTAACATTCTCCTTTTCCCTTCCTCCCCCACAACAAACACTCTGTGAGGTGAGTGAGGCTGAGAGACTTCAGAGAAGTGTGACTGGCCCAAGGTCACCCAGCAGCTGCATGTGGAGGAGCGGAGACGCGAACCCGGTTCACCAGCTTACGAGTCTACTGCTCTTAACCACTACACCACACTGGCCACAGGTTCCCCATCCTTGATCTAGGGGAGATATTCTGGCCTGTAGTCCACAAGCCTCACCCCACAGGGCATCTTTGGACAGAACTGGGGGCTTCTGGTTCTTGCCTTGGCAGCTCCTGGCAGACTTAGAAGTAAGTTCCGTGGATTGGTTTGTCTGCTTAGGATCAGCCCATTTGTAGAAAGTGTGTCGCCATGGCTTTCCCCCTGGTCCATCAGCTGGACAGTCACTCGTCCTTAGCTCCTTTGAGAAGACGAGCATTTGAAACTTTAATTGCCCAGTTGGATCTGGTGGATCCTTGCCAGGAAAACAATTTTTTTAAAGTAAAGTGTTTTTGCTGCATGAACTGAAACTCCTTTAGCTGCTTCTAGCAGCATTTGCATGGCGTTGCTTCCATTTCAGATGATATCACAGCACTCATCTGTGGGTAAACAAAAGACTTCTAGTACCACATGAGACATCTTCATCTTTTGTTTCCACTCGCTTCCATGCCGAAACCCTCAATTGCTTGTTGGAGGGAAAGGTAACTATTTTACAGGATATCCAGAGCTCTGTAATTTCCTGGTAATGACTGCATAACAATGGGAGCAGAGCACAACCTGCACATCACAAGACTATTATCTAGCACTTGGAATTTAATACGATTCTCTGCTGTTGTGCACTTCAGGTTGATTGGCTCACATGGCAATTCCGAAGCTCCCCCAACCTGTATTGTTAGAAATCATTTCTGAAGTACTCTTCGCTTAATGTACTATCATTTGCATTCATCTTCAAAATGAAATTTAAATGGAAGGTTCTGGCTTTGGCTGGTAAACACTCATTAAAGCTATAACAAGAGTGGTCTGTTTTCATCTTGCTTTTTTTTAAAAAAACAACCATGGTGGAACTTCCAGAGTCCATTAGCGCAGGGGTAGATCAGTATTTCCTGGTAGATCTCTGAGTAGATCTCTAGGTCAGCAAAGATTTCTGACTCGCCACTGTTTTTAACCATAGGAAAAAGACATGTTTTCTTTTTGGCCACCTAAATTAGGTTGCTGGGATGATGAAGGTTAAGAAGGAGCAGAAGGTTTTGTAAATGTGTGGTTTCATTTTGGTTCTGGTACTGAAAATAAATTGTTAGGCTCAGAAAATGCGCTTGGAGGCACCATGTTCACTTCTAACTATGTCTTTTGCACTTTGCTCTCATCTTGGGAATCTGGCAAAAATATAGAGAGAAATGATCTAATGAGACTGGTGTCTGTCTACCTCTGCAGTAGTGAGTGAATACTGAAAACTTCTTAATGCAGGGATAGGGAAACTGTGGCTCTCCAGATGTTACTGGACTACAACTCCCATAATCCTTGGCCAGTGGCCCAGCTGAATGGCCAGAAGGGAGTTGGAGTCCAACAACCATCGGGAGAAGGGCAGTATACAATTTTAATAAATAAGAACAAGAATTAGTGGCTGGCTGATGAATGCCCGTAATGTTTACATTGCCAAAAGCCACATTTTGCAGAAGAACACACGCGAAGCAGTGGGGAACCAGCAGAAATCAAGCATCATAAATAAATTGGCTTATTTTTATGACTTCCTAGAAGTCATGGAAAGCAGCTCTTAATTGCTTATAAACTGGATTTCCTATTAAACAAAAAACTGCAGATGGCGAGCACTTTTCTGGTTCAGCTGTTCACATGGTCCTCTCCCTTTTCTCGTGGGGGTTACGTAACATACGTACCAATTTTATATTTAAAATATTCCTATGCAGCCCATCATCGTTGTAGATCCTGGTAACAACATCTGTTTAGCCCCAACAACACCTGCTATCTGAAAGGTACATTCTGGAAGTTATATACTGTGATCCATACATGTCTACAATCCTCTACTAGTTCATTCATACATGATCCCAACTATCCCTCTCTGTCCAGTCATAAAGGAGCAGGCTTTGGTGACAGCTCTGATTGCAGAGAGAGAAGGAAGCTCTTGTGCAGAATGGCAATTGTCTTTGGTAGCTGTGCCCAATGCCTAGAGTTAGAGCAGACTGGCATGAATCCATTCCACCCTCCACCAACATGTTTTGGAGCAGAGTGAATTAAATGAAAACACCTTCAGTTTTTAAAAATGCGACTACTTGCAATGGGTTGTTTTGCTTCTGTACAGCCTTCTATCATATTATTTTTCCCCCTTCCAAAATTTTTATTGGTTTTTACAATATTAACGAAAAACAAAAACACAAAACGAACAAACATAACAAACATAAATCATAACCTTATTGAAAATAACAGTTATTAACTTTGTAAAGCAACGTCCTCGTTTCCCCTTAGTTGAATTTCATTGCATATCCTTATAACCAGTGGCATAGCGTGGGGGGTGCAGGGGGGGGCGGCCGCACCGGGTGCAACATCTGGGGGTTAGGGTTAGGGGGCGCAAATCCACAGGTTAGGGGGCGCAAATCCACGGGTTAGGGGGCACAAATTACTTGCCTTGCCCCGGGTGCTGACAACCCATGCTATGCCACTGCTTATAACGGTTTTCCAAATCCCAATTTTTATACACTTTCTATCATATTATGAAAGCCATAGACTAGAAAAAGGTCCTTCAATTTCTTGGGCCTGTGGCCACATCTGTAAATCTAATAAATTGCTATGGGCACTACAAAAATACCCGTTTCCCAGTAAAAAAAGAGAGTGGCTAATCCTCCCACAAAACAGACACCACCAGCTGGAAAGAAACAAAAACAAAATAATTTTAAAATGTTTAAAAGAGGGCCTTGGCAAGTACGTGTGCTTGGGAGTGCCATGGTGTCTACTAACTCCTTGTTGCAGACTCCAGGGATATGCAAACTAATATTCTTTTTTTTTATTAACTATATCTCATGATACAGCAACAAAGGAGTAGAAAACATTTTTTTAAAAAACAAAACAAAAACACCCATTGTGTACTTTTAATTATGATGGAAGTCCCCCACATCCCTCCTCGCATGATGAAACCCGAGCTGCTTTTAATTTCTTCATTGGCACTAGAATGCTTGGGGCCAGAGTTCAAACCAATTGCCATCATCCACAACTGACGTTAGGAACTTTGGCTTTTGCGATTTCATCTCTGAATTCTGGCGAATCTCACTTGGGAGCTGCACTCACTCTGCAAGGTGCTCATTGTCATTGTCAAGGAGGGCACACACAATGTGCGAGGCATCGTGGCACATTTATAAGATCCAGGGGGGCCTTGAACAGGGAGACTCTCGTGGTACCGGGAACCACACGATGGATCCTAACTGTTGTTGTTGTTGTTGTTTAGTCGTTTAGTCGTGTCCAACTCTTCTTAGTCGTTTAGTCATGCCCAACTCTTCAAGGCGAAGCACGGTCAAGGAAAGCTCAAAGCAAGGTCAATGAGGGATCTGGCCTGGAGAGAGTCCTGAGGGCCAGACAGAGAGGCTTGGATGGATGCATTTGGCCCCTGGGTATGAGGCTCCCATTCCCTGATCTAAGCCACTAGGAAGGAGAAGGCTGTCTGTGTTGCAATTCAGCACTAACATTGTGGACAGCCAGAGGGTTTGAGTGTAGCTGCTAGTTTAGCAGGAGCCAGATGTAGGATGCCAACAGGGCGCCTTGATCTAAGCATCTGGGTGCTGAGGTGTAGACCAAGTTCTTAGAATGCCACCAGTCCCTGCATATCAGCTTCCCTGCTTCCTGGCTGGGTTCCCAAACTGCCAGCTCGTGACAGCAGTTCAAAACAAGTGACAACATAAAAACAAAACAAGGAAACTTGAAAGGCAGGTAGAACATGCAGAACTCTCGAAATTAATCGGAACAGTGTGCTAGAAGATCCCTGTAAACAAAAGAGTAGCGTCATGCCCATCACAGACCTTGAATCTTAACAGTTTGCAGAACAGGAGCGAAATGTGTGTAACAGCAATATCAAAGCCCAAGATGTATATGCTGTCATGTCTACAATTTAAGCTTTTTGCGGGGGTTTTGTGTGTGTATATTTCCAGCCTCTGGAAGAGAATGCAATGCTTGCCATAATTATCCACCCGCTGCCACCACGCACCCGAGGATTTGCGGCCTTGATGTAATTCTTCTTCCTGCTTGTTAATAGAACTCGGCTTCGAGCAAACACATGTGATGCGTGATCTGCTTTTCATTTTAAAATAAATGGGGGCGAGGGGGTGGCAGAGATGGGTAGCTTCTTATCTTTGCAGCCGGGCAGGAGCTGTAATGGAAGGTGTTATTCATGAGTGCCGCCTCATGGGGAGATAAATGCTAAAATGATATTTGCCAACGGCAGCAAGGGTATTATAGATTGGCTTCATCAGAGAAGAGGTCCAACAGGCAGGGAGGGGAAACCTTTCTTATTACGGAATTGCTGTCTGCTGGTCAGATATTTATGGGAGGAAGGTTTCAGCTGTTGGGCTAGGCTTTGCTAGACCAGAACAATGGAAAGCCTTCTTCAACAGAAAAGCAGACGGAAACAAACAGGGGGTTACAGGGAAGTGATTATTATTATTATTATTATTATTATTTATTAAATTTTTATACCACCCTTCAGCCCAAAATTCCCCTTGTTCCTGATGCCAATCTTCACTCACTCCTTGTTCCTTGGTGCTGCAGGTGCTATTTTGTGATCATTTCCTAGTAATTGTTCACAACATAAGAATACAAAAAGAAAGGTGCAGAATACATAATGAAACAAAAGCAAACAAACCAATAACCCTGCTCCCACAACACATTTAAAAGGTCATAGAATGTTAACCAGCCAAATGCCTGATTGTTGTTGTTTAGTTGTTTAGTTGTGTCAGACTCTTTGTGACCCCATGGACCAGAGCACGCCAGGCACTCCTGTCTTCCACTGCCTCCCGCAGTTTGGTCAAACTCATGTTAGTAGCTTCAAGAACACTGTCCAACCATCTCGTCCTCTGTCGTCCCCTTCTCCTTGTGCCCTCCATCTTTCCCAACATCAGGGTCTTTTCCAGGGAGTCTTCTATTCTCATGAGGTGGCCAAAGTATTGGAGCCTCAGCTTCAGCACCTGTCCTTCCAGGAGCACTCGGGGCTGATTTCCTTCAGAATGGAGAGGTTTGATCTTCTTGCAGTCCATGGGACTCTCAAGAGTCTCCTCCAGCACCATAATTCAAAAGCATCAATTCTTCGGTGATCAGCCTTCTTGATGGTTCAGCTCTCACTTCCATACTTCACTACTGGGAAAACCATAGCTTACGGACCTTTGTTGGTAAGGTGATGTCTCTGCTTTTCAAGATGCTGTCTAGGTTTGTCATTGCTTTTCTCCCAAGAAGCAGGCATCTTTTAATTTCATGACTGCTGTCACCCCATCTGCAGTGATCATGGAGCCCAAGAAAGTAAAATCTCTCACTGCCTCCGTTTATTCCCTTTCTATTTGCCAGGAGATGATATGACCAGTGGCCATGATCTTAGTTGTTGTTGTTTTTTTATGTTGAACTTCAGCTCATAATTTGCGCTCTCCTCTTTCACCGAGTGCCTAAAGAGTTCTAAGACCTTCCCAAAGTCAGGCATCTCCTTGCCCCACAAGGGCAGGAGTGTGTGTGCCAAATTTTGGCCCCACACAGGGTGCCATAGTACCCAAGTCCGCCACTGCATGATGGAGCCCAGCAAAACAAGATGGAGCCCTCCCTCCCAGGGAACAATGCCACCTAGCTGGGTGCTTGCACTGCAACCGAGTGCCAACAATGTGTGCAAGAAAACTCCTTGAAGACGAAAGGGCAGCGGGTAGAATTGGCTGCTAAATAGCAGCCCTAGACAGATACTGGCGTGGCCAGAGGGAAGATAATCACAAACGTGGATTGCATTTATTTATGAGGACGGTGCTTTGGCTGGGGCGGAAGATGGAACAAAGCTCCTTCCTCCATGGAATGCCTTTCCAATTTTGCAGTGTTTGCCTCCTTCTGCCTTTGCCCTTTGCAAAGATCCAAGCCACCCTCCTCCAGTGACCCAACAATAATAGGCAATTAACTCTGCTTCCCACTCTTTAATCATTCCGGTGTTTTACATGTGGCAGCTGCTGCTGTTGCTCTTGCTGTGTGTGTGGTGCAGTGGCAAACACTCAGGGAGAGAATGCAAACATTATCAGCCGGGTGAGTGGAGTCGCCTTGGAGAGAGAGCTTAGTGCTTTGCAGGATTGGGGCCTTCGCAGAACTTGAGTAGAAACATATTGAGACCTGGAGAGCAGGGAGGCAGCGCCAAACAACTCCGCCCTTCCATTTCTGCTTCAAGTGCTTCCCAAATCCCCACCCTGCTGGCAAAACAAACAAACAAATAAATCTCATTTTGCCTGTGAGGCTGCTGGGCCTGCCTTTGATGTGTGTCTAATTCCTGCTTCTTTCCCCTTCACACTCATTTCCCCCCTGTTTCTTCCTGATTGCTGTGGACAAAGAGAACAGCAGAAGACCATTTAGCACATTTGTCAGAGAAGAGTCCTCAAGGGGCTTGGGAGGGGGAATGAACCCAAGTGCAATTTTCTCCCCTTTTGTTTTTCAAACCCTTCTGTACACAAGTAATTGCTTTGCCATTGACTAGATTGCCCGATTCTTCCTTGTGGTGGAGAAGATAGATGGATTTCTGGTGGTTTAACCATCAGAGAGGAGTTTCTCCAGAGTGGAGTGAAAGTCCTAGACATTCTGCAATGCTCTGATCTCTTGTGGAAATGCCCAAAGCAAAACAGCCATGCATAAGCATCAGAAACAACATTATGTGTGCCCTTGCTGCAAGGGACTCTCTACTCCAGGGGTCCCCAAACTAAAGCCTGTGGGCCGGATAAGGCCCGAGGGACTCGTTTATCCAGCCCACGGCGACCCCTGCCACCCGCTGCCACTGCCCACTCTTACCGCCGCTGCGTTGCACAGCTGCCCACTCCCAGGTCAGAGGAGCACCAGAAATAGCTTGTGCGCATGAGCAAACTTTCTTTGCGCATGTGCAAGGGTTATTTCTGGTGCACATCTGGGTCGAAGGAGGCCCATGCACATGTGCACAAACTATTGCTGGTGCTCCTCTGACTCAGAAGTGCGCCGGAAATAGCATGTGCACACGCTTATGGGCATGCGCTCCCCCACCCTCCGGCCCACCACACGGTCAGCAATGGGGACACTGGGCCGAGGTGTGGTAAGTTTGCTGACCCCTGCTCTACTCCAACCCTCCTGCTTTCATCTGCTGGATGCTCTTGGGAAGCTCGTAAGCATGGGGCCAGCCCACCCATGAGACAAGGTAAGGTGACTGCCTCAGGCAACAGGATCCGCAGGGGTAGAAGATCCAGCCTCCAAGGAATACATTGCCTGCCTCTGCTTTTGCAGCGGTGGCGGCAGCAGCAGTGGCACACTCCTTGGAGGTCAAATCTGCCCAAGCCGAGCTGATGCTAGAAGGATAGTCAATAAATCCTTAGTCTTTGTACCAGGCTTTAGGCCTTCAAAGAGGGGCAATAAGCACAACAGGGGTGAGAAATCCAATCTAAAGATTTTTTTGTTTTGTTTTAACCACTGCAAACCTCGGGGTGCCCCCAAGCCTTTGGATACCTCCCTCATGGATAATGCCATTTAATTTAATTGATGAGCACTTGTGGAAGTAAGTCACAATTAGCATGTAAAACAGGCTTGCACTGCTTTCCTGCACAGGTATAGCTCTAGCTGTATGCAGAGAAGCATCAGTGAGGAGGCTCAATGGAGTCCTCTTGCCTCCTCCCTGGCCTTAAAGGTGCATCTCTGCAGCATGCTGGACATTATGGCAATTGAGGTTTGGGCATGTTCCCCTTTCATCACTCCCTGCTTCACTTCCATGGGGAAATTCACCATGGCAATGGGGGTTCCAATGGCAAGTGTAGCTTCTTATCCCACCTCTTCCTTGGCCATCACTGTGGACCACATCATTAGCTGTGTTCAACCTCCACTGTCAGTGGCATTTTGCCTCTCTAGACCAGTGGTTGGGACCTGCAGGTCTGTTGGTGGGGAGAGAGCTGTTGCCCTCTTGTCCCGCTTGCAAGCTTCCTATACACCACGGCGAGAGCAGGATCCCAGACTAGATGGTCCATTGGCTTGATTCAACAGGCTTGTCCAGTTTCTTCATGGGCACCTAAAAATTACATTGCACACATATCCTGCTTGCAGGTTTCCCATAGGCTTGTTTGAGAACAGGATGCTGAACTAGATGGGTCTTTGATCTGATGCAACCAGGCTAACTTCATTAATGAATTGACCGATCATTTTAAATATTTTTTTTCAGGTTGCATATTGCTATGTACTGAGCTCGGAGACTAGAACAATAGGCAGGTTGGATCCTAGAAGGCAGCAACCTGATTGGTCTGCAAGAGCTGCCCAATCAGGCTCCAGTAGGAAGTGAATCAGCAACCTGATTGGCCTGCAGGAACAGTCCAATCAGGCTCCAGGAGGGGAGTTGAATCAGCCAATCACATGGGACCCAATAATGTATATATAGCCAGAGGTTTTGGGGGGAAGCTCTCACTCACTGTTTACCATGAGCTGAAATAAAGAGCATGAAATCAACACTCAACTCCGAGTATATTTCACATATACACACTTTATTATTATTATTATTAAAGGTGCCAGTACTCACCATGAAGTTGTTACACTAAGGGCCACACTTTTAACATTCGGGGTGTGTGTGTGCTGAGTACCCTAGAAAAAAGCACTGTATATTGACTATATATTTAAAGCACATGTCTTCCCCCAAAGAATCCTGGAAACTGTAGTTTGTTGAGGAAATGTAGCTCGGGGGAGGGAAAAAAAGCTAAACTACAGTTCCCAGAATTCTTTAGGGCAAATCATGGGGTGGAAGCAGCATGAAGCACTGGCTCATTATTTCATATTTTTTTAAGCTGCATTTTGCTTTCTCCATTATTATTATTTTCCTGATGGGTAGCCCTTTTAGTCTCTCGTACAAACAACAGAAGAAGCTTAAAAACTAAGCAGTTTATTATGGCATAAGCTTTTGCAGACTTAAGTGCTTCAAAGTCTGATGAACTGGGCTCAACTCCACGAAATATTGCCTACCACCATACTTTCGATAAAGAGTCTTTAAGGTACCACAAGCCAGTTTGCCATTTTATTATTATTATTATTCTGGTTACATTGCCTTATTTGTTTGCTTTGCTTATTTCGCTAACCCTCTTGAGGCTCACGTGAAAGGCGAGATTCTGTATACGTTCCCTTAAATTCATTCTTATTCATCATATGCAAACATTGCATATTCCTAATGGCAGCTAATGATGTCGAACATGAAAAGGGAAACTTGCAGCATAATGATGTGAGGACAACTAGGCAATTAGCGCTACCCTGTGCTTGACTGAAGGCTGCCATTTTCCAGTGTGCCTCTCTGGGCTTGCCTATTCCGCTCCCCTCTCCTTTGTATTGATATGGGGGCACCCCAGCCTCTGAGCGGAAAGAGCTCTCAGCGCTCTCAGCACATATTCCACATTTCATTGCCTTGGAATGAAGGTCACTGGAGGCTTCTAGCGCCTTTGTGATGTATGGGGTTCTTTTTTTTTTTTTACACATCTATACAGGCTGCACATAAGATAGATGATTCACAGCATTAATACTCCAACACATCTTTGACACGCACAGCCATTAGGTTTTGTTGGGGGGAAGGGTCAGCAAGGCTTGGATTCTTGCAAAGAGCAAATTGGGTCTCTTCCAGCTCTGGCACAAGACAAGACTAGCTTTCATATCCCCCCCTGATGGCATGTGTGTGGCATGCGCACAGCGCTGCCCCCCTCAATTGTGGGGCAAGCCAGCACACTTGTTGACCTACGGCACACTGTCAGTGAATGAGTCTAAGGAATTTTGTTTCTACATGTACTTGTATGGCACTTGGTGCTCTATAAAGAAAATGTGGCAATGATAGGTGGTCCTGTTTACTGCTGGGTTCAGTTTGCTCCTGAAGGAAAATGCAGTCCGTCATGTCTGGAAATGGAACCAATTGTGACAACAGTTTTACAATGACAAAGGTGATTGTATCAGCCAGACTCAAAAGAGAGAGAGAGACAGAGAGAGAGAGATTTAATATTTTTCTGTACAGTGGTACCTCGGGTTACAGACGCTTCAGGTTGCAGACGATTCAGGTTACAGACTCTGCTAACCCAGAATTAGTACCTCGGGTTAAGAACTTTGCTTCAGGATGAGAACAGAAATCGCGCGGCGACAGTGGGAGGCCCCATTAGCTAAAGTGGTACCTCATGTTAAGAACGGTTTCTGGTTAAGAACGGACCTCCGGAACGAATTAAGTTCTTAACCCGAGGTACCACTGTATAGTATATTGTAGTGGCTAATGATTCTGTGGAGAAGAAGTTTAGTTATATATAGTACTAGAAATCTATGTATGAAAGCTGAGATAAGAAAATTATTTCATACAAGCAAGTTAACATCTGATAACCACTACTGTTTTATCTGATAACCACTTCTGTTTTAAGCTGCTGTCCTTGTTTCTGGTGTTTTTTTAAATAATATATATATTAATTTTGTTGTGTTTGTATTGCATGTTATGCTTGGCTTTAGTTGCTACCTGCCCTGAAGCACCAGATTGGCAGGATATGAGTTTGTTGGGGTAAGAGAGGGGAGATCATCCTTTTGGAGAAGCAGAAATGCTTATGATGATGGAAGAAACTCCTTAGTGCTCCACTGAATACAACCTTTCAGTTTCTTTTCTTTTTTTTAAGAGCTGCAATTTCTCTAAGATTCTTCTAAGGGCAGACAAGCCCACAGAAAGAGCTACACCAGTCAACGTGTATTCCATTGGCTGTCAAAATAATCACGCTGTCATGCCGCCATTGTAAAAATGTCCATCAACCACTAAACTGATATTTCCTGTATATTGTCTATAGTCCAACCACAACTGTGTTAGCAGGGGGCAAATCTACCTCGGTGTCGTAGGTGTCAACTCCCGGGGGCCCTGGGTGCCTGAGCACCCACAAAATTCCCCATGAAGGGGCTGGGCACCCACAAATTTCAGTGCCAGGGCCATGCACGCTGCATGCCACCCATGGCCCCAGAAACCCACGGTTGTGGGGCCAAGCTGGCACTGCAGCTTGGTGTTATCTGCTCTCACTCACAGGGGTTCTCCAGGATTTCAGGCAGGGCACTTTCATATCATCAGCTACCTATTTCTTTCTTATCTGTAGGTGCTGAGGATTGCAAAGCATGCTTGAACGTCAGAAGCACCTACCTGATGGACCAAAGGTTCATCTTGTTCAGCATTCTGCTCACATGGTGTCCAACCAAATGTCTTTTGGAAGCCCACCAGGACATGAACACAATAGGACATGAGCTTTACCACTGAGCTATAGCCTACCTGTCCCCCAATAAATGTCAGTTATTGCAGCAGAACATGGTTGGCCAATGATGTTGTCATTCAGATGTAAAATGTGTTGAATGTGAGTTGATGGAAGCTGGAGTCCAGCAACATCTGGAGAGTACTATGTTGACTACCCTTGTACCAGAACCTTACCTCCTTTTGCTTTCACAATCTGACTGCTCCAATGTCTGAACCCAAGCAACTGTTCAGTCCCATTGTATTACTATCTAGCTAAGATTCTGTTTCCTCTAATTAGCTGAAGCCAAATGCATGAAGTCTTCCACAGTGTCCTTTTGCTTTCAGCACGAGTGCTTTCCTGAATAAGAATGCACAAGGTTTGCGCTTTTAATTAGCAGAATAAAATGCAGTCCTCCCTCTTCATGCTTTCATCCAGACTATGGTAACCTTTTCCCTCCATCTGTTGCTTGTCAAATCCCAGGCGTAGCGGTGGCGGAATTTCCACATACATCAGTTCTGCATCAGGTAATGAGTTGGGTTAATGACCTTGATTTCTCGGGAGCAAAATGGAGACTTTTGCCATCGCAGTGGGTAATTAGGAACCTCAGCTGTTCTACGTGGGATGAGCTTGAACTGACAATCGGAGCTGACGAAGAAGTAATTACACTTCAGTGCATCAAAAGAGCAATGCTGTGGGCTCTAATTATGTTCTGCCAGGAGTTGTTGATACTTCTCATTTTATTTTGTGGTTGCTTCTAACTTCATTATCTTTAGCTGAAGTAGGGAGGATAGAAGGTGGGGATGCTAAGAAAAACATATTTAGTGTTGTTATGCTGAACTGGTGTTTCTGGCATTCTTAGCAAAAGCTTCACAGGATGTTAAAGGATTGGTTTGCTACCTGCCATGAATCCTCTTCAGGCATTCGTTAAAAGTGAATAGAAGGCCAGAGCCTTAAACAAACCTTTTGGATAGAGATGCAGGCAAAGTTCTTTGAGCTTCAGGGGGCTTGTGAAGCTCACCTAAAATAGAAAGGGTGAACTTTACAGGCTCCCAATTTCTTCTCTGGATTGGATTCATATTTGACCTGGAGAAGAATTCCTTGCTTTCTCTCTAAGTATTCCCTCCCACCCAACTACCTTTGTCTTAGGCTTGATACAATGGTGTGATTCTTCTGTTCTTAGACTGTTTGCTTTTTGGAAGGCCTATTAAGGCAGTGTTAGACCCAAAGGCTCTTGTGGCGGATCATAAAGGCACTATACTGATGTTCTGGTCAGGGTAAAGAAGTGTGTCTTCATCATTCTCTGAAAGCTGAATAGTGAAGAAGCTAGACGTGTCTCTGTGGAGAAAGAGCTCTGCAATTTAGGGGCCACCATAGAGAATGCCCTCTTCTTGACTGCTACTACCCTAAACGTCTGAGGGTGGTGGAACTACCAAGAGGGCCTCCTCTTCTGATCTTAACACTCAGGAGGGTCTGTAGGGAAAGAGGTGGTCTTTCAGGTATTTGTGGCCTGCATCAGTTAAAACTTTAAACAATAATGTGGGCTCCTTGAATTGATGGAGTTACTCTCCTTTTTCACTGAGGTCAGCGGTGGTTCTGACTGTCTTGTCCTCCCTCAGAAGCCCCTCTGTCCTCCATTCAGATTCATGACCAGGTGACTATGTCCAGGCAGTCAAGAGGAAAGATAGTGCCTGTCACACAGTTCTTCCCTTGGACAGCTTTCCTTAGGCATAGGCAGGGGTGGGGGGAGATGGACACCTACGCTGCGATGTTGCCCCTCTTCTTTGAGGATCAGGATCATGATCTGAAACAGAAGCTTTCCCACCTCTTGACAGCCAGGAAACCGACTTTCCCCTGTACGGCTGTTGTTTTTACATCCATAAAGTTTATTGCATGTGCATTCCTTCTGCTTGATTTATGGAGGGATGTTAGCTGAAGCCAGAGGAGGGTACGAAGAGGTGTCATTAACTTTTACTGCAGCTCATTATGGACAAACCACAAGCCATGCTGTCTGGAGTGTCCCTCAAGGACTATTAGAGGAAGAGTATGCTTTTGTGTGCATCTGGGATGGGGGCAATCTGTTTGTAAAGGCAGCCGGTATCAAACAGGTTCTTGTCTATAACAAGAGTGCCAACTTTTCAACCGGCTGCTGTAGCTGTGCCTTTAAGAGTGCCTCAGTGTCCAGACTTTATGAAGTGACCAGTGCTCATCTCCATGCTGTGGAAAGCTTCACCTGCTGATTTGGATATGATTTTGCCCAGAGCTATAATTCCTAGAGTGGTTTCACCATCAGCTCCTCTTCACAGGCAACTCTAAGACATAGCTGTCAACGTTTCCCATTTTTAAGTGGAAATTCCCTTATTCCAAATAGTATTCCTCGCAAGAAAAGGGAAATGTTGACAGCTATGCTCTAAGAATTAGGGGCATCAGGGTCCTCCTTTTTTAAAAAAATTCTTTTTATTGAGTTTCACTTAGATAACAAAAAGGGGAAAAAAACCAAACCAATAATTTCAATAGAAATATCCATACAAAAATAACATCAGTTTCCGTTACAGTTCTTTGTCTTCTGCCTTGAATCTTTATATCTTTAGATATTTAAATCTTTCCTCTACGCACCTATTGACCTCCTTCCCTCCTGATTTCGGGCTTCTTAATAAAATTTATTTCTTTTTTCTGCAGCTATTAATTGTTAATGGTTTGCACATCATAAGATTTATATCAAACCTGCTATAGTTTTTAAGTTTCTATAATTTCCTTCAATATACTGTATACCATAAATTTATTCCAGTCACTATTTTTTTGGTTTCTAATTTTTTTGTGTTATTTTTGCTAATTCAATCTATTCGAATAATTTTGTTTGCCAATCTCTGATCGTTGGGGTGTTTGACCTTTTCCAATTTTGTGCAATTAATATTCTAGCCGCGACTGTGGCATACTGGAATAGTGTCTTATCTTCTTTTTTAATTTCATCGCATCAGGGGCCTCCTAAGAACTCTCAGCACGTTTAACAAACTACAACTCCCAGAATTCTTTGGGGGAAAGCTATTACTGTTTAAAGTGGCATCATAGCACTTAAAACGTATGGTGTGAACATGTCGAGAGCCAAGTCAGCAAGTTTTATTTAATGCAGGATGAGGTACCATGCTACTCAATTAAACATTCTACTGGGGAGAACATTCCCGATGTGCAGTCACCCTTATCTGTGCTGCAGCTGTCAGACTTTTGAGCTACAGGTGCCTCTGCACTGATAACAGCCAATTACATTTTATTGTCTCTGTTAAGGTATGACAGCTCACCTGAATTACAGCTCTGCAATTGGGCGATGAGTACCCTTTTAATGTAAAGCAGGCTGGTTTGATGGATCTTGTGGAGATTGATTAAACGGTGAGCCTTGATAAGGAGTCAGGGTTGCTGTGAGCTAATCAGACACAGGAGAACTTTGCCTTTCATTCCCCTTGAAAGCATTAATCACATGGAAATGATTCATAAAGTAGTGAACACCAAAAAAATACAGTTGGTGCAGTGTCATTGCTAAAAAGCTGAGATGCGATCCAGGAAGACCCTCATTCAAATACCAGGTAAGTCATCAATCTTTTAGACCTTTTCTAAAAGACATCTCATATTCGATGGCGTTTGAATGGCTTAGTGTGACAAATCACATCGGAATCACAGTGCAGCATTACACAACACACACACACACATTCCCCCCTTTTTTTGGTCTTCATCCAAACCAATCTGCTCACGTTTTCAACCCAAATTGAAAACAGAATAAGCAGCTGAAAACTGGCAGAGCATAAAATGTACATAGCCTTCAAACTCAATTGTGCTCAGATCGAATGCCGACTGGCTCCTAACTCGGGAGAAAACAGGCTTCCACGCTTTCTCTTTTATTGGATGTATCTCCACCTGCCACTCAAGATGAAACTCTCTGTATCGAAATGAAATATCATTATTGTCATTAGGACAATTTTGTTTGCCACTATAACAAGGTTGTTGGGGGTGGGATGGGGGTGGGGGTAGGAAGACAGCAGTGCCAAATTATATTAAGAGATGGGTGAAGAAAGCAAGGCAAATAGCTGTTGAGAAACATTTTTGCAAAAACAAAAAAGCCCACCCATCTCTTTATGCTTTCTCTCTCTCATATATTGTTGCAAGCCATCCCAATCTCTGAATACGGCAAGATTCCAGGGGTTCCAGGCGCTTACCCAAGGTTCATATTTCCTTTTGGAAATGAGGCACAGAGGAGACTGTAGTGTCTTTAGGATATAAGCTTTATTTATACATATTTACAACCAGGGCCTACAGTGATGGGGTTCACAGGATGAGTGCCTTGCTTCTCCCATAGCCCTAACCTCAAACAGAAAGCCAGCAGTTCTCAGTCTGTCTCGGTTCCCAGTTTGCTGCATTGCTTCTCGCCCATATCACTCCAACTCTCTGCTCTCAATCTTTCTAACTACCTGCAAGTTGAGATAGGGGTCTGCGTCTCCCAAGTGCCCCTTCCTTTGTTCTCTTTAATGGCCCATCACCCAGGCTATCACCTCACCAGAGGCCTAGCCTGGCTATTCCAATAATAAGAAGCATTGATTAAATTCTAACACTTTCTGATCTTGGAGATCTTGGTCATGCCGGATTGTCAAGAGTCTTTTGGGACTCAGTCCTAGGGAGACACCTCTTTCAGTTCATTCTGTAGGTTGATTTCACCCATAGAAACCAAGGTTGACATCAGTGGCAACGCTACCAAGAAGATATCACCTACCTATTGTAGTGTCCAAGATGGCTGGTATTGTGGAAGGTGGTTTTCTTGGGCAAGCCTATTCTAGCCCTGTGTGTATGCTGCATGAATGTGTGTGTTTGTGTACATTGTGGGCTGAACGTATGGCAAGTGCAAGTGCAAATGCATCTACTTTGGCCATGCTCACTTTTGTTTTTCCCACACCTATCATGGGCATGTTGGCCCAGAGGGCATGGAGGTATTGGGCTGAAAAACATTCCACACACCTAGCCTACTGGGAGAGATTGGTTGTTTGTTCACAAAGCAACTTTTCTCCAATTCAAGGTTATTGTCCCTCTATTCTAAAGTAGCCATCAAACTTTCTCCTATGTAAAAGCAATTTTAGAGGTTCCTCCTTCACAGGGTGTGGATTATCATGCCTCTGTTGTTGTTGTTGTTTAGTCGTTTAGTCGTGTCCGACTCTTCGTGACCCCATGGACCAGAGAACGCCAGGCACCTCTGTCCTCCACTGCCTCCCGCAGTTTGGTCAAACTTATGCTGGTAACCTCGAAAACACTATCCAACCATCTCGTCCTCTGTCGCCCCCTTCTCCTTCTGCCCTCCATCTCGTCCTCTGTCGCCCCCTTCTCCTTCTGCCCAACATCAGGGTCTTCTCCAGGGAGTCTTCTCTTCTCATGAGGTGGCCAAAGTACTGGAGCCTCAGCTTCACAATCTGTCCTTCCAGTGAGCACTCAGGGTTGATTTCCTTCAGTATGGAGAGGTTTGATCTTCTTGCAGTCCATGGGACTCTCAAGAGTCTCCTCCAGCACCAGAATTCAAAAGCATCAATTCTTCGGCGATCAGCCTTCTTTATGGTCCACCTCTCACTTCCATGTAAAAGCAATTTCAGAGGTTCCTCCTTCACAGGGTGTGGATTATCATGCCTCTGCTCCTCCCTATTCCATCAACCTCTGTTCTCCTGGCCATAGTTCAGAGGTGGGGAACCTGTGCCCCTCCATATATTGTTAGACTACAATTCCCATCATCCCTGACCATTGGCCACGCTGGCTGGGGCTGGTGGGATTTGGAGTCCAACAATGTGTTGAGGAACAGAGGTTTCCAGACTCAGCCATAGCCTCATAAATTGGCTTGAATAAGGAGTTATGGACCATAATCTGTCCATTGTCCACTAGCTATGCTTTACCTCGAGGTCAAAGGCATGTAGTGTCAACAAAAAAGAAAGGCCCATCACTGATATAGTATTTTGAATGCTAAAGACCTCCAGATACAATGTTTGTGAGTTTCATGTGACACAGAAAAACCAAGTGTGGTTCTAGTTGCTTGAGATTGTCATTCTGGGATTAAATGCAATTTTAAAAGAAAACAAAGCTGGCTCTTCTGATGTCCAATGCCCCAATTACTGATGAAAGAGCTAAAGCTCTGCTAATTCTTTTCTTGCCACAAATCTCCATGATATCTCACCTCTGTGTGTTTTTCTGCATGTGCAGTACAACCCACTGTATGTTTCCACAAAAGTTAAGTCATGCTGTGCACAATTGGACTCCAACCCCCACCATCCCCTGGAAATATGCATAGCATTCTAGCCTCATTTGCATGTATATGAAAACTAAAATGCACAACCCCTTGCATATTTACTTCTGAGTAAAGCCCACTGAACGTCTGAGTAAAGATAGGTAGGATTACATGGTAAATTGCTCAAAATGATCTGCATTTATCTTTCTCCTTCACTCTAATCTTGCTTCTAGTAATAAGCAGATAGACAGCATGGAGTCTTCATAGCTATCAGCTGAAAGAAAGCTATTCCTGTTATCTTCCCTTGTCTATGCGGAAATAAATTTGACTCTCAGTCTCTCATAGAAAATATATGATCTTTTAAGAATTATTTATATCAGGCATTCAGGAGCACTGACCCCTGATCAGCCATTGGTTCTGCTATCCAAAAGCACAGATACAGCAGTCCTTCAACAGTGAGTGGCATAAATCACACCCAGAGACATTGGATCATGGATGAACCATTGATCTGTGCTGGAAGGACATGGACTATCATGAGCCATGTGATCCTTCAACAAGGATTACTCAATAGCTATTGATCCTGTGGCTTTCAGTGGGTTTGTTGTATGCCAAGGATATAGTATTGATATTTTATGGGCAGGCTAAACTCATGGCAACAAACTCACATGCTTGAGCAGCTACCTATTTGGAAGTGTAGCAGAGTCATCAAAAATTAAGGTACTGGTGATTACATACTTGGAGAAAACCCTGGATATGCAGAAGAATATATATTTCAATTAAATGAGCAAGCAACGTCTTTTTTAAAAGACGTTCTTCTTTTCATATAAAGGAGAATAGGCACTCCTTACTCAAATACTGCTGTTTTTACTCTTAACCAATCAATCAGCTGAAATGTATACGGTTTACTGACTTAGATCAGGTGCCCACCTCAATTGCAGGATCCAATTTTTCAGTGCACAGAAACTGGGTTCATTGTTTTAGGCTTTTGCTTTGCTTTTGATTACAGAATAGTATAAATAATCTGGAGTAACCTTTGCTGGATTGACTCAACTGAAATACTTGAGTCAAAGCAGCATGGCGGGGGCGCTTCTCTCTAGAGAGCTGCTGGCTGGGGGTTGTGACTGATAAGTCTTTAGATGATGCAATGGAAGGGTGTTGATCTTTTCAAGGCCCCTGATTGAAAGACGTGGAAGTACATTATTATTGATTAAGCACTTTCAGGGTTTAGCCAGCAACATGAATTGTTGACATTTAATTACTGAAACAGCATGCCTATCAGACTTCTTATGGTAAGTAGAAATAAATAATGCAGATGACTTCAAAGAACCTGGTCGACATCCTCTTGATGTCTGAAGCAAACACACCAGAGATGAAGCATGGGCTTAAAACCTTTTCTGAGGAGAAGGATAGCTTAAATAATTCAACCGGTACACAAAGAAAGGGCCTTCACTGTTTGACTGCTTCTTTGCCTACAGTCTTAAGCACACTTAGGAGAGCGGGGTGGGTACTGTGGTGCCCTTCATATCTTGGACTCATTTCCCATCATCTCCATCCAGCATGGCCAATGGTCAGAGGATTATAGTCCAACAACATCTGGCAACCCCTAGAACTACCCCATGACTTAAAGCAGGGATAGGCAACCTAAGGTCCATGGGCGACAGGGGACGTTTAGCCGGCCCTCGAGTCGCCCGCTTGGTGAGTCCCCATGTGCTGCGCTAAACTGGTGCAGCGCAGCATGGGGACTCTCTTCTGTGGCACCGGAAATCGTGTCTGCACAGATGCCGGAAATCGCGTGGGGGGGCAGGTGCATGCTCTCACACGCACACAATCCGGCCCACAGAGGGATCTCCGCTGGAGTTAACCAGCCCAGGCAAGATAAACCTTGCTGACCCCTGACTTAAAGTCTCATTGAACTCAATTGTTGTTGGCATCCGTCTGTCTCAAGAGACAATGGAGTACGCCTCTGGGGGTGAAGTCAAACCAGTGCACTAGCAGCACCAGAGTGACCTCTCCGAGGCACAAGCCTGAGCAGTGTGTTTGGAGGTCCTGGGCTTCCCAGATGCCTCTTGGCCTTACTGTTGTGGTCCAAAGGAAAGCAGAGCAAGATGTTTGGCACCAGCCAGCCTGCAGAAGTTGTTGGAAGGAGGCGTACAAGGCACCGCCAACCATCTTAGGGACCCCACTCTGGATTTGTGTAGGGTTTATTCCTTAGCCTGTTCTTCTCCAATCTATATCTGGCCTGGGTTGGCAACTCATGTAGTGTTCTGGGCTTGGAGGGCGCTCATCACAGGCTATCTGCACAACTATAACCTCAGCGGCTGAAACAGAGAGGGTGAATTAATATAGCATGGGAGGGATTCATACAAATTCAGATTCCATTGCACCCATTTATCATCTTATATGACAGGGATAAATCATGCAGGCAAATAATCCATCAAAGTCATGAAACGGGCGACAAAAGCCATTTTTAAAAATGAGCAAAAGGAGGTGCATGCCCAAGGTGCTCCTTGCCTGGGACATCATTTGGCCATGTGTCTCTCATGTTTCTCATGTGTATGACTACATGCTTAGGGTTTTGCTGTTGAAAACAAGTGTACCAACTAATATGTTGTAGGCATTTTTTGTTTTTGTTTTTTTTAAAAAAGATAAATATGCCCAGGAGCAGTGATTTTCAGTCTTTCTCCATCTTATTAGTTCCTGTCCTAGCCTCCTTAGGGGATCCCCATGACCAAGAGAACAACTTCTTTTGAAATCAAGCAACTTATTGGGACTGCAGAGATAAGAAAAGCAGGAGTCACTGCACGTCAGTGGGACCCCAGCCATGTATGTGGGCTACTAAAAGGTAAAGGGACCCCTGACCGTTAGGTCCAATCGCGGATGACTCTGGGGTTGTGGCGCTCATCTCACTTTACTGGCCGAGGGAGCTTCCAGGTCATGTGGCCAGCATGACTAAGCCACTTCTGGCAAACCAGAGCAGCGCACGGAAATGCCGTTCACCTTCCCGCCAGAGTGGTACTTATTTATCTACTTGCAGTTTGACATGCTTTAGAACTGCTAGGTGGGCAGGAGCTGCGACCGAACAATGGGAGCTCATCCCG
This sequence comes from Podarcis melisellensis, assembly GCF_964234715.1. Taxonomy (NCBI): domain Eukaryota; kingdom Metazoa; phylum Chordata; class Lepidosauria; order Squamata; family Lacertidae; genus Podarcis; species Podarcis melisellensis. The sequence goes on from NC_138542.1 coordinate 60,295,295, forward strand.
CCGCAGGGATTCAAACCGCTGACCTTCTGATTAGCTACTAATGGTGTACAAATGAGGCAGTGCACCACAGAGATTGAGTTAGAGCAGCTTCTTCTGTTTCAGCCATGTTTTGCCCACGTGTGGTACCTTTCACCCGAGAATCTAAACTGAGGGGCTGTGTGTCACTCTTAACTCTTCCATCCCTATTCTCTAGGATTCAATCTGTGCATCGCCTGGAAATGGTTCTAACATGCTAGAGGTTCTGACTATGCCCCTCTTGCTTCTGATGATATTGAAGTTCAATCTTCTGAACTATCTGGGGGAATTGAGGAGGTATTATTAAATGCAGCATATGTAAAGTCATGGAAGGGCAGACTGAAATTGGCCTCTTTTTCTTTTTTAAAAACCCAAGCAGGTGAATTAAAGGGAAATCTAATGGGAAGGAACCCAAGATTAATCAATTGCTAATGGTTAGTTCCAATCTGAAGAGATGCCTAGGCCCCAATGGTCTTCTGATGACATCATAGGCAGCACTCAGCCTTTGTTCTTCCTCCTCTTCCCTCACAACACTTTACTTAGTGAAGGTTCAGACAGAAGAAAAGCCCTGCTGGTTTAAAAAAACAAACATTAAAAACTTCCTGATACAGATATCTTCTAAAAGTTGTGTAGTTCTTTATCTCCTTGACATCTAATGGGAGGGCGTTCCACGGGGAGGATGCCACTACCAAGAAGACCCTCTGCTTGGTTCCCTGTTAGCTCACTTCTCTCAGGGAGGGAACCGCCAGAAGGCCCTTGCCGCTGGTCCTCAGTGTCCAGGCTGAACGATGGGGGTGGAGAAGCTCCTTCAGGTTTACTAGGCCATTTTGGGCTTTAAAGGTCAGCACCAACACTTTGAATTGTGTTCAGAAATGTACTGGGAGCCAGTGAAGATCCTTTAGGACCTGTGTTTTATATGGTCCTGGCAGCCGCTCTCAGTCACCAGTCTATATGAGTCTTAGCCTGGACAATAAGGGTTACTACTTGTACCACACATAAACTACGGAATTCACAAGAGGCACTGATGGCCAACAGTTTGCATGGTTTTAAAAGAGGATTGGACAAATTCATAGAAGATAAGGCGATCAACGCTCTATCTCCACTGTCAGCGGCAGTGTGCTTCTGAATACCAGTTGGCAGGAATCTCCAGTAGAGAGAGTGTGGTTGCCCTCAAGTGTGTTTGTGGGTTTTGTACAGGCATCTGGTTGGCCACTTTGAGAGCAGGATGCTGGACTGCATTGACCTGATCCAGCAGAGCTCTTCTTAGGTTTTTATGTAGTCCTCCCAGCTTAGGCTGAATGCACCCTGACCAAATCTAGATTTCAGTGTGGATGCCCATAGCTTCAGCCTGACCCTGACGGACACCAGAAAGAAACAGTTCAGTAACAGTACAGTTGCAGAGAACAAGGTTGTTGTGCATCCTACTTTGTAGAGGAAGTTGTCCTCTTTTTGAGGGCTGTCAGAGGGCGGTCCTCTGTTTGAAGGCATCCTCTGTTGGAAGAGATGCCTAGTCAAAGAACCCTAAAAAGGAGAGCAGAAGGGAACTTGAAGTTGCCCATCACCAATTCGCCCTTGGACAGCAGATGGAGCAGGCACACAGGTTTTGTAAGCAGTCTTCACATCCATGGTGAATGTATTTCTATTCAAGCAGTAGTAATTCTTTCTAAATTTGCATCTGTACATATAAATCAGCATATGCAAATGTTTATGTAAATCTGTGCCTCTTATTTTTGGCAAAGCATCAACATCTCTCCGGTACTGATTTTTGTCAGTTGTCTTTTCAGTAGAAGGTGGAATAATATCTTCTTGCTTCTGTGGTCTGAAATACTGATGCATGTCTGTCCATATTAAGCTGTAGCCTAGATCCTCTCCCTTTCATGTCACCCCCCGCCTTGTGCCTTTAATGCCGTAAGTAGGTCACCAAAGATCTAAACGCTGTTATTTCCATTTCTCCCTATTACATCTGGCGGTGGCTGGAATGCATGTATTTGCAAAGCAACACACCAGAGCCAGGCCAGTGGTGTTTGCTCAAAATGAATGATTCCCCCTCCCCGGTTTTCCCCTTAGTGCTATGTCGGCAAATAATAAATAAGTAAAAATGATTAACTGTTATCATGATTCTCAGAAGAAAGCAGGTCTTGCCTTGCTATCAGTTCTGATGTTCAAGGCATTGTGCAGCCACGAGACACAGAGCAATCCGTTGCCATGCAAAATTAGATGGTTGACTTCAATGCCAAAAAAAATCACATACATATTAGCCAGATCCCCTATCACAGCTGAATAGGGTGGACCTCTTTCTCTCTCTCTCTGGCTTTTCAGATTAAAATTTTACAGTCACATGGCCAACATACAACATAAAAACAAGATTCCAATGAATCTCTTGGACTTTCTTCCTCCCCTTTGTGGGTCCTATTGTTAATCATTTCCTCCTGCATCTTTTATGATATTCCAAATCTTTTATCTCCCCATTGTATCCAAAATTCACCATTAAACTACAAGTGATATTCCAATCCTACTAACGATTTTAACTGTTTGCAATGGTCTTTAAGATAAGTCATAAATTTTCCCCATTCCTTATTAAAATTTTGGTCTTCCTGGTTTCTGATTCTTCTGGTCATTTTAGCCATTTTGGCATAGTCCATCAACTTGATCTTCTTCTCTGGTGAGGACTTTATCTTCTTTCCATCTCAGGGCCAATAACATCCGTGCAGCCGTGGTCACATACATAAATAGGGAGTGGACCCTTAGAATGCAACACCCTTACAATGCACCATATTATTTTTCGTATATTAATTTAAAGGCACAGATGCAAATTTAGAAAGAGGTAGTATTCATCCCACTGTCATGGACAAGGTAGGGACCCAGTGACCCATGTGCCTGGTCAGACTGCTGTCCGACTGCTCACTGTTGATATAGCAGAGAGAAACAAGAGTACCGTAATTCTGATTTGCTAGATGTAGTCATAAATAGAACTGGGATTTGACCTAATCTGGACCAGGAGAGCTCAATATTACCTCACAATTCTCATTATTTGCAGACTCACCAGCTAGACAAAACCCCTGACTACATTTCTCCTTCCAGTGCACAGTAGGACTGATTTTTTATATTTTGTGGGAATTTTCAGCAAAGCCCGGAATCAAGAGTTTGGCTGATACTGGCCTGTGCATATGTTTCTTATTGAATTCAGCTGCCTTGCCAAGCTACAGCTACCTTCTGTATTAAAAGCAATTTGATCTGAGTGAGTAACAAGGGGTTTTGTCATTTGGCCAGACTTGTGAATTCCTTGGCCAAATGAATACATGGTTTATCAAGAGCAGAATTGATTCTGGGGCTGTAGAAGAGAAGCAAGAAACCAGAATACAGTGGTACCTCGGGTTAAGTACTTAATTCATTCCAGAAGTCCATACTTAAACTAAAACTGTTCTTAACATGAAGCACCACTTTAGCTAATGGGGCCTCCTGCTGCTGCCATGCCACCGGACCCTGATTTCTGTTCTTATCCTGAAGCAAAGTTCTAAACCTGAAGCACTATTTCTGGGTTAGCGGAGTCTGTAACCTGAAGCGTATGTAACCTGAAGTGTATGTAACCCGAGGTACCACTGTACAAAAAAGGGAGTTGCAATAGCATTCTGTCTTGTAGCTGTAGTTTGGCGTAGGTGCTTAAATGTCACAGGTAAAGTCGCAATACTTAGAATCATAAAATTATAAAGTTAGAAGGGACCCCAAGAGTTATTCAGTCCAACTTCCTGCAAACTTTAAAGTTTTAAAGAATGTAAAGATTTTTCTAGGTGATGCTTCGGCTCCATACGCACTATATATTTAAAGCTCCTGCAGCCAATTGGAAGCCGCAGAACCCATATCAGACATTTGGATTCCAAAGAACATTCGCAAACTGGAACACTCACTTCCGGGTTTACGGTGTTTGGGAGCCAAAACATTCAGCTCGCAAGGCACGCGACTTCCGAAGGACGACTATATATCAATTTTTAGACTAATGCCGGTGTATTCCATGTCTCCCCTCACATCCAAAGCAAGGTGCAGTCGCACCCCCAAAACATTATGGTAATTTGCTTGCAGCTTTAAGGTTCCTTTGATGGGACGATGAGCTGCTTGTGCGTAAAATGCAAGTCCCTCAGAGTTTGATCAGGTTTTCAAACCTCTGCCTGTGACGGAGCCCCTCCAGCATGGCTGCGTCAATCACTAGTAGAATCCGAAAGTGGCTGCTTTCGGAATCGTTTCCAACATAAAAGCTCTTTAACGGAAACACGTCGTCTGGCCTCTCGGCGTGACAGTTTCCGGCGAGGTGTGGGTGTCCCTATAGGAGGTCCTGAGACCTCCCCACTGTTTTCGCTGGAAGCGTCTCTGAGCCATCCCTCCGACTCACTTTCCCTTGGAGTTCTTGCTCGCCCTCTACTGGTTCCCTCTTCCGCTGCTACTCCTCTCTCAACCTCAGTGAGCCTTTGCGCCCCCGGCGCTTTAGATGGCAGTTCCCTGACATCCACCTCCCCTCCAGGGCCCCCTTCACCCCCTCCCGTCTCCTCCCCTACTGGCGGTGAGGAGGTAAAACCCCTGAAAGAACCTCCTTCGTCTTCCGACGTCGCGAACACTTCCCTCCACTTGTTGCTGTTCCTACTCTCTCGGTAATCTTCGTCATCGGAGTCCACTCCCTCTTCCAACTCCGACTCCGCGAACCCTTCCATTTCCTCTTCCTCATCGGTGGTGCCGAAATACTCCCTCCTAAACCTTGCTATCGGCTGAGGTTTCCTCGGGAACCTTTGGTGGAACGTTTCTGTTAAAACCTCGTCATTGACTTCCTCTGCATTCACCCAGGTGTTTTCTGACTCCGGTTCCCCTTCCCACGCCACCAAATACTCCACCTGATTTCCCTTCCACCTGGAATCGAGGATTTCCGCTACATGGTTGCGGCGTTCCCTCTCTTCCAAGGCTGGTCCCCTGACGTACTCCCCTTCACGTCCCCCCCTGTATGGTGACAGTAACGACCTGTGGAACACTGGGTGCAATTTCATGTGGTTGGGTAATCGGAGTTTGAAAGCTACCGGGTTGACCTGCTGAATGACCTCAAAGGGTCCCAATCTTCTGGGCCTCAATTTCTTACAACCCCCTTTGAACGGCAACCCTTGGGTTGACAACCACACTTGATCCCCCACCCTTATGGTTTCACCTTCCCTTCTGTTCTTGTCTGCCTGCTTCTTATATTGTGCCTTAGCCCTTTCTAAGTTGAGCTGGAGCTGATGATGGATCGCTTCCATCTCTTCTACAAAAAGTTCAGCCGCTGGGACGCTCCATCTCTCCCCTCCTTCCCCTGGAAATGCCCTGGGGTGACACCCGTAATTAGCCAAAAAGGGACTCATCCCTGTGGACACATTCTCCGCATTATTGTAGGCAAATTCTGCCAACGCCAACTTTTCGACCCAATCGTTCTCTCTGTCATTGACATAACACCTCAGATATTGTTGAAGAATGCCATTTGCTCTTTCCGCCTGCCCGTTGGTTTCAGGGTGCCGGGCAGTTGAAAAATTGACTTCCACGTGCAGCAAGCTCATGAGCTTCCTCCAGAACCTGGAAGTAAATTGTTTGCCGCGATCTGAGATCACCCTCAAGGGAGCCCCGTGCAACCTAAAGATGTGTTCTACAAACAACTTCGCTGTTTCTTCCGCTGTGACTGCATGTGAGCATGCTACAAAGTGGCACATCTTAGTTAACAGGTCTACTACTACCATGATGGCTGTTTTCCCCTTGGACTTTGGCAGATCCGTCATAAAATCTATTGATATCGCTTCCCAAGGCCGTTCTGGTGTGGGTAATGGTTCTAATAACCCTGCCGGCGCCCTTCTTTCCCCTTTGGCTCGCTGACATTGGTCACACCCTCTTACATACTCCCTTACATCTTCCCTCACCTTAGGCCACCAAAATTCCCTGGTAACCAACCACATGGTCTTGTGTTGTCCAAAATGTCCCGCCGTGGGGCTATCATGCAACTGCTTGAGTACTCTCCCCCTCAATTCACCTTCGGGTATATACAGTGCCCCTTTGTAATACAATGCCCCATTTCTTTCCTCAAAACCTCCGGGGCTCTCGCCCTCCCCCCTGAGACCTCTGAGCTTATCCTGGGCATATTCATCATTTTCCGTTTCCTCTACCAGTTCTCGTTGCCCCACCAGCGCCGCCCCACACACCCAGCGGTCCTCAGGGATGACATGTCTCTCTTCGATCACCCCCTCCCCTTCCCAATACTCTGGTTTGCGTGAGAGCGCGTCCGCCCTGACGTTTTCTGGGCCTGGCACATAACAAATTTCAAAGTTGAATTTGGAGAATTCCTGTGCCCATCTCACTTGTCGTTGGTTGAGCACTCGAGCTGTTCTCCAATACTCTAAATTCTTGTGGTCGGTGCACACTTGCACCTTGTGTTGTGCCCCAATTAATAAATGTCTCCACCTCCGGAATGCTTCGTGAATGGCCAGTAGTTCCCTGTCATACACCGTGTAATTCCTCTCGGATTTATTCAGCTTCCGCGAGAAGAAGGCACACGGTCTCCACTCCGACGCACTCCTCCCCGGTTGAAGAAGGACCGCCCCTACCGCCCGGTCGGATGCATCGGTTTCCACTCTCATGGGTTTTCGTAAATCCACATGCAGAAGTTGTTCTTCCGAGGCGAAAGCCCTTTTCAGTTCTTCAAAGGCTCGATCCGCCTCTACCGTCCAAACAAATTTCTTCTTGCTGCTGAGGCAGTCGGTGATGGGCGCCGTCAAGTGGGCAAAGTTCTTGATGAACTTCCGATAAAAGTTCCCAAACCCCAAGAATCTTTGCACGTCCTTCTTGGTCTTCGGTGTCTTCCATTCCAGTACCGCTTGGACCTTGCCTGGATCCATGGCCAATCCCTTGTCTGACAAGCGGTACCCCAGGAATTCCACCTCCTTGGTATGAAACTGGCACTTCTCCAGTTTCACCCACAGCTGGTTGGCTTGCAGCCTGCCCAACACTTCTCGAACGTCCCTCACATGCTGTTCCTCATCTTCCGAATACACCAACACGTCGTCTAAAAAGGCCACACAATTCTTGTAGAGCAAAGGTCCCAGAACGTGGTTTATAAAAGCTTGAAAACACGCGGAGCCCCCTTGTAGACCGAAGGGCATAACGAGGTATTCAAAGGCTCCCAAAGGGGTAAACATGGTGGTCTTCCATTCATCTCCCTTCCTTATGCGTATCAGATTGTACGCCCCCCGCAGGTCCAGCTTTGTAAAAATCTTTCCCTTCCTTACTCTGGTCAAAATGTCATCAATTCGGGGCATAGGGAAAGCCAGGGGCTCCGACACTGCATTGAGGGCCCTAAAGTCACACACCAGTCTCGGTTTGTCTGTGTTCTTTTTGTCCACAAAAAACACTGGGCTGCCCCCCACCGCTCGGGACTCTCTGATGAAACCTCGCTTCAGGTTTTTGTCAATGAACTCCCTCAGCTCCTGCATCTCCCTGTCTGACATGGCGTACAGCTTGCCTACTGGGAGTTGGGCCCCAGGGAGTAGGTTGATTTGACAGTCAAAGGGTCTATGCGGTGGCAGTTTGTCTGCTTCCCTTTCGCTGAATACGTTGCTCAGATCTGCGTATTGCGGGGGCACCTTCCCTTTGTCCATTACTTCCATCCCGGCTAGAGTGACTCTGTCTCCTCCCGAAACCTTCCCCTCCTTGCAGTGTTCTAGGCAATGCGCTGACCCAAAGGAGACCACCCTCTGATGCCAGCCCACTAGCGGATCGTGTAGCGCCAGCCAGCTCATCCCCAAAATGATGGGCGCTCCTCCCAGGATGGCCACATTAAACGCTATCTGTTCGGTGTGCCTTGCCACCCTCATTATCATCGGGACAGTCTGTTGGCTAACTTCTCCCCCCAACAGCTCTCTGCCGTCAATCGTAGTCACCTGCAAGGGGTTACTTAAAGGGATGGTCTGTATCTGGTGCTCAGCTGCAAACTCCTTACTCATGAAATTACAGGAGCTGCCTGAATCCAAAAGCGCCTTGATCTTTAGTGGGTGTCCGTTTGGCAGTTCTAGTAACACCTCTATCACTAAAGCGGGTCTGGGAGGTTCCGGCATGGGCACTTTCACTGCTCTTTGGCCTGGCTGCTGTGCCCCGACGGTGGCAGCCAGGCGTTGGCTTTTACTTGCTCCTTGCCTTCCTCTTCCTTTCCCCCAACAGCTCCTGCCATCCCTTGCCATTCCTTTCTTTGTGGGCAGACTCTGGCAAAGTGCCCTGGCTGTTGGCAGAGATAACATCTCTTGGCGCTCCTTCCCTCCTTCTTCCGCCCTTCACTGGGATTTGAAACTGCGCGCGCCCGCGCTGTTCCAACTTCCATCGGCTCTGCCGGCGGGAAAGGTGGCTCTGGAATGTCTGGAATGCGGAACTCCCTCCAACGGTCTCCTTTCCCTTCCCGCTTTTCCAAAGCCCTCGCCTCCTGGCGCGCTCCTATGCACAGCGCAGATTTGGTTAACTGATCCATAGACTCCGCCCTGGGCCCCCGGGAAAGCTCATCTTTGACGGTTGAAGAAAGCCCCTCTTCGAAAAGCATTTGGATGGGCTCCGCCGATAGGTCCCACCCCAATTTATGAATCAGCATAGTAAACTCAGTCCAGTACTCACGGACAGATCTGCTTCCTTGCTGGCAAGCCATTAACTGCCTTCGCACCACCCCCTGCTCAATATCGCTGGAAAACATCAGGTCCATGGCACGAAAAAACTTCCTCGTGTCCTTTAGGATCTCATTATTCGCTGCCATCAGGGGTCTAACCCAATCCTTCGCCCCGGATTCGAGATGGCCAATCACAAAAGCCACTCGCGATTCCTCGTCGGGGAAGTCATCAAACTGCAAGTTTAGAGCGTATTGCATCTCTGTTCTAAAGGCATGATAGTTCCTGGGATCCCCCCCGAATTTCTGCACCAATCCTGGCACCTTTCTGGCGAGCGGGGTGGTTTTCTCCTTTCCCTTTTCTGCATCCTGAGCCCTCCTCTCCTCAAGCCTCGCCGTTTGCAGCGCCAACTGGATCTCCAACGCCCTGTACCTTTCTTTCAGGCTTGGACCCCCTCCAGCTGCTCCTGCTCCTCCGGTTCCGGCTGGGTTGCTCATGATGCTTCTCCCTGCACAAGCTGGCTTTCGGTGACTTTCGGATTGCTTTGATGGGACGATGAGCTGCTTGTGCGTAAAATGCAAGTCCCTCAGAGTTTGATCAGGTTTTCAAACCTCTGCCTGTGACGGAGCCCCTCCAGCATGGCTGCGTCAATCACTAGTAGAATCCGAAAGTGGCTGCTTTCGGAATCGTTTCCAACATAAAAGCTCTTTAACGGAAACACGTCGTCTGGCCTCTCGGCGTGACAGTTTCCGGCGAGGTGTGGGTGTCCCTATAGGAGGTCCTGAGACCTCCCCACTGTTTTCGCTGGAAGCGTCTCTGAGCCATCCCTCCGACTCACTTTCCCTTGGAGTTCTTGCTCGCCCTCTACTGGTTCCCTCTTCCGCTGCTACTCCTCTCTCAACCTCAGTGAGCCTTTGCGCCCCCGGCGCTTTAGATGGCAGTTCCCTGACAGTTCCATATGATTTCTTCTTCTATGTAAGGGGTGAAGATGGGTGGCGGATCAAGCCCTGTATAGTTGCATATATGAGAAACACTGTGCTGTAAAAATTATGCAAAGCTGACAGTTAATTTTCGTAACGAAAGGAGGGCCTGTGCGCAATTAACTTGCTGAAGGAATTACACAGACAATTATCTTATATTTGGGGTAATGAGGAAATGCCAGCTTTCTAAATTGATGTCTTGGAGAGAGTAAACAGCTACTTCCAGCCTGAACCTCATTTATAAAATGGATTGTATTTGGAAGTGCAATACATTTTGAAGGATAATGGATACCCTCCAGGGCACCCGCTAATTTAAAATGTGTCTATAGTTAAAAGCTTCCTTTTAAAAGGGCAATGTTGACACAATGGACATATCCTCTCATGGGCACCAGATGAATGTTAATTGCTATAGGCTGACAAGGCAACTCTTCAGAGAGTGTGTTGCTCTACCTGTGCTAATGCTAACTCTAATAGCCAAAGAAGAAGTGCCATATCTCTCAGCCACAAATATGCAAAACACACATGTGTGTCATCTGGTGCAGAGTAGCTGAAATGAATTTGCTTCCCATGATTTTCTGTGAATTTCAATGCCTGTTCTCTGAATCCTTGGTGAATGTTGTCTAGTTACTTAAAACTGCGGGAGGGAAGCCTTTTCCAGGCCAATGTCATATATTTATTTATTACTTTTCTATACCCACTTCCCCCAAAAAGGAGCCCAGGGCAGCGAAACTACGCAAGGGATAAAACAATAGAAGCAGACTGTGAATTATCTCAAGTAAAAACAAAATAAAATGGCTAGTTGAAAAAGGAAGGCCAGAAAGCATCAAAAGAGCTATATAAGAGGTGCCTCCAGCATAAGTGAATAATCATAGAGGATTATGCAGAATTATGTAGAAATAATCGCTCCCGCTAACAGCGAACTTAGGTGGTGTTAGTGATGACGTAGCTAAAACAGGCCCCTTCGAGGCACAAGAAGATATCCAGCTGCTTGGGGGAACCTTGCAGTTTGCAGAAGTACAAAAAACTTTAAGATAATAAAATATTAGGCAGCAAAATATAAAACAAATATGATCCAATGAGGACAGAGCATGCTTGCTCCTAGCTGAGGAATGTTGAGCTACATAGCAGATAGGTAAAGGTAAAGGTACCCCTGCCCGTACGGGCCAGTCTTGACAGACTCTGGGGTTGTGCGCCCATCTCACTTAAGAGGCCAGGGGCCAGCGCTGTCCGGAGACACTTCCGGGTCACGTGGCTAGCGTGACAAAGCTGCATCTGGCGAGCCAGAGCCGCACATGGAAACGCCGTTTACCTTCCCGCTGGTAAGCAGTCCCTATTTATCTACTTGCACCCGGAGGTGCTTTCGAACTGCTAGGTTGGCAGGCGCTGGGACCGAGCAGCGGGAGCGCACCCCGCCGCAGGGATTCGAACCGCCGACCTTTCAATCGGCAAGTCCTAGGCGCTGAGGCTTTAACCCACAGCGCCACCTGCGTCCCACATAGCAGATAAAGATGGGAATGAATGGAACGTCATGTTCTAGAGGAGTGCATTGCTGGCTGGAGGCTAGAGATGGGGAAGAAATTATTCAAGAATGCAAAGTAAGTAAACTCACCTTTAAATAAGAACAGAAAATAATATGCGAACTGAAAAGCCACTGTCCTTTGAAAGTCACACTTCCCCGAATTCTGCGGTGCTGTTCTCCAGCCAAGTAGCGGGTATAGAACTGCATTTAATCAGGTAAAATCTGCATAGAATTGCACACATTGATGACGATAGTATAAAAGGTGCATTGCATTAGGAGAAATTTCTTGCAAAAATGTGCGCATTAGGCAAAAGTGCATTAGAATTAGAAGAAGCGCATGCTAAAATGATGCTGAATTTTCACAAGGGCTTAGAAAGAAAAATCACAAACAGATGTGGAGATACAGAGAACCAAACTAAAGATTGGGAAGACGAGGAACCCAAAATGTCAGTGTTCTAGCATTCCTGCTAGAAGGTCAGGATCCAATGCAATATTTTGTTGCGAGACCCACTTGTAATGCTAAAATCAGTAGCAGTGAAGGCAGTGAAGCAACTGAAGGGTAAACCGGTTAGCACAGGAAGACTTCAGGAGCTGCATCTGAGTCTATGTGCATCCAGGCCTCTGAGTCCTCTTCAGATGCAGATGGGAAATGTGACATTGGTGCCTGTGAGTGGCAGGCGGGCTGTGTGTCTTTTAGTGCCTTTGGTTGCTAGCATCCCAAATGTATCCATTCAATAACAGCAGATTTTTGAAAGTCCAGCTGCTCTTAATTTGAATGAATACCTCCCCGAAACAAACAAGAACCTCCTTAAATTGCAACTTTAAAGAGCTCTGCTGCACTTACAGTAGTAGTAGCAGCAGCAGCAGCAGTTAAAGGAGGTATGTGAATGTATGGATCAGGCAGAGGGCCTTCTTGGTAGTGGCACCCGCCCTGTGGAACGCCTTCCCATCAGATGTCAAAGAAATAAACAACTATCGGACTTTTAGAAGATGTCTGAAGGCAGCCCTGTTTAGGGAAGCTTTTAATATTGGATGAATCATTGTATTTTAATATTCTGCTGGAAGCTGCCCAGAGTGGCTGGGGAAACCCAGCCAGATGGGCAGGGTATAAATAATAAATTATTATTATTATTATTATTATTATTATTATTATTATTATTATTAATCCTTTCAGCATTCTTAGCATAGTTTGAGTTGTCAATGCTGGGTGGGTGACATAGGCAGAATTTGGAGCATAGATTTAACTAGCTTTATTGTCTTATTCTAAAGATAAGTTCTCCTTTCTTAAATGGGACAAGTCGAACACCTATCTGTTGAAAATATTCTTGGCACTGAAATAAATCAGTGCGAACAGGGTAGTTGCGGTGTGTGAGGGGGCAAGGCAGCAGTGGCCAACTTGGATTTCTCCTGACCTTGCCCTACTGCTGCCTTGCCCTGGTAATGTACAGTGGTACCTTGGTTACATATGCTTCAGGTTACAGACGCTTCAGGTTACAGACTCCACTAACCCAGAAATATTACCTCGGGTTAAGAACTTTGCTTCAGGATGAGAACAGAAATCGTGCTCTGGCAGCACGGCGGCAGCAGGAGGCCCCATTAGCTAAAGTGGTGCTTCAGGTTAAGAACGGACCTCCAAAACGAATTAAGTACTTAACCCAAGGTACCACTGTATAAGGCTTTATGCATGCAGAAGAAAAGGACAAGAAAGGGTTTAGTTAGGTGTACTGGTTAATTGGTTGCTTGTCCTGCACCTGCACCTAGTTAATCATGTTAGATTGAGTCAGCAAGCATGTGAGAGTGACTCAGCACGATCTAAAGTCTAAATGCACTTGTGTTTGAAGCAGGTTTGCTCTGGGCTACAGCCTAGTACGGGTTGGAATGCTGTTGGAAAGACTATACTACGACTGTATGTAACTGCTAAGCTTTAAAACTGCATTGTACTCTACTTAGAACTATCTGATATTTTTCTGTTCCATTGGCACATTCCGCTGGCACACTGAATGGGCACTCTGCACATGCTCCATCATGCCCCTCACCCCATTTTCATCTCGGCGAAGGGCAATCCTCTCATTGTTGGTGGGGCAGTGGGTTCTTGATGCCACCCAGGCCAATTATCTAGTTACCAAACGTAGCTTTTCCCCCTTGAGTTGTTATGTTCACTTTTCCAGCTGCTACATCACAAATTTGCATTCATCCATATTTTTTTTATAAAGGTAAAGCCCAAGGTAAGCAGAGGACAAGGTGGCACCGTTCCATTAAGACCAGGGCAGTTGATATAGTCGCCTCTGGTGAAGGACAAGATGCCTTCTCTCCCATTCTGACCTGGGGAGCTGGACCTTACTTCAGTGTAGCAGCAGAACAGCATTCTGCACTTCATTGGAGGGCAGCAGGCTAGTTGGTTACCGGGGCGGACATTATACTGTCCTCCAATAACTTCACGTATCTCCCTGTCCCCTGGCATGTGCTGCCTGAGGCATTCTGCCTAACAGTAGGGCCGGCTGTGGTCTTTCAAGATGTCTCGCACTGTTCACCAGGCCTGTTTTACAGCAGGAGGAAGCAATCCATCTCAGTCAGCCCCTCAGGTGTTGTTGCAAATGGATTAAGGTAGGAATTGGTGGCTCAGTGGTGCAACAAAACATTTACCGTATTTTTCGCACGATTGGACGCACCGGACCATAGGACGCGCCTAGTTTTTTTGGGGGGAAATAAAGGGAAAAAAATTTCCCTTTATTTCCCCCCCAAAAGCAGGTCAGGGAAACCGAACCAGGTCGAGGAACAGCGGGATAGTGGCGCTGCGCCTCCCTGCTGTCCCCCGAGCTTGTGGGGCTGGCTGATGTCTGCCTAGCGCGCGGGGCGCTCTGCTTCAGGGCGCCCCTCGCGCTGGGCGGCAGGCTGCTATCCGCAGCTTGGGGAGCCTTGCGGGGAACTGCTGCAGGGCTCCCCACGCTGCGGATGTATGCCTGGCGTGAGGGGCGCTCTGCTTCAGGGCGCCCCACCCGCCGGGCGGCAGGCTGCTATCCGCAGCGTGGGGAGCCTTGCGGGGAACTGCTGCAGGGCTCCCCACGCTGCGGATGTATGCCTGGCGTGAGGGGCGCTCTGCTTTAGGGCGCCCCACCCGCCGGGCGGCAGGCTGCTATCCGCAGCTTGGGGAGCCTTGCGGGGAACTGCTGCAGGGCTCCCCACGCTGCGGATGTATGCCTGGCGTGAGGGGCGCTCTGCTTCAGGGCGCCCCACCCGCCGGGCGGCAGGCTGCTATCCGCAGCTTGGGGAGCCTTGCGGGGAACTCCTGCAAGGCTCTCCACGCAGCGGATGTGTTCCCGAAGCGCCAGGCGCTCTGCTTTCAGGGCGCCCGACGCTCCGGGAAGCAGGCTGCTATCCGCAGCGTGGGGAGCCCTGTGAGGAACTGCTGCAGGGCTCTGCACGCTGCAGATGTCTGCCCGGCGCGAGGGGCGCTCTGCTTCAGGGCGCCCCTCGCGCCGGGCGGCAGGCTGCTATCCGCAGCATGGGGAGCCTTGCAGGGAACTCCTGCAAGGCTCTCCACGCAGCGGATGTGTTCCTGAAGTGCCGGGCGCTCTGCTTTCAGGGCGCCCGACGCTCCGGGAAGCAGGCTGCTATCCGCAGCTTGGGGAGCCTTGCGGGGAACTGCTGCAGGGCTCCCCACGCTGCGGATGTATGCCTGGCGTGAGGGGCGCTCTGCTTTAGGGCGCCCTACCCGCCGGGCGGCAGGCTGCTATCCGCAGCCTAGACACGGCTAGCGGAGCGCTAATCCAGAAGCTTGGGGCGTGCGGAGCTCAGCGCGCCCCAAGCTTCTGGGCGCCGGCAAGGTCTCCGCTAGCCGTCGCGGGGCTCTCCCAGGGCTAGCGGAGACCTTGCCGGCACCCAGAAGCTTGGGGCGCGCTGAGCTCCGCACGCCCCAAGCTTCTGGATTAGCGCAGTGGTCCGCTAGCCCTGGGAGAGCCGGGCGACGTCGCGGGGCTCTCCCAGGGCTAGCGGAGACCTTGCCAGCACCCAGAAGCTTGGGGCGCGCTGAGCTCCGCACGCCCCAAGCTTCTGGATTAGCGCAGTGGTCCGCTAGCCCTGGGAGAGCCGGGCGACGTCGCGGGGCTCTCCCAGGGCTAGCGGAGACCTTGCCGGCACCCAGAAGCTTGGGGCGCGCTGAGCTCCGCACGCCCCAAGCTTCTGGATTAGCGCAGTGGTCCGCTAGCCCTGCGAGAGCCGGGCGACGTCGCGGGGCTCTCCCAGGGCTAGCGGAGACCTTGCCGGCACCCAGAAGCTTGGGGCGCGCTGAGCTCCGCACGCCCCAAGCTTCTGGATTAGCGCAGTGGTCCGCTAGCCCTGGGAGAGCCGCGCGACGTCGCGGGGCTCTCCCAGGGCTAGCGGAGACCTTGCCGGCACCCAGAAGCTTGGGGCGCGCTGAGCTCCGCACGCCCCAAGCTTCTGGATTAGCGCAGTGGTCCGCTAGCCCTGGGAGAGCCGGGCAACGTCGCGGGGCTCTCCCAGGGCTAGCGGAGACCTTGCCGGCACCCAGAAGCTTGGGGCGCGCTGAGCTCCGCACGCCCCAAGCTTCTGGATTAGCGCAGTGGTCCGCTAGCCCTGGGAGAGCCGCGCGACGTCGCGGGGCTCTCCCAGGGCTAGCGGAGACCTTGCCGGCACCCAGAAGCTTGGGGCGCGCTGAGCTCCGCACGCCCCAAGCTTCTGGATTAGCGCAGTGGTCCGCTAGCCCTGGGAGAGCCGGGCGACGTCGCGGGGCTCTCCCAGGGCTAGCGGAGACCTTGCCAGCACCCAGAAGCTTGGGGCGCGCTGAGCTCCGCACGCCCCAAGCTTCTGGATTAGCGCAGTGGTCCGCTAGCCCTGGGAGAGCCGGGCGACGTCGCGGGGCTCTCCCAGGGCTAGCGGAGACCTTGCCGGCACCCAGAAGCTTGGGGCGCGCTGAGCTCCGCACGCCCCAAGCTTCTGGATTAGCGCAGTGGTCCGCTAGCCCTGCGAGAGCCGGGCGACGTCGCGGGGCTCTCCCAGGGCTAGCGGAGACCTTGCCGGCACCCAGAAGCTTGGGGCGCGCTGAGCTCCGCACGCCCCAAGCTTCTGGATTAGCGCAGTGGTCCGCTAGCCCTGGGAGAGCCGGGCAACGTCGCGGGGCTCTCCCAGGGCTAGCGGAGACCTTGCCGGCACCCAGAAGCTTGGGGCGCGCTGAGCTCCGCACGCCCCAAGCTTCTGGATTAGCGCAGTGGTCCGCTAGCCCTGGGAGAGCCGCGCGACGTCGCGGGGCTCTCCCAGGGCTAGCGGAGACCTTGCCGGCACCCAGAAGCTTGGGGCGCGCTGAGCTCCGCACGCCCCAAGCTTCTGGATTAGCGCAGTGGTCCGCTAGCCCTGGGAGAGCCGGGCGACGTCGCGGGGCTCTCCCAGGGCTAGCGGAGACCTTGCCGGCACCCAGAAGCTTGGGGCGCGCTGAGCTCCGCACGCCCCAAGCTTCGGGATTAATGCAGCGCTCCGCTAGCGGTGGGAGAGCTGGGTCTCCCACTCCTAGCGGATAGCTTCCTGAAGCCTGGAGAGCGAGAGGGGTCGGTGCGCACTGACCCCTCTCGCTCTCCAGGCTTCAGCGAAAGCCTGCATTCGCTCCATAGGACGCACACACATTTTCCCTTGCTTTTTAGGAGGGAAAAAGTGCGTCCTATGGTGCGAAAAATACGGTAAGCAGGGTGTGAAAATGTCTTGGGTCTGCAGTGCCCTCAGTGGTAGATCTCTGACGTAAACGTCTGTTCAGGCTGAACGTTGATTTCAAACCAAGCCCACTTTCTCCTGTTCTTCCTCCCGTGCAACATCTATCTAGTGCCAAAGACAGTCAAAAATCAAAGGCACTGCCGTTGATCCAAGGAGATTGTGACAAATGTAACAGATTATGATACTTTTCTCACAGAGAGTAACTGGATTAAAGGATTGATTTTTCTTTCTTGTCTTTTCCTTTCGCGCGCGCGCTCTCTCTCTCTCTCTCTCTCTCTCCTTTCCTCCTTTGTACTCTCAAAAAAGTCTGAGGTTGTGGAGGTGGAGATGCCATTCTTGAGCATGACTTGGATAGTTCAGAGAGGGAATGGTTTCTTTCAACACTAGACCAAAATATCATAATGTCTGAGGCAGAGCAGCAAATGCAGCCCTCCAAGTTAGAGGGTCTATGATAGTGATGCTGGGGGAAGAGCTAGTGTATTTGCCCCCTTTAATTTTGTTCTTCATGAGGGTGGGGAACCCAAGGCTCACATTCCCCTCATGTGAGAACAGGATACTGGACTAGATTGCCCTGGTCCAGCAGGCTCTTATGATGTTCTTATGCTGGTAGAGAGGGTCTGTGTCTGGGTTTCCCTTCCCTAGCTCTAAGTACTGACATAACACCCCAATGAGGCTAATGCATCAAGTGTCCATCAGCCACAACCCAACACTACTTTTCAGTTGCTGCTTTAAGCCACAGGTCACCCTTGGCTCTGTCACTGGTGCTGTAGCTCAAATCCTGAACCACCCTCCAAATCTCCTCGTCAAGTCAGAATGAGCAAAGTCCATATTTTGCCATCTTCCCCAACGTAAAAACCTTGAGTGGTGTGTCAGCAAGTGCTCTGCCATCAGTTCTTATAAGCCAAGCCCCTTCGTTAATTATAAGTACGCATTCTCAGCAAGGGAGTAATTCAGGCTGGCTATAATTCTGGTAAGATTTCAAGAAAAAGCACTTACATTACTAGAGGCTTTTCTTAGAACTCTTCCGTGAGTCAATGTTATTTTTTAAAATGGACTGGCAGGGAAGTGCGACTGTGTCCAGCAACCTTCCCAACACGGTACCCTCCAGCTGGGTTAAACTACAACTCCCATCAGGCTGGGAGTGATGGGGGTTGTAGTCCAAATCGGCTGGAGATCACCAGGTTGGGAAAGACTGGTGTAAAGCAACCTGGATAGCTCAGTTGGTTAGAGCGTGGTGCCGATAATGCAAAGGTTGCAGGTTCAGACCTTGTATGGGACAACTGCATATTCCTGCAGGGGGTAGACCAGATGGCCCTCGTGGTCCCTTCCAACTCTACATTTCTATGAATCACAGGAGGCTCTGCGATCTCGAGGTAGGATGTTTGTGTTCAGATTAAGCCTGAACCCAAATGTTCCCTGTTTGACTGCGGGGGCTGAAATGGCTGGAGACATTTCTGCAATTTGTGGAGGGCAGGGGTAACCCAACTCAGCGGAAGAAGTGCGTGTGCATTAGAAGTGAAAACCACTGGTTGCCTGAAGCTGTCTTTATCCTGCCATTCACACACAGTAATTAAGAAGTGCTGAGGAAGATGGTGCTATTGCACCAAGCTCTGCAGTGGCAACTAGAAATCATACTGACCCTGACTCTATGGAATGGGTGTGGATGGTTTGAGTGCCATGGTTATCCCACTGTGAGTGGGCAGGTATCACATGATAGGGGTGGACAGATGTGACTTAACTTCTCAGATGTTTCTTTTGCTGGTGAAAAATACTCGGAGTCGAGAGTGGATTTCATGCTCTTTATTCAGCCCATAGTGGTGAGGAGGAATGGAAGTTCCCCCACAATATCTGCTTTATATACATTATTTACACAATGGCCTGCACGTGATTGGCTAATTCCGGGATTCTCCTGTAGGCCAATCAGGTTGTGGATTCACTGATTAGTGATGGGGTGGCAAGGATTGCTCATGTAGCTGCAGTTCACACCCCCTTAAGTCACCTAGGAATGGCACAATGGAGCATTGTTTTCAGATAACTACAGGAGAGAGAGAAATGAACTACTTCAGGGAGAAGCTCTTCTTGACCCCTTAGGTCATGGGTGGAGAACCTGTGGCCACCCAGTTGTTGCTAGACTCCCAACAGTCCCAGCCAATGTGGCTAGTGGTCAGGGATGTTGGGAGTTGTAGTTCACCATCTCTAGGAATCTGCAGGTTCAGGGGAACTGTGGGGAAGCACCCTGGTTGGTTGGAGCCCTGCACCGCCAACTCCTCTGAAGGGCTCATCCATGCTTCCATTGGTACCATGATTTGCAGGATTTGTTGACGTTTGTAAACAGAGAATTTTCCCGGAGGAAGCAGTGGGACCAAAATAATAATAATAATAAAATAATAAAATTTCATTTATATCCCACCCTCCCCAGCCAAAGCCAGGCCCAGAGCGGCCAACAACAGCAAAATAAATACAACATTCTAAAATCATTTCATTATAAAATTAATTCAAATGAAATTAATGGCAACCAATGGGCTAGAGTTCTGTGAGGATTGCCAAAGGAGGGGGTCAGGCTGTGCCCTGGCCAAAGGCCTGGTGGAACAGATCTGTCTTGCAGGCTCTGCGGAAAGATGTCAAGTCCCGCAGGGCCCTAGTCTCTTGTGACAGAGCGTTCCACCAGATCGGGGCCACAGCTGAAAAAGTCTTGGCTCTGGTTGAGGCCAGTCTGACCTCCCTGTGGCCCGGAACCTCCAAGATGTTTTTGTTTGAAGACCGTAAGGTCCTCCGTGGGACATACCAGGAGAGGCGGTCCCGTAGGTACGAGGGTCCTAGGCCGTATAGGGCTTTAAAGGTTAAAAGCAGCACCTTAAACCTGATCTGGTACTCCACCGGGAGCCAGTGCAACTGGTATAGCACCAGGTGAATGTGATCTTGCAGCGAGGACCCCGTAAGGAGTCTCGCCGCAGCATTCTGCACCCGCTGGAGTTTCTGGGCTAGTCTCAAGGGCAGCCCACGGAGAGCGAGTTACAATAACAATCAACCCTGCTCAGACCTGTGCCTACAATCACAGACCTGTGCTTACAAATTGCAGCACAAACGGAAGCGTGAATAAGTCCTATCTCTAACTAATTAAGAACACCCACTGATTATGTCTTGCTTGAGGAAATTCAAACAGGGTGCTTCTCTAGAACTCTCGCCTTCACTGAGACTCGCAAAGCAGAGGCTGACTTCTCAGAGTTACAGACCAAGCAGGCATCTCTTGTAACAAAGAGGATGTTTTCAGCAGCGTCGCCATAGCAACAGTCAGATGTTGCTCCAACCCCCGGAATGAACTGAATGCATCATCATCAAGTTGGACCTGCAGTTGGATTCTTCCCACCTGGTACCTGAGATGCATAGATGGCCCACTTCACACCAAGAAAAATGAATCCATTAATATTTGGAAACGGGAACAGCCTATTAGAGAGGAATGGTGGTCTCTGCAGTTTTTCAGGTGTTGCTGATTCAGAGTCTAATTCAGGATAAATGCATTTAATCAAAGATAGCAGTGATGATTAAAGGTGCCTTGGAGGGCTCTCTGCCATGTCGCAGGAACATGGGAAGCGGCCTTATAGTGAGCCAAACTATGGATCATTGTTCCATCTAGATCAGGGTCGCGTACAGTAATTGACTATCGAGGATTTCAGACAGGGGTCTCTCCCAGCCATACTAAGCCATCTTTTCATCTTCCAGTTCTGAAAACATCACCCCCTCCTATTTTGCAGTCCCCTTTGTTTTCACCTTCACCCTCGTTCCCATTTTGCCTTCCTCCTTTTTGCAACCTGCTCTTGCACACAGACACATATAACCCCTGAGATCTCCCCACTGAATGCAGTTACTAACCCCCTTTTACGACAGCATTTCCAAAGTCACACAGAGCCCGTCCTGCCCCCCCCCCATTTTCACCTTCACCCTGCTTTAGATACCTCCTCCTCACAGGCTCACAGGGAGCACTAGATGGTTGTAATTCTTTTGTGATGCTAGCACCATCTGTCAGCGACCGCATGAACTACAGTGTGATGACAGACCAGTGCATAGAGAGAAATGAAAGATTCAGCACAGCTCTTCCCTGACCAGTCTGAAACCTGCTTGTGAAAGGACTGCCTTCAAACTAGAGGCAAACAAATCTCCCAATTTTCTCTGTTTCTCTTTCCCCCCCCCAAATTTTAAGTTCAGCTAATTCCTTTCCCACATCATTTTGCAATTTATTTTAAACTTTTTGTCGAAATTCATCAGCATTTTAATACACATTTTTTCTTTTAAATCTAGTTTTGGCTAATGCATACATTATTACAAGCCCCTTCCCGTAATACAATGAATTGTGTGCATGTTGTTTTTAATGATAAACACTTTCCCCCAATATAATTCATGTCCCTACCTTTTTTTAGTTGGAGAACTGTGTCAGAAAATTTAGAGAATTCAGTGACTTCTGAAGGGTAGCTGCATTTCAGTTTGCATATTGCTCTTGGAAGTGCAAATTGAACCAACTTTCTCTTCCACCCCGCCTTCATACATGTTGTGAATTTCCCAAATTTTCAGATTCACCATCTCAGTCTCTGGTCTCCCTTTGATATCTGTGTCATGCCCTCTTCGCTGTGTGCATTCCAGCTAGGGGTATTTTTTTCATTCCGGAAGGCTTTTATGATTAATTTCTGTATATGCTGACTTTGCTTGTCCTTAAAAAAATGTTGTTGTTTTTAATGATGTTTAATGCTTGGATCTTACGGTTGATGTTTTGTTTTTTGTTTTTGAGGCAGTTATCTATAAGCCACCTTGTGAGATATTCCCACCCCCCAAAGAGGCAGAAAAGAAATATGCACATAAATACATACAAATTTAAAATTAACTTAGCGGGGAAGTGGTTAGGATTGGTAGTTCAGTATTATAAAGTATTTTCTCTGTCCTGGTTCTGTTAATTATGTCCTTGCCAATGGGCATGTAAAGCTTACAGAAATTAGCACTTTTAAAAGTCTGTTCCTATACAGATTTCATTCTTTTCTTGAATGTTGTATTTTCATTAATTATCTGCGAAAGCTTTGACTTGTTTATGGATGCTAGGTAATGACCTCTAGTCTCCCTGGCATGCAGTTGTGGATGTTGTATGGGGCAAGGGCATCAGGTACTCTGGAACCTGAACTGAAAACCGCCTCTTTTGAATTTGGTACCCAGCCTGGGACTGAGTCTACTGGGTGTGTAGCATTAGCCCTTGCCATAGTTCTCTGTCAGGTAGCATGAGGACTTCTGGACTTCAGGGCAGGAACTTTGTGGTGATTTGCATCATTTGCCCACAGGGGGTCCTGGTTTGGACACCTAACATATCCAGTTATAGATTCAAGCAGTGAGTTGTGATAAATCCCTCTACTGGAAGACCAAACCACACAGTTGCATTACTCTGCTCTTAAGCGCAGGGTTTTGTTTTTTAACAAATAACACAGGTGACCTATCCAAATTAGGACCCTAGTATGAGGGTAGACTAGTGCTATCCCTTTGTCCTTGCTATAGGTCTCATCGAGGTCAATTTTTGCATTGACACAGTGTGTCCCATTGCAGTAAACAGTATGTTTATTGGCAATGCAAACTGTAGTTGCAGGGAGGGGCATGTCCCAGAGCCTGAGAAAAACAGCTGATATATTTATGGTGGGTTGAAAGTCCTTCCTGTGTATCACAGACACTTCCCAAGTTGCTACAAAGTCTAGCGCCTTAACCTCTCCTAAAATCACAATCTCATCTAGCAATAGCGGTTGCTTATCGTTCACGCCATTCATGTCCCCAAAGTCCCTGGATCCCCAACCTACTGGTTGAGAGCTTGCACCCTTGGCACTTATCACATATCATCTGCTTCAACGTAATTGATTGGCTTGTCAATACACATTATGTAAAATAGAGTAAGTTAGAAATAGACCGTGAGATGAGGAACGCACTCAGTGCATTCAGTCGAACAGCTGATGATTCCTACTTGGAGAACTGAGAAGAGGTGACAAGCAAATGTGCTTAAGAATGTGCTGTTGGATTAGGTGTGATGCTGTGTATTGAGGCAACCATGCACATATTGCGACCCACCCCATGTATTGTGACTAGCTAGGTACTTGATCCCCACCCATTTTTTTCCAGAGCCAGACAAGCAGCAAACAGAAGGTGGAGTGTTATGGAGGCTGGGGCAGGCCACTATACATCATAGAATCATGATGGATGGACTATGTGGATAATAGGTTGAGTAATCCTGCATCCAGGTGATTTTATTGATGGACAGATTGCATTTATATTCCACTTTTTTCTCCAAGGAGATCAAGGTGGTAAACATGGTTCTCCCCCTCCCTGTTTAATCCCTACAACAACCCGGTGAGGCTGAGAGGCAGTGACTGGCCCAACATCACCCAGTGAGCTTCATGGCCGAGTGGGGATTTGAACCCTGATCTCCTGGGTCCACGTCTAAGACTCCAACCACAATGGCATCCGTTTGTTTGATTTTACCTAGTTGGGGGCCAGGGTGTGAAGACTTCTGACTGTACATGCAGAGCTTTCTGTCCACTGCACCATCTTCGGGAGTGATGTATGTCTCTTACAGCAGGCAGGGGTTACCAACATAGTTCCCTTCAGAAGTCATTGGACTTCAACTCCCATCATCCTCCGCCAGCATGGTCAATGGTCCAGAATGATGAACATTGTAGTTCAGCAGCATCTGGAGGGCAACTTGCCTTCTGCCCCTGCTCTACAGGTATCTAAGCCTTTAGCTTGAATTTTTGACTTTCGCAGGCAAAGCACGCGATCACAGTGGGCATATCACATCCATAGATGCTCCCCTGTTGTGTGAGCAGGAAGTCAAGTGGCCACCAAAAGAGGGCATGAACTGACTTGTCTCTTTCTGGTTGCTGGTCACACCGAAAAAGCAAAGGGCAATCGCTGAGCCACTAGGGCCTTTCCAAATTTCAAAGCCAAGCTGCTCCAGCTTCTGCTTTGTGAACCATTAAATTGCACTGAAGTTGCATGCTTGTTCATTTCCCAGCAACTCAGCCCAGATCTCTTGCTTTTCCTGCTGTATTGATCCGCTTTTAATCTTTCTTAAGGTTCCAGCTGCCCATCTCCCTTCATTCTTACTACTTTTTGTTTTTAAAATGGCACATTAAAGAGCGGGAGAGAACGTAATACATAAACTCAGTTGTGAACTTGGGTGGTTAAGTGTCTTTCTATGGGGCCACCTAAAAATAAGATATTCTTGGAGGACTCCCAAGGCATGCAGAAATATGCAAAATTATAAATCAAAAGAAAAAAGGGGAGAGGAAAACTGGAAACTCAGGGAGGGAACTGAGGCAGGAAAAGGATGGTGGAGGTGGGCATGCAGTCTTCCCCTTCTGCCCCTTTCCTCCTGATATTGACACATGCAAGTTCCGCCTCCTGTTATGGAGCACATGCATTCAGTAATAAATGGGGTGATGGATGGAACACCTCTGCATCTCACAATGTTTGAATCCAATATTCTTCTAGGAAAATGTGAGCAAATGCCCATATTCCTCTTGGTTAAGATTTGGTAGAATCACCAAGGGCCAGAGAAAATTAGTTCAGGCCAGGCGTCAGATCTAGTCAACCAGCCATTGATTATCTATCATTGGCCTGATGTTGCACCCATATGAACATAAAAAGTGTATGTTGGAGGGACTTGGGAAGCTACCTGATACCGAGCCAGATTATTGATCCATCTAGCTCAGTGTCATCTACACCAGGCTTCCTCAACCTCAGCTCTCCAGATGTTCTGAGACTACAGGTCACATCATCCCTGGCCACTGGTCCTGCTAGCTAGGGATTATGGGAGTTGTAGGCCAAAAACATCTGGAGGGCTGAGGTTGAGGAAGCCTGACCTACACTGAGTGGCAGCGGCTCTCCAGGATTGCAGATGGGGGTCTCTCCTCCGCCCTATCTGGAGGTGCCAAGCTTTGAACCTGGGGCTTTCTACATGCAACCCTCTGAGCTGCACCCCTTCCCCCAAATGCAGAACAAGGAGCAAATGCAGAACAAGGACTACATGCAGTTCTTCCAGCATCATTAATGTTTGGGTGAGGAATTGTTCTCCTCACAAAAGGGAACAGCAGGTGGGATGAGGGGAGTCAGCTATTGAGATTCATACTGCAGGGACCAATTAAGTACTGGCAGGGAACTCAGGGGATGATGCAATAATTGCATTCCAAGTTTTAGATTTATGCTTCCCTGACTCTGTGTGGAATATCCACGTTCCCCAGCTGGCGAACAATTGTGTTGTAACTGCAACTATCAGTTTCCTGTGCTCATGTAATGTAGCATTCCTTATATAAAGACCGCTCTCATTAAGCCAGTTCCAAAGTCTGGTGCTTATCCCCTGTCCATGGTGCTGAAATGCCCAAGCCAGGCCACTGTGGCCTGTTGGGGGAATGAAAGACAGCTCACAACATGAGTGGTTGCAGGGAGAAAATCCCAGTACAGTCATACCTTGGGTTATAGATGCTTCAGGTTGCGTTTTTTTGGGTTACAGACTGCTGAAACCCGGAAGTACCGGAACAGGTTACTTCCGGGTTTTGGCAGTCACGCATGTGCAGAAACGCCAAATTGCAACCTGCGCGAGCTCAGACATGCAGACGCAGGTCGCGAACACTGCGGGTTGCGAACCTGCATCCCGCATGGATGACATTCGCAACCCGAGCGTCCACTGTAACACAATCATTGTTTTTCATCAACTAAATCTCTAAAAACTTGTTTGGGTATTGATTAAAACCTCATATATTGAACAACGCCGACGCAGGTGGTGCTGTGGGTTAAAGCCTCAGCGCCTAGGGCTTGCCGATCGAAAGGTCGGCGGTTCGAATCCCTGCGGCGGGGTGCGCTCCCGTCATTCGGTCCCAGCGCCTGCCAACCTAGCAGTTCGAAAGCACCTCCAGGTGCAAGTAGATAAATAGGGACCGCTTACCAGCGGGAAGGTAAACGGCGTTTCCGTGTGCGGCTCTGGCTCGCCAGAGCAGCGATGTCAGGCTGGCCACGTGACCCAGAAGTGTCTCCGGACAGCGCTGGCCCCTGGCCTCTTGAGTGAGATAGGCGCACAACCCCAGAGTCTGTCAAGACTGGCCCGTACGGGCAGGGGTACCTTTACCTTTATACTTATATTGAACAACTACTGTTCATTCCTAACATAGAAAATCTAATCATCTACCTACCTACCTACCTGTCAGAGGGGTGTGTGTGTGCAATTTAGACTAGAATTGCACTCAAGATTTGTACTATTGGGAATAATCTGGCATTGGTAAAGAGATCCATTAGATGAAGTCATCTATCTTCCCTGTTTATATCGTCCTGGGTTTTGAATAAGGCCTGTGTGGGAAGGAGCTTTTTAATTGCATCGTATAATTCATCTTGCACTCATTTGTGTATTTACATGTGCTTATTCACTAGGGAACAGCTAAAGTTTAATTGTCATTGCTTCCTAAGTAGCTGAGTAGGTGGATGCATACGGAGCTGGTAGTTTGTGCATATGGATTAGTCTCATGTCAGAACAGATTCCTTGCTGAGGAGACTGTACAGATTTATAGATTTGTCTTAATTGCTTGAATGAATGCTTCACATCTGTAGAACATGCATTTCAAGCAACCAAAGCAGTCTGCAAATGTTACCTTTGTAATCATAAAAAACAGCCCTGTATAGTAGGATAGCATTATTACTCTACTATTGCAGGTGGAGGGGTGGGTGCATGTGTGCCACAATAGCCCCTGTTCTTTTAAGTGAGTGGAGGTGAGATTTGCAACTGGGAATGAGATTACAGTACATTCACTTAGCCAAGATACTAGGGAAAGAACCATCACTCAGTGGAGGAGCATGCAGTTTGGTTATACAGGAGGTCCTGATTAAATCCTTAACATCTTCAGTTAAAAAGGTCAAGTAGAAGATATTGGAAAAGACCTCTCTGTCTGGTATCCTGGAGGGCTGCTACTGGTCAGAATCAAGTGGACAATACTGGGCTAACTGGATAAAAGTTACATTCAGGAATTGGGTTTATTGGTTTAGATTTCCTGGTTATACTAATAACATTGGTTTCTATGTTCCTTGTGCTGTATACTGCACTACCTGTTGCATTAAGGAACTGTAGGTTTTTGATCGATGTACTGTCATGCTAAATTTCACTTGCACCAATGGCTGTGGTCTTACACAACCATGGATATTATCAGACATGTTGCCACTCTTTATGCACATGTGCAATTCTGTTCCCCCATGACAGGAAGGAACTGTATGATGGATGTACTGTACACTGAAATACTGCCCCAAATTCTGTCCCATGGTTTTCTGGGTTAATGGGGATACAAATGGATTTTTTTCTGGAAGCAATTAACATGGAAATGAGAGCTAAACTTCCACTGGATTTTGTTCACTTTCCAGAAGTGGCTTTAACATTGTGTAAAAGATCACGTAGAATGTGAAAACGATCAGGTAAGGAAATGTTGGGGAGATAGAATAAAGTTCTGTCCGAATGCAGCTGAAGAGTCTGACCTGGTATAAGACAGTGTTCCAAGTTGCTCTAGCGTAGTTATTGTACTGAGTTAATTGTAAATTTACTCCACAATGTTTAGTCTGGGTTTCCTGAAAGAGCACATGCTTTAAAAGATGGGTGGGTGGGGTAGGGGGAATTTATTGGGACATCTTTATTACTTCTGTTCAGTTCTGAACTTCTTGCCCTACCCATTCCTGTGCTGGAATCATGACTCCTGAACTCTGTACCTGTTGCTGAGCCTATTTCATTACTTGCCTGAATAAGATCTCTTTCTTACTTACAAGAGTCTCTGTCTGCGTGTTTTGGGTGGGAGCCAGGATAAATGTGTAGATAGGACCAATAGATGGAAGAGCAGGCATGACGGGCGACAGTTTGCCCCCAAGGTTCTCAACGTTTGCAGAGGAAGGTTGTGCCGGGATGTGACCTCTGAAGCCCCACTGGAAGTGACAAATTTGCCACCACTTACTGCAGTGGGAAGTCGCTGTGAGTCGGGACTGACAGCATCAGTATGGCAAATACACATTTCATTACTTCTGGTCAGCTACCTACGGGATTTAATTTGCTAGTGTCACAGCTGGAGAGGCTGTTTCACACCTCCAGGGAAATTTGGCAAGACCTGCCTCCTAAACCAAATGATTGCATCTAGCCTCCTTCGCGGTTTATTATTACAGGCATGTCAAGCCCAAGTCATACCAAAGCCCTCAGAAAAGCTGGGAGCAGACAAAGACCCTCAATGTACCACTATCTGTTTGCTTTCTTTCCCTGCAGAAACACATCTCACAAAGATTTGAGGCCCAGCCTCCAAATAGAGTTAAGGCCAGAAGGGGTTTTGGACTACAAGTCCCATCATCCCGGACTCTTACCTATGCTGACTGGGGATGGGATGAAAGTTAGTCTGGGGAGCATCGGAGAGGATGCACTTGGCTGGGGAAAGCTGGTTTACACCTTCAGTTTCATGGAAATAAGTGGGGAAACCTAGAATATGCTATAAAATCTGTGTCCCTCCTCAACTCACTTTACTCTCATGCATTCTTTCGTTGTCGGTGCGCGGGGGATCTGAACCCCCCTAAACCACAAGAAAAGCCCTGCTGGGTCAGGTTAATGTTTCATCTACTCAGCATCCTGCTTTCATAGTAGCCGCCATGATGTCCATGGGAAGCTGCAAGCAGGACCCAAGCTCAATAACATTCTCCCCTCCGGTGGCTTCCAGCAACTGGTATTCACAACCATTACTGCTTCTGGCTGTACCCCCTATTGGCACATGAAGCAGAAAATAGTGTTACACAACACCCCAATCTCCACAAGTGGCACAGCATGACAAGGATGCCAGGCGCACTTTAGCTTGGGTTTTCCTTTGGAAATGAGGCTCTGCACAGTTGGTGGTGTCTTTATGATATGTGGTTTGTTTACACATATGTGCAACCTGAGAATATGATGGAGACTGCTCAGAGCATTCTTTTGCTTCTCCCATAGGCACAGAAGGCTTGGGTCCCAGAACAGAGAAATCAGCCCATGCTCTTTGTCTCTTTGTCACAGTCAGCCCATGTGGTGGTGTTCACCCCACTTCCTCTTCCTTGTATGTGAACCCAGTGAAACTATTCCCCTCTGGCATACATCATCCAAACTCAGTGCTCCCCCCCCTAAAAAAAATGTTTAAGGGTACTCTCATTTTGACTCAAGAAAATCACTGTTTTATAGTTCAAATCGGGGTGGGGGGTGGGGAATACAGTAAATGGACAAAGTACAAAGAACATGTATTACCTCACACATTAAACCCTTGCTTCCATCTGAGACTCGGGAAAGGAAATGAGGCTGCCATTGAGGGTAGTAATGGAACTGACAATTCACTGTGCTAGAGAAGAAAGTACAGTGGTACCTCAGGTTAAGAACTTAATTCGTTCTGGAGGTCCGTTCTTAACCTGAAACTGTTCTTAACCTGAGGTACCACTTTAGCTAAGGGGGCCTCTCACTGCTGCCGCACGATTTCTGTTCTCATCCTGAAGCAAAGTTCTTAACCGAGGTACTATTTCTGGGTTAGCAGAGTCTGTAACCTGAAGCGTCTGTAACCTGAAGCATCTGTAACCCAAGGTACCACTGTATTTTTTTTTATTAAAGAAAGTTTCTTCTCCTGCTGGATTCACAAAATGTTTAGGGGTACACGTACCCCTGCGTACCCCCAGAAAAAAGCACTGTCCAAACTGAAATCCTAAACCCTTATTTGTCTCTGCCCACTAACACACAGCTGGAGGAGGGGCTCCACCCCCTTTGATGTCTGCCATTGAACATCTCGATGGCTCATCATTTGATGGGATGCTAGCAGCCTTTGTTCCCCACTCAGCTAGCAACTGCCAGGCTGGCTTGGCTTGTTAACATAGGCTTAATCCAGGGGTCCAGTGTATGGCACAGTTTAACTCTTCAAACATTGATTAATTCCAACTTTTATTGGACCCAGGAATTTAGGGTGTGACTTGGACCCCACAAAGTCATAACAATAAATCAAGGATTGCTAGTGAGAGGTAGAGGCCTAGCGGACTATTTGCATTGCTGCCCATAACAGCCTTTTGTTGCTTTGAATACAAGAGAGGGTAAAAGAGAACTTGTGTTTGATGAGAAATATTTCATGAATGAGTAATAGATAGAGCTTGCACCTGGTTTCTGAGCAGACAGGTGATTCGTAAGAATGATCTCCAAGAAACCAATCAGGTAGGGGAAGCTTTTATTTGTGGCGGGGCAGTGAATGACTCATATTTGGTGCATTGTAGACAAACCTTTGTGAGCTTGCAATCTTTGTTGACTTATTTCTGGGGGTGGGGGTGGTGATAGTTAGACTGGTGAAAGATTTTCAGAACTCCTTGTGAAGAGACACCTAACTGGCTGGCTAACATCCTCACTTGCAAGAGCAAAGCCATTTCTGCTGTAGGAGCCGCAGAGCTAAGGCGTTTGAAGTTGCTCTCCTATGGACCATCAAAGGGCAAAGTGATTCAGAGGAGCTGGAAATATCACCTGGTGCTGACTTTTTGAGCAGGCAAGAGGTAGAGATCTAAGCATCGTCATGCCAATTAAATGAGGGGAAAGGGCTGGGAGAGATGCTGGAACTTTAAATGCGGTCCCTTTTTCCTTATAATTACAGGGCCACTGCTGCCTTGCCCTGGTGGCTAGCAGTGGTGGCATGCAGAACAATCATGTTGCCATGTTACCGGAAGCACCACAAAAACAATCAATGTCCAGAGCAGGGGTGGAGGAAGGGTGTGTGGTGGGGGCAGACTGCCCCGGATGTCTTCGCTGAGGGGGTGACATTGTTGGGATGCGTCCAAGGAAATGGGGGCAATTGGCAGGCGCCCAGCTGGCTCCAGCCCACCAGCCGGCAGCCGGGCGATCTCCGGTCCTTGGATCAGTATGTAACTGCGACTCGAGCTTCAGAACCCTTCAGAAACTGAGCACGCAAGCCAGCAGAGAGAAAACAACTCATCGCAACAGAAGGGCAGATAGAAGCTGTGTAAAGTGTATTTACAGGCATTTTATTCAGCATCAGGACAAAGGGAAAAACATGTCTTCTCCCCTTCGTGTCCAAGCAAGCAGCATAAGCAAAAGCTATACACACAACGGAAGTTCCCAACAAGCTGTGCTGGAAGGTAAACAGACATGTGGCATACAACAACTCCACACATCTGTTAAGGTGGAACGGAATATTGTAACAGACATTTGGTGCGTCGCCGCCCACGACCTCCAAGCCTACCCCGAGCTGTCGAGTGAAGGGGGGAGCTGCGCCGCTTTGCATATGCTCTGCCGCTGGTCCAGAGGTCCCCACATGCCTAGAAGCAGTGCTTCGAATGGCAAAACAAACTCTGCCAGTTTGTAGAAATGGCAAAATTGACGGCAATTATTAGAGGCCACTCAAATCAGAGAATAATTAGCGAGTGGGATGGAGTGAAGGTATACATGAAAAAATATGGTTCCGGAATTGAAATATTAATAGAGAATGTGTAAAACGTGCAGGGGTAAGCAATAAAATAATAACAGAATCAACTGAATAATTATTAAATTATAACAACACAACAAGATGGAAGAAGTAAAATATTGAGATCACACATGGGTGAAGGGGAGTGGGGGTATATAGGAACCTATAATATCATATATAATATAATTTGTGAATTGTGTTGTATTTACATATAGCAAAGGGAAGCCTAGAGCAACTAGATATATTTTAATTTAAGTAAACTATGTAATAGGGTTATGTTAGAAAATGAATAGGGGACGCGGGTGGCGCTGTGGGTAAAACTTCAGTGCCTAGGAATTGCTGATCGTATGGTCGGCGGTTCAAACCCCTGCGGCGGTGAGCTCCCATCTTTCGGTCCCAGCTCCTGCCCACCTAGCAGTTCAAAAGCACCCCTAAGTGCAAGTAGATAAAGAGGTACTGCTTTATAGCGGGAAGATAAACGGCGTTTCCGTGTGCTGCACTGGTGCTGGCTCGCCAGCTGCAGTTTCGTCACGCTGGCCACATGACCCGGAAGTGTCTTCGGACGGCGCCGGCTCATGGCCTCTAGAGCGAGATAAGCACGCAACCCTAGAGTCAGACACGACTGGCCCGTACGGGCAGGGGTACCTTTACCTTTACCTTTACTAGAAAATGAATATGGATTTTGAATTTGATATTTGTAATTTTTTTGGGTTTTGAAATAAATTTTAAAAAAATTAAAAAGAAGAAGCATCAGCAGTGTTCATGCCAGAGCATAATTTTCACCCCAAAGGAGGAAATGCCAAAATTGGGGGGGGGGGAGGGTTCCTCTCCCATCCTGATCCTCTCCTTCTTGATCTGACCATTAATAAAACCTTCCTAAGCATGATCCAGCTTCTCTGTTGGTGGCAGACAAAACAGCAGCACCTGCTGAGCGGCGTTTGCCAATACGTTTCTTTTGCTTATTCACTTGCAGAATGCGGCGCCTTTCCACGTGGCAGTGCGAGACGACAACTGCATCGCCGTTTCCCTCGAAGCAGCGGACGTGGTGAGCTCGTCCTCGGTGTACGTTGTCAAAATCACCGGCGAATCTAAGAACTATTTTTTCCAGTTTGACGAATTCAACAGCACTTTACCTGCTCCTGTGGTTTTCAATGCCTCGTACCATGGCCTTTATTACATAGTGACTCTGGTCGTGGTGAGCGCAAACATGGTTTCCAAGCCAGCGAGATCCATCACGGTGTTAACCAGTAAGTAACTTTTAAAAATCAAAGTGAACGCGTTTGAAACTTGGGCACTATGCCTTTTTGCAGTTTATTGGTGCCGGACATGGAGTGGAGAGAGGAGCCAGTGAAGTGCAGTGGTTTAAGTGATGGACCAGGGTTCAAATCCCCACACAGTCATGAAGTTCACAGGGATATCTTGGGTTGGTCACTGCCTCTCAGCCTGTCCTCCATCACAGGGTTGTTGTGGGGATTAAATGAGGAGGGGGAGAACCATATGTCCCCCCTTCAGCTTATTGGAGAAAAAGATGGAATATGAATGCAATCAATTAATAAGAGGCAGGCATCCCGAGAAGGAGAATTCACAGCACATCCTGAGAGCCAGCCACCATGAATATCGCAACTGAAATAATAGGCAGGCACGCCAGCAGACTGAACCTACCAGTCTGCCTTCCTCATGCCTCTACGTTTTCTGAATCCATGGCCATTCATGCGTTTGATGCTGTGTCTTTAGGGGTGTTGCTGCACTTCAGCTCCCATCAGTCCCAGCCAGGAGGGGCACCAGTCAGAGACATAGCTGTCAACCGTCCCTTATTTGGTGGGAAACTCCCTTATCCCAGCGCCGTGTCCCGCTGCTGTCCCTTATTGATGATGTCCCTTAAATTTCCTGGGTTTCAAAGGAAGCAGCTCCTCTCCCTCCCTCCCTGTCGGCCAGGGAGGAGGGAGGCTTCAACTGTGTTGCTTGGCTGTGTTGCTCACCCAATAAGGAGTCTAAGAACGATTGGGGGGTGGAGCTTGCATGCCTTGTGCCGATCAAATCGGCCGCGTTGCCTGGGGACTCGCTTTTGCTCAGCGCTTCCCAGCGGAGAGGTGACGATGGTTTTCCTTGCTGCATCCCCTTTGCCGGGTTGCTGCGCTGTGGGAACCACCGCTTGAGGCTTCGTTTGGCTGCTGGCTGGGCTTTCTACCTTTGGCTTGGAGGGGCTCAGAAGTTGAACATACCTGTGCTTGGAAAATCCCTTATTTTGGCTGCTGATCCCTTATTTTCAAGGCTGCTGGTCCCTTATTTTCAAATCTGTAAGTTGACAGCTATGGTCAGAGATGTAGTCCCTCAACATTGGTAGAACCACAGTTTAGCCACCCCTGGTTAGTGATCCATTTGGTCCCCACCCCCTGGACTGGGGTTGCTATTTACATACATAGATGCCAATGTCACCTTTCATCTCTAGGCAAAGAGGAGCTAGGGAATTCTGCTCTGGAGGGTAGGACCTGTGCCAATGACTTCAAGTTACAAGAAAGGAGATCGGACTTAACTTCAGGAAAAGCTTTCTGGCAGTAAGAGTTGTTCAACATGGGAACAGACTCCCTAGGGAGGTTGTAGACTCCCTTCCTTGGAGGTTTTTAAGCCGATGGTTGGGTGGCCATTTGTCATGGGTGCTTTGATTGAAATTCTGACACCCTTGGGTCTCTTCCAACATTATAATTCTATGATTCTGGGGCTGAGGCAGGATCACAGGGGTAACACAGTGCCTGGATTTGATTCCTCTTCCCTCCCCATCCCTTTCTCCTTGTGTGCCATGTGGTTTGTTTGTTTTTTTCAATCATAAGGCTGTGGGCAGGGACTGTTGTGTTTCAACTGATTGCATGTAAGTTCCTCCTGCTAGCCTTTTTTTCTGCTTAAGAGTACAAGCTCTCCAAATAAATAAATGAAATGAAATAAATAAGAAATGCCCCACCCCCTCAGTCTGGACCTGGATTCCCCCACATGCCTTCCTGCTATTTATTAAACAAAAGCCACGCGCCCTGGAGCCAAACATGTCTAGTTTGGCCCACAGATGGAGAGAAAGCGGTGACAGGAGTAGAAAAATCCTGGCGGAAGACGGTTTGAAAAGACACGAGGAATGAGAAGGGGAAAGCGGAAGGGTTTACCCAGTGTTCGCCGACACTCGGCGGTTAAAACACCACCTTCTTTATATTGCGATCCTTAATTACCATTGTTGTCAACGGCAACCCGTGCAGCAGTCGAAACTCGCCGCGCCATATGGCTTCCTGTCTGCTAAAGATCACTGGCGTATGGAGACCATATGAGAGCATATTGACAGAGCGCATGCCTAATTGTGGCTGGGCCTTACAGATTGGCGTGCCACTTCGATCCAGGCAGGCGTCGCGCTCCCAGCCCGTCCGCCGGCGTCGGCTGCCGTGGGACACAGCAAACGAGGCCCCCAAAGAGGCCTCACTCTGTGAAATAAGCATCACCGAAGCAATTGGTCCCTTAGTTGTCCTTTGACATTTCACCACAGTTCCTCAGGGCCTATTGATGTTTGCAGGAGAGCTGCTCATCACTGTCACATCCCTCTTCAGGGAAAGAGCGCACAAGTCTTCAGAACAATGGCTTGAATGTCAGCCTAATATGCATGAGGCTGGCGCTTTCCTGCTTAGGAGTCGCATGGGCATCTGGTACATGTTATCTTCAACTACCTTCACTATGGGTCGAGATAGATCCTGTTCACATTTTTCTTGGGTGTTGATGCTGGGTATGTGAAAATTTCTCAGAATAGAGTCATAGAAATGTAGAGTTGGAAGGGATCACGATTGTCATCTAGTAAAAACCCCCTGCAATACAGGAATCTTTTGCCCAAGGTGGGGCTAGAACCCACAAAGCTAAGATTAAGAGGTTTAGGCTGTCAGGAGGTCAGTCTGTTAAGCCTCGCCTGAAAAAGAGGGCGTGTCTCAACAATTAAAAGAGGGGAAAGAGGGCACAGGTTTGCATAACATCTGCCGGGGCTGATTTAATAATAACTATAATAATAATTTATTATTTATACCCCGCCCATCTGGCTGGGTTTCTCCAGCCAATCTGGGCGGCTTCCAACGGAATATTAAAATACAATAACCTATTAAACATTAAAAGCTTTTTTAAACAGGGCTGCCTTCAGATGTCTTCTAAAAGTCTGGTAGTTGTTCTCTTTGACATATGGTGGGACAGCATCCCACAGGGCGGGTGCCACTACCGAGAAGGCCCTCTGCCTGGTTCCCTGTAACTTGGCTTCTCGCAGTGAGGGAACTGCCAGAAGACCCTCGGTGCTGGACCTCAGTGTCCAGGCAGAATGATGGGGGTGGAGAGGCTCCTTCAGGTATACCGGACCGAGGCCATTTAGGACTTTAAAGGTCAGCACCAAGACTTTGAATTTCTACATACAGGTGCCCTTGTGGAAAGGATTAGTGCAACAGACGTAGGTTGCCGTGCCTCTCACGTTGGCAGGGGAGAGTGTGACCAGGTGACCTGAGGCTCTGCTCCATCTGCTGTGCAGGGGCTCGCTGTTGATGACAGGCAGTTCTGATGCCCTTACCTGCTCTCCCTTTTAAAAGGGTTATTTCTCTTTGAACTGGGCTCACACCAGACAGGCCTTCAAATGGTGGGCTCCCACAAGTAGAAGCTACAGGACTGCCCTAGCTGGCAGCCAGCTTGAGTGTTATGTTGCATAGTGAGAGGCAAGAGAGAGAGAGAATATGTGTTCTTTCCATCCCTCTTGCTTCTTGCTGAAGTCTCTGTCCCACCCCCAGGTTTCAATCAGCACTACAAAGCTCCTTTCCAGGCTGGCTGGTTCCCAGGAGAGAGGGAACACTCTTATTAGGGTCTGGGGAGACACTGTTCTATTTTGATCTCTCTCTCTCTCTCCCACCCCCCTGCCCATGTGCATATGAGGAACTCTAAGAAAATAAAATACCTAGGGAAAATTCCTCTATTTATTCCCAATAATTAAAATTTGACTAGGCACTGGATTCTTAATTATCCGCTCTCTCTGCAATGCCTTAGAGAGGTGGGGAAGCAATATTAGTGGAGCCTAACAGAAGTTGTGCTCAGAGCAATACCATAGCATACCTTCGCCAGTACCAAACCATTGGTTTAATGAAGACAACTTGCCATATAATAGTAATTTTTGGAAGTCCAGAGACCCATCCTTTGTCAATTAAAACACACAATAAAACACTCCAGTTGAAACAACCCGGTAATCAAATCAGGTTGGCAGGTTAAAAGAATGTCCTTGCAAATATCCCACGAGCTGTGGAATAATTTGTAGTAGCTTGGTAAAGATTTCTGGCATCTAGTGTTTCAGTGATAGCAAGAACAAAAAGGGTTATTGTTGTTGTTTTAAAAAAGAAGCACATTAGGTTAGGTATTCCTAACTCAAGTGTATAGTTGGACTTGCATATGCAGTTTCCCCTTGTGTGTGAATAATGAGATACAGTAGGTCATTGGATCTATTCGCCAATCCCCTAGTTCACCATTTTGCATTCAGCTCCACCTCATCTGTTATTTTGCACCTGCCTGCAGCTGGTGGATCTCAAGGTTCTCTGAAGAAACGAAGAACATTCAGCCAGCCTAAAGATTGCCCATGCAATTTTGGCTTCCATAAGGCAGTGCAAACCACTGTACTGTGTGCTCCAAAGTCTGCTCACTCCAAGTTCGTTGTGCATGAAGTCAAATGTGAGGGGACCCATCTCAGAGGCGGAGAATGGGCTTCAGCCGAAGAAGCCCCAGGTTCTGTCTCTGACATCTCTGGTTAAATGGGAGAGGCCCTTGCCTCACACCCTGGAGAACCACTGCCAGTCAGAGTAGGCATTATTGATCCAGGTAGACAACTCGCCTAACGAGGTATAAGACATCTTCCTCTGAGAGCATGGAGGTTGCAGCCTAGCCTGTGAATTGGCTTTAGGTACCAAGGAAGAAAATCCCCAGATTTATTTTTCTTTGAATGAAATCTGCAGCATGAATCTCGGCCAATTTTACTGATGCTTTCAAGATACTGTTTTCGTTTTTGGAAAGCAATTTAAAACTTTGCTACTAAAACAACATGCTTGCATCGTCACCCTTTCTCCATCTAGAGGCTTAGTTTTAAGGCAAGCCTAATAAGATAGCCAGGTCTGGGTCAGATCAATGCAATTTATTTCTTTTTTCTCTTTCGTTCTTTTCTTTTCCCCCTCCTCTCAGCTCTGTATCGATCTTGCTCCTTGTCACAGAGCTGATCACACCGAGAGAATAAAAATGATATGTTTATGAGAAGGGGAATAGCAGCCTGCTGTAAATACACTTCTTCCTCTCTTTGGGAAGAGTTGGAAAACAAATATATTCTTCAACTGGGATATTGACTGGAGCGAACCACCAGTGTGATGGAATGCATAGTGTTGGACACAGATTGCAAAGGTGGTTGCAAAGAGAATATGGCAGGCATGAGGAACCTGTGGCCCTCCAGATGTTGTTGGAGTCAACTACAACTCCCATCAGGCCTAATCAGGCCTAATCAGTATGGGCAGTGATCAGGGATGATGGGAGTTGGGGTCCAGTAACATCTGGAGGGCCACATGTCCACATCCTTGAGCTGTAGGATAACCCCCAGGTATGACTTCACCCATTCTTCCTTTAGTTGTTTAGTTGTTTAGTCATGTCCGACTCTTCGTGACCCCATGGACCAGAGCACGCCAGGCACTCCTGTCTTCCACTGCCTCCCACAGTTTGGTCAAACTCATGCTGGTAGCTTCAAGAACACTGTCCAACCATCTTGTCCTCTGTCGTCCCCTTCTCCTTGTGCCTTCCATCTTTCCCAACATCAGGGTCTTTTCCAGGGAGTCTTCTCTTCTCATGCGGTGGCCAAAGTATCGGAGCCTCAGCTTCACGATCTGTCCTTCCAGTGAGCACTCAGGGCTGATTTCCTTAAGAATGGAGAGGTTTGATCTTCTTGCAATCCATGGGACTCTCAAGAGTCTCCTCCAACACCATAATTCAAAAGCATCAATTCTTCGGCGATCAACTTTCTTTATGGTCCAGGTCTCACTTCCATACATCGCTACTGGGAAAACCATAGCTTTAACTATACGGACCTTTGTTGGTAAGGTGATGTCTCTGCTTTTTAAGACGCTGTCTAGGTTTGTCATTGCTTTTCTCCCAAGAAGCAGGTGTCTTTTAATTTCGTGACTGCTGTCGCCATCTGCAGTGATCATGGAGCCCAAGAAAATAAAATCTTTCACTGCCTCCATTTCTTCCCCTTCTATTTGCCAGGAGGTGATGGGCCCAGTGGCCATGATCTTAGTTTTTTTTGATGTTGAGCTTCAGCCCATATTTTGCACTCTCCTCTTTCACCCTCATTAAAAGGTTCTTTGATTCCTCCTCACTTTCTGCCATCAAGGTTGTGTCATTTGCATATCTGAGGTTGTTGATATTTCTTCCGGCAATCTTAATTCTGGCTAGGGATTCATCCAGCCCAGCCTTTTGCATGATGAATTCTGCACATGGAACTGAAGTGTTGGAAGGGACCCCCGTGCATTTATAAAGAAGCACACTTTCTCCTGGGTTGCAACACAACAACCACAACAAAACCAGGTCTAGCCTCCTTCTCTGATATTGGGGGTCTTACATCTGATGAAGTATGGTCCATTGGCTTGAAAACTGATGCCATTAAAGCAACCTTTCAGTGCCGCAAGGGTCTTGTTGCTTTTGCTGAAGCAGATTAACACGGCTGCTCTTCTGGAAATCGACCTTGAACAGTGAGTGCGTAGGGTACTTAGCTACTGAGATATTTCCAAAAGACGCAATGTTGAATGCAGCATCTCCAAATGCTATTCATTAATCCATGTTGATTTGCTGGCTGCAGCTAGAAAGAAAACAGAAGAAGGGAGAGCTTAATGATGCCTCCCACTTGATCTAATCATCACTTAATTAAATCAAAAGATCAGGGCCAAAATAAAATTGTAATAAAAATGAATACCAAGCTTGCATTCCTCATCTGATTTCTTCTGGGAAGAAGTAACAGGGTAATGCAATCGCTCAGTCTATAAACTTGCCGTAATTAGAAAATTGTAATGTGATTATGGCCTGAGAAGGCTTCATCAGGCAGAAAGTCATGAAGGATAGCTAAGTCCCATGTGCCTTCAGACCATAGTAGAGGCAAGATGAATCCAGGAGGAGTCCCAAGGCAGACCATCATGCCTGATCCTACCTAGAAAATTGTCTGAACCTAACCCTGTCCAAAGGTTTCACTGCATCGGTTACTTAATAATTTGCCTTTCCTCTGAAGACATCAAGGCAGTGTACGTGATTCATCCTGACCCAAATTTTATCCTCACAATGTCCCTGTGGGGTTTGTCAGGCTGAGGGAGTGCAGGCCCAAGTTTCACGGCTGGGTAGGGATATGCACCAGTTCTAGGGAAACACTCTAACCACTACACCATGCTGTCATTATGTTGCAAAATGTCAGTTGAAACATGGCTCTTGCAATTCACACCTCTGAATTTGGTAAATAATATGTACAAAGCTGCATTTATGAGGGGAAAGTGTGCAAAAACACATTAGGGGGAACTTGCTGTGTATATTAGACAAAATTGCAGACCGAAACATCAATATTAGGAGAGTTTTCATAAAGGCATTTGTTGTTGTTGCAAGCTATTGCGAAAATGTGGCAAACTGAATCCAAGACTGAAAATGTGAGAGGTGGTGATAAACTGAAATCGGCAGACTTCTCCATCCCTACCTGGTGTGATAGAACATTAGAGGCATTGGGGGAAATTATAATAGAGGCTCTCCCACATCCAGCTTCCTGGAACTCTTCTGAAAGCTGGGATGCCACATTTGAGAGATGTCCCATGGCAACATCAGGTGTGTGCCATGCTGGGGGGCACTGGGACCCGAAGAGCTGCCCAAGGGTGCCACATGCTGGTCACTGCAGGCAATGGAACAATTCACACATTTACCTTTTACACACTGAGAAATAAAGCAATTTATTTGCATGTACGACTAAGACCCCAAGTCACTGCAAAATATGCATCTCTTTCTAAAAGTATAACCTGATTATCCTGAGAACTAAAATGCATTCTCTCTCTCTCTCTTTCAGAACCTCTACCTGTAACCAGCGTTTCCATCTATGACTATAAACCATCACCAGAAACTGGGGTGCTGTTTGAGATCCAGTATCCAGAGAAGTACAATGTGTTCACCCGTGTGAATATAAGCTACTGGGAAGGGAAAGACTATCGGACCATGTTATATAAAGGTAGGTGGAATCTTAAACAATAGTAGTTG
The DNA here is from genome assembly GCF_964234715.1 of Podarcis melisellensis. NCBI lineage: Eukaryota > Metazoa > Chordata > Lepidosauria > Squamata > Lacertidae > Podarcis > Podarcis melisellensis. The sequence goes on from NC_138542.1 coordinate 60,335,943, forward strand.
AGGTCAGAGCCAAAAATGAGGAGACAGAACCAAAAGTGGGCAGGACAGCCCCTTTTTCTCTCAAGTCTCTTTTTGATACCTCTCCCTTGCTTCTCTGCCTCCCAGTTTTCCGCCGCTCACCAGACTGTCAGGAGAAGGACAGATTATTCTAGTTAGAAGTCTGAGCAGATCACTTGCAGGGGGCTTCCCCCTCCACCTTAGATCACTCCATCCTTCTGGTCTCCTCCTGAACATTTTCCCCTCCTGACCTTCTCTCCCTTTGGACTCCACCCAACCACAGGAAATTAGGTGTGATCCAAAAGTTCCCCACTTGGATATATCCAATTGTCTTCACATACAGAACAGTCTGGTAGTGCTGCCTGCCTACACCCTTCTCTGTTCTACCAACAACTCCCAGCCCTTTCTGTCCCTGGGCCCTGTATGCTGACCTTGTCTCAAACCTTTGGGCAAGTTAGAATGTTTATAGTCATTCCATAGCACCTCAGCAGCTGATCCAATGGCCAGGGAGATCTCCTTTCAATATGATGCAACACAAATACAGAAATATCTTTTTTTGCCCAGATACTCATCACCTACTGAAGGTGTAAAGTTCACATGAAGCTGGAAATAAGGGGCAATTCACAAGGCCAGCCATTTCATTAGTTGATTATCCTGTTGTGATGGCATTATTGCTTTATGTCAAGACCTGGGGGATAAAGTTCCTGCTAAGGGTGTCATTGAACAAATATTCCCCCTACAGACCATGCTTCTTACTACCTATTACATTAGCTCGATGATCAAGAACAGGCATAGGCAAACTCTGACCCTCCAGATGTTTGGGACTACAATTCCCATCATCCCTCGCTAACAGGACCAGTGGTGAGGGATAATGGGAATTGTAGTCCCAAACATCTGGAGGGCCGGAGTTTGCCTATGCCTGATCAAGAACATCCTTTGCATGCTGAAGGTCCCAGATTTAACCCCCAACATCTCTAGGTAGGGATTGTCCCCTGCCTGAAGCCCTGGAGAGCTGCAGCCAACCAGCATCAATGGTACTGAATAAGATGGGCCAATGGTCTGTCTCGGTGTAAGGCAACTTCCTATTTTCCTAAGCAAGAATCGTTTTCTGTCTTTTGTTCAGCTGAATAGCTGAAGAAGCTGGAATGTTACTATTAATTATTATGGGTCATTATTTGGGGGAGGCCTGGAGCTCTGTGATAGAGCATCTGCTGAATACAAAGAAGGACTCAGGATCATCCCCTGGTATCTCCAGGTAGGATGGAGAAAGACCTATATCCAAAACTGTGGAAAGCTGGTGCCAGTCAGTCCATAGGGAACACTGAAGTACGAAGCAGACAAGTCACCTAAATAGTAATTGCTGTGAATGGGGGGGGGGGAGTAAATTGCAGGCATGGGGGGCATTGATTCAGAATAGGACCATACCATGGTGCAGGGATTGGGGGCTTTAACAAAAGAAACCCCCACAATTTAGCATCTTTGGTTTGCTCCCTGCAAGTTTTGCCCCTTGGCGGTTTGTTAGGAATGAAAAAGCTTATATCTGTTCCTCGAAATGTTTTGTGTCACACCGTACATAATAATATACTAATAATTTATTATTTATACCCCGCCCATCTGGCTGGGTTTCCCCAGCCACTCTGGGCGGCTTCCAACAGCATATTAAAATACAATAACCTATTAAACATTAAAAGCTTCCCTAAACAGGGCTGCCTTCAGATGTCTTCTAAAAGTCTGGTAGTTGTTTGGTATGTTGCCACTTGCAATTCCTTTGCCTACTTTCGTGTTTATTTTCCTGGGTCTTGCTTCTAAGTACTTTTGACAGCCAGGAAGAAAAGAGTGGAGGCACGGAGTGGGGGCAGGAGTGTAGAAATGTTGTTGAGTGCACACAAATCCTGTATCTCTGAGACTGTGCCAAGCAATATCTGTCTCCTTAAGGCTGTGACGTCGGGTCTTCTGGCTCATGTAATCTGTGCCATTTATTCACCACCCTGCAGATTTCTTTAAAGGCAAAACCGTTTTCAATCACTGGCTGCCAGGAATATGTTACAGCAACATCACGTTTCAGCTGGTGTCTGAAGCGACGTTCAGCAAAAGCACCCTGGTGGAATACAGTGGGGTGAAACACGAAGCAAAGCAACACCGAACAGGTAGAACAAGTGGCTTCTGTATGTCGTGTGCACATTGTATCCGGATACAATTCATTGTCCCCATAAGCAGAAGCCTCTTCCTTTGGCCTGAGAGAAACCCTGCTGTGAACCTGTGCTTTAGAGGCCTCCCCAAGACCTGTACCCTATATGCCCGGGATGGGGCAGACAGATGCCATGGCCCTCTAATTGTTATTAGACTCCAACTCCCATCTGCCTTAGCCAGCATGGCCAATGGGGAGGGATGAGGGGAGTTGTAGTCTTGAGGACATGGGGGCTCCCCATAGCAGTGGCGTAGCATGGGGGTGCAGGGGGGGCCGGCCGCACCGGGCGCAACATCTGGGAGTTAGGGTTAGGGGGCTCAAATCCATGGGTTAGGGGGCGCAAATCCACGGGTTAGGGGGTGCAAATTACTTGCCTTGCCCCGGGTGCTGACAACCCACGCTACGCCACTGCCCCATAGCTAACCTGCAGTACAGGCCAAGCATGATCAAGGCATGATGGAGAACAGCAGCAACTGGGAAAAGATAGACATAATATTTTACAAGGACAGAAAGAAACATCATGGACAGAGTCATTGTCACACACAGGAAGAATAAGGATATAGTTTGAATGCTTCACCTGTACGTTTGTACAGTGGTACCTCAGGTTAAGTACTTAATTCGTTCCGGAGGTCCGTTCTTAACCTGAAACTGTTCTTAACCTGAAGCACCACTTTAGCTAATGGGGCCTCCTGCTGCTGCCACGCCGCCGGAGCACAATTTCTGTTCTCATCCTGAAGCAAAGTTCTTAACCCGAGGTACTATTTCTGGGTTAGCAGAGTCTGTAACCTGAAGCGTATGTAGCCTGAAGCATATGTAACCTGAGGTACCACTGTAAATCATTTAATGTGTCAATACGAATGGAAGTTGTTAATATTGTAGTTGTTGTATAACATTTGAACACCTCTTTGTTAAAGTATTGAGAAGGGAAAGGCAGGTCAGGCAGTTTAAGGGAATTTGAGTTAATTTGGAATTTATCTGCTATTTTGTGTGTGTGCCTTATCTATGTTCATGATAATCATAGGGCAGTAGTTCCCAACCGTTTTAGTATGGCGAACCACAAGTCCATATTTACCTGGTATGGTGACCCATTAATTTATTATCCCATGAATTTTGGACTATAGGTCTTGGGCAGCTACTGATTGTGTGCATTTGAACTACAAATTTGCTTGTTTTATAATCATTACTTGAGGCATCCAAGGGGAAAAAAAACTGTTTAATGCCCCTATTAATGTGGAATTCATTAAAATATGTATAGTACTTACCAAGTTATTCAGAGTTTTGCTCCTGGGAATGTAAGCACACCATCTGATTGCAGGCTATTTGAAGTTCACTTATAAAGCTTTGTGACCCAAAGTACTTGTGGGTTGGAATGCACAGGTTGAGAAACACTGATCTAGGAAATGAAAATTGATGATTATTATCTATCATTGTATTTTATGCATGATACGCAAATGGGAAAAAGTGTTCTATCTTTTCCAGTTCCCTACCCACCTCGAAACATTTCTGTGCGTATCTTACATATGAACTTCAATGAGAACTGGGAGGAGCAGAGTGGAAGTTTCCCCGAAGAGCCATTCTTGGGGACACAGAAGACAATGCAACAGGACAAAGCCACCCAGATTCTGGATGATCTCCCTGAGCTCCCAACTGCGAACACTTCCTATACGTGGCCTGATTACCGCTACAATAGCAGCGACTACGAAACCACGCCTCAGCCTGACTGGTGGATTAACGAGCCCGACTCCCCAGAGAATGAAGACGAGTTTGTCAACGCGATCCCAAGAGATTATGAGAGCGTCAACCCCACTGAGGAGTTTGGGAGCCCTACGCCGGAGCCTTCCTCGTTCCTCCCAGTGAAAATGGTGCTGAGTTGGCTCCCTCCCAAACCGCCCACGGCGTTTGATGGCTTCCATATTAACATTGAGAGAGAAGGTAAAAGGTCACACGGCGCTGTTGAGAATCATGGCACCAAGGTTGGCGTTGAAACCTGGTATCATTGGGCCCTAACAGGTCTCTTAGTTGTTGCCTGGCCTGGCCTTTCTCTCACCTATCCTTTAATTGTTTTCTGGGCTGGCATTCCCAAATAGTACTACAGTGGTACCTTGGGTTAAGAACTTAATTCATTCTGGAGATCCGTTCTTAACCTGACACTGTTCTTAACCTGAGGTACTACTTTAGCTAATGGGGCCTCCCGCTGCCACCATGCAATTTCTGTTCTCATCCTGAAGCAAAGTTCTTAACCCGAGGTACTATTTCTGGATTAGCGGAGTCTGTAACCTGAAGTGTCTGTAACCCGAGGTACCACTGTGAGGCGGGATGAAGCAGCTGCCTCAGGTGGTGTGAACAAAAGAGGTGGTTCCCCGCGGGAACCATACCCCCTCATCCTGCCACCAAAGCCACTCAGGTAAGGGAGGTTTTGGCGGCAACAGAGCAGCACAGCTTTCCTTTGCTCAGCTTTGCCACCTGTCTCCCCCAACCTCAGCTAGTGCTGAGTCTTGCTGAGTTGGAAAGGGGCTCCTTAAGGAAAAGTGCTTTCTGGAGCCCCCACCCCAATAACGTGGCAAGGCTTTGCAAGGGGCCTCCATCATGGAGGTGGCAGGGGGTGTTTTGCCTCAGTTGCTGAAATGTCTCTAGATATAGTTTGGCCTAGCATCCAGCATGAGTTTGACCAAACTGCGGGAGGCAGTGGAGGACAGAGGTGCCTGGCGTTCTCTGGTCCATGGGGTCACGAAGAGTCGGACACGACTAAACGACTAAACAACAACAACAACAAGCATCCATTTGATTCCTCCCAAGACCCATATGTGGTGTTTCACCATAGCATTGTGGGAAATTAATGGCTCGAACCAGCAGCCCAGGGCTGCTCAGAATGATTCTGTTGCCACCTCCCACCCATCAGTCTAGCCTGCCAGGCCCACTGCAAGAGAAGAGGGTCCACCAAGAGACATCTTGCAAAAAACCCCTTCAACCTGCAGGGTAGCAAAAGCACTGAGCAGCTTCAGAGCTAGCCTCGGATTTTTGTGGGCCTCACGGGCACACCTGCCATTGCTTCGCTCACTCCAGGTGGCCTCTGAAAAGAACAAGAGGAAGCTCCAGAGACATTGCAGAAGCCTCTCCTGAACTCTTCTTCTGCCTCAGTTGTGTTGCTTTTCACTTTCATGCTTTCATGAACCCGTTCCTTGATGACTAGCACCACTCGAAGAGATTTGTCCCATTTTTTAATATATCCCTTTGCTCCCATGCATCCACTCCAGCCGTTCATAACCCTCTCGAGTAATGTTACAAGATGGTAGACAAAGTATATAAATAAAATTTTATTTATTTAATTATTATTATGTTACCAGAATTAATCCATTCCTTCAGCCCTGCGTTAGGCACTGGGACATAATTCAGTTACCTCTGTCACTAGAAACCCTATCAGATTCCAGCTAATTCACACCTCTTCTCTTGATTTAGAGAACTTCACAGAATTCCTGACTGTTGGCGAGGACATTCATGAATTTGCCACGGATTTGAAAGAACCAGGGAAATACACAATATCTGTTACAACATTCAGCTCTTCTGGTTCATGTGAAGTTCGGGAAAGCCAATCTGCCAAAACACTCAGTTTTTATATTAGTAAGTCTACACATAGTTATATAATATACATCAGTATCTGCAATAGTATATTTGGTCGGTACTTAAGTTAATCGATGCTAAATGTTACTTCTCCTTTGCCTTCTTTAAATCTGATTCTTACTGTTTTGGATGCTTCCTCAAGCCGGTTCCTCAGTTGAAGGTTCTGAGAGCTGTAAAGACCAGGTTCATCTTCTTTTGGATGAGAGAGTGCTAGGGACCTTAAGGCAAGGATGGATTACCTGTGGCCCTCCAGATGTTGTTAAACTCCAGTTCCCATCACCCCAGGCAGCATGGCCAAAGTCAGGGATGATGGGAGTTGTAGTCCAGGAATTTATGGAGGCCCACCTGCCCCCACCCCACTTTAAGGCATCAATGTCACATTTAGATTCTTCTCAATAAATGTATGCAGATGTGATGGACTGACAAGCACAAAACTTTCTACCGCTTGTTCAGTTTTCAAGCATGCATGTGAAGAATCTTAGGCATACTTTTTTAAGGCAGTGGTTTGGATCCAGAATAACACTGGTGCTCAGTTAGTGGGGAGGACCAGCCTTTGAAGGTGATTTCTCCTTGTTTCTGGTGATGCTTTAGGTCCCACAGGGGAATTGATAGAAGAGCTCACTGAGAAACCTCAGAACGTCATAGCAACAGTGCTGACCTCTACCACGGCCTCGTTGTCCTGGACCACTTCACAGGAGACCACCAGCACTAGCACCATCATATCTGTCGTGTCCTTGACATGCCAGAAACAGAAGGAAAGTCAAAGGCTTGAAAAGCATTATTGCTCAGAGGTAAGCACCTAGGACTTGCCGATCGCATGGTCGGCGGTTCGAATCCTCGCGGCAGGGTGAGCTACCGTCATTCAGTCCCAGCTCCTGCCCACCTAGCAGTTTGAAAGCTCCCTTAAGTGCAAGTAGATAAATAGGGACCGCTTTATAGCGGGAAGGTAAACGGTGTTTCTGTGTGCTGCACTGGTGCAGGCTTGCCAGAGCAGCTTCGTCATATTGGCCACGTGACCCGGAAGTGTCTCCGGACAGCACTGGCCCCCGGCCTCTTAAGCGAGATGGGCGCGCAAGCCCAGAGTCGGTCACGACTGGCCTGTACGGGCAGGGGTACCTTTACCTTTAAGAGGAAGAAAACTCCATTTTCCAGGCCGTCACTGAGTTGCAGGTGGGACTGAACTGCATATTGCAAATTCGGGTTTGCACAGCTAATGTGGATTTGGCATTCTTGTGCAACAAAGAATCGGGTTATTTGTGGTAAGGAAAGTGTCAGGAGTGTGCAGTGGAAACAACTGCTTGACCAGCATTGCATAGCATCCAGACATAGGAGGCTTCCTTATATGGAGTTGCACTGTTATTCCTACTAGTTTGGTACTCTCTTGAATGACTGGCAGCCATTCTCCAGGGTTTCAGGCAGGAGACATTCCCAGCTGTGCCTGGAGATGCTGGGCATAGAACCTGCAACCTTCTGCATCCCAAGCAGATGCTCTGCCACTAAGCTATGGCACTTCCCTTAACCTCCCCACAATGAAATCAGGACAAATGCTCCTCCCAGCACATGTGGCACAAAGAAATCAGGATGAATGCTCAGTAAAGGAGGCCATCAGGGTGACCATGGGCATGGAGGATATGGGCACAGTGAAGAAAACATGGCTGTGTTTCTTGGGCTGCTTGAGCTTGACTCAGAGGGTATTTCAGAGAGACTTCAGTGACATTTGTTTCGCTGTGAAGAAACCAGTGGCACTTCAGTATATATCAGAGGATCAGTAAATCTAACTGAACACCGGGGAACTTTCTTCTGAGTAAACATGCACAGGAAAGCACTGTACGGCTACATTCCCAAGCACACTCAACCAGGGAGAAAGTGCTATTGAATGCAATGGAACTTACATCTGAGTGAATAGGTGATTGGTTGTACAGTGGATGCTCAGGTTGCAAACATGATATGTGCAGGATGCGCGTTCTCAACCTGCATCTGCATGTCTGCGCATACACGGGTTGCAATACTGCACTTTTGCGCATGCGTGACCGCTGAAACCTGGAAGTAACCTGTTCCAGTACTTCTGGGTTTCAGCAGTCCGTAATCTGAAAAAACACAACCTGAAGCTGCTGTAATCCAAGCTATGACTGTACTGTCAATCCAGCCCTACCATCAGGCAGCAGATTCTGAGTGGCATGAAAAGGCAGAAGTGTTCTATAATTTATCTTTGTATTTTCACAGCTGGGGTGGCATGAAGCTTTACCTTACATGCCAAAGTTAACATGGCTGGCCTTGGCTACTTTGCACCTTGATTCTGAGCAGGGAGGGGGCGCCATTTTCTGCTCTGCCTCAGGCAGCAAAAGGTCTTGAGCTGGCCCTGATGCTCAACATGCCTTCCTTTCCTTACACATGCTCTGTCTCATTTCTACAGGTGAATACAAGCAGCAGCTTTATCGAAAACCTGGTTCCTGGCGCTCAGTACCAAGTTGTGATTTACTTACAGAAGGGACCGCTGGTTGGGCCTCCTTCCGATCCTGTGACATTTGCCATTGGTAATGGGATACCTCTGCATATCTCTGTTGTTTTGGTTGCTTGAAACCAGATGTTTTAGGCAGAAGAATTATTGGTAGAAGAACGAGTGTGGTGCTGCTTCTGTAGAAGCCTGCAAGGCCCATGTGTTGAGTTAAACATTGGCTTTGTCTGTACATCACAGAAAGCCATAAGTAACGCTTTCACAGGAATGCACCATTTCTGGCCACTTTGCTCCTCGCTCCTCACACTGGGAGAGAACAAACCACCATATTTGTCTTAGCATTGCATTTGGATTAGGGATTATAGTTTGTTTCCTCCCAGGGCAAGCAAGAGGAAAACTATGATAGCTATGGATCCATAGCTTGCTGATTATGGTTTGTTGGAGCACAACAAACCATAATCTATGCTTCAGTTTTAATTCTAAACCAAGGACTGTAGCATGTTTTCTTCATGTTCTACTGGGAAGGAGAGAGTCCGGATAAACCTGCTCACCAGTAACCCATTTATTCCCTTATACCTGTAGCTGGTGGCGAATGAGACCAAGGGTGTGCCTTATTTACCCAAGACATTGGCTTGGCCCCTGTTTGATCACATGTATAGTACTGTATGCCTCACCTCAGATTTTTGCATGATGACTACCGTATTTTTCGCTCTATAGGACGCAATTTTCCCCCTCCAAAAATGAAGGGGAAATGTGTGTGCGTCCTATGGAGCGAATGCAGGCTCCCTGGCTTCAGCGATAGCAAGGCAAAGCCTCCGAAGCCTGCGCTACAGAGGCTTCGCGTTGCTTCCGCTGAAGCCAGGAGAGTCTGCTCTTTGAGGCTGGCGGTGGGGAAAGCAGCGCTTCCCCCATCGCCAGCCCCAGAGGATGGGGGGCAGCAGGAAGGCGCGCGACGCCTTCCCGCTACTCTCCAACCCGGCTTTGAGGCTGGCGGTGGGGAAAGCAGCGCTTCCCCCATTGCCAGCCCCAGAGGATGGGGGGCAGCAGGAAGGCGCGACGGCTTTGCTGGCTTTTCCAGGAGGTGGGGGAATTCCCCCACCTCGCAGAAAAGCCTGCAAGAGCCGCGCAGCCTTTAAAGAGCGCGCAGCTCTTTGGGGCTTTTGCCCAAGGAGGGAGAAGGGACTGACTGGCCGTTTCAGTCCCTTCTCCCTCCTGGTCGAAAAGCCCGCAGGAGTCAAGTGGGGCTCCTGTGGGCTTTTGCGGGAGGTGGGGGAATTCCGCCACCTCCCGCAAAAGCAGGGAGAAGGTCTTGGAGTAGCGCACAGGCTGCGTGCAACCTGTCCACTGCTCCCAGAGCTGCGGGGGGGGGGGATCATATTTTTTCCTTGATTTCCCCCCCCCCCCTGAAAACTAGGTGCGTCCTATGGTCCGGTGCGTCCAATCGTGCGAAAAATACGGTAAATAGCTCTTGTGGATGAGGTGGGAACGAGGTGACCCACCTCTAGCAGAAACTCTATGTGCTGAATTGCAAAGGTATTAATAGCTTTCCATGTCTGTTTTACAGTGCCAACTGGGATAAGGGATTTAACACTTTACCCTTTGGGCCCTACTGCTGTGGTCCTCAGCTGGAACAGGCCTCTTCTGGGTGTTTTCCGGAAATACATTGTAGAAATGTTTTATTTCAACCCGTCAACAATGACCTCGGAGTGGACAACGTACTACGAAATAGCAGCAACCGTCTCCTTAACGTCATCAGTGGTAAAGCAGACTTGGATGCTGTAAATGTCTCTCTCACATGTTCATGCCCAAACTTCATCGTTCACACACAGAGAAAAACAAAATTATTCTAAAACAATATCCTTTCTAAATGCAGCTTCATGTAAATACAGTCACTATGCTTAACAACAGAACTACATTCGACTACTTTAATCTGTGGAACTGGCACTATTACAAGAGGCACATAATGCTCATTCCACACTGGTAATAAATCAACATTTTAGTGTGGCAGCACCTACACTTTGAAACCCCCAACCTATTGACATCAAGCAGTTGCCTTCATTGTAATATTTTGCCTGCTTAAAACATGTTTTTTGAGGGGCAAGCATATCCAGAGACTTAGAAATTACATGGGTTTCATTTCATTTTAGCTACTGTTGATTTTAATCTTCTTCTGAATATTTCAAAATACCAGTTTTAACTGTTTTTTATCCATGATATTTTATATTGTTGTAAAACTCTTGCCTTTTTTATGACGGGGCGAGCTCCTGTTGCTTGCTCCCAGCTCCTGCCAACCTAGCAGTTTGGAAGAACGCCAAAAAGTACAAGTAGATAAATAGGTACCGCTCCAGCGGGAAGGTAAATGGCGTTTCCATGTGCTGCTCTGGTTTCTGTGTTCCGTTGTGCCAGAAGTGGCTTAGTCATGCTGGCCACATGAACCAGAAAAACTGTCTGTGGACAAATGCCAGCACCCTTGGCCTGTAAAGCGAGATGAGTGCCGCAACCCCAGAGTCATCTGCAACTGGACTTAACTATCAGGGGTCCTTTACCTTTACCTTTTTAAATAAATGCGTACAGCAATTCAATGCCAAACACTCTGTAGGCAGTCATAGGTATTCTAGGTCCAATCCAGAACGTAGCCTTAACGTCGCTTTCAGATCCCACTTTTTCAGGAGCTAATTCTCTTTCTTCCATGCCTCTTCTTGTTTGCACATCTTTCAGAGAATAGGAAACCTTCTGCCTGCCTGGTATTACAACTTTCGGGTCACCATGGTGACATGGGGAGTCCCAGAACTGAGCTGTTGTGACAGTTCCACCATCAGCTTCATAACAGGTGAATAGAGCTTTGGAGAACCTTTCACAGGTTGTGTGTGTGGTTTTGCTCTTGAATATAAGACACTGTGGAGGCTGCTGGCCTCTAGATGGAGATGGATTACAATTGCCACCATCCCTGACTGCTGGCTATGTTGGCTGGAGCTGGTGAGAATTTGAATCCAAAAAGCAGGTTAGGGAAGGCTGGTCTAGTGGGTAAGAGTATTGGATTAGGATCTTTGATAATAGGAAGAAACCATTGGGCCTGCAAACCACTGTAGAACTTTCTTAAATCTGCAGTGACATCTGATGTTTCACCAAGCATTGCTTTAATGGTTTTTTTTAAGTTGGCAGCAACAGGGACTAGAACCTTGATTATATTTTTTAATACGAAAAAAGGAGAGGATAGGCCCTTTCAAGATGCAGAGTTTTGCCATCAGTTCCAAATTCTGTACTTTCATTGTGAAATTGTAGCACATTGAGGATTTCAGGATTATAATCTAAGTATGGACCAGTGTGGCTTGCAACAAGATACTGCAGTACTAAGTGCTCTTGTTCAGAGTGCCTGCCTGCCAGCCAGCCAGCCAGCCATGTCCTTTTCCGGGAGACCTCATTCCATTCTCCGGTTTTCTGTTCCCACACCCCAGCAGTCAACCAGCATTCTGTGGCCACTGAGCATGCTGAGTTTTCACTGAGTTGTTTTGGAATATTGCCCACTCCCGCGGCTTAGATTCCTTTAATGTCTGCAAACTTTCATTTCCCCTGCTTCCCTGTCATGTGTAGGTGGTACTGTTATGGCTACATAAGGATCCACACTAGGAACATGGGTTTGCTGTTGTATATCTAATTGTGAAATGCTTTGCAGCCTCAAATTAGGTGCAAATGATGATGATGCACTGTTTTTCCTTCTGATAGCTCCAGTATCTCCTGAAATCACTTCAGTTGAATATTTCAATAACCTTCTCTATGTCAGCTGGATCTATGGTGATGACAACACAGACCTTTCGCATTCTCGAATGTTGCACTGGATGGTTATTGCAGAAGGAAAGAAAAAGATAAAAAAGAGTGTAAGCTTAAACACCTTGTACTTCCTTTGGGTTTCGCATGCAGAGAGGCACAATGTCATGGATTTTTTAAAAAAGCAAAACAAAAACTTGTTATGGGGCAGTGGGGGGGTTTGCACCTACAACGGCCCTCGCACAGCACTTTGCAAGCACCAGAAACCAGCTGATTGTTTGCAAGCTGTCGGGGCTTGCAACAATGATCGTTTTATCGTTGGGACTTGTTAGAGTTGATGCAAATGGAATCCCTGTTCTGGACCTTGTGCTCTCCATCACAGGAAAGAGTCCCCAAAAGTATTACTGCAAACTGTCTTAAACTAGTTACAAAATAAATGTTGCAGAAATACAAAGTAACACATTGCTCTTAAACAAACTAACAATGCGGTCCAGTCTTCTTTAAGTCCTTAATACAGTGGTACCTCGGGTTAAGTACTTAATTCATTCTGGAGGTCTGTTCTTAACCTGAAACTGTTCTTAACCTGAAACACCACTTTAGCTAATGGGGCCTCCTGCTGCTGCCACGCCGCCAGAGCACAATTTCTGTTCTCATCCTGAAGCAAAGTTCTTAACCCGAGGTAATATTACTGGGTTAGTGGAGTCTGTAACCTGAAGCGTATGTAACCTGAAGCATATGTAACCTGAGGTACCACTGTATAGTCTAAGAACATTCCTGCTTCCAGAGAGATATCCTATACAAGCAACTTGTTTGTTCAGCTATATAGCTGCAAATATAATTTTTAAAGTGCATTTTATAAGAGTTCTCAGCAACGAGTCATTACTTAGTACACACACCAAAACGGAAATCTCCAGCCTCTCCTTATTTCAGCATTTATCTAAAGCTGAACCTTCTGCCTAATGCAAACTTCTCTTTGCAAACGCTAATCTTTATGTAAGTTTTAAACTTCAGTGCATATAAACATTATATGTTATGCACATTAAATCTATAGGGCTCTCCTTGCACAGAGCTTGGTAAACCCCCTAAAATCAGCTGATCATTGGTGCTTGCAGAGGGCAGTGCAAAAATAGATTCCTCTGGCATTATTGTGGCAATGGATGATTGGCAGGTGGGCACTCCTGCCTACTTGTCAGACTTGACCTACAGGTTTGGGGGAGATAAGGATCTGTCCTGCCAGCTGGGTCCAGTTCCAGACGAACTGGGATAGAACAACCACTGAATCATGCTCCCACCCACTTGGTAACAGGGTTCAAAGTAATTTCAGTCTCTTCTGCTGTGGTGTCACCGCCTATGTGGAGGCGCTATTTCACCCACTGACCATTTTAGGTGACGCGAAACGTCATGAGCGCCGTGCTCAACCTGCCACCCGGGGACATCTACAATCTCTCGGTCACTGCTTGCACCGAAACAGGAAGCAACACATCTGCGCTTCAGCTTGTGAAAGTTGGTAAGTTATTCCCTAGGGGAATGGGCTGCAATTTCGTGAAAGCAAAATATTGCCAAAGACCCAGGAGGCGGTAAAACTGAGAACACCACAGACAACGGAACTGCCTGTTTTGTGCAGTTAACATGAACTGTCGAAAGAGTAGCACTGACCACTAGGTGTTCTATTTTAAGTCTCTTAATAAAAGTAGACAGGGTTAGATACTAGTTTCTTGGCTTCAGTGATAAGATAAGTAAATCAGGGGTCACCCCTGGACCATGTAGGATGAGGCCCAGAGAGCTGCTAATGGGGGAGGGGGAATCACTCAAAGTTGGACAGAGCTTTGCCTAATCTGGAGTGGTTCCTCCCTACAGGTCCCTCCCAACTCAACAATTCTATAATGCTATGATTCTCCAGCAAACCTCTGCAGGCCCACCTAGCCTTGTTCATGGGAGGTGTGGGGCGGCGGCTCCTGAACTTCCAGAGAAGAAGTCTTTCAGGGGAAACAAGTGGCTGGGGGCAGGGATGGAAAAACCTCCTTCTGCTCATTTATTTTAGAATCCAAGCCATTAGGTTCTTTAAGAGAGAGAGAGAGAGAGAGAGAGAGAGTTAACTTGGTCCACATTATCTAACAAAGCAAAGTAAAGCACAGATGCAAGCAAATTTAAATTAACAATTTGGCGAGGGCCATTTTGGTTTTAAGAAAGTACTAGGAGCAGAACAAAGTCACCTTTGCAATTCAGATTTTAATAGCAAGAGGACTAGAGATTTAGGTTTATATGTAGAAAGTCTCTCTCTCTCTCTCTCTCTCTCTCTGTGTGTGTGTGAGAGAGAGAGAGAGAGAGAGAGAGAGAGAGAGAGAGGGAGAGAGGGAGAGAATTAATCTTATATCCCATCCTTCCTCTTCAAAGTAAGAACTTTATATGCCACACTTCCTCCCTTCAGATGTGTATAGACCACTGGATAATTCAGTTGGTTAGAGTGTGGTGCTGATAACACCAATGTTACTAGTTTGATCTCCATATGGGGCAGCTGCATATTATTGCATTGCAGGGAGCTGGAATAGATGAAAACCAGGGTCCCTTCCAGCTCAAAAATCTTAATTCATGTGTGTGTGTGTGTGTGTGTGTTTAATATAGCCCAGAAAAAGGCTAGGCAGCCTTGACTGAAAAAAAAAGCCAGGTATATTTCAGAAAGCAAGAAAAAAATTATAAGGGCAGAAGAATACTATGCAATAATGCAAAACCCCGGAAGCTATATTTAGAGTAAATTATATTGAACAAAGAGCCAGAATTAGTAATAGAGTCTGTCATGGATGCCCACCGCCGCCTACACTGTTTAATACATTTATAAAGGATGCAATTAATAAAATGGAACAAGTACCACAGCCCAGCATTAAAGTAAAGGGAAGGAAATGGGTATGTTTTGCTGATGTAGCAGTAATGGCAGACATAGCACTAATGGAAATATTATTATTATTTTAAGATATGGAAGTGCTAAATACAATGAAGTCAGGTTTTTTGAACTCCAGCTGAAAATGAACAAAGAAAGATTTGAGAGATAGGTCAGAACCTGTCATGGCCCAGCCCAGATAAGGAAGGCTTGTGCCTGATAGTTAACTTTTTGTTGGGAAGAGAAACACCAGCAGCAGCTTCCATGGGGCTCCAGATGCACCTTATTGCATGCTTCTAGCTTCTAGGCAGCTGTCCACAGGTCTGGGCTCGATGAAGCAGCTGCAGCAACAGTGAGACCCTACCTCTCTGCCGGCATATAAACCCTCCTCTGGCAGGTTGCATGCCCACAACCTGAAGACTTTTCCTGCACAGAAGTCATCATTATTCTTATTAACTTTGAGAAATTGCTTGTCAAAATCTCCTTAAAATAATAACCCCAAGGAGGGCGGATATCAACATGAGGAAAAACCAACTATATGAACTTTCAAACGTAAAAGCAAAAAAATGACACCAACTTTTTCCTTGGGAAATGATATATTTCTGAATATGACAGACTTTTGAACAGTCAAAGGTTGTGTGTCTTAATGATCTTCCTTAAATATGGCACACAGTCTCATTTTGACCATCTCAGACTCACAGCAATCTTAGGGTCAGACAAGCCAAGAAGAGAAATGTGTGGTTCTAGCTCCACAAAATAACAGCTTCCGGAACCCTCTGTCAAAAGTTGTGCAAATAACATTTATCTTCCTAAAGGTGCACACACACACACGCCAGTTAAGACTCGACTGAAAAAAGGAAATGAAGCAATAACTGAAAATAGGGAAGAGGGAGCAGCCCGCTACTTAAGGGTGTTTCTGTTTAAAAATTGCCTGTTTGCTGCTGACAGAGCTTTGGGAAAAGTAAAAAAAAAACATCTCTGTGGAACCACTAGAGAGCTGGTTCTTCAACTGGTTCTGCCTGCCACATCTTCCCGTTGGATTTGTAAGATACTTTGAAGTTACTTTCCTCCTGTCCCCAGACCCAGCTCCTCCGAGGTCACTTTTTGCTGTGAATAAGACCCAGACGTCTGTGACTCTCCTGTGGGTGGAAGAGGGAGTCGCTGATTTCTTTGAAGTCTTCTGCCAGCAGGCTGGTTTGAGCCAAGACACAAAGATCCAGGTATGTGTTTTCTTCTTCGGGGATGTTCAACCTCCTCTTGTATCTCGATGGCAAAGATTTGAGAATCCATTTTGTCCCCCACAGGTATGTTATCTTCTCCTATGTAAGACTCTGACAAATAACCAACATGGTAGTTCTCAATTCAATAGTGCAACCCCAGTTTCTGCTGATTTAATGAACGAAAGCTATCCTACATGAGTCCTTTTCAGGTGCTGAGATCCACATGTTCAGGGAATCCATCAAGTGGGATGGGGAACAGGACAGTCCCTCTGGCCACACTCTTAGCTTTAAGAGAGTCAGGCTTTAAAAGAAGATTGGGCAGGTTCACTGGGGAATCATGCTATCTGTGGCTCCTCGCCACGAAGACTATATTCTACAACTTCTGAATACCAGTTGCTGGAAAACACCAGTAGGGAGAGTGTTGTTGGACTCAGAATCTGCTTGGGGGCTTCCATTAGGCATCTGATCTGCCACTGTAGGTCTTTGGCCTGAACCAGCAGGCTCTTTTTATGTATCTGAATTCAGTTCAATCAGGAATTGTGTACTATCAGAACTCCTGCTCACATGAGAGCCTCTACTGCAATACAGCTGTTGGTCACAATTTCACATGTTCAACTCAGTGTGTGACTCGCACTGTGGCCAGAGGGGTGTGTCAATGTCTGTGCCAGTGTGACTCACTAGAGAACACCCTCCCCCTTCTGCATGCTCCTTGAACTCATGGTGGAGAACACCTGAAAGGGATATAGTTTTGATACTTTTCTGATTCCCTCATTATACTAGCACATCAGGACCAAGGTTGCTTCACAACATGAATGTGTCCTTAGCTAGGAGTCCCATCAACTGACATTTTCATTTGCCCATTCAATTTGCCTCCCAGCAATTAATCAATGAAAAGGTAATTCCATAATGTGCAACGTCCAGCCCTATTTGTTATATTTAAATAGCTTTGCATGTTTTCAAAACTGCAACACAGATGCCTCCTAACGGGAGGGTGTGATTTTCCTGAAGTGCGACGTAGTTTGGGGATGACCAAATGCAAAGGAAAATGGGGCTCTTTAGTGCAGAAGGGGGAACTGGAATAGATGCATCTTCTTATGCAAGCGTAAGAAAGGGTGCTCCAAAATGTAATTCTCTCTTACATCTAGGAACCAAGGAAGCTACCATATACTGAGTCAAACCATTGGCCCATTTCGCTCAGTATGATTGGCAGGGGCTCTTCAGAGGTTCAGAGAGGGTTGCAGGGCAGCTGCTCTGCCACTGAGCTACAGCCCTTCCTTGCCCACAGCTCTTCTAAACAACTACTCAAGATATGATGTTGCGGACTCCAGCTCCCATCAGCACTAGCTGTCATTGCTTTTGGTGAGGGATGATAGGAGTTGTAGTCCAAAACTTCCACAGGGAGCAACTTTGATGACACCTGCGCTATAGGGTGCCCGTTTACATATCACCAAAAAGGGGGGCACCTATTTGCATAAAATTGAATGTGTTGATGCATATGAACAGTTGCAAGCTTGGGTATAATTGCTATAATTTAAAGACAAATGCCATATATCTCACCACAGTGGCAAAGGCTGTGACCAGGTGAGCTGTGTACCTGTTGCTTCTGCTGGCAAAGTGCTCATGGTCGATGGGTTTCTTTGAGAGCCTTCTTGCTCTCCCTTCTTGAGGCTGTTTTTATCCTTAAACACAACTTGAAGTGGAGAGCCTGCAAAAGGAAGGATTCCTTCAAATAGAGGACTCCTTCAAATAGAGGACTGTCCTTTAACAGCCCTTCAGGTAGATGAAGGTCCTCTATAAAGCACGACACTTAGCCACTAGTACCCAGAAAGACAATCCTTTAGTATTTTCGTATCCACCAGTTTGGGAATCTGCAGCAAACACAATTCATTAGGAAGGAAGCTCTTCCATTTTTTTCAATTTCTCTGGTTCTGTTACAAAGGGGAAAGCCCAAGGGTTTTCCCCCATGGGAGTTCTGGCTTTGAATGTAAAAGGGAAAGCCAGCAATAATATGTCAGGGGGGGGACAAGAAAGTTAAAACTAGTTTGCACCCTTCATTAGAACACTGCTTCTTGTTTTCTTGGTCATATCCACACTGTGCATTGAAAGCACATGACTTCCCCCAAAGACTCAGTTCCTAACCTGGTGTGTGGTAGAATTAAGGCATTGTTTTCTTTATTTCAATAATTGAATTATAGAGGTGTTGGTGGTGGGGAATCCAACAACAACAACAACAACAACAACAACAACAACAACAACAACATATTATTTATACCCCGCCCATCTGGCCAGGTTTCCCCAGCCACTCTGGGCAGCTTCCAACAAAATATTAAAATACAGTAGTCCATCAAACATTAAAAGCTTTCCTAAACAGGGCTGCCTTCAGATGTCTTCTAAAAATCTGGTAGTTGTTCTCTTTGACATCTAGTGGGAGGGCGTTCCACAGGGTGGATGCCACTACCGAGAAGGCCCTCTGCCTGCTTCCCTGTAACCTCACTTCTCGCAGTGAGGGAACCACCAGAAGACGCTCAGCACTGGACCTCAGTTTCCGGGTAGAACAATGGGGGTGGAGACGCTCCTTCAGGTATACTGGACCGAGGCCATTTAGGGCTTTAAAGGTCAGCACCAACACTTTGAATTGTGCTCAGAAGTGTACTGGGAGCCAACATAGGCTGCAAAGAAAGGATGAAAACACATTAATCATCTTTTTGTTGATATACTTTTATGATATACTTTGTTTCTGCTCTGGTATAAAATAATTGTATTTCCACAAAGGTCAGTAAAAACGAAAGCACACCCAAGATTCTGGGTGGTATGAAAAGGTAGACAATGGTCATCTGTTGATGATCTTCCTGAGGTTTTTCTCCTGTTGTATCATCACAATTTTCGGTTTCCATCTCTCTACACTGCTTGAACCTTCTAAAGGTGCATTCAGATGAGGGGAATGTTGTGTTAGTTTTTCTGTTTGTAACGCTGTCATGTTCCTTTCACACTGCAGTTGTGTTATGGAACTGTGGCTTGTTGGCTGATATATTGGCAGGTCACGCCAAATTTCATTCACTCCCGTGGGTGTGGTGTGGCATGAGAGCAAACACCAGTGGACAACACTGCTGCTGTTCTACCCTGTGTGCTTCTGTTCCCCCATGATTCCCCCATAAACACAGCAGGAGAGAACAGCATGCTGGGAAGGCGCCCCAAATTATGACTTTACTTCTGCAATTTTGGGGGTTTATGGGCTCGCAAAGGGATTATGTCTGGAGCCAATTAACATGGAAATGAGCCATAAACTTCCACTAGATTCCGCTAGATTTGTGGCTTTTAAATCCTGTGAAAGCTCAAATATAACGTGGAAAGTAACAGGTAGGGGAATATCTGAATGCAGCCTCAGAGGCCTCTGTTAAAGGAAAGACTTTGCCTCATCTGCTTGCTTCATCTAGGCCTAGGGCAGCATCTCTTGCCTTTGCCACGTGCTGGCATGAGTCACGTCACTGTTTCAGAGCTGGTTACAAAGCCAGGAAGAAACAAAAAGGGTCAGGGAGTTACTATGACGAAACTGTTGATTTGTGCTTGTGTCATGATTTGGTTTTATCGCCTTCCTGCACGGCATGCTGTGGTCAGGAACAGAAGAGCTAAATTCCACATTTGTCTCTGTCACATGCTACAGCCTTCCCAGGACTGTACTGCTTGAGAATGCTTTGTTGCTGCCCCACACTGCTGCTATCCATAACTGCAGTTTAGCGAGTTGTTGTGCTGCTGTTTTTAAGGGTGACAATATTTGTCGGATTTGATATGTTCTTTTAATCTCATTTGTTTTTCTTGCAAACACTTTGCATCTTGTGCAAAGGCCAGGATATAAGTTATCCAAAATGAGGATGGTGTGGTTTTCCATGCAAAGCGGGAGTTTCAACACTCACAAACCTATTCTTTAAGCAGGACAGTGTTGGCTGGCCACCACAATCTCTTATGGCAGGAATCCCACAGTTTAGCCACGTGTGAAGAAATGCTTGCTTTTGCCCTACTTGAATCATCCAGTGTTCAGCTTCATCGGATCACCCGGACTTCTAGTATTTTAAGACAGTGAGAAAAACTTCTCCCTGTCCACTTTGATGTAAAAAATTGGGTTTTGGCTTTTGCTGCCCAACTCTGAGTCCCCTAAGTCGATGATCAGTCAGAGAAGAATGGGTGGAGGCAGGATCCAGTGGAAAGCAAGGCAGATATTTATTTAGTTTCCTCACCTCCTTCCAAGGTGAATGGGACCTTGAACAAAAGTGTGCAATCACCTTTAAAGACTTTTGACATTGCCCAACCCCCTTAGCCAAAGACCACCCCAAAATCATCATACATACCTCAAAGGAGGCCATCTGCCCCAGAAATCCTGTCTGCTAGAATACCTGATAATGGTTGTTGATTGCATTAACCTGGGCAGCCTGGCCATTCTTTTGTAATGGGTTAATAATTTAGCTCCTGAATCCAAGTCACAGGCTCACCCTATTCATATACAAATTCTCCCTTAAGACAGGATTTGTAAGCGAAAAGACAATGGGAAGGCTTTCCCTACTCGCCTCCCTAACTGCAGAGGAATATTTGAGGTCATTGGGAGAGTCAAAATTGCTTCAGGGTTGCTTTCCTGTACTATTTCAGACACATGGTTCATATATTTAGATATGTGTGTATTTATGAATATTTATTCTATATTTAAAATTCTTAAAACAACTTTCTCCACACTTTCATTTTATACACCTTATCATGTCCACTGTTACTTGCTCCCCCCCTCCCCAAACTAAGAAGCCCCAAACATTGCACCCTCTCCTCTTAGAGGATTTCATGCACGTCTACTCAGAATCCCCCCCCCATTTCAAATCCTTTATTATTTTATTCGCATAATATACATTCTTTACAACAAACAACTCCAAAATAAATCATATGTAACAAAACCATAAATCTCATGTTTTCATTTACACTGATCTCCTCTCCGATACCTTTACTTGATATTTCTTGCTGCTATCCTTATAGAATCTTTATGAAAATTAAAATCTCTTAAATCCTATACAAATCTTTACAAATTTCAATTAATCCCTTCACCTCCTTCCCTCACAGCCCAGTCCTTCCCTCCACCCGTGTGTCATCTTCTTTACCTACTATTATTTTTGTTATTGTTGCGTTAATCACTTTATTTGTTATTCCATCCTTAATATATTATTATCCTATCTCCTTGTGCCTTTTAAACTTCTGCATATTAAAAGGAGCAAGGTGATAGGATAATAATATACTAAGGATGGAATAACAGATAAAGTGTTTTCTGCTGCTCCAGAGAAGCGGACACGGAGCAATGGATCCAAACTACAAGAAAGGAGATTCCACCTAAACATTAGGAAGAACTTCCTGACAGTAAGAGCTGTTTGACAGTGGAATTTGCTTCCAAGGAGTGTGGTGGAGTCTCCTTCTTTGGAGGTCTTTAAGCAGAGGCTTGACAACCATATGTCAGGAGTGCTCTGATGGTGTTTCCTGCTTGGCAGGGGGTTGGACTCGATGGCCCTTGTGGTCTCTGCCAACTCTATGATTCTATGAATAACGCAACAATAACAATGTCTACTCAGAATTAAGGCCCTCAGCGTTCAATGGGGCTTGCTTTCTGGTAAGCCACCTGGCATCTGTCATGAATGTTCAGTTGAGATTCCTGCACTGCAGGGGGGTGGGACTGCATGGCCCTTGGGGTCTTCTCCAGTTATATGTTTCTAAGCACATACAGGAGTTTAGCCTGCATTTACTTGCGGTGGTGGGGAAGGCATATAATAATCGGAGTGATCACTAACCACAAACTCTTTCCTTGCCTCCCCCCTACATTTAGGAGCCTGTTACGGTCTCTTCGCATGTAGTGACCATCTCCAGCCTCCTGCCTGCCACGTCCTACAACTGCAGTGTGACCACCTTCAGCCACAACAGTCCCAGCATCCCCACCTTCATTGCTGTCTCCACAATGGGTGAGCTGAATTCCTTTGATTCTTCACTCACCTCACCCATTTCTCTCTCCCCACCCCCAAAAAAGGCGACCATAGGGCAAGGACCTGTGGAAAATACCCCCAAAATGGTTTTCAGAAGATTTCTACATTGCAAAGGGTTAGACTTGATGACCCTTGTGGTCCCTCCAAGTCTAAGATTGAGATGTGGCAGAAGAACATATTAGGCAAAATGTACATTCCTAAGCATTGAGTTATTAGTCAGATGCTACCTTTTGGAGTAGCATTAATGGGCATGAAATTGTCAGTTGTTGAGCTTATTCTTACATTTTGCCCGTCAGGGGGCTGAGAGTACACCATTTGCATTTTTTGGTCAATTGTCCATCATTTTTTGTCACTATATGCCTTTTTTAAAGGACCCCTGTAGTCATTGTGGAAGTGTTCTCTGAGAAACTATTATAAGCAGAAATAATTCAGGATTGTTGTCTTTTCCTTATCGTGTCTTGGTATTGTTCCTTAACCTGGCTCCTCCTCCTTGCATTTCAGTTACGGAGATGAATCCCAACGTGGTGGTCATCTCTGTCCTAGCCATCTTGAGCATCCTTTTGATAGGTCTGCTGCTGGTCACTCTTGTGGTCCTTCGGAGAAAACACCTGCAAATGGCCAGGTAGGTCAGCTTTGACTTCTAATGCCAGAGATGGAGCAACCATGTGCCATGCTGAGCTAGGAGCTTGGGCCACTGCATATTGCTTACACAATGAGTAGTGATGACCACTAACTGGGCTGTCTGTCTTTTAAAGAGGATTGGACAAATTCATGGAGAATTTCCCCCAAAGCTCAGTGGCTTCTAGCAATGATGCTGATGTTTGACCTCCACCTTGGAGGCAGTATGCCTCTGGATTCCAGGAGAGGGCTCTTGTGCTCAGATCCTGCTTTAGGGCTTCCCACAGGCATTTGGTTGGCCACTGTGAGAACAGAATGCTGGACTAGATGGACCATTGGCCTGGTTCAGCAAGACTCTTCTAATGTTCTTACGAGATCCATAATTTATATTATGATGAACCATGTTCTATGAGGAGCTCAATAGGATTGTAACTCAATGAGAGAGCATCTGCTAGGCATGCAGAATTTCAGTCCCCAGCAACTCCAGGTTGTGCACCTCTTGGGGGTGAAGTCAAATCGCTGTGTTAGCAGTATGCAAGTGACCTCCCTGGGACGCAAGCCTGAGCAGTGTGTATCTCCCAGTGTATCTCCATGCACACTGGGCTGCCCAGACAAGCTAGGCAGTTTGTGTGGAGACCTCCAGTCTTGCGGTTGGAATGTCTAGGTTCAGAAGACCTCAGATTGCACATTTGGACTGGGCTGCACTTGACACAGGCAGAAGAGAATTGGATGAGCTGACCTCCTAGGGCTCCTTTCAAATCTAAAATTCTATGATTCTGTATGGATGCACCACAGCTAAACCAGTTATTCTCCTCCAATATGTTCATCTCTTAAGTGATAAGCAACAAGTGGTTCCCTTACTTACATGTATCCAAATGAATTAACTAATAAGCAGTTGGTGATTCCATGCGCCACTGCAGCAACCTTGTTTGCAAGACCTTCACCACCCCTGAAACTCCCACCCTTTGTCCAAGGACTGTCCTCATCCCGGTTGCCAAGTTAATCCCATCACTGATTCATTCTGCAAACATCTATCAATGAAACCCTTGCAGAAGGATTAAGACTCCCTATTTCCTTACAATTTCCATGCACACTGTACATAAAAATAATTTCCTCTTTCCTTTCAAGGTTAACAAGGTATGTAATTGCATTTCAAAGCATCACTTTGAGAGAGAGAAAAGGGGGGTGTTAATTGGTTCTCCCGCAGACATGGTGTTTTATTAAATGGGATGTATTTGATGTACTGTACACATTTTAGGTGAAACATGTGCACTTGGAATAGCAGAGCTCTTTTAAATTGGATTATGTCTGCTTGGCTCTTATTTATAGCTACAGCTGTTCTCCAGGTGATGCTCACCATCTTTTTCTGTTCCCTGACCTGGCAATAAATGCAATACTCCTCCTTGAGTTTGCTCACCGGTACAAATGCAGATGCTACAGAACAGAGGAGAAATATTGCCGGCTACCAAAGGTTGCAATCAGATCTGCTGACTCTTAATTGTTCTGTTAACCAATTTTGCAATTGCTGGGGAGGGAAGGCTAGAGCAGCACGGCGACACCCAGTTCTCAGTTCAGGATGTGGCTTCCTAAACTTTGGTCTCCAGCTGTTTTGGACTGCAATCCCCATCATCCCTGGTCCTGCTAGCTAGGGAGTATGGGAGTTGTAGTCGAAAAACAGCTGGGGGCCCACGTTTGGGAAACCCTCTACCATGAAGGGGAAGAACTTGAGAGATTCTCTGATCTCTCTCGCTCTGTCTGGTTTGATTCTTAACCATGCTTAGTCAGAAGTCAGCCTCGCTGTGTCCACTGGGGGTGTATTTTCATCATGGACAAATTTATTGATCTAGTAAGAAGGAGGGAAGGAAAAGGCAGATCCAGGACAGATTAAAGATAGTGAGAGAGACAGAGGCCGATCTACCAATAATCACTTGAGATCTTCTTCCAATACCAGGGAATGTGGAGCTGGAACCTTTGTGAACTTTGCTTCATTGGAGAGAGATGGAAAACTGCCATATAACTGGTAAGCGATGCCCAAAGTTTTATTACAGCTACTGTTACATTTGCCTGGATACTTGATGTGTATTGAGTTTTGGGTTTTTTTGGCCCTAACTCTAAATAATGTTTGCTGTGAGATAGATATTGCAATTCAAACGTTAACAGTTGGATCCCACATTTTAAATAGGACGTACATTTTATATTATTTATTCATCTGTATGATTTTTACCCCATTCTTTCCCCAAAATAAATAAAAATAAATAAAACAAATCTTGAAAAAGATTGTTTTAAAAAAACTTAGTTCTCCAAGGTGCTACTGGACAATTTTTTTTATTTTTTTTTTGGAAGCAGGAGGTCACCAGTCCCTTTATTTGCAGTCACATCACCTCTGGGAAGCAGCCCTAGAACAGGGGGCCCCTTTTCAGACAAAATGTTCATTTCCCTCCCCCACAGCCTTCCAGAGACCACATGGCACTGAAAACAGCTATTTATTCATTATCTAAATAAATTTTCGTACCGCCTTTCAAGAACAACATTCTTCCCAAGGCTATCCATACAACAAAACGGTACAGTACACCTATAGCACTCCTTCCCCGTCCTCTTTGACCTTTTAAGCATTGCATTTCATTTGATTGAGGTCGTGCCTTTCAACCTTAGCTATTTCCACTGAGAAACTGCAGTGCTCAAGCATCTGGTTATGTGAGTCAGGGAAGACAAATGCTGCTTTTTCCTCCCCTGGACATACAATCTCCCATAGCAATAAAGAGTCCAGAAAATCTGGTCAATGAATCTGCAATGAGTTCTGCAATGAGAAAAATGCTTAAGGGATCATCAGTTAATGCTCTTGTTCACCCACAAGCCTGGTGTCTCCCATATGATAATCAAGGGGATTGGACTAGATGGCCCTTGGTACCTCTTCTGTCTTTCTATAAATATTGGCCGAGAGAGAGAGAGAGAGCAAGCAAGGCAGAGAGACCTGGGTGGCTTTCTCTTCAAGGACTTATTAATTTAAAACATATTTAGACCCACAGATACCTTTGGAAGTTTCCTCCAAGTCTTTCAGCCAGTACAAAGTAAATGCGCTTAGGGTCGTGTCATGAAATCCGAAACATGTCTATTGAGATGCTTCCTCCTTCTTCTCAGTTTGTAAATACCTGCTGCTAGCTACCGCTTCTCTGAAATCCAGAATCCTAGGCAAGGACTGTAGCTCAGTGATAGAACACCTGCTTTGCATGCAGAAGGTTCTCCAAGTTCAATCCCTGGCATATCCAGGGAGAGCTGGGAGTGTCCTCTGTTCCATTGAGCGTCCATCTCGGCTGTGAACAGTGGGACTGTTGTGGCGTCCAGTCCGCTTCCACTGTGCCAACCTGCTTCTCCCAGCTACAGCAGAGTATCTTGGTAAAGGGACCCCTGACCATTAGGTCCAGTCGCGGACAACTCTGGGGTTGCGGCACTCATCTCACTTTATTGGCTGAGGGACAGCTTCCGGGTCATGTTGCCAGCTTGACTAAGCTGCTTCTGGCGAACCAGAGCAGCGCACGGAAACACCGTTTACCTTCCTGCCGGAACGGTACCTATTTATCTACTTGCACTTTGAGGTGCCTTTGACCTGCTAGGTTGGCAGGAGCAGGGACCAAGCAATGGGAACTCACCCCGTCACAGGGATTCGAACTGCCGACCTTCTGATCGGCAAGTCCTAGGCTCTGTGGTTTAACCCACAGCGCCACCCGCATCCCTATATTATATTAATTACATTACATTACATTATATTATATACTGTCTCATCTCCTATTCTGGATTGTGAGTGGCCTCGGGCAGTTACTGATGCTTTAATTAGCTTATCTGGTAACCAGCTTTGGCTTACCGTGATGTGCAGATGAGACTCCGGATATCACCATGTGAGGCAGGTGCTTCCCCCAAACAGTGGAAGACCCCAAGACCATGGGCCAATCAGTTAAAGGGCTGGTATGGGGAGCGGGCAGATGTGAAGGTATTTTGCGGATTTTATGAGGTGCAGCCGGCTGGCGCAACTGGCAAAATCGATTTGATATGGCGCCGAAGCAAGTCTTTTGATGATAAAAACTTCCCAAACTGAATGAAAGCCACCAGCAGGCCCTGTAAATATTGATGCAGCTAATGAACTAAGCGGAAATCAACCTTTATTCCCTCTTTGAGCTCCCAGAAGCAGAGAGCCCTCTGCAGCAATCATTAATCCTCTTTTCGGGGGGCTTCTTTGATATGGCACCAAAGGCGGAAGATCAAACGCTCTAGCTAATTAATGATCCAAGCTGTAGTTACGCTAACAAGGAACCCCAAACGGAGCAGCCCAATGCTATGAATTTACTTGAGCCTCTGGGGTGGCAAGAGGGTCCCTGGGGAGGTTTAAAAGGGGATACGATTGTGGGTGAATAGTGTGAGGAGTAGCTGGTTTACTCCCCCCAGTGTCGTTGGTTGCTGCATCCCAGAAAACAGGGATCAATTCCTCTTTTTCATTATATAGCCTTGACTATGCCCATGGTCTTAGCTAGGGCCTCTAACAACCCTACCTCTTCTTCCAGGCTGTCTGTCTAGATTTTAACATGTGACCTATTGATCTCTTGCTTGTCATACTAATCCTCCTGACTTCAATTGTTAATCTCTCTGCATATTATCTATTAATACTCACAGGCGTAGGAGTGTCTTTGCTTTCCTAACTCTGTTGCCTTCCTGCCTATGGACTGATTATCTCTTGGCGTTTTATATTAACCCTTGGTAAGTCTGCATCAAACAGCTTGCTTCTTCCTCGACTGTAACCGAAAAGTTTTCATTTCCTGCTAGGTTTGCTCAAATCTATGTTGAATATGTTCTCGGCGTTAAAACGGAGTCCAACTCTTGAAATACGAAAGCAACTTTGCCCCTTGCACCCATTTTATGATTGGGTGGGGAGGAAATTGGGGGGGGGGGCGTTGCACAGAACTCTGTCTAGCCATGCCCAAGGAACTTCAGGGTTGTATCAGACAAAGCTGTTCTGTTTGCAGAAGGACTTCCACTTGCACAGTGGAACTTCTCCCAAAGAGCAAATCTGGAGCACACACAGTGAGGTGAGAGGGATGGGCAAGCCCTTCCATGAATGGGACAATGTCTCTGGATACTGGTGCCAACAGGGGGTGCCAACTGGGAGCTCCTTGGTTGGCATTGACCCATGACAGCCTTTTCAGTGGCAGTAAACATCCCTGTTTTGATGGCCTAAACACACTGTTCTTGGAAAGCCTAAGATACCTGGTTTTGGAAATCTGTAAACTGTTTTTATAAAGTTAAAAATAAATGTTTTATTATTGATAGATTTGCTGCCCTGGGCTGCTATGGGGGAAAAGGGCAGGATATTGAATGAATGAATGAACCCTGCATACTTTGCATATAATCAGTGAGATATGGCTAAGCTTTCACCCATCCCTGATGTGACTAGTATCCAGAAGTTTCTTTATAGGAAAGCAAATGTCCTTTCAGGGTATATTCTCATTACACAAGTGCCTGTTCTGAAAGGGCAATGGTTCTCCCCCCCCCCCGCAAAACCCCAATTAACCGTCATGCTTTTAAGATCTGCCCAATTTTAATCATTCAGTTACAGAAATGAACTAAATATGTTTGCCGTGTGCAAACCCCTTGACCCGTGACCTCTCTTGATGTATGCATTCTATAAGCTAATGATGTATTGTGTTTGAAAAACACCATGAAAGCCTTGTTAAAATGTGCCTTCGGGGCAGTTCTCCTAACTGGTGGTTCGCTGAACATCTGGTTTACAGCAGCTGTCGTTATTGCAATAGCTCCTTTAATAAACCGGGTCCCTACTAGACGCTCAGCTTCCATATCTCCCTTGATTCCATTTTTATATAAGGTTCTGTTCCTTCACCTGGACGTGAGCCAAGGAGAAGTGGCTTAGAAATCATTTCTTACAACGTTGTGTGTTCTCAAGTGTGTGTTAGCAGATTTGTTTCATGACATTTGATTAACACTGTCGCCATCCAGAAAGTGGCCGTCAAAAGGTAACTGCAACATTCTCTTCCTCTTCCAGGAGTAAAAACGGACTGAAGAAGAGGAAACTGACCAAGTATGTCCATTTTGTAACACTTAATGGAAATGTCACTGTTGCCCTCATGCATCTCTTCTCAACAGGGGCAGGAAACCCTTTTTAACCCCAAGGGCCATATTTCATCCTGTGACACATTCTGGGGGCCACATGCAAGCGTGAGCAGGGCCAGAAGCAAAAGTGGGAAGAGCAATGGATGAGGCTCAGGCAGTAGACTGTGGTCCAGCCACACAAAACTCAGTGGTTTGCTACACACACACACACACACACACACACACACACATGCCAATCCTTTGTTTGTTTGTTTGTTTATACCCCACCCATCTGACTGTGTTGCTTCGGCCGCTCTGGACGGCTTCCAACATATATAAAAACATAAGAAAACATTAAACATTTTTTTAAAAACTTCCCTATACAGAGCTGCCTTCAGATGTCTTCTAAAGGTTGTATAGTTACTTATCTCCTTGGCTCGGGGGGAGTGGTATAACTCCATAACTTCCAACATTTCTCCGATGAAAATAAGGGCGTCCTAAGGAAAAGTGGGGACGCAGGTGGCGCTGTGGGTTAAAGCCTCAGCGCCTAGGACTTGCCGATCGAAAGGTCGGCGGTTCGAATCCCTGCGGCGGGGTGCGCTCCCGCTGCTCGGTCCCAGCGCCTGCCAACCTAGCAGTTCGAAAGCACCTCCGGGTGCAAGTAGATAAATAGGGACCGCTTACCAGCGGGAAGGTAAACGGCGTTTCCGTGTGCGGCTCTGGCTCGCCAGAGCAGCGATGTCACGCTGGCCACGTGACCCGGAAGTGTCTCCGGACAGCGCTAGCCCCTGGCCTCTTGAGTGAGATGGGCGCACAACCCCAGAGTCTGTCAAGACTGGCCCGTACGGGCAGGGGTACCTTTACCTTTACCTTTAAGGAAAAGTGGGACATTCCAAGATCAAATCAGAAACCAGAACAGTTTCTGTAAATCTGAGGTTGTCCCTGGAAAATAGGGATACTTGGAGGGTCTGGAAGGGGCTCTGGCTTAGACAGTGTCCTGAGAGCTCAATACAGGTCTGGAGGGCCACATTTAATTGATTAATTGATTGATTAAATTTATATAACTAGACTTTGGTCCTGAAGTTCACTTCCCCTGCCTTACAGACATCTATCACTGAAGTGAAAAGGGACCAAGTCCCCCCTTTGCTAATGCATATGCCGTATGGAACTCCCATATATTGAATCGGACTATTCGTCCAACTATCAGAGGCAGGTATGGGGAATCTCTGGCCCTCTGACTGCAGGACTATAACTCCCATCATCCCTGACCACTGCTGGCTGATGTGAACTGGAGTCCAACTATGTTTGGTAGTTTCCTGGGGTCTTGTGGGAAGGTATTCTTCAGCTCACATGAAGAATACAGTAACCATCCATATACATCTTAATTTAAACATACAAATCATTTTAAACCAATGTCCAATGATGAGAACAGTCTCTAGGGGGTAAAAGTGGGTGAAGGACTTACCATGCATCTTTGCTGACAAATCATGCTGCCATTTTTATTTTACCCACAATGCCACAGGGTGGTGGAACTTCTCAGACGCTGCACTGGGGGAAGCAAAACTAGCAGCTCCAGCCATTGAGGGGTTCAACAGGCCCCTCAGCTCTGATGCTGCTTCTGGGTTTTCCTGCCCGAGGGTCCTCAAAACCCAAATATGTCACTGACTATTACATTTAAGCAAAACAAAATTGTATGTGCCTGCTTAATCTTCGCCACAGATATTGCACGATAAAAATGTTCCCGGCTGGCAGAAAATTAGGCATTAGGGAAAGATCAATTATCTCAAGTTTACAGCCCTGGCAGGGTTTGCCTTTCATTAACAATGACAAAATGTGAAAAATCTCAGCAACGTATGTGTTATCAGTGCCGTTCCCCTCTCTCAGCACAGCGCTCTAATGGCAGTTGCTAATTATGCACTGGATCATTAATGCTAACAGGTAAACAGGAGTAATTAACTGTTGATAAGAGGCAAGTTCCTTGGGGTTTGCTGCTTCAAGGAAATGGGGGGAATGTGTGTATCTGCTTCACTATTTGCTAATTGGAACATGAATAATCAGGCGAGATAAAGTTGTTTGCCTCTTCTTCATTATTCAGAGTATAAATTTAACAAATTAAGGCAAGTTTCCACAGTGGCCCTGATCCAGTTAAAGTTATTCTTGTCTGTGTTCCATTGAAAGTAACAACTAAGCCCCAAGACCAGTGAGGTGGTGAACCTGTTTTGGAACTAGATATGTAAGAAGGCATAATTTTTGATTCTGCTCTATATTTGTTGCCTGCAGCACTGTTTCCAGTCTGCTGCAGTTCATGTTTTGCCAAAAATTACATTATTCCTCTTTCTGTCCAATGAGGTGAAATTTATGAAACTTACGTCATTTACGTAAGCCATTACATACATTATGTAAATTGTGGTGTTGTTACATTATTCAACCCCAATTATTTCAATGGAAAGGAAGCCCAATGCAAATTGTGGTGTGTGTGTGTAATAATTATGTATCGTTTGCAAACTGAAAGCAACAACAGCGAATACCAGTGATTTAACCATGTGAGCCCCTTCCTGAAGTGCCAAGTGGTATAGTCCAGACACAGTTTTG
The DNA here is from genome assembly GCF_964234715.1 of Podarcis melisellensis. Classification (NCBI taxonomy): domain Eukaryota; kingdom Metazoa; phylum Chordata; class Lepidosauria; order Squamata; family Lacertidae; genus Podarcis; species Podarcis melisellensis. The sequence continues at coordinate 60,367,363 of NC_138542.1, forward strand.
CCACTTTATCTGCAGGCCTCACTTTAGCTGGATCAGGGACAATATGGGCTTTTTTTATAGTTCTGTTACTGATTTCCTGACACAAAGGCTTACAGAGCTGAGACAAAATTGTGGGAAATAAAAAATCTGGATGGTTTTCAGATTTTTACCCTTTAGATTTTGACATCAACATTTGACATTCCAGTTTCAGAGTCAAAATTTGACATCAGTGGTTCATAGTTTCTCCGTCTGTCTGTCAGCAGGGTGCTTATAGTTGGGAAGAATGAAACCATTAGTACAAATATCACTAAATGCTGTTGCAAGTCCATTGTCAGATACTGTCAGATATTGATTGTGGCCATTTCTGATGCTGTGAAATGTCAGCTGTGGTTTGCTAGATCATGTCAGCCTCTTGAGTGCTAATACAAATTCATATTTTGATGTCCGATGCTATAGTATTAGATGTGGGTGACATTTAGAGGTTTTGTGCTTTTTTAAACGGAAGGGAGAGCTGGATATTTTCAGCTTCAGTTTTAAAGGTTGGCACTTTCTAAGTCAGCCTCCTAAGAAACCTCACAAGATTTGACGGTGTGTATTTTCTTCATCCCTAGAAATAGAAAAATAAATTAGACCTGACGTTAAATGTATCTTCGCATTTAAAATGTACTTTTTAATAAATAGAATTAGCATTAGCTGGGGCTGCTGAGCATTATGGGAACTGCAGAAAATGTGAAAGGAACTCATAGGAAGTCTGGTTGGCACATAACTCTAAGCCATGGTTATAAACCACCACCTGAACCTGGCCCAGCTGCTTAACCATGGTTTATTAACCATGAAGAAACCACACATGTTAACCATCATTTCTACACTGGCTGGCAGTGACTCTTCAGGTTTTTGGACAGGGGTCACTCCCAATCCTTCCTGGAGATGCTGGGTGTTGGACTCAGCTTGAGCCCTTCTGTCACTCAGTTTTAGCCTTTCCTATATCTAGAGATGCGGGTGGCGCTGTGGGTTAAACCACAGAGCCTAGGACTTGCCGATCAGAAGGTCAGCAGTTCAAATCCCCGTGACGGGTTGAGCTCCTGTCGCTCGGTCCCTGCTCCTGCCAACCTAACAGTTCGAAAGCACGTCAAAGTGCAAGTAGATAAATAGGTACCACTCCAGTGGGAAGGTAAATGGCGTTTCCGTATGCTGCTCTGCTTTGCCAGAAGCAGCTTAGTCATGCTGGCCACATGACCTGGAAGCTGTACGCCAGCTCCCCCGGCCACTAAAGCGAGATGAGCGCCGCAACCCCGGAGTCGGCCATGACTGGACCTAATGGTCAGGGGTCCCTTTACCTTTATATCTGGAGAGCACCGGGTTTGGAAAGGCTTCTTTATTCAGTGAGGGTTTTTTGAATTCTGCCCCCTCTGCTTTGGAATGCCCTCTTCAAGGGGTTTTTTCCTGCACCAAAGCTACTTTTCTTTAGGCACCAAGGGATGGGTCTTCTTTTATTCATCCAGCCTCTTTCTTTCTTTCTCTTTCTTAGCTTATGAATATCTTATCTGGTTTCCCCCTTCTGTTTCGCTTGTTACATGCTATATCTTTGTTTTTAAAGCCCCGTCCAGCTGGATGATTTTGACAGCTACATCAAAGATATGGCGAAAGATTCCGATTACAAATTCTCTCTGCAGTTTGAGGTATGTCCTGACGCGGATATTAGCTTGCTAGATGTAACTCAGCAAATTGCGCAGAATGGAATGACAGAGAGTGAATTGGCGGCGCTTTCATCATTTATCACATTCATATCCCACTTTTCCTCCAAGGATATGAAGGTCGTATGTAGGGTTCCCTTCCTCCCCATTTTAACCTCACAACCACCCTTTGAAGTGGGCTAGAGGCCGTGGCTGGTCCCGGGTCACCCAGTGAGTTTCATGGCTACGCAGGGATTTGAACCAGCGCTCTAACCACTACACTACACTGGCTCAAAGCACATCGTTGAGCTTTGACACGGCAGAGTGGAGGTGGCAGATTACATTTTTAGAAGCTCGCCTACATTTTCTTTAAATCCCCCTGCATGAAGAAATCTAGCAGGTAATGTTTCTTACATTCCTTTTCTTTGATGTGCTAGTTTATTTCATGCCAGGAGGTTTGTTAGATGGGGAAGCATTAAAACAACACGTGCAAACACACTCCCTTGTTGTCTAAAGTAGTACTGTTCAGAATTCTGTCACCTCATCTTGTGCAATGCATAGACCCTGCTTCAGCCTTGGCTTGATAGGGAACCGGAACAAGGACTATCTGAATAGCTTATGGCTTGCAGTTCATTAACTGGCAGCCCACAGGAAGCATTCAGCTTTCAGGAATGCCCAGCACAAGTCCCCCTCCATCTGAGCAGCAATTTATTTTCCATTAACAGTATCCATTCAGTAGTGGTGGTCAAGTAAGATTTACTCAGAGTAGACCCATTGAAATCAATAACCTAGCTTAGCCATGCCCAATTAATTTCAATGGGTATACTCCAAGTAAAATTTAGGAATATCCCACCTTGTCAACAGAAGCCCTGCAGAAGTGCAACTTTTGCTAGTGCAATGGGACTTTTTTACCCCTCTCCTCTCCTGTGCTCCCCCCACACCCATGAAATTGGCTCTGGTGGGGCAAGAGAACCCCCAGAACAGGGTAGGGGGATTGTTCTGTTTGGCCAACTGAATTGCTTGTGCAGATGAAAGCAACTGGAAGAGTGCGACGTTGAATTTCATCCGTCATGTTGAATTGTATCCACTATGTTTTAGACTACGACTTCCATCTTGGTTTGGGTGTGACCTACTTGTAGGTTGAAGACCTAAGATGGGTGATCTTAATGACGCCATTTTATTTTGTGTCTTCTACAGGAACTGAAGCTGATTGGGCTGGATATCCCACACTTTGCAGCTGACCTCCCCATGAACCGCAGTAAAAACCGCTACACGAATATCCTCCCTTGTACGTTATTGTGGGGATGTGCCTGTTATGGCTGCTTTGACTTGTGTGCTGCAGGATACCCGTAACACCAATTCTAACCCTTAGGAATCAGGTTGATGCATAGGAATTCTGTGACACGTTCAGGGCCTGAGGTCAACTGTCAGACACCAGCTGAGACCCAGGCCCTAGTAGATGTCCTCATGTTGATTCTCTTGCTATTACTGCCTGTTCTCTTCCTCTGATCTAGAGGGAGAATGTGAGGGAAAGAAGGAAGCATTTGTAAGCTGATCTGAGCCCATAAACATAACTCCCATCTGAATTATCACCACAACAGCTGGTTTTCCTATATTTATTCCATTACCAGTTTATTTCACTCCTTTGGGTTGTATCCAACTAAGGTTGCTTCCAGGCTGAATTTTGCAGAAGAGAGTTCAATCAAATCCCAGAATGTTAGATTTGCACTTTTCAGTGGCTCTGTCAATCTAGAGCGGCATTTCCCAGGCTTAGGTCTCCAGCTGTTTGTGGACTACAAGTCCCATTATCCCTCACCACTGGTCCTGCTAGCTAGGGATGATGGGAGTTGTAGTCCAAGACCAACTGGAAACCCATGTTTGGGAAACCCTGCCCTAGAGCAACAAGTCCACTTTTTGTTTTAATAAACCAGACTTCTTGAAATTTGGAGGGTTATGGGGAAATGCAAAGTGTGGGATGAACGAATGACAACTGGGATGATGTGTCAAGACCCTGCAAGCAAGCCAGGATGAGTGCAGGATTGACTGCTCATTGTCCTCTGGCTGCCCCACAAACAAATCAGAATGAATTCAAGGTGTGACCAGAAAGTTTGGTGAATGGTCACAGAAATCAGACAGCAAGAAATAATCAAACATACATACCTCCCAGGCATTCAAAGTAGGCCCTCTCTGATAGAATGCACCGTTGACAACATTCGTAGAACTGTTGGAAACTTCTGGAGAAGTCCTCTTTTTGTACTGCTTCAAGTTCCTTCATCACAGCAGCTTGGATGTGTGAAATATTGGAAAATCTGTGTCCTTTCAGTTTTAGAAAAAGAAAGAAATCCGGTGGGGCAGGATCGGAAGAATATGGAGGGTGGGACAACTCAGTAACCTCAGTAACGATTTCACACAGAATATGCAATTCTTCCACCCTCATTTGGACGGACAAACACCGATTCTGCATCAATAACTCATGAACTCTGTTGACATTTGCTGCCGTTTTGCCTGTCGACTGTCCGCCAGACTGAGGGTCATCTTCGATGGTTTGCCGCCCTTCACGGAAACACTTAAACCACTCATACACTGTCTTTCGAGTTACAGCTTCATCTCTGTACACAATTGTGAGCATTTTGTGGGTTTCCGATGCTGATTGTATGCTCGAATATTTCTCACTTATTCGATTTCTGTGACCATGCACCAAACTTTTCCGTCACACCTTGTAGCTTCACCTCCATATAAGCTTTCTTGAAGCAAATCAGGGAGAATGCTCAAGCAGCAGGTCATTCAGAGGGTTCCTTAGAGCAGTGTTTCCCAACCTTGGGTCTCCAGCTGTTTTTGGACTACAGTTCCCATCATCCCTGACCACTGGTCTGGCTAGCTAGGGATGATGGGAGTTGTAGTCCAAAAACAGCTGGAGACCCAAGGTTGGGAAACACTGCCTTAGAGTACACCCATTGAAAGTTCATTCATGTATAATAACTTTCTTGGAGTTGAGTAGGACTAGCATAGAATACAACCCTTTCTGTTTTGGGTAGGATTCAGAATTGTTAGCAATGAATATGCATATATATGTACAGTGGTACCTTGGGTTACATACGCTTCAGGTTACATATGCTTCAGGTTACATACGCTTCAGGTTACAGACTCCGCTAACCCAGAAATAGTACCTTAAGTTAAGAACTTTGCTTCAGGATGAGAACAGAAATCATGCTCCAGGGGTGCGGCGGCAGCAGGAGGCCTCATTAGCTAAAGTGGTGCTTCAGGTTAAGAACAGTTTCAGGTTAAGAACAGACCTCTGGAACAAATTAAGTACTTAACCTGAGGTACCACTGTATTCAGCTATGCAACATTCCTAAATAGTCTTAATAAGTTCCAAGGGACCCCAACTGAAGGATGTTTGGAAGTGACAGTAGTGAAGGGATCGCCTTGCGCTAAAGATTACAAATTTACCAAAGCATTCATTAAATGGACCAGCCTGCAGCCTCACCTTTTGCTCAGAATATCTGCAAATTTATGCTTTAAGCTTTCAGAGGTTTAATTAGGAGCTGCCTGGTTTGTGGCGATGCTTCAAGTTCCATCCACCTTTGGGTCTTCTTCCTTTTGCAGATGATTTCAGCCGAGTTCGATTGGTCTCAATGAACGAAGAAGAAGGTTCAGATTACATCAATGCCAACTATATCCCTGTAAGTGAACTGGACTCAAAAGCATCCAAAAGAATAATATGAGGGTGAGGGTGGTGGCTTGCAAAATAAGACGCACGGCAGTGCAAGAGCCAAATCTTTCAACATATTCCCCGCCCCCCTTAATAGAGAACGTGGTTGAGTGGAAATCAATTTAAAAGTGAGACAGAACCATACCAAAATTAGGGGGGGGGGTTTCCCATATGCATGACAAATTCCCTTGGAATTCAGGTGTGTATATGTATTTCAATTACAAGCCTAATCCATTTTTAAAGGCTGAAATGATGCACGAAGCACCTCTATAATCATGGGATTTACTGAATATTGGTGGCAGGCAGGGCTGTTTTTCGGGGGGTGGGACGCAGGGGTACACATACCCCTAAACATTTTGTGAATCTAAGTTTGGCCTCATTGAGGGGCAGTATTTCAATATGAGTAGGAAAATGAGAGTACCCCTAAACATATTTTTTTAAGAAAAAAAGCACTGGTAGCAGGTGAACTTTCAGAGAGAGGAAGGGAAAGGGGCCTTAAGGAGGAACAGACTCTATGAGCTTGTCAATCAAGCTTCGTACTTATTTAGATAATTTATATACCACTTAACGTTTTGAGAGAGAGAAATGCTACAAGTATAGGCTTGTATTTTTGTTACGAGGCCCACCTGCAGTGATGAATTAAAGCCCATTCTTAACATTCTGTCCCAGACCCGCTTGTTCAGGAAACGGGACCCCGGATGGAGCTGAGATCCTCAGAGAAAGGAAGGCATATTTTGACAGTGTCCCCCAATATACCTCTTTTCTTTTTCTTACACGAGGATGGAATTACATGCAGGCAACCTTACAAGAGGGGAGTGGGCAGAAGGACTGAAGTACCTGCCAAGATTGACTGAGGCTCTGAAGCACTATCAGACATGTGCAAAAAATAACAATCTGTGATGGTTGTGGTCAAGACCAGTTGATAAAATGGGAAGGACAAGTGCAGTCCTAACCCAGCATGGCTCTGCGGAAGGAGAAGCCAAGATGACTCGAGAGCGAATGTGTGTGAAAAGTAATGGGTGGGGAAGAAATTTGAATCGGTTCCCATTTAATGGTGATTCCACCTCATTCAGTATGAGGCAGCTTCCTATGTTGTTCCTGTGCTTTTGAAATAAATACCTCAAATCTAAAGCCAACCCAAAGGAGCCACCACACGCTTTCTCTTTTAGGGTTACAACTCTCCCCAAGAGTACATCGCCACCCAGGGGCCACTGCCAGAGACGAGGAACGACTTCTGGAAGATGGTTCTCCAGCAGAAGTCACAAATCATCGTCATGCTCACACAATGCAATGAGAAAAGAAGGGTATGTATGTGTGGAAAATCCTCCAAGCCTCTCGAAATCTGCAGTGGATCTACGTTCCCTCTTACCCCCAGAATTCTGTTCTCGGTTACAGTCATTCAGAATGCCATAGTCATCATAAATAGGGTGTTAAGGGGACCCCTGACCATTAGGTCCAGTCGTGGCCGACTCTGGGGTTGCGGCACTCATCTTGCTTTATTGGCTGAGGGAGCCGGCATACAGCTTCCGGTTCATGTGGCCAGCATGACTAAGCCGCTTCTGGCGAACCAGAGCAGCGCACGGAAATACCGTTTAGATTCCCGCTGGAGCGGTACGTATTTATCTACTTGCACTTTCACGTGCTTTCAAACTGCTAGGTTGGCAGGAGCAGGGACCGAGCAATGGGAGCTCACTCTGTTGCGGAGATTTGAACTGCCAACCTTCTGATCGGCAAGCCCTAGGCTCTGTGGTTTAACCCACAGCACCACCCGCGTCCCATAATCAAATATACACTGCTTCAAATCAAATATACACTGCCTCAAATCATGGAGGTTCTGTTTAGTCGTCACGGCTAATTTTTATCAATAGAACCACACTCCATTAATTTTACTAATATCTGTTTATTTTATTTATATCCCACCCCTTCTCCCAAGAGTTCAAGGTGATGTACTTGGTGAGAACCAGTGTGTCACAGTGGTAAGAGTATCGGATTGGGACCTGGAAGACCAGAGTTCAGATCCTTACTTGGCCATGAAGCTCACTGCGTGATCTTGGGCAAGTCACTGCTTCTCTGCCTAACCTACCTCACAGGGTAATCGAGGAAGGGGAGAAGAACCATGTATGCCCCCTTTAGCTATTTTGAGAGAAAGGTGAGATACAAATGCAATAAAACAAGTAAGCGGTCCTTCCTTGTGCCTGTTTTATCCTTAAATCAGTCCTGAGAGGCAGCTTGGACTGAAAACCTGTAATTGGCCAAAGACCACCTTCATACCTGAGTCAGGATTTGATCCCTGCTGTTCCAGGTGTTGTCAGATGCTCTAACCACTGCACCACACTGTCACTTTAAAGCCATCTAATCTATTGACCCATCACCACATTTTGTAGAAGTGATTTCCACTGGGTTAGAGTTACGCATGGCACGATGTGCTTCCTCTTTTTCTGACTGAAGCCTCCTGCCACTCAGTCTCATTGAGGGCCTTCGTTCTAGTACTACGAAATGCACAGACAGATATATTTTCTCCACTATCTCCAAAACCATTCATACTTCTGATGTAGGGACATCAAAGCAAATGTTAGCTTCCCGCAGCATGCAGTTTACTGACTCCCCGGGGAGCGGTTCCCTTGTTATAATAGGGAGAAGATTACATTCACATCTTATCTCCACATTATATGACATGCTTTCCCTTACGTTCCATGTGTAATCAGGTTTACGGAAAACATACAATGAAATACAGCCCTCAGTAATCACATTGCTACATATCAGAGGTCAAACCTTTATAGGGAATTGTCAGGAAATTGCCATCGGAAGAACAGGTGGCGGAAGGGCTCCAGGAGAATAGGAGAGACTCTGCAGCAGAAGAGGGAACCAGTAGGGGGGGAGCAGGAGCTCCAAGGGGAAGGGAATCGGAGGAGAGGCTCTGGGACACTTCCAGTGAGAACAGCGAAGAGGTATCAAGGCCCCCTTTAGGAACCCCCACCCCTCGCCGGAAACTGTCACGCAGGGAATCCAGGAGACGTGTTTCCGTTAAGCAGCTTTTATGCTGGAAGCGTTTCCGCAGGCGCCCACTGTCGGATTCTACCAGCGACTGACGGAGCCATGTCAAAGGGCTCCGCTCAAGGCAGAGCTTTGCTACGCTGAGCAAACTCTGAAGGACCAACCCTTTTACGCACAAGTAGCTCATTGTCCCATCACAGGAATAGACTCTGTGTGGTTTTTTGTGTGTGTGCGTACTTGCCATGCACAGCACATGGAGCTGGTTGCAGAATTCAGCTTCTAAAAATTCTTTTTTTTTTTAAGAAAAAAACCCCTATGTTTCTAGTCCTTAGCAGAAATTGTGTGCATATATTTTCATACAAACATGCACACACAAAGTTGGAATCTTTCTGTTTTGAGAGGCAATAGAGTGCCTCTCTGGAGGTGAAGTCAAATTGCTACATTAGCAGTACCAAAGTGACCTATCAGGGCACAAGCCTGGGCAGTCTGTATGGGGGTCCTGGGCTGACCAGACGACAAGACCCCCCCCCCAACCTTACTGATAGGGTTCAAAGGAAAGCAGAGCAATACGTTTGGCACCAGCTTGGCTTCAGGAGTTGCCAGAAGGAGGCATAAAAGGCAACATCCAATCGTCTTAGGGACTCTGCTCTGGATTTGTGTAGAGTTTATTCCTAAACCAGCTCCACCTGGTACGCAGACTGAGACCCTACCTGCCTGCGGACTGTCTCACCAGAGTGGTGCATGCTCTGGTTATCTCCCGCTTGGACTACTGCAATGCGCTCTATGTGGGGCTACCTTTGAAGGTGACTCGGAAACTGCAATTAATCCAGAATGCGGCAGCTAGACTGGTGACTGGGAGTGGCCGCCGGGACCACATAACATCGGTTCTGAGAGATCTGCATTGGCTCCCAGTACATTTCCAAACACAATTCAAAGTGTTGGTGCTGACCTTTAAAGCCCTAAAGGTCCTATATACCTGAAGGAGCGTCTCCACCCCCATCGTTCAGCCCGGACACTGAGATCCAGCACCGAGGGCCTTCTGGCGGTTCCCTCATTGCAAGAAGTGAGGTTACAAGGAACCAGACAGAGGGCCTTCTCAGTAGTGGCGCCCACCCTGTGGATCACCCTCCCTTCAGATGTGAAGGAAATAAGCAGCTATCCTATCTTTAAAAGACATCTGAAGGCAGCCCTGTTTAGGGAAGCTTTTAATATTTAATGCTGTATTGTTTTTAACACTTGATTGGGAGCCGCCCAGAAATTATTATTATATTATTATTATTATTGAAAAAACTATGTTTCTAGTCCTTAGCAGAAATTGTGTGCATATATTTTTATACACACAAAGTTGGCATCTTTCTGTTTTGAGAGGCAATAGAGTGCCTCTCTGGAGGTGAAGTCAAATTGCTACATTAGCAGTGCTACAAATTGCTACATTAGCAGCACCTCCAGAGAAGCCTGGGCAGTCTGTATGGGGGTCCTGGGCTGCCCAGACGACAAAACCCCCCTCTTGGCCTTGCTGATAGGGTTCAAAGGAAAGCAGAGCAATACGTTTGGCACCAGCTGCAGGAGTTGCCAGAAGGAGCCATAAAAGGTGCCATCCAACCGTCTTAGGGACTCGGCTCCAGATTTCTGTAGAGCAGGCACCCCCAAACTCAGCCCTCCAGCTGTTTTGGGACTACAACTCCCATCATCCCTAGCTAACAGGACCAGTGGTCAGGGATGATGGGAACTGTAGTTCCAAAACAGCTGGAGGGCCAAGTTTGGGGGTGCCTGGTGTAGCATTTACTCCTAAACCTTTTGTTCTTTGGATTTGGGCTTAAGCTACGATCCTTACCAAGGCTTTGAAAAGTTTTCCTTGACTCTTTTTCTTCCAGGTGAAATGTGATCACTATTGGCCTTTCACAGAAGAGTTGGTTCCTTATGGGGACATCACAGTGGAGATGCTGTCTGAAGAAGAGCAATCGGATTGGGTCTTTAGGAATTTCAGAATCAACTATGTAGGTCAATGTAAAGGGTTTTTTTGTTGTTACTAATGTTGTTAGTCCTGCAAAGTTTGGATCTAAATTCAAACCTCTTGTAAACACAAACCTTTTCTTAATAACGTGTATCCATAGTGGGCTGGCTTGCCCCATATATACCACTGCCCAGCAATTGGGGTCTTTAGATAGGGCCCTGCTGAAAGTACTGCATGCCCCAAAAGTGCACATAGCTTATACTAGAAACTGGGCTTTTAGTGTTGCAGTTCTAACCCTCTGGAATAGATTGCCGGCTGAAATTAGCCGTGATGTTTTAGGCACTTACTGAAGACGTTTCTGTTTAAGAAGGCTTTCCTGGAGGTTTGACCCAGTCATTGATGAAATACCAACGGGGCATCTATGGGAATGGCTTTATAGTTTTTGCAGTCTGTAGAAATGGATTTAATTGTTCTTGGGATTTGTATTTTATTTTTCATTTTATCTTACACACCTCTTTGAGGGCCTTAGGCTGTGAGGAGGTTTATAAATTTGCAAAATTATAAGAATGATAATAATTTTGGGAAGGTTTATTTTAAAGCAGCCAATCTTGAGTAGGGCCCTGGCTGGGGTCGGGGTCTGGGTGCTTTAACCCTTTACTCCTGCTGTTGCCCCAATCTGGATTTCCAGGGACTGTGACTTTCATCAGGAGGTAAATTCCAATGGTGACCTTTCTCACCTTTCAAAACGTCCCTGGTATGGGGTTGGTAGTCACTGAATTATAAAGGCAACGGCTACTAAGCACCACTTTTCTTTCTCTTTCCCCCAGGCCGATGAGGTACAGGATGTGATGCATTTTAATTACACGGCTTGGCCTGACCACGGAGTCCCTCCCACAAACGCAGCAGAAAGCATCTTGCAGTTTGTACAGATGGCCAGGCAGCAGGCAGCAAAAAGCAAAGGCCCCATGATCATACATTGCAGGTGAGCATCTCATCTCTGCCTAGAAGACATTAGCAGAGCAAGAGGCGGAGAAGGTTGTTGCAATGCCTTCGAAGTGCTCACAAAGATGGCTGCGCAATTTGTTGTTGTTAATATTCTTATTGTTTCATTTAATTCTTAGTATTTTTATTGTTTCATTTAATTTTTTAAATTAAATTAATTTTTTTTAAAAAACAGTTTAAAACAAATTTTAGTGAAATTTTACATTTTTTAACATCAAAATATCATAACATATATCAAAAATACCATTCCCCAATTTCCCCCTCCCCTCCACGACTTCCCTCAGCTTCCACTTCTGGTTTTTTGGCATATCATCTCTCCATGCTTATTGGTTATTTCTTATTCCATTTTTTAACATGAATATTATTATTCTCTTATCATTTCAACATCCTCATTCTATTTCCTACATTTATTTTGTTAATTGCAAGTGTTTAATCAAACCCTGAGAATGAGTCCATTTTTTTACATTGATTCTGTAAACATGACATGAATAGTTCCCAGTCTTTCTTCAAGTCTCTATTGTCCTTGTCTTGAAGTCTTTCCGTTAATTTTGCCATTTCAGCATCTTCCATCTGTTTTCCTTGCCATTCTCCTTTAGTTGGTATTTCAACACTTTTCCATCTTTGTGCTAGCAGTATTCTAGCCGCAGTTGTAGCATACAGTGGTACCTCAGGTTATGAATAGTCTTGCTTATGAATACTTTGGGTTACGAACTCCACAAACCCGGAAGTAGGTGTCCCGGGTTGTGAACTATGCCCCTGGATATGAACGCAATCCACTTCCAGGGCCATGGGAGGCCTATGTAGGGAATGCGCACCTCGGGTTAAGAACGGACTTCCAGAATGAATTAAGTTCACAGCCCGAGGTACTACTGTATATGAAAAGTTATTTTCTCCTCTTTTGGCAAATCTTGACCTGAAATGCCTGGAAGTTTTTTTGTTATTGTTTCATTTATGAACTGCTTCCCAGGAAACATCTGAAAGAACCTTCACAATGGAGAACATAAAGTTAGCCCTCTGCACATAGCTGTCAACGTTTTCCTTTTTTAAAGGGAAATTCCCTTATTCCGAATAGGATTCCTTGCAAGAAAAGGGAAAAGTTGACAGCTATGCCTCTGTAGCATAAGTAATCTCCTATGATGACGGTGGTGGATGTTTGCAATATGAATATTGTTTCCCAAAATGGGGCTGCATTTCAAGCACATTCTCACTTAGGGATGAGGGATAAATTTGATGAGATTTACATGTGAAGGTGAACCTACGTAATATGCCCCCCCTTTTTTTGCAAGAATACTAGAACCGAGACACAGCCATCTTTTAAAATGTGTGCTTCTCTGAATTTTGCAATGCAGCTCTGGGTTCAAAAATGCATTGTTTTAGGGGGGAATTGATTTGCAAAAATAAAAATCCATATGTTAAGCAAAATCACACAGAGGGAAAACTTGCCTAATAAATAAAATTCATTAGAACTTTAATTTAGTTTTATTTTGCAAACTGGTGTGAAAAAAGCAAACTGACGTTGAAATGTGGGTCTTCAGACTGGATGAATGAGCAACACAGAGAAACAAAAAATGGATAGAAGTGCCCATCCCTATTCCCACTGCTCCCCTCTGTTTTGCAGTGCCGGCGTGGGACGGACGGGGACTTTTATAGCATTGGACCGACTCTTACAGCACATTCGGGACCACGAGTTTGTAGATATATTGGGGCTGGTGTCCGACATGCGGTCCTATCGGATGTCCATGGTACAGACAGAGGTAAGACTTTCAGCTGTGTTCCCCCCTAAAAAAGGGGTGCATTTATTTGTTTTGTTTGTGGGATTTATACCCTGTCAATCCCAGGGGGCTTTCAGAAAGTTAAAATGACCATAACCACCACCACCACCCAAACAATTGAAATTTAGCAACATGGCAGTGCAGCAACAAAGCAATCTGCAGAGGTGAAACAAGCACAAAGCCACATGAAGGTTTGAAAAGCCTGAGAAAGTTTTTTTAAGTCCTTGCCTGCCACTGAAATGACAACAAGATCGACACCAGGTTGTTGGTTATTTTGCAGATTAGTTGCGCTGCAGAAGGCGTGCTGGGGAGACCACACATTCAAGAAACGTGGAAGTAACTTTTGCGTGGTTTTAATAACAAAAACAAAAACTCCTTTTACACTAAATTACATTATCTCAATAAGTATGACCCATTCACCAGGGTAATGAGAGAGCTACATGCTGCTCTTTATATACTATACCCAATTGCTGACACAGCTTAAATAACACAACAGCACCTGCTATACTGCTTCACAGCTGTAAAACTAGGTCATGTTATTTCCTTTGGCCTTTAAAGAGATACACATCTTGTTAAACAATAACGAATCTTAAAGAAACCATTCAGCACAGGTGAGCCTCCCTGAGGAAAACATTCCACACTCGGTGCCACCACTAAGGAGTCCCTTTCTTCTGTAGCCACCTGTCCCACCTCAGGTGTGTGCCCAAAGAAGGAGCTCCACTGAACATCTTAGCATGCAGAAAAAGAGCTGTGCAGGATCAAACCAAAGACCCATCTATCCAGGTTTCTGTTCCCACAGTGACCAACCAGGTGCCTCTGGGAAGGAGACTGTCTGCCACACTTGAGGGCAGCAGACTAGCTTAGGGGATGCAGGGCTATCCTCAAATACTTGGCCACCCTCGCTCTGCCTGGTGCCTGTTCACTGCCTGCTTGAATGCTGCTGCAGCAGCATATGGACACAGCAATGCATGTGCATGGACACAAGTAGATCCTGCTGGGTCACAGGCCAATGGTCCATCTATTCCAGCGTCCTGTTCTCACAGTCTCGGACTACAACTCCCATCAGCCACAGCCAGCGCAGCTTTAAGTATGGAAGTGGATCGTAAGTTGTCTAGGGCTGGTAGGCTTTATAGCCCCAAATCTCTGGAGGGCGCCAGGTTGGGGGAAGGCTTGCATCACTTAAAATCATAAATTGTAGAGTCGGAAGGGACCCTGAGGATCATCTAGTCCAACCCGCTGCAATGCAGCTGTCCCGTATGGGAATTGAGCTTGCAACCTTGGCGTTATCAGCACCACACTCTAACCAGCTGAGCTATCCAAGCTGAACTGTCATCTCCTTTCATCTTTCCTGAATCTCCTTCAGCTTCATTAGATGACCCCAGTTTCTAGTATTATGACAGCAAGGACAAGAGGGCGGGACTTCTCCGCTTTCCCACACCATTCTTAAATTTAATGGCGACGCGGGTGGTGCTGTGGGTTAAACCACAGAGCCTAGGACTTGCCGATCAGAAGGTCAGCGGTTCGAATCCCTGCGACGGGGTGAGCTCCTGTTGCTCGGTCCCTGCTCCTGCCAACCTAGCAGTTCGAAAGCACATCAAGTGCAAGTAGATAAATAGGTACCACTCCGACGGGAAGGTAAACGGCGTTTTCATGTGCTGCTCTGGTTCACCAGAGGCGGCTTAGTCATGCTGGCCACATGACCCAGAAGCTGTATGCTGGCTCCCTCGGCCAATAAAGCGAGATGAGCGCCGCAACCCCAGAGTTGGCCACGACTGGACCTAATGGTCAGGGGTCCCTTTACCTTTACCTAGCATGCCCTCCCCCTTTCACTCCTCTTTCCTAAGGAGCATTCAATATTCCAACCCTTTCTCACTGGAGAGTTGTTCCAACCCCTTGATTATTTTGATCGCCACAATTTGTTTTGCCCCTTTTCCAATTCAGTAATATCCTTTCTCGTTGAGGTGCAGTGACCAGTACACAGTTTATTTTATTCTCAAACCCTTTGCTTAATGATCTGTAACATGGGCAGGTTCGTGCAGAGATGAGCAGTTTTGTGGGGGTCCCAGTCTCAAGCTCTTGAGGTCTTTAAAGGTCAAGATGAGCACTCTGCATGGAGCCCAGAAACAAATTAGGAGCCAGTGGGGTTGGCCTAATGTGATCACAACATCTAGTCCCAGTTAACAGCCTCAAACTTAGGAATGGGGAAAATTGGATTGATTTCACATTTAAAAGGCAAGTCTACCCAATTCGCTTTCTTGAAACCATACGCAAACGAAAACACAGCCATCCTGTGAAATTCACTCGTCTCTGAATGTTGCAACGCAGTCCTCCAGTCAAGTAATATGTACGAAAATGCAAATTATTGAAGTGTGCCTAAAGGGGCATTGGTGAAAATAGCATCCCATAATGTTTGGCATTAGGGAAAATTGTTTTACAAAATTGCAAAGAAAACAATTGTATACTTGGGGGAATTTGAACTGAAGCACTGATGAATTTTCCCGAAGACTCTTAAAAATAATAATCACAAAGAAATGTGGAGAACTGAACTTGGGAATGGTAAAATGAGAACCAAAGAGAAAACTAAACTGACCGATTTCTGCATCCCTGGTGTGTATACACCAGGCCTTTCTGACGCGCTGTACCTCTCTGTGGAGCAGATCAGGGTATTGTCAGGTGAGCTGCTGTTCCTCCCCCCCCCCCTTATCTATGCCACCCACTTGTTTGCATAGTGGCGCTCAATTAGCTTTCCTCCAAAGTGCCCACGCACTAGTGACTGCCAGCTTCTGTGCAGTTTCCGAGTTCCTGCTGTTTGCCAGCTGGCCTCTCCTCCTGTTCCATTGGCAGAGCATCACTGCCTCCCCTCTCTCTGTCTCTCATGCACAAACACAGCAGACAGCAGGGCTTTGTAATGCTTCAGCAAACCGGATCTGGTTTAAAGAACACCCCGACTCGTGCCAGTATTTAACACTCAGGAGCAGGATATGATGAACTAGTTGCCAGGGGCTGGAGTGTCCAGGGAAGCGGGGAGGGAGTCAGCAAGCAAAGGAGGAACCACAAGATTTAATCCTCTATATAGGCTTGGGATATAGGACCGTAAATGTGGTCCTCCAAGCCTCTCTGTCTGGCCCTTGGGTCCTTCGCCAGTACTACCCTGGGTTATCCTTGATTGCTTTTACCTGGAAAGCATCCTTGAGCTCTCATAATGCCTTTGAAATGGATCTGTGCTTTCATCCTGTCCTTTCAATTCGGAGCTTGCTTGGCCCAACCTCTGAAGTACGCAGGTTGACCCACCTGCCCATGACACCTGCTCCTGAGCTATTTGGTTCAGCAGATCTGAATGCTTCACCCCACCTCTGTTCCCTCAAAATAATAATAATTTATTACTTGTACTAAATCCTTCTGATTGGGTTGCCCGAGCCACTCTGGGCGACTTCCAACAGAATATAATGGATCAAAATGAAACATCAAACATTAAAAGCATCCTGATACAGGGCTGCCTTCAGATATCTATGGAAAGTCGTATAATCAGTGCTTTTTTCCCTAGAAAAATAGGCTCCAGTACTCACCGTGAAGTTGTTACAGCTTTTTAACAACAACAAAAAACCGGTGCCAGTACTGAATATCCCCTGGAAAAAAAGCACTGCATATAATTATTTATCTCTTTGACACCTGATGGGAGGCCATTCTACAGCACAGCTGCAACTACCAAGAAGGCTCTCTGCCTGGTTCCATGTAACCTCACTTCTCACCGTAAGGGAACTGCCAGAAGGTCCTCAGATCTGGATCTCTGTGTCCAGGCTGAATGATGGAGATGGAGAGGCTCCTTCAGGTATACAAGGCTGAGACTCTGTAGGGCTCTGTAGGGAACCAACACATGGAATTGGGCTTGGAAATGGGAGCCAATGTAGATCCTTTAGGACTGGTTTTATATGGTCCCAGTGGCCACTCCCAGTCCAGCTGCCTCATTCCAGATGAGTTGTAGTTTCCAAGTCATCTTCAAAGGTAACCCCATGTAGACAGCACTGCAGTGACCCAAGTGGGAGATAACCAGAGCTGGTAGACAATTGTCCTGGACATGCAATAAACTTGTACATTTCCGAGCGCAATTCAAAGTGTTGGTGTTGACCTTTAAAGCCCTAAACGGCCTCGGCCCAGTATACCTGAAGGAGCATCTCCACCCCATCATTCTGCCTGGACACTGAGGTCCAGCACCAAGGGCCTTCTGGCAATTCCCTCGCTGCAAGAAGCAAAGCTACAGGGAACCAGGCAGAGGGCATTCTCAGTAGTGGCGCCCGCCCTGTGGAGCGCCCTCCCATCAGATGTCAAAGAGATAAACAACTACCTGACATTTAGAAGGCATCTGAAGGCAGCCCTGTTCAGGGGAGTTTTTAATGTGTGACATTTTAATGTATTTTTAAATCTTTGTTGGAACCCACCCAGAGTGGCTGGGGAGATCCAGCCAGTTGGGCAGGGTAAAAATAATAAATTATTATTATTATGCCCCTCCATGGACAGCTGTGAGTGATGGAAGCTTCAGGTAGTGAGAATCCCACTGAAACTCCTATGCAGGGGGAAAGTTTTGCAAAAACTCTCCCCACAAAGCATATTACTGATCATGTGCCTCTCTCTCCGCACCGTGAATGCTCTTTAAATAACCAAACTTGTACACACTTTCTGGTTTGGTGCTTCCAGGGAAGAACAATTCTCTTTTAATTGTCCCTCCATCGGATCATTTCCGAAAGCGAATTGATTCAAGGGAGGGGAAACACTTCTGTTAACAGCCACTAGATGTCAGTGCGCTTTAAGGAGCTGGAAGCCAACCAGCCTTGGGAGGGTTGTGAATGTTTCCGCAGAAAACTTGAAACCACGCTGTGCTCACCACTCACCTGGTCTCAGGTTACCTTCTGAAGTGGAAAATGAATTGGCTATGCTCACCGCATCGCTCTCAAGCCTTCTGGGTGAGGCGAAGGCCAATGCTGCGTGCAGGTAGGAAAAAACTGGAAGCCTGTTTTTCAAAGGAGGCTCTTGGACCCCGCCAAGACTGGTCACTGGACCTGAAATGCTCAAACGAAACCTTCCACGAAAGTCATGGGAAGGGATAAAGAATATAACCAGTTCAAACCCCAGGACCAATCTTGGCAGAGCAACGAATTATATGAAAAGTTCCTCCGAGTGTTCAGAACAGTTCCTCTTCCTTTTTTCTTTTCTTTCATGCTGTCCATATAACATTGATTTTAATTTTATTTTTTGCTCCCAACTGTCCCAGGGAAGCTGATGTCATTTCTGGGATCCATCAGGATCAAGAAGACTGCTTTTAGCACATGCGTAATGGGTGTGGGTGGCTAGGTTCATAAAACAGATCCCCCTGGATGTGATAGACTGCCTTTTGGTCTCTCTCTCTCTCCACAGGAACAATACATTTTTATTCACCAGTGTGTGCAATTAATGTGGCTAAAGAAAAAGAAGCAGTTCTGCATCAGCGACGTTATATATGAGAATGTCAGCAAGTCATAATTCCAAGCCAGGCGGTGAGTCCAGGGAGCCTTCTTTGGCTTTCATGCTTGAGTTTTGACTGCTCGCTCAGGAGCAGCTGCTGTCATAAATATTAAAGCCCCAGCCTTTTTATTTATTGCAAGGACCATGCCTCAAAGCCAGATACTCCCATCCAGCTAGCATACGGCAAACGGAGTGCTGGCTTGATGGATCCTACCTGTGCTTGCAATGCAAGAGGCTCAGCCGCCAGAGCTGCCCATTCACAGCCGGGTTTAAAAATAAATGGTAGTGCCAAACGTAACTGCGTGGGAGGAGATGCAGAGCTGGATTTCAACCAGTGGTGGTCTGTATCCATTGGGCAGGGGGTCAACAGCAGGTGGAGTCAGAGCTGTTAGGCTGTATGCAGCAAAATAGAATCAGTAACACAAGGATTTCTGCTTGCACTATGTGTCCCACTGCTCTGCAGTAAGGGAGCATTAATAATACTTAATTATCTACACACACACATTAATGTGCAAGTTGCTAACATGTAAGGATATAAATAGGGGTGCACATCTGAATATGCATCAGGATGCTCTTCCCTTTCAATGCAAGGCAGAGAGCCTGCATCTTCCTTTGAAAATGTATCTCCAGTCTATGTTATTTGCTCCCAGTCCAGCCAGGAATATGCCTGCCTGAGCCCTGCTTACATGCGCAAGTTTCTGAACTGCGTCAGGGCAAGTGTGATGACATGAGTGCAGAGTTTTCTGCTGCTGTGCTCTGTACTGTAAATACAAAGTGTTACTAATGTTAATTGATCAGTGGATGCCAATTTGAGTCGGTGGGTCTGAAAGTCAAAGGGACTGTTTATTTACCATATTTTTCACCCTATAGGACACACTTTTCCCCCTCCAAAAATGAAGGGGAAATGTGTGTGCGCCGTATGAGGCGAATGCAGGCTTTCGCTGAAGCCTGGAGAGTGAGAGGGGTCGGTGCGCACTGACCCCTCTCGCTCTCCAGGATTCAGGAAGCTATACCCCCAGCCCGGCAAGCTCTCGCCATCACTCTCGGACCCGTTCTGGGGGCTGCACAACCTCGCCTTCACTCCCGGACCCCCAGCCCCGAGGCTAAAAACGAAGCCAGGACAGCGAGCGGGATCCATCCTGCTCGCTGCCATGGCTTCTTTGCTCTTTGGGGCTGGGGGGGGGGTGGGGAATGAATTTTTTCCCCTTTATTTCTGCCCCCCCCCAATAAGTGCGTCCTATGGGCCAGTGCGCTCTATAGGGCGAAAAATACGGTATTTCTGGGCCTTGTTTGGCTCCGGGTGTGATCCTGCAATAAAGAAAGAAAAAGAGAAGTAAAGGTGGCTTTTCCCCTTTCACAGCAAGGAATTAGCTTTTGGAAAACTTACCTTATACTTTCACCATCACCACAAAAGGAAGCATATGGTTTTTTTGTGGTGTGTGTGTGTGTGTGTGTGTGTGTTTGCCTGCTAGGTAGAGGTCGGAGGACTGCCAGCTTGTTCTTCTGTGAAATTGGTATTTTGTTATACCCGCGGCCGTTTCTTAGATTTCCAAATTTCTTTCGTTCATTTGTGAACCGCTTCCCACAAAGCATCCCAAAGCGAAAACATGAACCACAAGAGCATAAATAAAATACAATCTCCATGTTACCCAAGTTAAATTATAGACAATCAGTGCAAAAGCATTTCACTGATTTGATGACCCTGCTATACTATTGGCTCATTTGATGGCTCATTTTTAAAACTAAGGCTACAATATCTTTCTTTCTTTCTCTGTTGCAGGTTAGAACATGAAAGACATCCATCTTCCCTTGCTTCAGATTTTAATTCTCTCTGGGGTTTTTGTTTTGTTTACTGTTTTATTGATTTGCCATGGACGACAGTACCCATGGACAAGTGAAAAAAAAGAAAGACAAGATTTCACATCCAGGAGCTCTGGGGAGACATAGCCTTAAGGAACCTGCAGTGTCTTGTAATGGACTATTTTGTTTCTGTACCTTTTTTTTAGACGTTTATAACACTGGACCAAATCCAACTCCGTGCTTCAGAAAGGTTTTCTGTCTTTCTCTTCTTACAAACCCTCTCTTTATTTATTTTGTAAACACGCAGGTTGGGCTTCAAGGTTAAGGAAAGTGCAATATTCAAAGCTCAATCCAAACGACAGTGAGCTTTCCAAGTGTGACTCTGGTGAGGTCTGTCAAAGGCAGGGCTAGGGTGTTGGATGATACCTCATTAGCATGGAGCAAGGGACAGGAAGACTGTGGCTCTTGGGGGAAGAAGATATTGGGATACTACTGTCTATGCTCAAGAGGAACCTCCAAGTTGAGCCGTCCTCATAAAACAAACTGGCTCAAAGCTAGGTGGGAAGAAAACAGAGGAGGTGAGAAAACTTCACTTCACAGCCAACGTTTTAAAGATTGACTGAGACGACAGAACTGAGATCAATGGTGAAATTTCACAGCGCTTTGAGAAGCTCAGGAGATCAGTGCATCTCAGCAGAAATGTCTTCTAGCCTGCTCAACCAGCCTGTGTTATGGATAGAGGGGAAATGAATTCTGTGCGCCTGGATCCTGGGTGGAACTGTGAATGGACACAAAACAACCACTTTGGGTGACGAGTCTGGTCCAAATGTCATCACTATCCCCATTTAGAAGGAGCCTTTGCTGCCTGTTCCTTCTCCATTGGCTTGGTTTTGTTTTCTGCGTTGTCGCCCTGTGTAAAAAAAACAACGAAACAAAAACAACACAAAACTAGGAAGTTTGTTGATGTTGTGGGAAGGGAAGTAAAGTGCAGTGGTAAACACACGTTGGTGGTGTCCCATGGCCTGAGAAAGGTGCAGAAGTGAGGATTTATCTTAGCATGCTAGGCGCATTGAAATGACTGCTTTGCTCCTCAGTGCTGCCCATGTATGCCGCTCATCAGTTCCCTGCAAGCCATTTATTCTGGAATCAGTAGTGCAACTTTTGGCAAGCTGGTGTTTTGGACTACGTTTCCCATCAGCCCCAAGGCTGGGCTGGCTGAGACTGATGGAGGACATAGTGGAAAACACTCAGAGAGCAACCAACTGAGTTAGGATAACACAGCACTTCTTCTTTTCTTTGGGTTATTGTACTGATTAGGTGAGTCATACGTTGTGACAAGAATGCTGTCTGGTTGGGCATTGCTGGCATTTTCTCATTTGTGCCCCTTTTTATTTGACTTCTGTTTGATGGAAAGCTTCTGAAGGGATTGGCTCTGGAACTACTGGAAGCAAAATATAATACCCAGGAGGTGGGCTGAGTTGAAAGAAAGAACTAAAAAATGCTCACATTTGCAAAAACAGGGCAGTTTCAAGGAGTATGGCAGTGTGGTGCAGTGGTTAGTGAACTGGATCAGGACTGTGAGGATAGCATGTGTATCAGTGTGGCAGGGGGTGAAACCCACCTGGGCCAGGTTGAGCTCTTTGCAGCATAGGTGAGATGGGAATGGAATCCCCTAATATGAATATCTGGAGCTTTCCCCACCTTAAAGGTGTTCAGGTGGGAAGGACCAACCAGAAGATTGTAGGCAGCCTTTCACCTTAAATGGTGTGAAAACATGAAAGCTGGGGTGGGATTTGTGGCTGCCATGGACTGTCCAGTGCCAATGTACCTACCAACCAGGATGCCAAGGAAAGCCCTGAGGTTACAAGTTGGGAAGAAATGTTGCAAGTTGAGGATTTGGGGTGGAGGAAGTCAATGAGTGGCGGGGCACCGGCTTGGCATGCAGAATGTCCCAGGTTGACTCCCCATCATCTCCAGGTAGGAGGTGGCATTGTCCCCTACCTGAAATTCTGGAGAGGTGCTGCCAGTGAGTGTAGTCGGTACTCAGCTGGACCAATGTACATGGTATGGGGCAGCTTCCAACGTTCCTAATGTTGGGTATGGGGGGCATTCAGCCACCAGCCAGGTCTCCATGGTGGAGGCCATCTGAGGCTGAGCAACACAGAACCAATATGGTGTGGTGGGCAAGTGTCCCAAATGTAGATAAGGCTTATGTCCCCAGTTCCCTGCTCAGACAGAAGCTATTAAATGGTGCAAGAGCTACTGAAACAGTTTGAGAATGGGTGGGTGCTTATTTTTGACTGCAAGAGAAATCACAGCTACAGAACTTGTGGTAGCTGCTCGCATTGCCTGCCACATTAACAAACACATTTTAAAGCCCTTCCCCAACTCCAGATTTTATTTTTTATTACAAGTGAAGGGTGAACAGAGCACTGCCTTGCTACTCTCAGTCCCTGCAATAGATTTGTGGCAGGCAGTGGGCCAAATCTTTTGAGTACTTGTCTTGGAAGTGCCCTTAAACTCTGCGGCAACCTCACAAGCTCAGCTCTGTTCCAGCACCATCCACCTCCCTCCATGGAGCTCTTCTGGCCAAGCCCATCTGCTTTTCCAGAATTTGTGGGCGCTCCTACAGATTTTTTCTCTTGCCTGACCAGCCTTCACAAGGACAGAGCATGGGATGTCACAGAAGTATGCCAGAAGCCAGCTGATCTCAAAAGGCTTACTACTCCTAGGTTTTTGGACTATTTACTTACGTGCTGATGATCTAGCTCAGGAGAGCTGTGTGTTTGTAAGCAGGTTTCTAGGTGCTTATTAGGAAACCCAGGTGCCAATCAGATGTCTGGTAACATTTCAGATATGGTTTGCCACAGCTCCCATCATACCTGACCACTGGTCCTGCTGACTGTGGCTAAGTGTAGCCAGAGTCCGACAATATCTGAAGAGCCACAGGTTAGCCACCCTTGAACTAGGTCTTGCTTCTTATGGGATGTGCATTAAAAAAAAGCGCCCATGTCATCACAAGCAGTCAGGCTTGCATGTCTTTGAAAAGCAGGACTTAGATGAGGGTGCTGTCCTTTAATCTGCTCAGTTAAATAAGCAGACTAGTAGTGTGATCCTGTACATGTGAATAAAAATTAAGCAGGCTTAGGATCAGGGGCAAAGGGCTCATCCTCACATCTGCTTGCCATGTGCCTAGAAAGCATGGGGCTAGTGGGTCTGAGTGGTTTCCCCCCTGCTCTGCTTCTTTTCCAGGGAAAACCCACTCTCTAGCTCTAAAGCGGAAAAGAAATGGCCGTCTGCAAAAGAAGAAGCAGCAGCCCGATAGTAGTTTGCTCCATTTGAACGCTGAAGAGTGGTTTTCCCCAGGCGAAAGCAGCAGGACAAGGGGGGATGAAGAAGAAGAAGAGGAGTTTGGATTTGATATCCCGCCTTTCACTCCCTTTAAGGAGTCTCAAAGCTGCTAACATTCTCCTTTCCCTTCCTCCCCCACAACAAACACTCTGTGAGGTGAGTGGGGCTGAGAGACTTCAAAGAAGTGTGACTGGCCCAAGATCACCCAGCAGCTGCATGTGGAGGAGCGGGGAAGCGAACCCGGTTCCCCAGATTATGAGACTACCACTCTTAACCACTACACCACACTGGCTCTCAATGTGGGGATGTGGATAAAGCCTAAGTCTTCAGGGTACAGGGTCTTTTTGACTTCAAAATGACCTTGCGCCACCAAGATGCCCCAAAACCTACCAACTGTATTTCTGTAGAGCCATGCGACAACATAAGCGCCTCCTTGCACACCTCTAAAGAAGCAATTTTCACGGGAGTTCACAACATGACAAACTTCCTCTGAAGCAAGTCCAGGTTTCGGTATCAAATGCTCTGCAGAAGCAGATCACACAGCACAGGCAAGTGTGACACATTGTTTTGCAAAGTTGCATTTTTGGGGGTACCAAAGGAAAGAGAAAAAAACCTCAGGCCATGTTAGCTTGCGTTTTGACCACACATACAAAAAGAGTGTGGGGGGGAGCAGGCATTTTTGTAGTTGATGATACACGCACTGAAGACGAGCTATGAATGTGCCATGCTCTCATTGCATACCAACAGTCCCAGAGACCAGCAGTCCATCTGTCCTGGACCCGAGGACAGTGATTTCTGTGTGCCTGACCAAATCCTGCACCTCTTTCCTGCCCGCTGTCCCACTTTTTGGGGGTGCACACTTCCAAAATGAGGTCAAAGCTAGCAAGCTGCCAGAGTTCAGACTCAAAACCAACCATTAGCATCGATTCAGGATTTTGATGAGCAAGTTATTAACACAAAATGTTTGTGCGAACTGTGTGCGAACTCTCACAATGCGTAAGGGGGATCAGTGTTCAAATTTTACACAAAGAGGTGATGGGGTTTCAAACCTGCAGGTAATTCATGTTCTCTGAGCTGGATGTTCTTTGCTCAGAAACACCAGAAGCTGGTGTTTGGAAAGGGGAGTGCGCTTTGCACATGCTCAGGAGGTGCATTAGGAGCTCCTGGCTGAATCATGAAATCAAAAACCTGGTTGTCAGGAAAGTCTGGGTGTGCATGGTTACAGATTCTTACTGCTTTGCTCAAAGCATCTGGATTTTGGGGGTTTAAAAAATGATACTGGTGCTTGTAGCTTGATAAATGTGCCATGGGTACCATCACAAAAAAATCACTGGGTGCAGAGAAACCAAACATTATTGTGGTCTAGGGACCAACACCTGGGATCGTCACGGTAATGCAGGCTTGTCATACGAGATGGCCACAGAAACATGGTTTTGTGTTGCTTTGCAATCCTACGGAAGAGCATGGGGCGACACCTCAAACAATTGTCTTGATTTCTTTCATTTGGGACTGTTCTGAGTTTTGCAGCAATGTGTGTATTAGAAAAGTATTTCTGTGTTAGGCTTAGCTTCTTTGAGGTTGTAGAGTTATAGGATCTGAACATGGGGCCAGAGCTGTATGAACATGAATGGCACAAATAACACTGATCGACGCAAAAACACCACCTAGATGGCTTGCTTTGTCCTTATTTTGTCATTGTGCAATTACTCGCAGAACCTTCTGTGTTGAGCAGCAACGAGAGGAAAATGGCATCTTTCTACAACACCCTGTTCCTGACATTTTCTCTCTTTCTATCAGAGTCATGCCACTGATACAACTAGTTCACAACTATCTACAATGACTAGCAGGGGCTCTGCAGGGTTTCAGGAAAGGATTCAAATCTTCCAGTCCTACTTGAGAGATGCTCAGGATTGGATCCGGTTTATGGGGGGGGGGAGGATTAAGAGCAGCGTAGCAAAGAGAGAAGAATGAGAGCTTTTGTGAGAGAGAGAGAGCACATGAGCATGGATGTGGGAAAGAACATGCACATGTGTTTGTTGGAGAAAAACATTAAGGTTTGTGCAAGATGGGAAGCACCAATCCTTTTCATGTGTGTCTTCCGCACAATGATGCTGCCCAAACTTTTTCAATTACTTACCCTCTGCTGCAACAATCCAATCACGGGACCAGTTTGGCGGTGGGGGTGTTCTTTTCAAGCCCCCACCTGTGCTAGGATGACTGTCTGTATTGTCGTGTCAAACAGTGCGCAACGTTGCATCGTTGGGAGGAGGCTGAGTGTGGAGCCCAGCACGGCGCAGCTTCCTCTCTCATGCTCAGGAGGAGCCAAGCGTTCAAATCCGGACTCCGTCTCAAAGTCTGAGTGGTGGTCTTTGGTCACTCACCAACTTGCTGGCTCACATAGCCATTGGGTGAATAAAATGGGGGGGAGGGGGGATATATCACTCAAGCTGCCTGAAGCTCCTTGTTGGAAAGCCGAGATAGAAATGAAGCAAATTAAATAAAAATCCAGAGTTCCAATCTGCCAAACCTGCTCTGCAGAGAATTTAGCTAAATGATAAATCCTGGTTTTCATACTGGTGTTTCTCCTTGAAGAGCCAATTCAAGCAATTACCGTATTTTTCGCTATATACGATGCACTTTCCCCCTCCTAAAAAGTAAGGGGAAATGTGTGTGCGTCTTATGGAGTGAATGCAGGCTCCATGGCTTCAGTGAAAGCAATGCGAAGCCTCCGGAGCGCAGTGGGAGCTCCCAGAAGCTTTGCGTTGCTTTTGCTGAAGCCAGGAGAGCAAGAGGGGTCGGTGCGCACCGATCCCTCTTGCTCTCCTGGTTTCGCTTCGCTCGAGAGGCGCTGCACAGCTTTCTCTCTCTGCGCAGCGCCCCTTCAGCGAAGTGGGAGGAGAAATGGAAGGGGCTCCGTTTCTCCTGCCGCTTCACTGAAGGTGCGCTGCATAGAGAGGGAGAGAATATTTTTTTTCTTGTTCCCCCCTCTAAAACTAGGTGCGTCTTATGGTCGGGTGCATCCTATAGAGCGAAAAATATGGTAAATTGTCATGTAGATGAGTCCTCCTAGGGACCATATAATGTTGGAATGCAGGTGGATGATCGCATTTAAATGTTTCATCTCAAAAGATCCTTGAAGATGGAAAGCTAGTATGAGAGGGGGCCTACAGTAGAAATGTCCACAGCCATAGGTGGCACAACCAGTTTGGCCACGCTGGGCGCTGCACTGCAGGGGACACCACAACCGAGCATGAGAGGCAACGACAGGGGGAATTTAATCATCACACTGAAATTTGAGAGTCCGAAGTCCACCACTGCCTAACAAGCCAGGGAAATGCTTCAAAACTGCCCCCCCACACCCTCCCCTCTGAAATCCAGGTGCTCTAACTTGGGGCTATACCACAGCTGGTTTCTAAATGTCTGAATCCATTCTTTTGGGACAAAAGAATGCCAAGCATTTTACATACATCAAATAGTGTTTATTGCAGACTTTCAGCTGAGTCATGTGAAAAAGGCACCATGAAAATTAATAAAACTAGATGATTAATTTCTTCTAAATGACACAATGGGTTTCTTTTCGTAATGCCTTTATATACAGGTGACAGAATAGAACATTTTGCACTGGGGAAACTGAGGTGGAGGGAAGAAGTCGTCATAGTACCATAAACAACATTTACTGGAATATTTAACTCGGATTGGCCATGTTTCAAAAGATTTCAGTTGGAAATTAATACTTCGTTCTCTCTGGCAATCGCCTTTCACCCCACCCCCCAGAAAACCTGGGTTTCCCTTTCAACGGGTGAAGTTAACACGATGCCCTTCAGAAATAATACTGTGAATGACCACACAGAAAGTCCAACTGCCCCGCCCTGAACCTTTTAAAAAACTGAGACTTCTGTTCTCATTTCCTTTGTGCCTTTATTGGTTTTCTTGTGCTCATTCCCACCGGAACAGCCATAAAATTGGAATCCAGAATAAGTTACCTCTGCTATCGCTATCTCCGTTAAGAAACCATCTTGTGAATTTGTTGGAAGAGTGGCCATAGTCTGTATGGAAGATTCCAACCGTTGGCATCTCAGGTGCTGAGAAATGAGATGTGGAGAGAAAGAGCCCATGGCTATAGATGACAGTGACAGGACAAGCGAAATGGTGCACTTCTGATGCCATGAAGTCCCACTGATTCCAGCAGCGAAGAGCCAAAAGCTCACGTACGTTTAACTCCTTTGTTGACATCAATGGGTCTTAAAAGGAAATTCTCCCTGGCTAGATCATGTGCCTGTGGATTCACACTGGCTCACAGATTTCAACATGTTTTGTTGCAGAGATTGGGAGCTAGTGGCCTTCTGGACACGGCTGGCCTATCGCTGCCATCAGCTCTGACCATTGGACAGACTGGCCAGAGCTGATAGAAGCTGGAGTCGTACAACAACAGTCCCACAGATTTTCCTTGTCTGTTTTAATCAGGTGGCTCAGTGGCTGTCTTTGCCCTGCAGATAGCGGTGTGATTTTGCTTGCCTGCTTTGAAGAAGAAGAAGGGGGAAGATCAGAAAAGCATGAAATGATTGGCTTCATCTAGCCAGCCTTGGGAGCGCTGGTTCATTTCCCATTAAATGTGCTTTTTGAGTAAGGGAGAAGGGGAACACCAGTTGCCCCACTGGCCTCCCAGCTGCATGCTTTCTTCATGGTAGTCTTCATCAATCTGGTGCCATCCAGATGTTTTGGACGACAACTCCCATCAGCCCCAGTTGAGTTGTCATCCAAAACATCTGGAGAGCACCAGGCTGACGAAGGCTGTTTTATGGCATCAAGTTGTGTCTACATAAATAGTCGTCATCAACCAGACATTTCCTCTTCATGGCTTCCTAAAACAAAGCATGATGGAACAATGCCCAGAATAATGGGAGCTCTTCCTCCTTTTTTTGAGCAAGTACAAACAAAAATGGACAGAGAATGCATTTAGTGGCTGCTGCTCTCGTCGAAAGACTCTACTCCCGAGTCCGTGGCGGCAGCACTCAGTTTCTCTTGCCGTCTTCTCATAATCTCTTGCAATTCTGTACTTCCACTGGTAGCCTTTGAAATCAGAAAAGGGGGGGAGAGATTCAAAACAAGCCTATTTTTTGCACAAGAGCCAAGATTTGACTCAGTTATGAAATGCATTTATTAAATCCATTTATTTAACAGGGGTAGGAGTGGAGGAAGGTTTCTGATTCAGCAAAACATGTTGAGGAGACCCAAAGCCGAGAATAAGAATATAAGAGAAGCCTGTTAGGTTAGGTTACAGCAATAGGTATCTAGAAACATTTCTGCTTCTGAGCGTAGAACAACATAGCTAGTAGCCACTGATAGCCTTGTACTCCAAAGCATGAGACGCTCAATCACAGGGTCGTGGGTTTGAACCCCACATTGGGAAAAAGATTCCTGCATTGCAGGGTGTTGGGCTAGATGACCCTTGGTGACCAACAGTGCCTCCTGTGGGAGTGAGTTCCATAGTTTCCCAATGAGCTGTGTGAAGAAGCACTATCTTTTATCTGCGCTGAGTCTTCCAACCTTCAACTTCATTGGAGGTCCGTGAGTTCCAGTGTTATGAGAGAGGGAGCAGCCATTCAGTGCAGCTGCTACTGGATTGTGCTACTTCAGGTGGAAGGTCAGAGATTGCATGTTCAAACTTGCCTCCTGCTTCCTAAACCAACTCCCCACACATTGGAAAGTGGGTTTGCTATTCGAGAAAGGTGGACAGAGTCATTTTGTACAACACTGCCATTTTCTATGTGTAGCGCAGGCCTGGGGAACTGGACCCAGCCAAAGGGTTGGATTCCAAACAGGCCACTTTGACAGGTCGTATGATGCCAGGTGATTCAAAATTCTAGCCATGGGAGCACCCACAGGCTTTCCCCGACCTTAGCGCTGTGACTCCACAGCGTTAAGATCAGAGATAAGACCCTGCTTGCTATTTGATACAAAAAAGGCAGCAGCAGAGGCTTATCCCTGATGTTAGCACCACCTCTGCTGCCACCTATGACTCTCCTAGAGCAAGCAGAGGCTTTCCCCCGACCTTAGCGCTGTGACTCCACAGCGTTAAGATCAGAGATAAGACCCTGCTTGCTATTTGATACTAAAAAAGGCAGCAGCAGAGGCTTATTCCTGATGTTAGCACCACCTCTGCTGACACCTATGACTCTCCTAGAGCAAGCAGAGGCTTTCCCCCGACCTTAGCGCTGTGACTCCACAGCGTTAAGATCAGAGATAAGACCCTGCTTGCTATTTGATACAAAAAAGGCCGCAGCAGAGGCTTATCCATGATGTTAGCACCACCTCTGCTGCCACCTATGACTCTCCTAGAGCAAGCAGAGGTTTCCCCAGATCTGTGATCCCACAGCGCTGTGACTCCACAGCGCTAAGCTCAGAGATAAGCCTCCTTTGCTTGCTATTTGATACTAAAAAGGCTTATCCCTGATGTTAGCACTGCCTTTGCTGCTAACTATGACTATCCTAGAACAAGCAGAAGCTTATCTCTGATCTTAGTGCTGTGGTGTGTTTGCTTATTTTAAGAGGGTGGGGGAGCATTGCAGCATGCAGTTTGAAGTGCTATGATCCAGCAAGAGCTGCACTGTGAGATTCTGTTGACGGTACAGCTAAGTTCTCAGTTAAACTGTTGAGATGCTGAAGGCATTCTTCTGCCGCAGTGCCTTTTTGGGAGGAAGTGGTAAATCAATGGCCATCTAGTCCAAACTCCTGCTTTAGCCCTAACTCAGCATTTAAATGACACCCAGCTTAATGTTCATTCCACTTTTGTCATTACCCTGAGTGGAAGGGCTCAGAGCTCAACGCATGCAGTGTGTTGGTCATTCAATCCTTGGTGCATCCAGATAGCCATGCCTAACACCTAAGAGTACGGATGGGGAACTAGGATGGCAAAAGCTGATGGATTTGGTGGAGAAACCGACTCGGCACGTACCTCCAGTGCAGCTTTCTGAACAGTAATTTGGCTGTAGACTCGAGCTCCTTCGGGGCACACAGTCCTTAGCTCGTCTTTGTTGAGGGAGAACAGCTGAGCGCCAGTCAGAACCCCAAGGCTGTTGACAGTTCTGTAGGATAAGCAGCAACAGATTAGCACAGTGAAGCTATATATACATATTTTAATATAAAAACAAACAAGAAAATGCAAAAGGTGATACTCGGGTAAAGGAAAGAAATTGCTCACTCACAACACGCAACCAGAAATCGCTGAGGCCTCCCCCCCCCACCAAAGTAGGCTCCTAAAAGCCTAAACTCAAAACCAAACATATTTGTTTGCTCCCAAGATGAACTCAGAAGGGAAGAGAATCGAGCATCATCTTTTAATTTGATTCTGCTTTTCTGAAGTACGCCAGCAATTTGGAGGAGTTTATTCAGAAGGGAACCAAACCACAGGTCCACCTACTGTAGGATCAGTAATGGCAGTGGATTTCAAGCAGGGTTTTTTTTTCCAGGCAGGGGATGCCAACCTCATCCTAAGTATTGTGGGCCCAATTTTATGGAACTCCATTCCGGCTGAGATCAGACAGGCCCCTTTCCTTATTGAACTTCCAGAATCTGCCTATCTGTTACATTGATATACCTCCTTTATTTTCCAAGGATCTCAAGGTGGTGGTTCATGGTTCTCCTCCTCACCTTTTCGTTTCACCTTCCCAACAACCCTGTGAGGTAGGTTAGGCTAAGAGATCGTGACTAGCCTAAGGTGAGCTTCATGGCCAAGAGGGGATGCAAATTCTGTTCTCCCAGGTCCCGGTCCAGTTTTATCTCTTTCTCAGCATTCAGTTGGGACGCGGGGGGCGTTGTGGGTTAAACCACAGAGCCTAGAACTTGCCGATCAGAAGGTCGGCGGTTCGAATCCCTGCGACGGGGTGAGCTCCCGTTGCTCGGTCCCTGCTCCTGCCAACCTAGCAGTTTGAAAGCACATCAAAGTACAAGTAGATAAATAGGTACCACTCCGGCGGGAAGGTAAACGGCATTTCCGTGCACTGCTGTGGTTCGCCAGAGGTGGCTTCGTCATGCTGGCCACATGACCCGGAAGCTGTACGCCGGCTCCCTCGGCCAATAAAGCGAGATGAGTGCCACAACCCCAGAGTCGGCCACGACTGGACCTAATGGTCAGGGGTCCTTTACCTTACAGCATTCAGTTACTTGCACATGGCTTAGAGACTACTGCACTTAAGCCATACTGCCAACTCTTAAATAAACAAACCTGGGACCTTCTGCAAGCAAAGCAGATGATCTGCCACTGAGCTTAATCCAGCTCTTTCGGACAGGATGGTGTTGAGGCCAATGCAGCACCTCAGGTGGTCTACTTGCCTCTTAACTCTGATCAACTTATCAGAAAATGCTGCTCCTTGAAACTCACACTGGGTTGAAGCCTTTCGCCTGTAACCAGCTTTTCACGTCTTCGGGAGAGGAATCGTAGCTGATGTTGATGGCTGGGGCGTTGGATCGTGGCACATGGAACTTCTTTTGGGCAGCACTTCGGCCAATGGTGAGCCGGTGGATGAGCTCATCCTGGACTTCCTCCATCTGAGATTTCCGTCCTTCAAAAAAAAGAAGGAGAAGGAATTGACTGTTTAAAATATGTATTTGAAGAAGCGACTCAAAGGGAAACTGATTCCTGCCATCCGCTTTGATTGCTTTTACTGCAGTGCAATCATATGCAGGTTTACTCAGAAGTAAATGCTGTGGGGTTTACTCCTCAGTAAATGTGCGTAGAATTGAGGCCCTATACCATTTTCTTGTCAAATGGTATAACTATTATCAGATTTTTTCCTGTTTAATCCAGAATTTTAGGATTAAGGACAAATCATAATCAACTTTGCAGAATTCTGTTCCCCCCACATTTAACAGGATTTGTGGTGAATTCCACTGCACGCTTAGAGAGTGATCTAACCAAACTTAAGCACTTTTAAGCCCGATTGCGTTCAATGAGAGAGCTAAGGATGTTCTTCATTTCCCCCATTAAAATCAATGGGACTTAGGAGTTCTTTATGTTGATTGGTTCCTTAGTATTTAGGGCCATATATGTTTAATATATAGAGACGCAGGTGGCGCTGTGGTTTAAACCACAGAGCCTAGGACTTGCTGATCAGAAGGTTGGTGGTTCGAATCCCTGTGACGAGGTGAGCTCCCATTGCTCGGTCCCTACTCCTGCCAACCTAGCAGTTCGAAAGCAGTCAAAGTCAAAGTGCAAGTAGGTAAATAGGTATCGCTCCGGTGGGAAGGTAAACGGCGCTTCCTTGTGCTGCTCTGGTTTGCCAGAAGCGGCTTAGTCATGCTGGCCACATGACCCGGAAGCTGTACGCCAGCTCCCTCGGCCAATAAAGCGAGATGAGCGCCCCAACCCCAGAGTCAGTCACGACTGGACCTAATAGTCAGGGGTCCCTTTACATTTATGTTTAATAAACAAGAATGTACTAGGATGGTTCTATATATCACACCAACAGCACTGGCTGTTCGAGATTAGCAGGGCAGTTCTGTAGGCACCAAAAAACAGTCCACCACTAGGGTTTTTGGCTACTGCAGCATTCTCCTCCTTAGCTCCTGTCTCCCACACTGGCTATTTCAAGAGCAAAGGGGAATCACTGCTTTGAATTCTGCCAGCCAAGAAGACTTGGCTGTGCTTCTTCCTTCCCATCCTGTAAAATTAGCACGTGCCACACATAGCAAAGCAAGCACAATGAAAAGCTGGCACAGCCCTCCAGGGATCGGAGCGCCAGCCTTACAATAGCTGACTGTTCACTGGTCAAGGCTGCGGCTACTTCTGCACCAAAATTTAACCCAAGCGATTCTGCGAGTAGAATAAATCGTGAAAATTAAGCATTAGTCAAGTCTGCTTTCCACAGCTGTGTTTTCCAAAGCACCTGGAATTGTTGGGATGGGGGAACAGCAAAAGTCTGTGCATGGAGACTGAAGGCAGATGGGCTGAAGAGGAGGATAGAAGAAGCCCATTTCCTGCCTAGAGGATACCTGTACAGTCTGCCTCCCTAAGAGGTAGAAACTTGGCTTTCAGAAACCCCCAAGA
The DNA here is from genome assembly GCF_964234715.1 of Podarcis melisellensis. NCBI lineage: Eukaryota > Metazoa > Chordata > Lepidosauria > Squamata > Lacertidae > Podarcis > Podarcis melisellensis. The sequence continues at coordinate 60,401,141 of NC_138542.1, forward strand.
ACCTTTGGTTCTCAACACCACTTCCGATGTCAAATTTTATGGATGACAAGTTCTGTTGAGTGGAGTATTCAGAACATATTTCCCCCAAGTGACAGGCTGGTTTTGAACACTAGCCATACTCAGAGCAGAACCAAGGAAATAAATGAATTTCAGCAAGTTAAGCCCATTGACCTAAATGGTACTACCGTATTTTTAGCTCTATAGGCTGCACCCGACCATAGGACGCACCTTGTTTTAGAGGGGGAGAACAAGAAAAAAAATTCTCCCCCTCTTTGCGCAGCGCCCCTTCAGCGAAGCAGCAGGAGAAACGGAGCCCCTTCCATTTCTTCTCCTACTTCGCTGAAGGGGCGCTGCACAACTCTCCCTCTCCCACATTGCCTTCACCTTCAGTGAAGGCAACCCAAAGCCTCCGGAGTGCAGCAGGAGTTCCCGCTGTGCTCCGGAGGCTTCGGGTTCCTTTTGGCTGAAAGGAGCAGCCTTCCTGCTGCTCCCAGAGCTTGTCGGGGCTGGTGGGGGAAGCCCGGGTTCTCCCCTCCCAGCCCCAGGGACCACACATTCGCTCCATAAGATGCACAGACATTTCCCCTTAGGTTTTAAAAGGAAAAAAGTGTGTCTTATGGAGCAAAAAATACGGTATTTGGAGTATGACTTAATTGGATATAAGCAGCTTAATTGCATCATTCGACACACATGATTTTTCTGGCACACAGAATGAGAGAGAGAGAGAGACTCACGATCTATAGGGGGTGGCTTCTGCCTCTGTCCGTCTCGCCCGCCTTCGCTTGAGGTGCTGCTTTGGCGGCTGATGGCTCCGGGCACCTTTGGCACAGGAACTGGGATGGGCGCTGGCATGCTTGGTGGGAGAGGGACAGGAAGTGGTGTCTGGGGCGGTGAAGGGACGACAGGAGCAGGGTCAGGTTGCTTCGGAACAAAGTCTGTCCTTTGCTTCTACAAATGCACACACACAAAAAAGAGGATACATTTTTCATAGCTGTGGGGGAAATCCAAGTTGTTGGGGTTTGTTTTGTTTTGCAGAATATATGCAAAACAACTAAACCTCTGCAAGAGTGAGCAATTGTTTGCTTATTTTCCACGTGTTAAACCTGAGCAACACGAGAGGCATTGCAGGTAAAGCACATCCATGAATTGCAGGAAGAGGAAAATAGAGAGTGAAACCTAAGTCAGTAGATGATCACCATCTCTTGGTCTTCTTTTAAAAAAATAGTTTTTAATGCATCTGTCTGCCTGTCTGTCTGTCTGTCTGTCTACCTATCACCATAGTGTGGGTGTGCGTCAGCTCAAGGTTTACTGTTGCAGGTTTACTCTTCCTTCTAACTGCAGTGCCTGCATGCTTGGGGACAATGTGAATTGGTCCACAGTGTTCTTACTTCTGGAGAGAGCAGGCGAGAATGCACTCCCAAAAGGCTAGTTCACACTGCGAACACCTTTACAGTCCCAGCCTGCTAAGTAGGCTACAGAGGTCTGACTGCGTAATGTTTTCAAAAGGCTCTATAGTTTTTCGAGAGCTCTTAACAGCAGAGGAAACCACAGTGGAGATGGCAACGCTGGGGCATATTTTTTTTTGTCCTCCTGGGAAGCTACACGGGATCTGAAAAAACGGAGAGTGGGAAGTATTGTGCAGAAGGGAGAGTCTTGCTAAATAGCCACCAAATATAGCAAGGCTCAAGCACTGTGCAAAAATAAGAGATTTAAGGACCATATTGGATTCTTTAATCTGTCTCCTTAATCATGCAGAATTGTGTCATGTCAATGCGCAGGAATATAGGTACACACCTATGGCCTTTCCACAAACACAGCAGGCGTCACCTACATAGGTCTTACAGATGCATAAAATCAGAGTTGGAAGAGACACTAAGTCCAACCTGAATATGCACCTGTCCCATAGGGTGTTATCAGCACCATGATAACCAGCACCAACTGAGCTTTCCTTAGATATCAAAATTAACACACACACACACACACACAGAGAGAGAGAGAGAGAGAGAGAGAGAGAGAGAGAGAGAGAGAGGTGTATGTGTGTGTTTCTTTTAGTGCCCACAAATGTTTGATGGCTAATCTAAAGTGAAAAGCCCATGCAAAATATATTCCTCATGAAGTATTTGTGAACAACAATAATAATAATATACCATTCTGAAGCAGAGCATGTTTTCTCCAGACAATCTATGAGCTGTAAACCCAAGATCAAACCTTAGTTACAGCTTGTGGTGCATCTGGAGAGAGACAAACCATGACACGCAAAGCCAGCTAAACCGTGGCTTAGCTCATGGCAGAAGAACTGGGGGTAGAACGTAGTTGCAGTGATTTCCTTTCCAGAACCGTGAGCTTTCTTGCTAAGCTACAGTTTTGCTTAGCATTCCATCTGCGCCAGCTCAGTAATAAGGAAGACAGACCAAGTTTTCTGACCCTGCATAGGGCAGCTTCAGATGTTAAGCCTCGCTTGAGACTCCCTAAATTGGAAATTTGTTAGAGGAAACAGTAGTGAGGTGGGAGAGAAGGCTTTTGAGGAGCGCGGCAGATCTTACGGACAGTTCCCAAAAAGCTTTTAACAAGACACACTGCTTCATCCATTTTATATGAGAACAATTTGAATTACCTCAGAGAGTTCTCCCAGTAATTGCTACAAGAAAAATGAAGTAAACCAAAGCAAATTAGACAAGTTGGAACAATGTTGAAACGTCAACCACAGAATTAGCAGCCTTCCAGCATTTTAAGTAGCATTCATTGACTCTTGATGGCAGCAATTACTTGCCAATTTTTGAATTCCTATTAGAATTCCCACCATCACCAGCTAGGACGACAATGTGCAGTCACAAAGCAAAGCAAACCATGGCTTGTGTTATATTAGCTCAGGATTGCATTACGGGTGTCTTATAGTATACTAAAATATAATACAGTGGTTTAGACTGCATTACCTATCTGCCTCCTGGGATAATAACAACTCCTGGGATAATAGACTGTATCATGTGGTAATGCAATGCTTTCTCCAAGTCATGCGCTTTTAAAATGGGCAATATGTTCTCAGAGATACTGATATGTACTGGGCCCCCACAAAGTCAATGGGCAAAGTTGAAGCCCTTTGTTGCGGTCACCCACAATCTCCAGCACAAGATGGCACCTACGCTGATGTGAGCCATGAGGACCAGAAACTTGTTAAAAATAGAAATATTAGGTTTTAAATAAAAATCCCTCAAGTTGCCTGTGGGGATGTGTAACTCAGGAATTGAATGGATACAACTACCGGGGGTCAATGTTAGCCAGGGAGCTCTGTGGACCATGATGTGAAGGCAGGGGACAGGAAGAGACATATAGCGGTGACTCCCCACTTATGTGGGGGTTACGGTCCAGGTCCCCACGCACATAAGAGAAATGTGTGCAAGTGGGGAACACCCTGGAGAGTTCTTGTGGCTCACGAGGAGACCCAGCCCAGAGTGGACATCCTCTTGGGGCTCTGCGCAGGGGCTCCACGCAAGCCAGAGGCACCGTGGGGCTTTGTTGAGGCTGCTCAGCCTCCCCACTTAACAGCTGGTGCACAGGGTAGCGCAGCAGCAGCTGCTTTCAGCTGAGCAGGCTCAACAAAGCCCCACTGTGCCTCTGGCTCACAAGGAGACACCCACACACCCCAAGCCCAAAAAGGACATCTTCTTTGGGCTCTGGGGAGGGCGTCCTCACGAGCCACCCACCACTTCCAGGTTCTCAACACTGTACATGTGCTTGGTCACACAGAAGAACATCTCATGCATGTGGGGAGTTTCCTGTATTGTGATTCCCTGGAACTGGTATATGTGGATACAAAGCATTAGACAATGGTGTCATAATGGCTAACAGCCATTAAGAGCCTTCTCCTCCATGAACATCCAAAACATCTGGAAGGCACCTTTCCCGCCCCCACCTGGCCACAGTGATCCATGCAACAGTCACCTCCAGGCTTGATTATTGTAACTCGCTCTACATGGGGCTGCCCTTGAAGCTGACCCAGAGGGTGCAGAATGTTGTGGCGAGGCTCCTTACAGGGTCCTTGCCGTGGGATCACATTCATCCAGCGCTTTACCAACTGCACTGGCTCCCAGTGGAGTACAGGGTCAGGTTTAAGGTGCTGGTTTTGACCTTTAAAGCCCTATGTGGCCTAGGATCCACGTACCTACGGGACCACCTCTCCTGGTATGCCCCGTGGAGGACCTTAAGGTCCACAAATGACAACATTTTGGAGGTCACAAGGTGGTTAGATTGGTCTCAACTAGGGCCAGGGCCTTTTCAATACTGGCCCCGACTTGGTGGAATGCTCTATCACAAGAGACTAGGGCCCTGCGGGACTTGACATCTTTCCACAGGGCCTGCATGACGGAGCTGTTGCGCCTGGCCTTCGGTTTGGACTCAGTCTGACCCTTATGTTTCCCTCCCCTTATGGTTTTGATCTACGGGCTACTTTTAAAATGAGGCTGCATTTTAAATTGCATTTTAACCTGCATTTTTCCCTATTATGTTTTTAATGTAATTTTACTGGTGTTAGCCACCCTGAGCCCGGCTCTGGCTGGGGAGGGCGGGGTATAAATAAAATTGTTAAAAAAATAACTCCCAGCTGAAGTCCCATTCACCATCTCCCACCATGCTCTATTTGTAAAAGGAGGTGGCTAACTCCACACTCCCAGCTCTGCCCAGTAAGAATGAGAGCAGACTCAAAGCCTAGATTTTCTCTGCACAGGCTTTATACCCCTGTACATAATTGTATGGACCAAATCAAATTAACAAAGAAAAGAAATGCAGTATGCTTGAGCAGGCCTTGCACATGCAACAGTTCTCTTTTTCCCAAAAAGTGCAGTCACCATTTGGATAAATTTGGAAACAAGAAACTCAACGCAATAGCTGTTTAATTAAACTTTCTTTTAAAAAAGAACACTCCCGCCTCCTTTTCGTCCCCAACCGATCAGTTCTGCTAGAATGGTGCTGCATGGATTACTGGCAAAGACTTAATGACAATTCTGGCAATTGTCGAATGAGCACCTGCCCATGTGCATTCCTTCATTTGCAACACATTTCCCAGGCAGCTGAGAAAGGGGATGTGTGAGAGCAGTTGGCAGTGGGCACTTGTGTTGGATCTAAGCAAGCTGGCAGGAGATCTGGGCACGGGAAACGTGTGTGAAAGAGAAGCTGCACCCCCACAGAGAGACATTTGCCACAAACGGATAAATAAAGAGACTTGTGGAAGGTTTAGTGGTGGACTCCAAATACAAAGGGAAAGCAGTGAATCCCAAGGGGAAACCCTGGTCAAACTTGGCACCAGCATGTTTGCAAGCGGGAGCAAATGGCCAAGATCTTTTGGCAGCAGGAAGAAATATTAGTAATATAAAAAACCTCATTAAACCAGTGCCAGGATTAAAAAGGCAATGAGGCAATATGCTGAGCTGTAAAGCGAGGGTAGGCTTGTATGTTAGGAGTCCCATTTCTGACCTGTTTCCATTTTGTACATGTTCACTCACATGCATTTTTCTTTATCTGTGGTTCTCAAACCTCCCCTGTCCCATGAATCACTTAAAAATTACTTAGGGTCTTGCTGGACCAATTAGCAATTTTTCTGCCTCTTGTAGTGAATGTAATGTGTTGAATTAGGAGCTATGATTTTTAATTGAATCAATATCAAACTTTAGAATTCCTAGCCTCCCTTCACCAAATTTATACTCAAATAATGTGCAAAAGTAATGTGTAAAAATAAGGGACATGGGTGGCGCTGTGGGTTAAACCAAAGAGCCTAGGACTTGCCGATCAGAAGGTCGGCGGTTTGAATCCCTGCAATGGGGTGAGCTCCCGTTGCTCGGTCCCTGCTCCTGTCCACCTAGCAGTTCGAAAGCACGTCAAAGTGCATGTAGATAAATAGGTGCCGCTCTGGCAGGAAGGTAAACGGCGTTTCCCTGCTCTGGTTTGCCAGAAGTGGCGTAGTCATGTTGGCCACATGACCCGGAAGCTGTACGCCGGCTCCCTCGGCCAATAAAGCAAGATGAGCTCCGCAACCCCAGAGTCGGTTGCGACTGGACCTAATGGTCAGGGGTCTTTTTACCTTTTAATCTGTAAAAACAACTGCACAAACTAATGTAAAGTGTACACGGAATGCATGTTTCAGTGAAAAGAGCATACAAAAATATGTTGTGTTGGGGAAAACTGCTTTGCAAAACGGGGCATATTAGCAAATTGCATACAGAAATGCATATATAAGGAAAGATTTGCACTAGAAGGCTGGTGAATCTTCATGAAAACTTTAATTCCCTGTGCCTGGCAAACTCATGTGGAAATCTGAATTTAAGATGAGGAAAAAGAGAAACTGAAACTGACATATCTGCCCACACCCACGAGGAACCGATCCTTCCATGTGGGATCAGCTACTCTCTGGAAGTCCCTGCCCACTGGTATCAGGCAAGCACTTTTGCTACATTGTCTTCGACATCCACTGTTTTGTTTAGACTTACTCAGTTTGTACATTGCACGACACTATTTTCCTCTTCTAGGAGAAGGGCATAAACAGAGCTTTGGGGACTGTGGGGCATTTTAAAAAATAAAATAAAAAGAAGACGGTGAATTAGGTTCTCCTTTCTGCTCCCCACCTCCATGGAAAGGGATGCAGAGCAAACTAACAGCTACAGCACAGGACTCCGTGGTGAATTTGGCACTCGCTTCTTCTCTTGCCCATATTGCGCTCAGGCAGAGAGGTGGAAGTACTGAGCTCTCATCCTGCTGGGTCCTTGGGATGGAACTTTCTCCTTTCAACCTCATTCCTTCCACTATGGAGGAAACAGATGGGGAGGTGGACAGGCTCCACATGCTCTGTTCTGCTTCAGCACCTCCAGGCCACAGGTATCTCTTTTATTTGCAAGTCTTAACATTGCACGGTCACATACTGTTCGGTTTCAGGAAGTAGTCCCTGCTGTGGGTGGGGTTCTAGGACAGATGGGGCACAGCTGAGTCCTGGCTCTGGAGCAGCCAGGCCAGGGACAAAGTCCAGAAAGGCAGGCTCTAGATAAGGAGGGCAAGGATGTGATCAGCACCACGGAGAGCTCAAAGTGCATCTGAGTGCCAAACAAGCAAAACTTGAATATTGCTCCAACAACTATTAAACACCTGACTGAGTTCAACTATTAAACTCCTGACTGAGTTGGCTCCACCCCTACAGGGAACGAGAGGTGCCACCCTTAAAGGAGCCTGGCTTGATTTAAAGGTGGTGGCTTCTGAGCTGGTGTCTTGGGTGGTGGAACTACTTCAGGCATAAGGGTGGGCTGCTCTTTCTAGTGATGTGAGTTTTGAGAAGGCAGGAGGTGCTGATGAATGATTCTGAAGCTGAATCAACAGAATTATAGCGTCCCAATCAAGGGAAGTAACAGTACCACTCTATTCTGTCATGGTCAGGCCATGTCTGGAGTACGGTTTCCAGTTTTGGGTGCCACAATTTAAGAAGGATATTGACAAGCTAGAAAGTGTGCAGAGAAGGGCAACCAAGATGATCAAGGGTCTGGAAACCAAGCCTTATGAGGAACGGTTGAAGGAGCTGGGTATGTTTAGCCTAGTAAAGAGGAGACTGAGATAGCCATCTTCAAAAATCTAAAGGGATGTCACATGGAGCAAGCTTGTTTTCTCCTGCTCTAGAGGGCAGGAGCCAAACCAATAGTTACAAGAAGTTACAAGGAATGAGGTTCTGGCTAAAGATCAGGAATAACTTTCTGACAGTAAGAGCTGTTCAACAGTGAAAGGGACTCCATCGGAAGGTGGACTCTCCTTCCTTGGGGGTTTTTAAGCAGAGGTTGGAATGCCATCTGTCATGGATGCTATAGTTGAGATTCCTGCAAGGGGACTGGACTTGGGGCCACTCCCAATAATACAATTCTATGATCGTCTTCCTGGGTGGAGTCTTGGTTTCTGTCTGTTGTCTCTTCCACTGAGGAGGGTGGAACTGAAGCTCTGGCTCTTGGGGACTCTTGGATGATCTGCCAGCTAAGGTGTGGCCAGGTCCAGACTTACTAAGTGCCCTGCGGATGGGATCATTTCAGGAAACCTCCAGCCTTTTCCTTGGGGTCTTGTGAAACCTCCCTCATAAAAATAGAGTTCAATTTGCTCATGCAATACTTTCATACCCATTTTTCTAATTAAAAAAGTGGGATTAATGGATTATAGCAAATTTTGACAACAAATAACTGCTTCAAAACAGACTATGAAAACTACCTACCAGTAGGGGCAGGGTTGTTTAGAGGCAGGGCTCTGCTTTCGCAGGGTCAAGGAAACAAAATCAGCAGAAGGACTCAAAGGGGGCAGCAGAATATATCCAAGACCAAAATAAGTCCACTGTGAAGTGACCCTTGGTTTCACCAGGGGAAATGACTTGCCTAATGTGAAAGTCTGACTCAAACACCCATGAATGGTTTCATTACTGTATTATGAAGCTGCAACTAGGTAGCCAATGTGTTACAAACCTAAAGGGAAAACATACATGAGGATCATTGTTGGAGAGTCTTCTCCAGGTTCATCCATCTGAGGTAGTGAGGTGGGCCTTCTTAATGGTGACACCCGAGCCATGGAACGCTCTCTTCGCAGATGCTTGCCTGGGCCCTATGATCTTTCCTCGCTTTTTGCTCTCCTGGGCCTTTTAATTAGAACTATTGTGGTTTGCCCCCTTGCTGGGTTTTCAATGCTGCTTTATTAAGCCTATGCTGCTTCACGAAGTATCAGGCTAATTTTTGGACTCATGCCGTTTCTGAATTGTTTTGCCTGATTGCTGGTGACTGGTGACTGCATTCATATTGTTTTAAATTTGTCAACCACCCAGAGGACATGGTTAATTGGGCAGTATATAAAACACCAATCAACTCACAGACAAATGGAAACTGATCAGCACTGCAGAAATTCCAGAACACTCCAACAACATGCTTCACACCACACAGTGCAAACAAAACATGGAAACAATCCAGGCCTGCTGTTTGATATATGTTGTGACTCTGCAGTTCCCTCTGCTTGATAGATCGCAGCGTGAGGACGGCTGACTCATTTTCCTGAACCTGCTTACAGGATTAGTTTCTCTGTTTTTTTGTTAGAAATGTGCTGATCTTGCCCAGATAGTCAGTTATTAAGGATTTCCTGGGCCTGCTCAAAAATTTATATCCCTTCCCAAACTAACCGCACTCCATACAGGATCCTACCAAGTTGCAGGGGTGGTGTTTTTTAAAAAAAATATGCACACATGAGAGGCTCCCACCCTAACAAGCTGCGGACCCCCTCCTCAGTTCCTAATGGCCTTCAATTACCTCAACACTCCATAGTCAAAGCAAAAAAACCCACCACCCCATGCCTCAAGTGCAATTTAAAGTACAAGTATTATCCTAAATGATCTGGAGCTCAGGCACCCAGGGACCAAATTAGATGTCACACACTATTGCCTGTAACCTGAAAAGAACAGGAACAACAAAAGCAGTTTGGGTTGGAGGAATAGTTCTGAGGGAATGTAGTGACTAAATCATTTCTGCACTCAAAATCACCCTCCTGAGGTGCTTTTCTCCCTGTGAGAGGAAAATATACGGGTACAGTTCTCTGTTCAAACGTACCATCTTTGGGAGTGTGCTGTGTGCCCTTTAAATCTTAAGGACCTATTAGTCCCATGTGAAACTTCCTATATGCTATGGTTGTCAAGGGAAGAATCTACTCAGATCGCCTCTTCAGGGCCTTTTCTGTGGTTGCTGCGCTCCTGTAGCAGTCCTTGCCAAGGCAAGTCAGGGATTATGAGAGTTGTAGTCATAGGTTCCTTACTTCTGCTATAGAAACTAGCTAGAGTGTTGTATACTGTCCACTGCTATTGCTGAGATTGCAGATGGAACTGTTAAAATTCTTGTTAAAGTTTTTATAATGGTTTATAGGCTGTTCTGACTTATTATTACCCCTTTGTGAGCAGCCCTGAGGACCTTGGTTGAGGAGAAAGCTAAGCACACCAGAAGAAGAAGAAGATGATGAAGATGAAGGTGATGAAGAAGAAGAAATATGGCCAACTCTCCACTGCACAACTATTGAAAATAGTGAAAGTACACACTGTAGTTTCACAAGAGACAAAGGTTGAGTCTGATCAAGCGTAATCAATGCTTGCCCAGATTATTATTATCTCTATCAACTTTCCAGGAATTAGGGCTGGAATTCTCCTGAAACCAGTAATTCAAGACCTTCCCAATGTTTCCATCGGCCTTTATTGCTACATTACGATTTGTATAAGTCAGTATCTTAGCCTCTGAATAATGAATGGTAAATAATGGAAAATCTTCATTATCCTATTAAAGGCTTTAGCTTTTGGCTCAGACAATAGAACTGAAAACGACGCAATTTCAAGGGAAGATCAGACAGATTTAGCTGGAGCATGAAACTATGGTTTAGTTCAGGAACAGAGAGGGATATTGCTTTATTTTAAGAAGCGAAAAGGAAGAGCAAACCTAAACCTCATGAACAATATGGGTTCCTTTAGAAACATAGAAATATAGAACAAAACTGTTGTTGTTATTGTTTTATTATTAATAATAAATACCCGCCCTCCACCTTTAAGATCATGGAGTTGGTTACAGCAATTAAAAACCAGTATTAAAAACAGTTTAAAACAATGTCCAGTCACAGAAATAAGGTGGGTTTCAAAATTCTGCATCTCGAGTGACAAAAGTCAGGTGCATCTAAATGACATCTGTACATATCATACACAAGTCATTGTCTGCTACAGTGTCAGGGTCAACAAAAGGGTGGAGGGATAGCTGTGTGTTTTATTTGAAACTGTCAGTTTTACTGAATCCTTATTTGCTTCCGATTTTTGCAGCAAAAAGGAAGGCGCTTCGTTGCAAAGTGCACCATCAACTACAAAACTTGTTCCCAAACCTTCAAAACACAAAAGAATCTTCACACCACTCACATGGCATCTAGAAAACTTTTTCTATACAGTCAAAGCTTCATACTTTCACCTCAAACCAGCCAGAAAACCATCAGTCCACACACATGCAATGCAAAATACGAGAAAAGGTCAGGGTTCAAACTTACAGAGGGGGAATGGGGTGGGAGAATGTCAAGGAGGACGTGACAGCAGAAAAGGGGTGCGGAACACAACCCTACCTTAAATAATTCAAATTCCCTCTTTGGCATCAACAGCTAGCGATATAGAACAAGCATTTGAAATTATGTGAAATGCAGATAAATCCACAAGCAGACTTTGAATCTAAATAATGCAGACAAATGGAGGACTTAAATATATTTAAAGGGACAGATTCTGCTCCACACGAGGAAGAATCAAGTCAGCTTGTAAATGAAAGGTGAAGTGAATCTGTATTGCATTTGCAAGATAATCTACTGTGCTTTGAAACTGACACTCACAAATGCCATTTAATACAAAGATTAAACAAGTTGTCAGGATGGAGTCCTTCAGTCAGGCTGCTGCAGCCTGACAATTTAACAACTCTGCTGAGGAATCCAGGAAAGATGAGTATTTGGAGTTGGAGTTGCAGGATGGCTGTTCGTCCAGATGTTGTTACACCCCTAGAAGTAGCCTAGCTTTGTTGGGGGGGGCACCCTTGCTCGTTCTTCTGCCCTGATGGCGCCATTGCCAGGCTAATCTCTGCCTGATGGACCTGATACACCTGACCTGTTTGACTCTCTGCCATGCTGAGATAGAACTGGCTTTGCCAGACTCCCAGAATGAGCTTGCTTCGCCTGGCATTCCTGGGGTATCATTCTACAGATTGGCCTGAGCCTTTCCCCTCTGGGGAAAAGCCTCACCCCCTTTTTCCTGCAAGAAGCATCTACAGAATGGGGGATACATACCTGTATGGTGTGTGTATACGATGGCTCTGCACTGCCGCTTTCCTGAGATCGGAGAGGCTCCAAGATGTTGTTTGGCACAAATCCTGTGACCCCGCTGGCGTTTTGGACTTTCCACCACTGCTTCCTGTCATCGAGAACCTGGAGCAAAGCAAACGTGGTCATAAGGAAATGGGATGTCAGCTCGTCACCTACATGATAGGAAAGAAACAGGGTATTCCCTTACCCTAGAACAGAATATTGTCCACCATGGTCTAATTCTGCCTAGCAACCGTGCTCCATACAGGGGCTCTTCCATCACCTGCAATCCGATTCATCTAAATGGATTGAACCCGGTGTCTTCTGCAGGTTCTCTTCAGCATTATAAAAAGGATTCTGAATATTATTACACTTCCAAATACAGCTACAACGGACTAGGCTTTTCCTGTAATTTGCACGTTACAAGCTGTCACAACATGCAACATGCCCAGTGATATATTTGCAGACCGACTGCAAGTGTTTTGAGGATTATACAAAAAACTGATTTAAACAAACCTTTGTTTACAGTGAGGTTTTATATGCTTGCAAGGAACCACCAGGGTTTCCTGGGGAAACAGTTTCAAAGCTGCACACCTAAAATGCAGTTTTTAATTAGCTGACAGCCTCCGTGGTAGGTGTTCTCTGCTTTAGGAGGATCCAGAGAAGAGTGGATCCTGTGGCTCTGCATGCAGGAGGTCCAGGGTGGGGGACCTGTGCCCCTCCAGATGTTGCTAGACTACAACTCCCATCATCCCTGACCATTGGCCATGCTGGTGGGAGTTGGAGTCCAAGAAAGTCTGCAGGGTCATACGTTCCCCCCAGCATCTCCTTCTGTTCTAATGCTGTCAATTCTCTGAATGCTTCGGGGGGGGGGGAAGCATGCAGCTGAACTAATCACATTAAATGCAAATTTCCCTAAGCTCTACAGAAACTTTTAGCGACATGATTCAAGAAGCGTGCTGCACGGAGCAGAAAATTACCGGGGAAGGGGAAAGGTCAAAACAAGCCCTGCATTACCTCTAAAATGTCATCTTTCAAGACAGAAAGTTCGCTCTGGTTTCTTCCCACGAAGTCGTACTTGGTTTTGGCATACTTCTTGGTTGGGGTTTTGTGCGCCTCATAATTTCTACAAAGCAAAAAGAGGCCAGACGTTATCCGGCTCCTTTTGCAGAGAACCGTAGCTGAGAAGAGTGAAGCAGCGAGCCCTGCCTGCCGGCAAATATCATTAGCAACGATGATTTGCCCGGAATTTACTGCCATGCCATGCAATAAGGCATCCGTCACAGCAGCAAAAAAAGTTGGCAATGGACAATAATACCATTAACCACTGAAGCAGCTGTAAATATGAATTGAATTTATGAGAGCGGCTGGGCGTTCCGTTTTGAAAAGCGTTTGCAGATGAGCACTGCAGGTGTATTCAACTTGCAGAACATTGCATTGCATTTAAAGCACAGCAATTCGCCCTAAAGTGGGGGGAACAAGAAATCTGTAACCATTTGCAAATTGTTGAGGGAAAATCTCCAGTAAGCCAGAAGCTAAGGGACACTGGCTGCCCCAGCTTCAGTTTTCATAGCTCTTGCGAGTGTTAGCCTGACACTATTGTCCCCATGGTTTTGAGCGTGGCCCAAAGGCAAGCCCAGGTTGAAGGATTAAAGACATTTCTTCATCAACAAAATAAAAATAGGTTGTCTGTCAGAAGCTATGCAATGTATTTTCTTTTTGAAAAACATTCTTATTTTAAAAGTTTAGCACATTACACTTCACAGCCCTGACTCTAAATGCCATCTGTCCTCAGCCTTCAGGAACAGGGAGGTGGAAAAAAGCTTTAAAAAACACCAAGAGGAATACTACTCCTAATAAATCAGTCACAAGCACAAAGTAAAGGGAACCCAACACATAATGAGAAATGGAATGCAATGGTTGCGCAACAGAAGGTGCCGACGGCGCATCACAGAAGCAGGAAACAAGTTTTCATCCATCGATTGTAAACTACTGATTCTGAGCACACCTTTTGGGTACTCCAGTAGCTACCTCGTATTTTTTGGTTAGCTGTGGAGAACTGTTCCAGTTTACTTGAAGAGGGGAGCAGAAGGAGATCAGAGAGTTGACTGACCCTTATCGAAAATGCTCTTCACTTTGTCGCAATAGCCAATTGTCTTCTGCAGATGTGGGCCAATGTAAGCAACGCCCCCATTTTCCTCACTTTTTGGTAATGTACATACTCTGCGTTCTTCCTCACCCACCTGAAATCATTTGGATAAATGAGGTTCCCAGTGTTGAGATGTGAAGATATGCACCTGAAGGTAAGCACTTCGCTTTGGCGAGATGGAAAGAGCCATAAGTAACACAGTCCAAATAATCAGCAATCCTGATCACCCATTTCACACGTAGCGTTTGGTACTCACAACAAGAAGCCATATGGCTCTCTAAAAACAACCCCGTAAGTATCTGAAACTTGGAGGTGTTTGCTGGTTTGCCAAATGAGGAGCTCACCAGAAATCATGTCTGGCTGGGAAGCCAGGTTGAGCCCAGGTCATGGTCTGAAGGCAGCTTGATGAAGCTAAGCAAGCCTGAATTTTATCAAGGCCTGGTCAGGAATTCTGTGTATCCTGCCTTGGGCTTCATAATGGAAGGAAGGTTGGATACCTAATGTGTGTGCACGCATGCCTGTTGTATGTACTTAAATAAATACACATTAAATACACAAAAGTGGTGGCAAGCCAGGGATAGTTTATTACAAAAAGTATTCAAATGGTAGTATAGATTAGCTTGATTCTTCTCCAGACAGAAGCAGCTAGAGAGCTGCGACAGTCTCAGTTTTGCACCCTGTCAACAGGAAGGAGGAGAATGGAGTGCTCTGATGGTGTTTCCTGCTTGGCAGGGGGTTGGACTTGAGGGCCCTTGTGGTCTCTTCCAACTCTATGATTCTATGGGGACAAAATTAGACTTAGTTGGCTCTGCCTCTCTCATTGGCTCTGGCACCACCTACTGGTGGGCTCCCTGGCTTCTGCCCCATCAGCCCCAAAGGGGACCAGCCACCACTGTCTTCAGCTGTTGTACCAAGCAATTAATATGTTCCATTAGCCGGGAGGGATGAAATTTTAACTCAGAGAGAGACACACAGAGAGACAGATAGATTGTGGGGTGGGGAGAGACAATGGCTGCTTTGGTTTGGTGGCTCTGATATGTTGCAAGTTGCCCACAGGGAACATCACAGTCTAAGGCAGAATGTGGAGTCCTGTGCACATTCATGCACCTGCTTCTTAATGCTTTCCATCACCTGAAAAGTTACCCTAATATGGCTACTCTCCAGGGGACATGAAAAGGGAGAAGGAGATGCTGAAGAAGTGGTTGCTTCACAAAACAAAGCACTCTAAGAATGAGGAGTAATTAGCAAGGGATTATAAAACTACCTGGCCGACAAGGAACTGATAGGCTGATTTGAAGAGGTGGCTGCCTACCATACATTTGGTCTGGGAAGAGATGAAGAAAGTGGCTTTCAGCCCTAAACCTTAATAATAATAACAACAATAATAATTTATTATTTGTACCCCGCCCATCTGGCTGGGTTTCCACAGCCACTCTGGGCGGCTTCCACAGAGACCAAAAATACACTAAAATGTCACCCATTATAAACTTCCCTGAACAGGGCTGCCTTAAGATGTCTTCTGAATGTCAGGTAGTTGTTTATCACTTTGACATCTGATGGGAGGGCGTTCCACAGGGCGGGTGCCACTACCGAGAAGGCCCTCTGCCTGGTTCCCTGTAGCTTTGCTTCTCGCAATGAGGGAACCACTGGAAGGCCCCTCGGCGCTGAACCTCAGCATCCGGGCAGAATGATGGGGGTGGAGACGCTCCTTCAGGTATACTGGGTCGAGGCCGTTTAGGGCTTTAAAGGTCAACACCAACACTTTGAAGCTACCTGGACCAGGTGACGTGTGCTTAAGATGGGGGGGGGCACAAACAGGTAACACCCAAGCCTCATAACTGGTGAAAATGGTTAGGGATTCATGAGCCAGTCCAGAATTCAGAGACTTCCACCCATAGGCTATGAGCCTCTTCTCCCATTGACTCTGCAGTGTGGAAGCCAGTTCATGTAACCAGATCCCAGGCAACTGCAGGGAACATCTCTCTCCTGTATTTATTTTGCTGAAGGCTAAAGCAAGATCACGTTTTTTTAAAAAAATGGACACACCACTGTTGACCTTGGCCGCAGACAACAAGGGAATGGGTTGTTTGGAAGTGTAATAAGGTTCCAGGCTCCTATTCAGAGCATACGACTCAATTTTTCATGTCTTTTTTGAAAGCAAACATTGATAGTAGTGAATTAGGACATAATTTGTCAGAGGCCCCTTAGAGAAAGCAGAGTAAAAGCAGAGTAAAAGAGGTTTTAGATATTAGCTCTAACACAGAGAGAGGATTGTCTACTTCTAGAACCAATGGAGAGAAGTAGAAGTAAAGAGGTAGGCACCCTCCACCCTAAAACTGGACAGTTCTCCACAGCTGTGCACATGACATCCACTGAAATGTTACCTATCTACATGTCGGCTAACAGTTTGCTTAAAAGCGGCTACAGCTGCCCCCTGGTCCAGTAAGGGCCCTCGCTTGTAAGCTGTGTTACTGAATGCGTACCCTTCAGACGGAGGATAATCTGAGATACTGGAATGCTGAAAGAGAGAAAACAAGGAACGCTTGTCAGTCACAGAAAGTCCACAGCTGACTTTCCATTGCACATAATGCACAGCTTTTCTGTGTACTCACACCACAATCGCTGTCTTAATTGTCTTAAAGGCTAATTCACACAACGATGGAAAACCTGGCAGGGCAAAGCCGCCTTGGGGATGCCTTGGGTTCACACCGGCAGGGTCACAAGCCTGCAACACACGGAAGTCATCAGCTCCAGAACACTTTTGCCATGCCTTGCTTCTAGTCTTGGGAGACAGGAGATGGTTCGCCCTGTGCCTTGCTTGCAAGAACGTGAGACAGAGGTTTGAAGGAAGCCTCTCTTCATACATGTCGCACAATTCCTTCATGACTCACATCAGTGCAGAGCTTCCACTTCCACTATTTTCTCTAGTTGATCGCAGCCCAGAAGACAACAGAAGCTAAGTAGAAAACATACTGCTGCCGTCTTCCCCAATCTGGTGCCTTCCAGATATTGCAGAACTACATCTCCCATCAGCCTCATGGCTAAGCTGGCTGGGGCTGATGGGAGTTGTAGTCCAAAATATCTGGAAGGTATGAGAAGTCTGTTTCAGAGTGTTGGGAACAGAAAGCTGCCTCCTACTCTGGTCCCTGTATCCCAGTGTGTATTGTCTATACCAGGCATAGGCAAACTCGGCCCTCCAGATGTTTTGGGACTACAACTCCCATCATCCCTAGCTACCAGGACCAGTGGTCAGGGATGATGGGAATTGTAGTCCCAAAACACCTGGAGGGCCAAGTTTGCCTATGACTGGTCTACACCGACACGGAAACATTGAGTCAGACCATTGGCCCATCTAGCTCTGTACTGTCTACACTGACTGGCAGCAGCTCTCCAGGTTTTCATGAGAACTTCAGGAGACACTGGCCCATGGTCCATCATGTCCAGGATCTTGTTCTCATGTTGGCCCACCAGGTGCCTGTGGGAAGCTTGCAAGCTGGACCTGAGACAACAGCACTCTCCTCTCCTGTGATTCCCAGCAGCTGATATTCAGAAGTATAATAATAATAATAATAATAATAATAATAATAATAATAATAATAATAATTTTATTTATACCCCACCCTCCCTGGCCAGAGCTGAGCTCAGGGCGGCTAACACCAATAAAATCACAGTAAAAACATATTAGGGGGGAAAGAGGGGGGGAACCAATTTAAAATACAGATTAAAATGCAATTTAAAATGCAGCCTCATTTTAAAGTAGCTGATAAATCAAGACCATAAGGGGAGGGAAACATAAGGGTCAGACCGAGTCCAAACCAAAGGCCAGGTGGAACAGCTCTGTCTTACAGGCCCTGGAGAAAGATGTCAAATCCCACAGGGCCCTAGTGTCTTGTGACAGAGCGTTCCACCACATCGAGGCCAGTGCTGAAAAGGCCCTTGCCCTAGTGGAAACCAATCTAACCACCTTGAGGCTCGGGACCTCCAAAATGTTGTTATTTGTGGACCTTAAGGTACTCCGCGGGGCATACCAGGAGAGGTGGTCGTGAGGGTACATGGGTCCTAGGCTGCATAGGGCTTTAAAGGTAAAAAACCAGCATGCCTCTGACAGTGGACGAAGAACAGGGAGCCTCTCCCATCACTACCGGAGATACCTGCGAGGAAACCTGCATACAAAGCAGATGCTCTACCCCCAGGCTATGGCCCCTCCCCAACCTGACTGTCAGTGGCTCTCCAGAAACCCCAGGCTATGGCCCCTACCCAACCTGACTGTCAGTGGCTCTCCAGAAACTCAGTAAGAAGCCTAACCCAGACTCACTACCTGAGCCTTTTAACTGGGATTGTCAGGGACTGAGCCTGGGACACAGCACTGAGCTATGTGGATGCTTCCTGGATCTGCAATATGGATACCAGCTGCTGCAACATCTGACAACAGATGCTACACAATGTACTTGAGAGCACTGAAGTTGCTAAGATCCACCAGCTACCACCTGGCATGTATCACCAGGGAGGTGAATTGCAGTCCCTGGTATGACTCCAGTGTGCTGCAAAAGCACAAAATGTCTCTTAATAATTGCAATGGAAACAACTGACACCACCTTGTAGTTCATTACAGTAATTATGCACAAGTAGGAAACCTATTCAAAGTAGCAGGGGCTTTTTTTGGGGGGGGGGGGAATGCCAGCAGATGTCTCCGCAGCTTAAGCTAGGAATAATTTTCAGGAATCAGAATTTCTGATGTACTTTCCTAGACGTCAGATCAAAGCTTACTTCTCCGGGTTAGGCACTGTAACCATGGCAGCCACAAGTATGCTGTTAACTCGCACTGGGGTGCATTTTTCTGTATTAAAAAAAAAGGATGCCCTGCAGGAAAAAGACAATCTTGTGGGGGTGAGCTCTGAGCTTAGGGTACACAAAAGTTTTTTCATGCCACTGGCTCACTGGGAGCATGAGACTCCAGTCTGAAAAGGAAACGGAGACTGAAGTTTCTGTGTTAATCTTTTCCACACCTTTCCATCTAAGTAAAAGGTTGCAATCTGTCAGCCCAAATTCAGGGCCTGGAAGATGGGCAGAGTTTGCATGCTCACTTAAGAGTTTTGGAAGGCCTCTAATGTGCACCTAGATGAAGACACCAGAAGCCAGTGTCATTCCTTTACAGATTTCTGTTGGATACTGTGAAACATGGCCATTTTCTCTTTCTTTCTTTCTTTCTTTCTTTCTTTCTTTCTTTCTTTCTTTCTTTCTTTCTTTCTTTCTTTCTTTCTTTCTTTCTTTCTTTCTTTCTTTCTTTCTTTCCTTCCTTCCTTCCTTCCTTCCTTCCTTCCTTCCTTCCTTCCTTCCTTCCTTCCTTCCTTCCTTTCTTTCTTTCTTTCTTTCTTTCTGGCAAGACACTGCTCCTGTCTTACTAGGAATCAAGGACTGTCTTCTGTTCCCCTTGCACTACTATTGATTTCTGGACATATTGGTAATGGCCACATTTACATGTCAAGCTAAACCACGGTTTAGTGTGATTTGCACATTCTCCCGCCCCTCTCCCCTTTCACCATTGGACGACAACTTTGAAAGTGGTTAGTTGTGGGGTTTTTTTGCAGGATCCTGGCATGCCATTGCATGCAAAACAGGCATTGTGGTTTATAATAAACTCTGGCTGGTTTCAGAAGCCACCTTCCTAACCCACAGTTTGAAGTCGGCTTGTTTTGAAACATGTCAGAATTTGTTCTTAATCAGAACCGCTGGGATCCAGTAAAATTGAGGCTACATACTCTCAAAGGCACCCTCCAATCTATATAGGTGGCAGAGGCATGTCAACTTTAGAAAAACTCAGGCTTGTTTCCAGCATGTCACACTAAATCATGGTTTAGTGTGAAATGCGAGGCCACTATATTTTATTCTTTGAAGGGAGAATGCAAAGACACACTGAGCCTCATGACATTTTCACCACCTGCTGGTTATCAGTATACCTCATCTACGCTAGCAAAGCCAAACGTGTCTGACTTACATTTTATGGCGGGAATTAAAGAGCTTTGTGATTTCTGCCCTTAAAAATAAATGGAAGCCAGGCTGCAGTCAGGATTCCTTGCTAGAAGGTGCTGCTAATAAGTGAACAGAATAGCACAGAGTTCTTCATAACTATCTGGTTACTGCCTTCTCACCCAATCCAAATGCCTAGGCGTACCTTAGTGTCCATGAACTGTTAACATCCAAAGTAAATACAGTAACCTAAAAAAGCACAGGTTTGTGTTTTTTTTACATTCAGAAGCTTTCGTGCGCTTATAAAGAACATTGTTCTTAAATAAATAATAACATCCTTAAGTTACTCCTTCTTCCCTCTAGGCATCCTGCCATGCTCCCTTCCACTATAGCAAAAATCTAAGATATTGACAGGTTCACGTAAGTACGAGAGAGAGAGAGAGAGGGGGGGGGGACTTTTTTTTTAAAAAAACCACCAGCAGGAAACATGGATGGGCAGAACTGTGAGGTTCAGATAGATGGGAGTGTTGAGCAGGGCCAGATTTAGGTTTGATGAAGCCCTAAGCTACTGAAGGTAATGGGGCCCTTTATATGTCCAGCTGTCCTTTGTCAACAACAAATTGTCTCTGTTTTTTGTGTTGAATATATGCTATATGGTAATTTATAGACCCAGTAGGTATCTAAAGCCATTTGCACATAACAAAAAATATATTTTATCCAAGTATAGAAATGAGCAAACCAGTGATATTTTAGGGAGCAGGCTAGCAGGAGGGGCCCATTACTTACATCACAGGAGCCTACACAACACAAAACACTGTTGCTGTACATTGGTTTTATTTTATTTGTTTTTTAACTTATATTTTGGAAATGTACATCCAGGTTTTTTTCCTTTAATTTTTTTTTTTTGAGGGGCCCAAGAGAGTAAATCTGGCACTGGTGTTGAACATCGCTGCTGTGGGGCAGAGGAAGAGGGGGCACCAGCTGTTGCTATTAAAAAACCCCAGTTTTTTTAAAATGCACCCACTGGCCCCACCTTGGCTATGGACCCCAGTCAATATCCATCTTTAAGATGCTTCACAGGTACCTAGTCTTGGATCCATTAGCTTGCCTGCGTTTGCAATGGCTGCCTCTTTCCCCAAATGAGTTAGCAGCCAAGGGGTTGAAAGGAAGAAGAAGTAGATACCAAAGGGAAGAAAGGATGGTGGTGCTTGATGTTAGAATTCCTGCTCCACGATTGCAGTCATGGGATTTATGACTTTCTGGAGCCTACACTCGAGTAGGACCCTAGCAAAGACACATGCCCGACTGGCATGTTCTCTCCCTCCTGGTCTTTCATTCGGGCAGAAGAAAGCTCATGAAGCTCCCAAACGAAAGACCAGGAGGGAGAGAACATGCCAGTCGGGCATGTGTCTCTGCCAGGGTCCTACTCGAGTGTAGGCTGAACTCCTGACACTTGTAAACAGCCATTGTAGAAGAGATGTGTGGATCACATCGCCTGCCTGTTTCCCGCTGGCCTGATGCGCACAAACCCTCCACCTGGGCTTAGCAGCCAACGGCAGCCCTCTTCCCTACCTCGGTTGATAACCTTTTCAACTCTTGCTTCCGCTGGTGCTCAGCTACGTTTGCCACCGACTCGGCTAGCTGGTTGAGCTCTTGTTCCTTTGCGGATCCCATGAAGCTCAGAAGAGGGGGCTCCCATCCGTTCCTGAACCGCGGCACGTAGGGTGGGATGAACTGCTCCTTGGGCCACTCTGCCCTGCATTCAAGGAGGAACAGGTTTGAAGACGTGACTAGGTTGCCCGCTATGAAACAACTCCCCAAAAATTACTACTAAATTATGGTTACCAGATTTTTTTTCAATGAAGCCGGGGATACTTTTATTTTTTATTTATTTTCTTTTTTTGAAGCTGAGTAGCAACAGGGAGTCTGTAGTGGGGATGGTGAGGCAAAGGACCCTGGGCCCAAGCACACATGCACATTGTATAAAGGTGCAAAGCCCTTCTTTCGCACCCTGTGAAACATAAATGTGCAGAGTTTTTAAAAAACTGGGCAACAGCCACCCACCCATGACTCCCAAGCCTCCCCTGATCAGTCACAACAAAGGGGAAAGGAGCAGGAGAACTGTACAGCTGAATGTCCCCAGTTCCCCTTTGGCAGTGGCGGGGGCAGCGGCAGCAGCAGTTAGCAGCCCAGAGCCAGCCTGGTAGCGCAGTTGGCTCTGGCTGGCGAGCAGCTCCTGAAGCCAGCCAGCCAGCCAACTGCGCTACCAGGCTGGCTCCGGGCTGCTGAGGCTGCCGCTGCCACGTTTCCCAGGGACAGATTTGCAAATCTAGGGACATTCCGGGGATGGCATTTGTCCGGGGACAGATTTGCAAATCAAGGGACTGTTCCTGGGAACCGGGGACGTCTGGTAACCCTATACTAAATTATCTGAATTCTTGCAGGAAGATTGGGAAGCGACTCTGAACCTATTGGGTGGCTCTTTAAAAGAGGACTGGACAAATTCACAAAGGATAATACTATCAAGGGTTATGAGCCACGATGGCTGTGCTCTGCCTCTACACAGTTGGATGCAGTAACGCTTCTTACAACCAGTTGCTGGAAGGGAAGGGAAGAGAAGGGGGGTGGGGAGGGGGGAGGGAGAGTGTGCTTTTGTGCTCAGATCCTGTTCTCACGGGAATCCAGAACTAGATGGGCCATTGGCCTGATCCAGCCGGCTTGTCTTCTGTGATTGTGTTCTACTCTCTGCTGCAAAAAATAAGCTTTGCTAAAGCAAGGGAGGGGTTGGGGAGAACAACTACTAGTCTCAAGAGTAGTTTTTTTAAAAAAAAATCCTGAGATTTAAAAAACTTATTATTATTAAAATTTCTACACCACCCTTCATCCAGAGATCACAGCGCTGTTTATTATAGAGCAACTAATGTACAACTAGGATTCTCAGAATGATGCGTCACGTTTATTATCTTCCAGTATGTCAGGGACAGTATACAACCAGATCATTTTTTAATTTTATTTTTTTGCTTTATTTCAATATTGCATTATATGCTGAACTATGCACCTAGGTAAATGAATGTTTATCATCATTATCATCATCATCATTATTATTTTAAAAACCACACAGACAAAACTAGGAAATCACAATGCTTTCACATTTTCAACACTTGTGTTTCCCACAGCGTATCTCTGTCGGCAACTTCTAACTAGACGGGGATTTCTGGAATCAGTGAAGATATTCCGCTGAGATCAGCTGGCTCTCACTACATGATGTTACTGCACCAGAAGCAGGATTTTCCTCGCAGGGTTAGAGTTGCCTACGCACCATGCATAGAAAGCATCGCCCTGTGGTTTGAATTACTGCCTTTTCACATACAGCTCCCTGAAAGACACTTTACGGTTTCCTTTTTCTCCTTTTTTGGAGGCCATCTCTTATATATGGGTGTTGTCGAAAATGGATGAAGGTAATAAATGCCATTGAACCAGTCCTAAGAGCAGGTGGAATTAATAGGACACCGGTGTAGTTTTTGCTTACTTATAGGCACGGTGGGAAGGTGAGGAGAGGGCAGGGTATTTTAAAAAATAATAGTCATATCTGCTGACAAGTGTCACAGCTACGGCATAGCTCTGAGCTAGGATAGAGCAAGGGACAGAGAGTGGGTGATTTTCATGAGACTTTGGACTGAATAAAATGGGTTATTTTCCATGAGTCCCTGAATAGGATTGTTAAAACGATCTAAGCTCTTTTGATTTGGTGTGGGACCTGCAAGCCCCATTTGGGGCAGTTTCTCAGATTTCTGACCAGTGAGTCATGTCAGGCCTATAAGAACTGCGGCTGCTGCGGCTACCACCAAGGAGGACTCCCCTGCTCAGCGCCTGAGGGCCCCAATCCTGCCACTCACCACCTGGCCCAGGGCGGGGCCTGATGGGCTCCATAAAGGACTGCTGCCGCTGCTGCTGCTGGGCAGAGAGGGCTCTGTTTTGTTTTGTTTTTGTTTAAATTGCTGTTATTTTTACCAATTTAAACTGTGATATTAATGCTGTATTCTTAGTTTTAGATTTTGATTTATGTAGAAATTGTTTCCCATTTGGTTGTGTGTATTTTTTTGATGTGGTTTATTTATTGTTTATGACTTTTGTAATTACAGTGGTACCTCAGGTTACGTACTTAATTCTTTCCGGAAGTGCGTACTTAACCTGAAACTGTTCTTAACCTGAAGCACCACTTTAGCTAATGGGACCTCCTGCTGCTGCCGCGCCGCTGGAGCACGATTTCTGTTCTCATCCTGAAGCCAAGTTCTTAACCCAAGGTAATATTTCTGGGTTAGCGGAGTCTGTAACCTGAAGCGTATGTAACCTGAAGCGTATGTAACCCGAGGTACCACTGTATGTAAATCTTGTTATGCCGCCTTAAGCATGGTTTTTTAACTGTGGAAAGGCGGCATACAAATAAAAAATGATGATGATGATGATGTTTTCAGAACCCTGATCCCACAGCAAAACAACTGGGGGAGGGCCGTAGCTCAGGGGGTAGAACATCTGCTTTGCGTGCAGAAGATTTCAGGTTGAACCCCTGGCTTCTCCAGGTAGGACTGGGAGAAATTCCCTGTCTGAAATCCTGAAGAGCTGCTGCCAATCAGTGCAGACAATGCTGAGCTAGATGGACCAGCGGTCTGACTCTGTTACTAGACAGCCTCCTATGTTCTCAGCATTCACACCAGTGTGCACAGAATAATAATAAATTAGTAATTTGTTTTTTTTGTATCCTGCCCTCTCCGGCCAAAGCTGGGCTCAGAGAAAAAAACAGGATGATGCCTGCGAAGCATAAAATAGCTCATATTGGTAGATAAATAAGCCAAACATGTTAATTTCCTTTTACCTGGCTTTGGTCCACGTGTCACCTAGAGACACCCATAGCTGTCCTTCGTCACTTGTGACGGTGTAACGCAGAAAGTCTATTGTGTCTTTTGTTAAGAGGGGGCTGAGGACTGTGCTAGCGAGCTGAGGCCCTCCCGTTGCCTGCACCACCTACGACAAAGAGAATTGAAAGCAGGCTTATTGTTGATATGGTAGGAGTGATCATGGATGTTCTTGAGCCTGGCGTTTAGGGAAGCATTGCCAGGGAATACTCTCACCCTGTGTTTTGTAATTGGGTTCAAGTGTAAAAAGGAAAATCGTGGCATTCTCCTTTAACATACATGCAAATGAGGCTGGAGTCCTTTCTCAGCTGCTGCTTTTATGTATTTTAAAGGGAATTTTCAATGAGTTGCACAGGCACATGCTTTGCAACTGAAACTATTCAAGCGTTTGGGAGTCAGTTCCAATTTCTTTTCAGCATTTTTAACCTACACTTGGCCGAACGGAGCCTTTGCAACTGATCGGGCAAGATGTCAGCGAAACAGCAATGCGTTCTGAATCTAACTGGCACAGTTGCAGGAAGTTTTTGATGCAGGGGACACCTTTATAAAGGGACATGATGATATTTCCCAATTCCTCCTCTATCTGCGGTGCCCCGAGCCAATACCCTCCAGAACAGGTGGAAGGGGGCTTCAGGGAGAAAGCCTACATCAATTGCTACTAGGTAACAATGGCTATGAACTGTCCCCATTGTCAAAGATAGTATGCCTCTTAAAACCAGTTGCAAATCACAAGTGTAGAGAGTCGCTGTTGTGCTCAAGTTCCTGTTTGCAGGGCTTCCCTTGGCCAATGTGAGAACAGGGTCCTGGACTAGATAATGTTTGCTCTTACAGAAGAAATGGGGGGAAATTGTCTTTCTTCTTCTCCAGTTAACAGAAGTCTCCCCACGATCCAAAGCTCTTCCACAAATGCAAGAGCACAAACTAGGTCCACCAAAAAGGTTTTTTTAGTGTAGACAATGCATTTCGTTTTCGTGGCATACATCATCTCCATTGTCCATTTCCCATTTGATTAATTTCGAAGGGATCAGGAGCTATAAGCTGGGATAGCTCAGTCAGCAGAACACAAGACTCTGAATCTCAGGGCTGTGGGATCGAGCCCCACATTGGGCAAAAGATTCCAGGCTAGATGACCCTTGTGGTCCCTTCCGATCATAAAGTCTATGATTTTATGAAATGTTGTGACGTTTATATCTAGAAATAATCTTACCATATTTAAAGGGGTAAAGAGAAAATGAATCAATTCAGATGCGCTGGGATTCTGGATGTGTGACTTTAATTTAGCCTGCAGGAGAAAAGAAAAGGAAGAGAAAGAGAAATAACTATTTTAAAGGCAGTTCATGGGAAACGACAAATCTTAGTACTGAAACATGCAGGCTTTGTTTAGAAGGTCCAGGGCAATATTTAGTTGCTAGTTAAAACACTGTCAGCCAGCAAGAAAGCTCTTTGACACTGCCTGTCAAGGCAGAGCATCAAACCTATAGCTTTTTATTTAATCACAGTCCACAATGTCTCGGACTGAATGATGTGTAAAATGCCTTGGGCATGCAAGGTCCCTCCTTCTCTCTTTGATCCTTGCATAGAGATGTCCTTTTTTATTTTCAGGCAGCTATGCTCCACTTCCACTGTTGTCAGTTGTATGCCTCTGAACACCAGTTGCTGGGGATTACAAATTCTGTTGTGCTCCCACTTCCCACAGGTATCTGGTTGGCCACTGTGAGAATGGGATGCTGAACAAGAAGAGCTTTCCCTCCTGATCCAGCAGGGCTCTTATGTTTTGCGAGTATTTTACACACAGCCACTTACCAGAAGGTTGAAGCCGTGTTTAAATTTTTGCAAACAGTCAACAAATTCGTCTTGAGGTGGAGGTTTGGAGCGGAGAGTTAAGACACCCTCTGAGGAACAAAGAACAAAAGAAAATCACCTGGCAGAATTTCTTGGGAGGCATCCACAACATGTGAAAGCAGAATGAGGTGCCTCTGAAGGTACACAGTAGTGGTAGCAGCAGCAGAAGCACATCAGGGAGAGTGGTCCTAGCTCAGCACTCCCCCTGCAGTGTTAAGTTGGACTCCAACACACATCAGCCCCAGCCAGCATGACCAATGGCCAAGGATGATGGGAGTTGTAGTCCACCCCCCCTTACCTTGGTTCCCTCCAAGGCCATTAAGGCCATAGTTTTAAATTACTGAATTGCACAACTGCCTACAAGATGATGATGATGATGGTGGTGGTGGTGGTACGGTGATGGTGATGATTACTTTATATACCACCCTTCATCATAAGATCTCAGTGGCTCTCTCCATGAGAGCTTACATAGTCCTCAAGCGTCAGGAGCCAGTCAGCAGTAAATCACAGAGAGGTAAGTTTTCCTTTTATTAGAAAAAACAGGATCTGCACAGGGGAGTCAAGCCAAATGAGAACAGCAACTCTTCAGTAGGTCTGGTCAGTTGCAGAGACTGAAGGTCCCTGCCTTCCACCTCTGCCTAAGTCCCCTCCTCTCCAGGGTTTTCCCCAAAGCATTCTGAGACTGTGCTTGTAAGTCTGCCTTTGCTCCTCCCACTTCACGCCTCTCTGAGTTCTGGGAGACTCTGGCTTCTTCAGCAGCCCGACTGATAACTGCCTCTTGGCCTCCATCCTCTCCTGTCTGCCTCTGCTTCCGGACTTCTCTCTGCCACAGACTCTCCCAGCTCACTAAGCCCTGTTGCCTCTCCAGCTTCCAACCTCTCCTCCTCCCAATCTTCTCCCTCTGACCACTGATTGTCATCCCACCACCATTCCCCGGGTTCTGAGCCTTTTTACTTGTGGGTTCCCCAGCTAGTTCCTCCCAACATTCCTCTGCATCCAACCAGCCCATGACAAGGGACATTTGAATGTTGTTGTTGTTTGTCCAAATCCCAGGCTCTAATCAGGTGTCACTTCATGGCAACGTAGCCAACCCTGTGCCCTCCAGATGTCGTGGGACTCCCAGCTCCCGTCTGCCCCAGCCAGCTCAGGGATTATGCAAGTGCCTAATCTGACAGCACTGAAAATGTTACAGGTCCCTCATCCCCGAAGCTGGATACAAGGGGGGCTCTTGGAAAGCCATTCAGGAGAAAGGAACTCCTTACCCCCAGGCCCTTTCTTCTTATTCTTCTTGGTTTTCTTCCTCTTCGAAAGCTCCGCAAATGCTTCTGCCGCTTTCTGAAGCTTGGTACGAAATATTCAATGTCGTCCAAAATATGGTTTAGAATTTGCTAAGGGAAAGAGGAGGGGGCAAGGAGGAGGAGGAAAGGAGATCAGAAATGCCAGGGACTCCACCCAAAGTGCAGCGCAGTTAGTCACTGAGCAGAATTAGAACCCGCAGCGGGGATGAAGAGAACATTCCATCCACAGGAAAGCGACACATGCTAAAATTAATACGCCTGACATTTCTATACAGCTCAGGCCTATATTTTCCTTAGGAAGCCATCGTCAACAAAGACTCTTACTAAGTAAGATTTGAGATGATTAAGTCCCGGGGCTGAACACTTAATTCCTTCTGCATGTTCTCCCACACACAGGCAAAACTGCTGAAATATCGGTCTGCCTGGGGTGGTACAGACAGCTAATCACTCACCTCATCCTGGCCAACTTAAGTCTTCAAATGCCCAGCTATTATAAAGCTATAAAACTATTACTGTTTTGACAGCCAGGGTTCTTGCATTCTGGGGCAAAAGAAACTGATTCAGCCACGAATATTTTTAGCGCTTCAGCTTGAGAGGCAAAGCAAAGGTATGTGCATAGAAATTTAGAGCTGGAAAGGATGACGAGGGTCATCTAGTCCAGCCCCCTGCCATGTCAGAATCTTTTTGCCCAATATGGGGTTTGAACCCACAACCCTGATAGTGAGAGTCTCAAACTCTACTGACCCAGTGCAGCCAAAGTCTTCTCTGATGCATGTACTTCACAGGTATTTAGACTGCTTTTGCCAGGGTCAGGCTTTGTGCAGGACCTGAAAGCAGGACTCAAGTCTCAAGCCTGCTCCATAAACACCCACCCTCTGCCTGTGAGGCAGTATAGTATAATGGTTAGAGAAGGGGTAATGTTGGATGGACAACTCCCATCCAACCCTGATTATTGGCCATGGTGGCAGAGGGTGAAGGGAGTTGGATTCGAGAAACCATCTGGAAGGCTTTGCTACCACTGAGTGAGAGTGTCAGGCAAGATTGTGGAGACCTGGGTTCAAATTCCTGCTCAGCCCCTAAGCTCAGTGGGTGTCCCTAAGCTAGGACAGCAGTGAAGATAAAACATGGGAAGGGGGGGGGCAAATGAAAATATAACCACACACACCACCCTGGACCATTAGGACAAATGTCCCTGCCAGCCTCCATATTTACAAGCAGCCTGGGGGTGGGGGGGCAATGCCTCTCTGCTTCCCCTTCCTTTGTCTCAGTTGCACTTCCACAGAATTCAGCAGGGAGAAATTAACAATAATTAGTTGGTTCCGCAAGTCATTGCCTCTGGTTATGCCTGCTATAGGTTCTCCCTCCCGTGGGCCTCCCCTGTTTTCTGCCCTGCCAGTTCCAAGGGGACCAACCACCACCGATGCCGCCACGAATATACTAAGTGATAAAAAAAGAGTATCTGGGCTGTGTTCTGGGAAGTCCTGCGGTTCTCTGCAAACCTTGACTCTGCTGACCATTGACAGCAAACTAGCTTTTCCACGACAACCAGTCTTCCTTTGCAATGCGCAGTTGCAAAATTGGCGTACATCCCGAGCCACAGTCTCGGTTCATGAGACGGCCGCCAACTTGAAAGGCTTTAAAAGAGGGTAAGACAAATTCAAGGAAGCCACGATGGTCATATTCCACCTCCACTGCCAGAAACAAATGGTGGCGATGTTCAAGAAGCGGCATCTTGACCTGTCCATATAACTCTGGGATCAATTGTTAGTCGCTGCAAGAATCAGCCCACATATCTTAATATACTTGCTTTAATATACAGTGGTAGCTCTGGTTGCAAACGGGATCCATTCCGGAGCCTCTTTCGCAACATGAGCAGAATGCAACCTGCATCTGTGCGTGCCGCAATTCGCCGCTTCTGCGCATGAAGTCATTTTGAGCGTCTGTGCATGCGCGAGCAGCGAAACCCAGAAGTTCTGTTACTTCCGGGTCACCGTGGGATGTATCCTGAAGGAACGTAACCTGAACCGAATGTGGCAAGAGGCATGACTGTATGCCAATTGGCTTGCTCTGATGCTATGTTTATCTGTGGGCTTGCGACACTTAGCTAGTTGAGAGAGAGGAGACTTTTCACACTGATTCCTGTCAGCTGCCTCCTTATCTAGGAGATGGAAGAGAGTTGGGAAGGGGCTTCCAAGCTAGGGGTGAGCTAATTGGGCTAATGAAGCCAGATGAGATAGCTTGCCTTTGTATAACTACAAAATGTATACACAATTTTCAGCCCAGACACTAAGATCTAGCTCTGAGGCCCTTCTGGTGGCTCCCTCGCTGCAAGAAACAAGGTTACAGGTAGGGCTGCCATACGTTCAGAATTTCCTGGACATATCTGGGATCCACCTGTTGGAATCAGGGTGGAATTTCCTGAAATCAGTATAAATGTCTGGGCGTATGGCAACAAATACGCTCAACAACTTTTGTGTCTGGATTTCCACTTTTTGAAATATGGCAACCCTATCACAGGGAACCAGGCAGAATGCCAAGGAAATAAACAACTATCTGGCTTTCTGAAGGCAGCCCTGTATAGGCAAGTTTTTAATGTTTGATGTCTTACTGTGTTTTAATTTGTTGGAAGCCGCCCAGGGTGGCTGGGGGCAACAAAGTCAGATGAGTGGCATCTAAATAATAAATTGTTGTTATTGCCGAAATGCGTTCCCTGGTGTGGACAAGTCGTGATGACTGCTTGGTGCTTTGACCCTGAGTCTGTAAAGGCAGCGGGGCTCTGAAGGCTGTGAGATTACACCTTTCTTTAATAAAGAATAGAACTGGCCATTCTGATATTTTTAGCGTCTTCCTTTGGCATCCCTGCATCAAACCACCCTCACAGGCCCTCCCTTGGGCCTGCAGATCGAGACAGTCAGTGTGCCTCTGAAAACCAGCTGCTGGCGAACCCAGGTGGGCAGAATGCTTCCCACAGACCACTGTGAGGACAGGATGGCCTGATCCAGCAAGGCTTTTCTTATGTTTGCTCTGCACAAACTGTGTGCACAACACAGAGCAGTCTTGTGCAGCACCGGAGAGCCCAAGAGCAGGTGCTCCAAACTTCTTAAATTTTATTTATTAGGTTTGTATACTGTTTGTCAAAAAATCTCAGGGTGGTTCATGGACTTGTGGCATTCAGAGCTGGAAAGCAGGCCCTGATGTTAGTTCCCAGGCAGCCTTCGTCAATGCTGGGGCCCCAGGTGTCCTTGAACCACAACTCACATCAGCCCTGACAATTGGGCTAGGGAAGATGGTGGCTGTAGTCCAACAACAGCTGGGGAACCCAAGGTTGGTCTAAGGCCTATGTGTATCTTGCCCTTGCTACCCGGTAGCTCTGGAAAATTCTCTTCATGCCCTTTGTCACACTCTTCCTGGCCTCTGCTGAAAGTCCAATCCAGTCAGTTTCTAGATCTGAGAAAGTGAAAGACAAATGCCTCGTGGTTGCTAGGCAACCAGCTCCAAGGTACTGCTCCTTCACCCTTTAGGCAGCAAGATGCTCTAGTAAACATGCAAAAATTAAAATGTGAAAGGCAGACTGGTATCCTCAAACACGCGCTGGGCTTGTGGCAGGAAGTGCCAGCCCATCAGGACTCTGTGGTGCACACCCACTTCAGGGCTACGGATAGGAGCTTTCCCCTCATACTTTGTGTGCCTACTGTTGAAAATTTGGCTAAGAGAAACGAAACGGAAACGAAACGCTGTCTGGGTCTCTCCATCCTCAAGATCACGTGGAAGGGCAACCCATCTCCCACTGCTGACCAGGGCTCTGTTGGAATGAAAAGGGATGGGGAATGACTGCAGGCCTAAAGGTGGCACAGAGAAGAAGCATAGAAAGATCTCTGCACTGGTTGACTTGGCCATGCAGGTGTGCCATCTCCCTCAGAAGGACAATGACATCACTCGAAAGGCTGAGAACCTTCAAAGGGCTCGTTCTGAGCAAGGAAGGGAAGAAAGGTTAGCTCTACAGCTGCCACTGGGGGTCACTTGGTGGGTGCCGACACCCATGACAGGGCCTTCTTGGCAGCGGCATACATTCATGGAACGCCCTCCCTGCGGAGGATGAATTTTTTAAAATATGCAGGCATTTGATGGCCAGAAGATGCTATTCGTGGCAATCTTGAAGCAAAGAGGCCTTGCACCCGTTAACCGTCTTCCCACCTCACAAAGCAGCTAACATCCCACATCTCACCAGATTTGAGCAACAT
This sequence comes from Podarcis melisellensis, assembly GCF_964234715.1. Lineage (NCBI taxonomy): Eukaryota > Metazoa > Chordata > Lepidosauria > Squamata > Lacertidae > Podarcis > Podarcis melisellensis. The sequence goes on from NC_138542.1 coordinate 60,433,395, forward strand.
GGTGAGAACACACACACACACACACACTTCTTCCACTTACAACATCTCTGTCGATCTTGGCTGCCATCATTTCAGACGTTTCTTCGTGCTCGTGGTACTGTCTAGATTTCTCAACTAAGGAAGGAAACATACCAATTGATCCACTCAACTTGGACAGGAACCTAGAGTGTTTTCAAAGTCCTGTGACTTGCAACCCACAATATGCAGCCCACAATACCTGAAACAGAAGGACTATTTCTTAGTCCATCACAAATGATGTGTGTCACGTGTTGTGAAATAAGTCATGATAGGAAAGGAAGGCTGCATTCACAGCAAACTTTTAGAACATTATGATACCACATCATGGCTTCCCCCGAAGAACTCCGGAAACGGTAGTTTGCTAATGGTGAGGGGAGTTGTTAGGAGATCCCTGTTCTCCTCACAGGGCTACAGATTCCAGGCTTCCTTGTCAAGAGGGAATGATTGTCAAACCGTTATAGGGATTATAGCTCTTGAGAGAAATAAGGATTTCTGAACAACTCTCAGCACTCTTAACATGCAGCTCTCAGAATACTTTGGGGGAAGCCATGACTGTCTAACTATATGACTTATAGAAGACATCTGAAGGCAGTCCTGTATAAGGAAGCTTTTAATGTTTGATGATTTGTTGTGTTTTTATATTTTGCTGGAAGCCACCCAAAGTACTTGGGGCAACCCAGTTAGATGGGAGGCATACAACAACAACAACAACAACAACAACAACAACAATTACTACTCCTACTCCTACTAAAGCAGCATCATAGTGCTTTAAATGTCTGGTGTGGTTGTTGCCTAAGAGAAGCAACCAGTAGTGACTTGGATCACCTGTGAGCTTGTTCCTGCTTTGGGCAACGAACTGTGGTTGTTGAAATCTTAGGAGCCAACTGAGTGGTTGGATAAGATTTTCAGAGATTGGGACTTCACTGCTCAGATTAGCTAGTTGCCCTTCTCCATGGCAAGAAAAACCACAGCAAAGCAACCGTATGCATTTTTACACAGAAATCAATGTTCAACAAAGCTTCTTCCCTGGTACATGTGCAAAACACTGTGGCCTAAAATCCCGCCCCCTCAAAAAAATTAAAGAACCCAGAATAAACAATACAAAGCAGAATTTAGCTCTTCTTGATAAGTCATCCAAACTAATGTGGCAGTTTCGTGTGTGGAGTTCGGACAGCCTCGCCTATACCCTGAGAGGAGATTTGTCACAGGCAAGGTCAACAGGCCACGTACAGCCCAAGGCCATGCAACCGACAGCCTTGGCACAGAACGTTGCCAGTCTCTGCCTTGCAAGGTTATCTCACGGTTTCCGCAACACTCACAGTCTCCTTGTTCAGCTGCCCAAGCGGACCAGGCTGCTACCCGGCTTCTGACGTCCACCTGAGTGACAGTACCTGGAGGGACGGGAGCTGGTGCTCTCGGAGGCGGAGGAATGGCACCGTCCACTTTGGAAAGCATCCTAGGTGGGAGACATAGCAAATCAAAAGCGAAATGCTGAGAAAATGAAATCTCTTTCCCCCGTGGTTTATTAGAATAGCAAGAGAGAGAGAGTACAAACTCTGAACTCTCAGCTGCATGCCATCTCCGGCTCTCCCTAGGAAGCAGCACAAAGCAAAATCAATAAATTATACATCTGAATCTAAGGAGGAGCCTTTCAATAAGGCTGAATATCCTGCATATCAAAACCAAAGTAATATCATCGTTTTTGTACAGCAGGGGCAAGTCTAAAAGCAAAATAACACACCGCTAAAATAAACGTATGTATTTTTGAGTAAGAGCTGACACACTTTTCCAGAGAACTTAAGATAATTTATCAGCATCTATAAAAGAAGATATTTCACTAATAGGTGGGGAAAGTGCCCCCCTTCCCAATGTGCAGGCAGGGTGTGATGTTTTTTCAAAGGAGCTATTGTGGAAAGAGACTAAGTGCCCACGAGGAAGTGGGCCATCCCAAAAAACCCCAAAGAATGCTCAAGGTTGCAAACATTTCTACACGTGTGAGTCCCGCAACAAAACACTACTGCTTAATCTCACACATTTCTGTTCCTGCGTACCATAATCTGTAAGAAGCAAAAGCTTCCCTGCTGAACAGCGAAGGCAAAGTAAGTGAAAGCGTTTAATAATTTTTAGTAAAGAGTACTACACTGTGCCTGTTGTTTTTGTCCATGGAGTTTTCTTGACAGGGATACTGGAGTGGCTTGCCAGTTCCAGCTCCAGGTGGATCATGTTTAGTCAAAACTCTCCACTATGACTTGTCCGTCTTGGGTGGCCCTGCATGGCATAGCTCATAGCTTCTCTGAGTTATTCAAGCCCCTTTGCCATGGCAAGGCAGTGATCCATGAAGGATCTGAGGGAAGCAGCGGAAGACAGGAGTGCCTGTTGTGCTCTAGTCCATGGGGTCACGACTAAATGACTAAACAACAACTACTACACTGTGGGCCATAACCAACACAGATATATGTGCACACAACAGAACTTTTTCTTCCTCACCTATCCCTTGTAGCCTTACACCCCCTCCAACCTCATAATCAGCTCTGATGGGCTGAAGGACCCTGTAGGACAGATTTCTAGGGCTCAGAAGGGAGAAGAGGAAATAAAAATCCCTGCTGTAGCAGTGGAACAACCCATGTGGAGCACATAATAACCCCATATATATTTATTTGTGCAAAACAAAAAAAAATCCTTCCAGTAGCACCTTAAAGACCAACTAAGTTAGTTCTTGGTATGAGCTTTCGTGTGCATGCACACTTCTTCAGGGTGTATCTGAAGAAGTGTGCATGCACACGAAAGCTCACACCAAGAACTAACTTAGTTGGTCTTTAAGGTGCTACTGGAAGGAATTTTTTTTTGTTTTGACTATGGCAGACCAACACGGCTACCTATCTGTATTTGTGCAAAGTTCCTGTCTACCTCCTTTCAGGAAGTTTGCCTTGGACTAAACCCCAAGGATGCTGCAAGCACACTGACAAGTTACCCATCTTCTCTCATTTCTGCTGCATTTTGACCCCACTTCTATCGGTGCTCCGCACTTGAGTTCACTGTTAGGAAGTATATAGGGTATTATTTGCAAATCAAAACGTATGCCTTACCTGAGTGTTTCGAGTCTCCTCTTTGGCTTCCCCCCTTTGCTGTCGCTGATTGCACTTTCAATGTCTTCGTGGATCAAGTTTGCCTGGGCAGAAGCAGTTCAACAAGTGAAAACAGAAAATTCAATACCAAATAGCGTAAGATCTTAAAAGCAGGGCTGTGTTAAGAAGATGCTGAGCAAAGCAACATTCTGCCCAGAGAGCAACCCAAATTCAGCAGCAAGATAAGAAGAATGGTTATTTTATTAAATTTGCATACCGCCCTATACCCGCAGGTCTCAGGGCAGATGCATAAATCACACAAATTAAGCACATCTAGAATGTGGTTTGCACTATTTATCCAAGTTCTGCTAGTCCCTGTAAGAAGCAAAGAGTTATGGGGAATGTTGAAGCCTCATCCCAGGATCACTGCCAAGTTTGATTCAGCCATCACTTTGGGGTGTTGGAAATTCACAGGCTATCAAACACACTGTAAGTAGAGAACCCTCTATCAGGGATGGGGACCTTCTGAGTCCATCAACATCTGGAGAGACATAACTCTCCATCAGCTCCACCTAGTATAGCCAATGGTCAGTGGTGATGAGACCTGTAGCTGAACACATGACAGATTTGTTAGTTTCTGTTGGCCACTGTGCAGTGCTTTGGAGTCACAAGACTCCATTTACATTCCAGAGACATTCCAGGCTGTTGGAAGTCTCATGGAAGACAGGAGACGGATGTGACGTTACTGGTTTCCTGTTCCTTTGTTTTTTTTCAGTTGCTCTCTGCTCTCACAGAGAGAGGGTGTATTACTTTTCTGTCTGCGTAGCTAGAAAATAAAACATAGCAATGTAGCCATAAATCTCATCACTTCTGCTGCTTTGATACTCTGCTGACTGGGATGTGCCTAGAGCCTTATCAGAGGCTCAGGTCGTCAATCACATCGGAGGCGATTGCGGAGGACTCGACCGGAGGAAGATGAGCTTTATTAGCTCATTCGTAACGAAGATTCCGACAAGATTCCCCATCCCTGCCTTAAGCCAAACAGGCTCTACCACATCCCTGAAGGGTGTTGTGAGGATGTACGAGCAGTGGCATAGCGTGGGGGATGCAGGGGGGCCGGCCACACCGGGCGCAACACCTGGGGGGGCACGCTCGCACTCGCAGCTCTCTGCCCCTATCGGCTTAGGGGGCACAAATTACTTGCCTTGCCCCGGGTGCTGACAACCCACGCTACGCCACTGTGTACGAGCCCTAGTAGATCTGAGGACATATCTAGTACTTAATCCTGCTTCCATCTGTGGCAGAGCAAACACCTCCAGCGAATGATATTTCTGAGTTCGTCCTGATTATATTGCCATTCGACTTCGCTTTACTCAGAGGCTGTGGTTCCTGCATTACGAAGGGCTGACTACACGGGTTCCCTTCCAAATCTACCATTCTATTTTTTTGTGTGTTTCTCTTCCCTCTTACATTGGTCTCTACAGCCACAGCAGGCGCTGTAACTCTCCAGCCATTCCAACTTCACCTCCAAAGGTGCTCTCCTCCATTGTCTCCTGAGATAGACGGGTGCCAACCTCATTACAGAGCTCGATTGCACCTATGAGATACAGATTGCTGTTTGCAGCTTAAATCTGCTCACATGCCAACCACCTCAGGACAGCCGTAATAGGTGGGAGTCAATAATCTTTAGGGATGTTGGCTGGCAGCGAGCCAGACTCTGTTTCGAGGTTATTGGCACACCAGCAAAAAAAAAATTTAAAAAGGGTATTCGGCACACAGCAAATCTTCCACTTCAAAGTAAATACAGAACAGCTGCTCTTTAAAAACCGTACAAGGGTAAAGTTGCCAATATTAGTCAGTGCTCTTTGCACTTCTCTTTGCAAGCCAAAACTATCACATTCTCCTCCAGTCAGGCAGGAGCGTCACGGTCTTAAAAGTCACTTTTAGCTCAGGGCTGATCAGTCTCTGCTGCCCTGTCAAAGCAAGACTCTGAAAGACGGCTCTGATCGTCGTCTCCCTGATTTCCTCGTAACAGGCTCTGGCAGTCGTTTTCGAAGTACATCAGCCAGCCAACTCAGGAATTCTTGGGCATTAATTCACTGCAGAGGTACTGACTGAGCCTGTCACATTGTCTGACGCGAACTGTTCATGAGTAGGGCTCAGCCATGTATCATCCAAAACTAGTTTGAAGTCCGCATCGTGATATCGGTTTCGGGAATTGTGACCTGCCAATATATCACGGATCATGGTGTGCGTGATATGCAAAAATCACAAATCACAATGAAACCAGCCAGTGCCTCTACATAGCCCCATCTTTATTTCAGATATCGTGAGCTATCAGTACATCATGATGTTTATCTGGTGATACATTGCAATGCTGAAAACCAGGTATTGCCTGGAGGCATTGTTGCTGTTCACTTTTTGGATCTTTATTTTGGATCTAAAGATTTATGTGAAAATTGTACAATTTGGTCATGCACCTTTTGGTGTTTTGTTTATTGTTTATAACCACAGAGAGGACCTTTGATATAACCAGAAAGGCTATTCTTGAGTTTGCAAGGAAGCTAAGGGGCAGGAAACAAATTTAAACGGCTACAATTACTGCTTTGGTGGATAGTTCGGAAGTTGCCTGCTTACACTCACGATTACGATCTCCTAAAACACTGCAGCTCTGACATATTCTTGGAGCCCACTTCCATTGTCTTGGGAAAACAGATTCTGCTAGGCAGCCACATGGGCCAACCAGACATCATACTGTTACTATCACTGGAACTGTTCCAAAAGCGTCAGATCTTCAACAGGTCATACTTTGTGATACATAGAAATAGGATATAAAGAGCAGGGACGGGAAAGGCAAATGAAGTTCCTGTGAATATGTTCCAGTACTAGCCTTATTCAAAGTAGACCTACTGAAATTGATGGGAGATGACCGATCTAGGATTAATTCATCAGGTCCCGCTCATGGGCTTCTGACAGGCACCTGGTTGGCCACTACAAGACCAAGATGGTGGACTTGATGGGTTATTAGTATGCTCTAACGAGCTCTTCTTACTTTCTTAATTTCACTGAGTCTCCTGTGAGTAGAATTTAGCTGGATACAACACTAAGGCTTAAAGGAAAGGAGTTATATATTTTAATCTGTCTAGTACAGGGAATGACTCAAATTTAATGAATGTTGACAGCTGTGGAAATCTTCTGTGAATATCCAACCGCTCAAGACGTACACTGGGGAATGTTTGACAGTCACCATCTGTTCCTCAGTTTTGGGGTGTTCACAGGTAAATTCTGACAAACACACTTCCGTGGCTGCCAACATTCACCAACGTTCCTTTGAGTTTGGGGACACTTGGATCAAGTTTGTTCACAAGAAATTAAAAAATGAAATAGAAATCCAGCTACGGACAAAGGCTGCAGAACAAGCATTCCATCCCCAAACAAGAAAAAAAAATACCTTCAGTATTTTGTAAAAGCATCTTATTCAGGAGAAAACAGAATGTCACCTCCAATATATGTCCAGTTGATTCAGTGTGGCAGAGTAAACTATCCAAGCAATTTACATGGATACCCTGAGGGCCAAGCAGGTGAAAACATTACTGCGGCAGGAAAATGAGCTCTGCCTGCAGGTGGACTGAGCGGCTCAGCTAAAGGTCACTTCACACTTTGGCCCTGTTTGGACTCAATCTCAGTCTGAAAAACCATAGTTTGATGCATAGCTAAGAAATCTGGTGCCTTCCAGGTGTTGCTGGACTACAAATCTCACTGCCCCTGACCACTGGCCATGCTGCTTGGGGCTGATGGGAGATGTGGCCCAACATCTGGAGGGCAACGGAGGTTGATGTCTGTTGGAAACAGAATGTTGTCTTAGGTGGGTCTTAAAGGTAAAGGTAAAGGTACCCCTGCCCGTACGGGCCAGTCTTGACAGACTCTGGGGTTGTGCGCCCATCTCACTTAAGAGGCCAGGGGCCAGCGCTGTCCGGAGACACTTCCGGGTCACATGGCCAGTGTGACATCGCTGCTCTGGCGAGCCAGAGCCGCACACGGAAACGCCGTTTACCTTCCCGCTGGTAAGCGGTCCCTATTTATCTACTTGCACCCGGAGGTGCTTTCGAACTGCTAGGTTGGCAGGCGCTGGGACCGAGCAGCGGGAGCGCACCCCGCAGCAGGGATTCGAACCGCCGACCTTTCGATCAGCAAGTCCTAGGCGCTGAGGCTTTAACCCACAGCACCACCTGTGTCCCTTTAGGTGGGTCTTAGTCATATAATAAATTAGGTAATCAATTTACTACTTTACACCACCTTTCAGAGCAAAACAACAACCACACCCTGCTCGAGGCAGTTCAAAAATCAAATCAGAAAACCCAAGTCACAAGGTTTAACATATTTCACTCTGCATCAGCAATAAAATAGCTGTTCTTGTGGGCTTCCCATAGGTATCCGGTTGGCAACTGTGAGAACAGGATGTTGGACTACATGGGCCTTGGGGTCTGATCCAGCAGGACTCTTCTTGCATTCCTAATTAAAAGCATATTTAAGCCTCTAGGTCTTCAAGTGTGGGGAACCTGAGGCTCAGGGGCCAATTGCAGCCTTCCCAAAGACCTCTCCCCAGATTTGTTGCATGAAAAAGAACATGAACTTATGATATCTGGGTTTGAGGACTGGATACAATATTGGTTTACAGAGAGTGGAATTGTTAGGTGTGGTCTTGGAGTGGATGCTTTGAATATTTTTTTATATATATCTGACAGACGAAGAATCGGAAGTTCTCTTTTTTCCTTTCCTTTTTCTCGCCACCCCTCCTTTTGGTTTCTGTTTCTATTTAGATTGGTTTCTTTTATCTGTGATACAAAGACATTGGATATCTGATATTAACCTTTGTATATTTCTTTCGAACCTTAATAAAATCTATTGAGCAAAGAAAAACCAAAGAGCAGAGGAAAGGTGGGTGTGGATAAGCCCTGAGCAAAGCAAAGTTAAAAGGCCAAGCATCCTCGGTTTCTGTCTTTTGTCTTACCTTAACTTCATCGCACTGGAAAAGGTGGAGATCTGCTTTGCTTTGGGCTGGCTCTTTGCAAACTAAGGCAAGGATGGAGTCGTAGCTGCAGGAGCTCATCACAGCATGGCAGTGTTGGATTGTGCTCAGGGGGAAATTCTCCAGCTCATTCTGCAAAAGAAGATTTGATGGCAAATCTTCAAATTATTACTCAAAGCCACTGAATCACAGAACTCAATTGCGTGGAAGCTTGAGAAGCTCCGTGAGTTACAAACTATTGCTCACACAGAGAGGACCGTAAAGCAGTTATTAAAAAATGATACAAAACCCTGAAAAAGAAAGCAGTTTCCCCCTAGACCCAAGACAATTTCTCTCTTCCCCAGCAACTTTGAAAATACGAAGGCACAACGCTTAAAAGGCTTTTCACGGTACCTTTGATTCCAAGTCCACCAGGCTGACAGCTTTGTCATCCACTTGGAGAATCATATCTTGTGTCCACACTTTGCCTTTGGCATCCAGCAGCTTCAGTTTCCTTATGCCGTCATCCACCGTGATCATGGCCTCTTTCCGATCCAAGACAAAAGTGGTCAAGTGCTAAGGGAGACGAGGAAAACAGATAAAAAATGGATGTGGTTTTAAAGAGGGGCTAGGGCAGGGGTCAGCAAACTTTTTCCGCAGGGGGCCGGTCCACTGTCCCTCAGACCTTGTGGGGGGCAGACTATATCTGGGGGGGACCCACTGACTCTCCCCTCTCTTCTCCACAGTACCGGATGAGCCCCGGTGACTGCTTACCTGTGCCTTGCGAGCAGCAGGGGCTGGTGGCGGAGGCAGTGGAGGGATGATGAGCAGTGCAAAAGGGCTGGCTCCAGAGAGGGGCTGCTTAAAATGGTGCTCAGCCAACCGCAGCTCAACAAAGCCCAGCCCCCTTCCTCCTCTAGGCAGGGCAGGGAGAAGCCAGGAGGAGGGAGGGATAAGGCGCCGCCATGGTGTATGGGGGGGGAGGGAAATGGCACAGCACGAATGATCAGAATCCCCACACTGATCCACGCAGCGATTCCTGGACCGTCTGTGGGCCATATTCAGAAGGCAATTGGGCCGGATCTGGCCCCCAGGCTTTAGTTTGCTGACCCATGGGCTAGGGGAACACTCAGGGCAGAGGTCTTCTTTTAAAAACCCATTTCACCCAGAACCACAATGGTGTTTCTGAAATGGCTTACATGCGCAATTTAAAACATTTCTTTCTTTTAAACAACAACAATTGCTTCTTGTTTACAATTGCTTCTACTCATCTCTCTGTTACTGAAGATGACTGATGAGTTTAAACGTGTCTGGCTGCAGACATGGGCTTCGGGAAATATTTGTTTTGTGCAACTGCACATGTTATTTCATCTTTATGTCTTTGCATATCCAGTTTGTCACTCCATATGGAGATGCATCTATTGGCTATTGAGTTAGGATATTTAGCTCTCGTTCCTAGGTTACCTAGATTTGGGGGGGGGGCAGATACACACACAAATGAATAACGTTTCTGTTTTACTTTAAAATACAAAAAAGGTAACCCGCCCTTTGCCCTAAGGGCCCGGGGCAGGTTGCAACAGCAGATAAGGAAAACAGTAAAACATTAGAACAAAATACTGTATCAGACAGACAATTTCCTAAGATCTGCAATGTAGGTGCCAGCTAAACAGGCAGTGTGGCACAGTGGTTAGGGCACTGCACTAGGACCTGGGAGACCAGGGTTCAAATACCCACTTGACCATGATGCTCGGAGGGTAAACTTGAGCCAGTCACCAACTCTCAGTCCAACCTACTTCACAGGGTTATTGTGCAGATAATATGGAGAGGGCGAGAACCATCTAAGTCACCTTGAGCTCGTTTGTGTGTGCCTGTTTCTGCCGGGCTTTTTAATACAGTGTCTACATTTAAAAAGCCAAGTGTAGGGGAAAAAACAGGTTTACAGCTAGCATCTGGAGTTGAACAACTTATGCGTATCAACAAACTGTTTAGTAGAACAACTGAAAGCAACCAGTAAATCAGCTTCAACACATGATGAATGACTATAATCCATAGAAGCCATCCAAAATTATTAAGCCCTCCTAGAATCAAGGGCTAAGGTGGCCAAGCAAGCCTCCTTTGGGAGGGAATCTCAAAAATCAGGAGCCACAACTGAAAAGGCCCTGGACCTGGTTCCATGCATCTATTTCCCAGACCGTGGAGCCACCCTCAACAGGGCCTCCTCCATTGCCTCTGTCGGAGGGCAGAAGAAGAAAGAGAGGCAGCGTTCCTTCAAACAATCAGGGCACAGGCTTTTCAGAGTTTTAAAGGTCAAAACCAGCTCTTTAGAGTGTGCCTGGAAACTCACTGGGGTTTAATTTGAAGTGTGTGGGAAGTAACATTTACAATGAACTCATTACTATTTGTGCAGCCACTCAGCCCAAGGTGAGCAAAGAAGAGCTTAATTCATTTTCCACTGCACCTCTGCTTGGCTTTCCACACACTCATGAGCCTCTACACTTACTTCCTTGACCAAAGGCGTGCACCAGAGGCTTAGAGTTAAGCTAAGGGGTTAACTCAGAATCATTGACAGGATGGCAGCCTCATTAAAAAGACTCTGAGATTCCTCCACAGTGCACTAAATCAGGGTTTTCCAAAGCCACCCCTGTTCACTTGCTCCAGCTCTCTCTTTCGAAGTTCTTGCAGAGGTTGACATCTGAGGTGCTAAATGCAACAAGGCTTATTTCTGCCTTAAGGAATGTTTTTGAATGGCAGCTTCCAGCCCAACCTACGCCCCATTCGTTACAGAAGAACTGCAAGGTTAGAAAACATTACGTTGGATGAAACTGATCAGAAAACACAATGGGTTCTGCAAAATGTGGCATACTTCAGGCATTAATTTAAACAAAGGGAGTGTGTTTCCTAACTGTGGCATCACCACAGAGAAAGCCTTGCTCACGTCACCATGACCTTAACCACCAACTGAAGAGGTGCCTGGAGCAAGGCTTTCTCAGTGGCTTAGCAGGGGTGATATGGCTGTTGTGAGTTCTACAAGGGCGAATGGTCCTTAGGTCTTAAGTGTCCAGTTTAAGGCTGTTTCTGCTCACAAATCAATCAATCAACAATATGATTCGTCTTCCCTTTTCTTACTAGTCTCTCTAAAACGGAAGGGAGGCAGGCTGAAAGTTAGTAAGACAAAAGCAACCAACAGCAACACATTTAATTAACTTTTCTCCCTCGAGAGTTCAGGTTAGCGCACAGAATTCTTCTCGCTTTTTCCGTCCTTGCAGCCGGGTTGTGGTTAATCAGTGCCTTCAACCCTGACCTCCCCTAGTCCAAGTTGAAACAATCCTTCCATTAAACAGCACAGTCTGTATTTATGTTAGGGAGGCATGTAAATGTACAAGTAATTTAAGTCTTGACGGTTAATCTTCAGACCTGTCCAGCATTGGAGCAGCTATTTCCATCAAATCCCGCAAGTGAAAATTAGGTTAATAAATATTGTGAATGAAATAATACAAATAAATCTATAGAATTCTTACCTCCACGTGGTACTGCGATGTTTCAGATATGCTGCTGGCACTATCGCGGGCATAATTCTTCCTTTGCTCTGTTTTTTTAAAAAAAAAAAAAGAGAGAGAGAGAGAGAGAGAGATTTACCATCTTCATTTTCACATTCCAGCTTACTCTTTGCACAGGGTATGTTTAAAGTGCCATTTATCCTGAGATTAGTAGCCTTCAAATACATCTCCATCTGCTTTGCTTACATACAATGTGATAAACACCAGAAGATGAAGGAGGAGGGTTGATTCAAAGCACAGCAAGGACTGCAATTCTCTTCAATATAGGAAAGTGAGTAGAAGTCAGAATTCACTGCAAACCCCAAGAGTGGAACAACTATGTGATACTTCTGGGACTCTCTGCTCATATTTTTAAAAGAAACTGGTCAATAGACGTGGTTTCAGTCCAAACAATTTTCCAGATCACACAGCGTGGAGGTCTGTGAACGTTAATGATCATTACATAAAACAGTGTTTCCCAACCTTTTTTGGGCAAAGGCACACTTGTTTGATGAAAAAAATCTCGAGGCACACCACCATTACAGCCCCGTGACGTCAGCGCGCAGCGTCACGCCGGGAGGGACGCACGAAAGTGTAACTTTCAATTTTTTTCCCCTCCCCCTTGCCGGGGAACCTCCAAGCTTTGGGGGTGGGGGGGGGAGGAGGCAGCAAAGCGAGGGACTGAGGGACTCCTCCAACGACAAGGGTTGGGGAAGAAGAGAAAGGGCTATTCCGCTCCAGTCACGGGAGGGGAATATGTACTGGCCCAACTGGTGTGCGGTCTTCGGAAAGCGGGGTGCGGGAAGGAAGCCTAGGCTCGGGGTCCACCGACCTCGGCGGAGAAAGGCAACAACCGGAGCCGATTACGAGCCGGCGCGTGCGTGCAGCAGCTGGCCTCAAGCTCGGGAAGCTGCGCGCGGCGATGTTGACGCGGGGCGCGCGAGAGCTTGGGGGCGGGGCGGGAGAGAGAGAGAAAGAGTTGGCAGCACCAGGCGCTGTTACTTATTGCGCTGCGGACGCTGCCAGCAACTGCGGTGGTTGTGCGGCGGCCGCCGCCGCAGAACGTCCTCGTCAGTCAGCTGAGCTGCCTGGCGGCGTAGGGAGCCGAGGGGTGGGGCTTCCTTTCTGAAGGAGCTGAGGGTGGGGGTCCTCCGGCGCCTTCGGTGAAACGGCGCCGGCCCAGAGCGCTTCTAGGTCTAGGAGGCTGCCTTTGTGCGCGACGTAAAGCCCTCTTTCCCTCCCTCCAGCCCCGTGTCACATGTGGAAAAGGGGGCTGGATCCAGTGACGCAACTCGGAAAACTGTTAGGGAAGCCAGAGCAGGAAAGTGAGTGGGAGGCGGCGTCGCCGCTTTAACCCACGTTTCCTTTTTGAAAGAGAAACCAGTGTTTCCCAACCTTTTTTGGACTCGCTCGCGGCACACCAGGCAACATCTCGCGGCACACTAGTGTGCCGCGGAACACCGGTTGGGAAACACTGACATAAAAACAACTTTGATTTAGGCAATATTGATCAGATTGAATGAATAGAGAGCTAGGGATGAGTTTAAGGAATGGTTACATGGGTGCCAATTATTAATTTTGGATGAGATGGCATCATTATGCACAACTGAGTTCATTTTTCTAATTTAAAAAGCATTATATTGTCTAAAGTGTTAATGTACCACTTTTCATTATAAAAGATTGTAACACAACAACATAGAAGAAAACAGATGAAATATCGAAAACCATAAAATTCACCCCACTCATTCAACACACTTCCACACACTCAATTCCCACACAAATTCCACACACACTACACCTGCTAACACAACCTCCTTCACTCTTGCCAATTACCAATTCTTCTCCACACATACCTGTGCCCTCTCCATTTCTTGCCAAGTGGTGAACATAATTTGCCACGATATCAGAACTGGCAAACCATTGTTGCATTTGCCTTCCATTCCAGAATTGGAAAGCAACCATTTTAGTGGGTGGAGGTAATTTTTCCCTTTCTTCACTGTTGGGATGACTTTCAAATCTTATGCGTTGCAGTGTCATTTGTCACTAGCATACACAATACACACACACACACACACACATTTTCCTCTAATATAATGTGTTTGGAGAAGAAGAGCACCCTTCAAAGGATATGTTCAGTTCGCATATTGGTTCGAGAAGCGTAAATTAGGTGGTTTCTCATTAAAACGCAAACTAACCCCTATTGCAGACACTAGAGGAGCAGAATAGATGGAGGATAATTCTGCCTCTCAGAAGGTTGGAGCTGAACCAGTGGAACTAAGAAATCATTAATAAAAATATATTTAAGAAAATAAAATAAGGGAGACTCCAACTAAACGTTAGGAAAAATTTGTGATGGTAAGAACTATTCAACTGTGGAATGGATGGTGTTGGATTCTCTGTCATTAGAAGTTATTAAACAGGGGTTTGATGGCCATCTGTCAGAGATTCTTTAGCTGTGCTTCCTGCATTGCAGAGGGTTGGACTAAATGATCCTTCGGTTCCCTTCCATGCCTCTAGTTCTGTGATTCTGTGAATGCACCCATCATTTTTACAGGTTAAGCAAATGGGGAGCGTGGAGAGAAAAAGAGAGCCAGTGTGGTGTAGTGGTTAAGAGCGGTTGTCTCGTAAACTGGGGAACCGGGTTCGCGTCTCCGCTCCTCCACATGCAGCTGCTGGGTGACCTTGGGCCAGTCACACTTCTCTGAAGTCTTTCAGCCCCACTCACCTCACAGAGTGTTTGTTGTGGGGGAGGAAGGGAAAGGAGAATGTTAGCCGCTTTGAGACTCCTTAAAGGGAGTGAAAGGCGGGATATCAAATCCAAACTCTTCTTCTTCATGTAAATAATTTGACTAAGGAAGGTATTAGTATGGAATGAAAGGGGGGGGGGAGAGAGAGACAGTAAAATGTCAACACATCATGCAAGTCACAAAGGGGAAAAAACACAGAGGAACAGGCTCAAAAGCACACTACAGAAATTCCCAATCGTCTGATCCAATGCTAATGAGTTCATTATTCCAAAGAACTGCTGCAAGAATCCTTTGATCGTTTCAAAATGTTGACAATATCTTTTTTTTGCTTTTGCAGCATTTCTTTTGAGGGGGGAAAAAACCACTTCATTTTTTAAAAACATGCGTGAACACACACACAGCAAGCCAACTCTTTTATCATTCGCTACCTTTCTTGGTTTTCTGCTTGGACAAGGATCTGAAGAAATAAAACCCATCTGCCCCTGACAAAATATAGGGATTTTAAAAAAAGTAGTAAAACCTAGATCAATCCAACACCGATTAATGATTTCCATTCAGGAAGGTGACAGGGCAATAGTGCTCACTGATGGGATTTCAATAAAAAATGGGATGCTGCACAGAGCTAAAGGGAGGCGGCGAGTAGAAGAAAAATGCCACCTGGCAGAAAGAAATACACATACACAGGAGATTTTTAAAAGGATCGGTTCACACACTGCACAGAAACGAACCTGTGCACATTATTTAACTTTATTTCTATCCCAGAGGATCTTCGGTTTTCATTTAGAAAGAAAATGCATCTGGTGGGGACTGCAACAAAATGTTGCAGTGTGAAGCGAAGGGGATTTCAGACATTCCATTCGCTCCTCTGTCTCTCCCCCGACCCCCAGTGTCAGCAATATGTAGCCACTGAGCATGCTCGGTCCACATTTGGTTCCCACTTCCAATTTTTTCCCTACCCCTTCCTAAAGTTTTTTTTTTTAACTTCTTTAATATGGTCTAGAACTTGATCTCTTATCACAGCTATTTGCCTCAGCTCCCAGCTTCCTTCCTGAGAAAGTTAGCTCAGGGAAGATCTGCCAGTCCAAGTGCCTCTCTGCTGTTGGTCTTGTGCTTCTAGCAATGTGATCCTCACATTATTTTTGCTTTCAATTCATTATTTTCTGGCCTTCCCTTTGCCAAAGTGTATGTCCCTTTGTTTCTATGAGCAAGCCAAAACATTATATTCTCCCCCACGTGACTTATGTACTGTACCAGGGCCAGGTTCAAAGTTATACAAAGCCCTGAATGACTTAGGCTCGGAAAAGATGGTATATCCAAGGTCAATCACTGAGATTGCTCCCAATGATCATTGTGTATTTTTTTGTTTTGTATCGCATCGCTCTGGGATCTTCGGATGAAGGGCGGGATACAAATTTAATTAACAACAGCAACACCCAGGGGAGCATTATCAGTGGTTCCCCACAGACCAGAGGTTGTGCTTTCAGTGTCACGGGCTGAAATCTGTGGAACTCCTCCCCACTAGAAATCTGACAGGATCTGTCACCGATGAGTTTCAAGCATCTGGTTAAAATAATTTCAGGATGCCTTCCAGCCACAAATGCTTCTCTGACATTTTCATTTTTTTATTATGTTCTCATTTAAATTTCTGAGATTTCTGTTCAAATTAGGTTTAATTTATGTTTTAGATTCCGTATGTTTTTGTTGTTATAAGCCTTCTTGAGCTCTAAGTGGGATATACATTTTAAACATAATCAAATAGGCTGCACAACATTTTTATTTTTGAAAAAAGAAGTCTGCTAAATTAGAATATTGCCTGCATTAAGACCCAAGCAGAATTTAATCGGATGTCTACTTCCACTGTATAGCCTCATACTCAGTTCTCAAATGCGCATAGCAGCACATCTTTTCATTTTAAAGACACCGCTTTCCGCATACGCTGCTGCTGTTAATCAGTTCCCCGGAGAACCAACTGTTAAGAGAGAAAATTGGCAGCTTCTCAGGCGGGAGACATGCACACAAACACACATTACAAAACCTTCTCGCTCCTTCCTATGCACAGAAACTACAGATGGGGGAATGGTATCATGCACTGCAATGGCCCTGCCCATGGATCCATGCCTTAAGAAAACCGACACATGAATGGACTTCCATGAAAATGGAACCCATAGTTAGGACAGGGATCAGATAGCACAAATGTCTGGGTGTGACCAGAAGCTCGTTTGCAGGCTCTCTCACATTAGGGCTGGGCAATACATCATCCAAAACTGGCTTGAAGTCCATATCGCGATACCGGCTTCTTCATTTTTTGACCTGGCACTATATCGCGAAGCATGATGTGTGTGCGCCCATGCTATGCAAAAATCACCATGTGGGGAAAATAGTGAAGCCAGCCAACGCCTCTACATAGGTAAAGGTAAAGGGACCCCTGACCATTAGGTCCAGTCGTGGCCAACTCTGGGGTTGCGGCGCTCATCTCGCTTTATTGGCCGAGGGAGCCGGCGTACAGCTTTCAGGTCCTGTGGCCAGCATGACTAAGCCGCTTCTGGCAAACCAGAGCAGCGCACGGAAAAGCCGTTTACCTTCCCACCAGATCGGTACCTATTTATCTACTTGCACTTTGATGTGCTTTCGAACTGCTAGGTTGGCAGGAGCAGGGACCGAGCAATGGGAGCTCACCCTGTCGCGGGGATTCGAACGGCCGACCTTCTGATCGGCAAGTCCTAGCACCTCTACATCGCTCCATCCTTACTTCAGACATTGTGATATACAGTCAAACCTCAGTTCTCAAACGGCTCTCTTTTCTAAGGTTTCGGCTCCCGAACGCCAAAAACCCGAAGTTAACTGCTCAATTGTATTGAGGCTGTACTGGTATATCATGATGTTTAGCTGGTGATACAGTCAAACCTCGGTTGTCAAACGCAATCCATTTGGAAGCCCATTCAACTTCCAAAACGTTCAACAACTGACTGAAAGCGGAAGCCTCAGAACAATAGGGAAACTCAAAACGGAAGCTGCATAGCATATTCGGCTTCTAAAAATTGTTCAAAAACCGGAGCAGTTACTTTCGGGTTTTTGGCATTCAGGAGTCGAAACGTTCGAAAACGGAGCCATTCGAGAACAGAGGTTTGACTGTCTATCACAGTGTTGAGAACCGGATATCACCCAGCCCTAGTCCACGTGAGGGCATAAGGGCATTGCAAAAATCAAGGCTTTGCTTGGTAATCGTGTAACACCCCATTCACACAATTTACGGAAGAAGGAGGGCTTCAAGATCATGAGGGAAGGATTTTATTATTATTATTACTACTACTATTACTACTAATATTAAAGACCCTAAGGTACCAGGCCGGGTTGCATCATTAAAACACAATATTAAAAAAAACAGTTTAAAGCAACTACAAAAAAGTCCTAGAAAGATACATCTCCAGCACCCAAACCCAGATGTATGCTTTCAGCATTTGCTAGAAGCTGTATAAGGAAGGTGAAAAATGCACATTACAACTCATGCTCATTACAATGTGTATGTGTGTGTACCACAGCTTAGAAGCTCTCTCTTGGGGACTGTGAGGGTTACCAGGTGGGCCCCTTAAGAAGCAATGTCTGCAAACACTCATTGGAGAAGTGGGTTGTTGTTGTTGTTTTTTGCCAGGACACATGCATGATCTTCCAAGGCTGGCCCCATTCAGCCATCTTGTATGAGATGCCCATGAATCCTCAAGTCTCGTGAATGCAAAACCACCCACTCAGACTGTGGGACAACCCCAAAATCTGGATTTCTGAAGACCTCTGGGCACAGGGCTTCCCTTGATTTCCTAATGTGTTTCCGCATTTCCAAGCTCCAGATGCACATGAAGGCACAGAGCAAAAGACTACAGTGAAACCAGAGCTGCCCAAATTCATTCTATGGCTGAAGCAAAAGTCTGGATAACTCCTAAGGCTTCTGGAGTCTCCACCATAGGCTTCACCCCCAGGATGACGCTAGTATTTCCACTTTCGAAGCAGATCGGCAGATAACAGCACAGATTGCCTACCAAGCAAAGGAGAGGATCTTTAAATATTCTCTGCTCTAGACACCTTCCACCCAGCTTAATAAGGAATTCATACCAGTGGGCTTATCACATACACAAAGCCAATGAGCCTTACCGTACAAAGCTTTCGCACTCGTCTTCGACGCCTGGTCCCTCTCGCTCTGAGAAAATGTTGGTGATCCATATCCACTGCAAGAGAAGGTGCATTGTTTGTGTGTGGTTTCCTTTGGCAAAAGGTCAGCTGACATACCTTATAAAGCTAATATGCATACAGAGATAATGTTTGCACTGAGCGCAGGAACTTGAAAACTCCTGGCTTTCATATTTCAAGACCATATTGACTGCAGATATGATTGAAAGGACACTTCAGAAAATAGATTTCTAAGAGGTGGATATTTATTGCCCTGTACAGCAGTGCTTTCTCTATTGCCCAAGTGGCTAGCTAAAGAAAAATAACTTATGCAAAGAAATTATTTTATGTGGAGCTATATTTATAACACCTACAGCCTCCCTGCCATCCATTCAAATACCCCACTCTCTGTATCCATATTCTTTCATCCATTGTTTTTATTTGTTCAAAATCAATGAATGGTTCCCCAATAAATGTATAAAATACCAAGCAACCAATAAAATTACAAAATAAAATCTGTTAACTTCAAAACAACAACAAGCAAGATAACACCATCCAGAAATTCCAAAGGTTCAGTAACCCCATTAAACAACAACAAAGGGAGGATTTTAAAAGCCCATGTGGTGATTACTTGCTATGTCATATATGCCAGTGTGCATTTGTGTGTTTCAGCTGAAGTGGTTGCATGAAGTGATTCTGTGCGGCTATTTTGAAAGCCAGCATGGTGGGGCGTCCTTGTGCTGGGAGGAAATTGATGAAATAAATGCACACCTGTTATAATAAGCACACTGGTAGCATTTTGCTGGTCAGAGATAACAGAAATGTCTCATACAAATCGTTCTCTTCACAATCACCTCTTTTGCCACTGCTTTGCTTGAGGGAGCTCAACTCTGCAACCCCCTTATCCTTACAACAACCCTGTGAGGTAGGTTACAAGTTATTGTGACTTTTTATACAGGATCCGATTCTTACTATTCGTGTTTGATGTTTTATTATTATTTTTATGTATGTTGGAAGCTGCCCAGAGTGGCTGGGGCAACCCAACCAGATGGGCGGGGTATTTATTATTATTATTATTATTATTATTATTATTATTATTATTATGCTGACAGCGACTAGCCCAAGGTGAGCACCATGGCTGAGTGGAGATGTCGTCCTGGTCACTGCCCAGCAATCATAAGAAGAGCTCTGCTAGACTAGGTCAACAGCTTAACTAATCCAGCATCCTGTTCTCACAGTGGCTAATCAGGTATTATGGGGAGCCTGAAAGCAGGACCTGAGCACCAGCACTCTCTCCACCTTCAATTCCCAGCTCAGAGGCATCCTGCCTCCCCCCCCAGCAGAGGGAGACCACAGCCATCCTGGCTGGCAGCTACTACATCACACTGGCTCTACAGTGGTACCTCGGGTTACAGATGCTTCAGGTTACAGACATTTCAGGTTACAGACTCCGCTAACCCAGAAATAGTACCTTGGATTAAGAACTTTGCTTCAGCATGAGAACAGAAACTGTGTTCCAGCGGCGCAGTGGCAGCGGGAGGCCCCATTAGCTAAAGTGGTATCTCAGGTTAAGAACAGTTTCAGGTTAAGAATGGACCTCCAGAATGAATTAAGTTCTGCATTGCAGAATTACAGTGCCTGCAAAGGATTTTCCCACTTCAAAATGGCTATAAAGGTGAGCAAGAGCTCCTGGAAGTGGGATGGGTGGGGGTGAATAGAAGAATTTAATCGACTACTAAATGAGAAGTGACAAGGGTGTCTGGAGATGACCAGGATCTAGAAAGCACGTCCAAGGACTTCTGTCGGCCTATTGGAATTTGTGACTCTTCTCCTTTGAGTGGTCAGGCAAACCGTGCCACAGACTGCTTTTGACAATCCCCTGTGTTCCAAAAGCAATTTGCAATATAATGTAGGGGGGAGACCAGCTGCTATTTGAGAAGCTCAAGCCCCCTTAGGACACGTGGAAGTAAAGTCATGCCACTTCTTAGTTTTTGGTTTACATGTAGAAGCAGAATTCAAAATGTCACCTTTGACACAGGGTGCCTGTGTATTGGGTCTAACATATCAATATCTGAAAGCAAGCAAACAAGCACACATACGGAAGCTACAGAATGTTTTGCATGGTGCTATGGATTTCGGGAAACTCAAATTCACAGTTATTTACACTGTCAATTTCCAGCAGCATGCTCCCAGATTTGGAAAGCTTCTCATGGGATTTCCATCCCGTGATCCCAATTTAGTAAAGCCTATGTTTTGCAGTCAGCTAAATACATTTATAAATAGTTCTGATGTTACTTATTCCAGCCAAGGCCAAGCATCATTTATTTGAATAAACGTGCTTGTAAGCAGCTTGCAAGTTTGCCTTATGACTGGACTATCTAAGGCTCTCCCCTTATATTTGTGTGAGTATTTGTGTGTGCATATTTCGAGAGCACAACTTGTGTGT
The DNA here is from genome assembly GCF_964234715.1 of Podarcis melisellensis. NCBI lineage: Eukaryota > Metazoa > Chordata > Lepidosauria > Squamata > Lacertidae > Podarcis > Podarcis melisellensis. The sequence continues at coordinate 60,454,373 of NC_138542.1, forward strand.
GAATCAAACTTTATTGTTTACTGCTAATGCTCGTTACAATGTGTGTGCGTGCGTGAAGAATACGGTATGTGCGAATATATATTTGCATGCGCATAACTTTGCTAGAGCATGCACACAAACAGACACACATCCCAGCTCAAAACCAGAATTGCAACCTAAGATTGCAGAGTCTTTTAAGAGACAACTTTCACCCCTTGCTTTTTCTAAAAAAAAACCACAGACATAAATTATGCATGGCTTTGGCTTGAGCAAACATCATCTGATCTATTTATAAATCTATTTAGATTACCACAAATCACAGAATCTCCTTCTAGATGAGGGAGGAAATCCCATTAGTAGCTTTCCAAGGGTAAAAAGGTTGCCCCTGGCAATCAACAGCATATAGCACTATCAGCTGCTACCCATTCAGTTGTACATAAACCAGTAGGACAGCTGTTTCCAAAGGGAAATTTGTTTTCTGGCCCTAATAGAGATCAGTTAAGTTTAGAAGTCTGAAGAGCAACCTTCGTTAAAGTAAGGGCAGGGCTGAAAGCAGCCATACCTGAACCTGGGCCTGGAGGGTGTGTCGCCTAACTCAGAGACCAGTTGCTACAACACAGAGGTAGAAGGTTAGGGCTGAAGGCAGAGAAACTGAAGACCAACCCGTACCACTCTCCTGATGATGAAGTGAAGGTAGATGCCCAGGCTCCTACTATTTATGCTAGTCCTGACCAACTCAGCGGCTTGGTGGTAGCAGATGCATGCACTGGATATGGAATGCACTGGATATGGTATGCATGCACTGGATATGGTAGCAGATGCATGCACTGGATATGGAAAATCCCAGGTTCAGTCCCCATCAGCTCCATGTAGGACTGGGAATACTCCAGATCTAAAACCCTGGTGAGCCACTATCGGTCAGCAACCGATACCACTGTCAGAAGCGGGGTCAGCAACAAATCACACGTGAAGCTAACTCTTTATTAGCAGAAACAAAGTCTACTCAGAAGTGCTAGGCCTGATGAGCATTGCAGCTCTTCTCAGTAGGCCTTGCCCCATGGAGGCTGAAGGTCCCCACCTTCTCACAACTGCCTAAATCTCCTCCTCGCCTGGTCCTTCCCAAGCAATCTGAGACTCAGATGCCGTGCCTGACTTTGCTCCTCCCTCTTCATACCTCTTCTGGTTCTGGAGACAGGGGGAGGGGAGCTGGTCACAGCAGGAGAGAGAGAGACACCCGAGCTTCTTCACCAGCCTGACTCATCTCTGCTTCTTGGACTCCATCCTCTCCCGTTTCAGCTTCTGCTTCTGGACTTCTCCTCCTCCCAAGCTTCTCCCTCTGTCCACTCATCATTGTTCCACCATCAGTTCCTGGGCTCTGATCCTTTGTCCCTTGAGGGTTCCCCAGCTGATACCTCCCACCATTCCTCTGCCTCCAGTCAGTCCATGACAACTGAGCTATATGAACCAAGCAGCTTCCTATATCCCCAAATAATGAGTGCATAGAGCTTCTGTAGAGTCAAAATATTGGCTCTATCTATAACTGGGGTGGGGAGGTTGTGGCCCTATGGATGTTGCTGGACTACAACTCCCAGCACCTCTGAGCTTATGGGAGTTGGAGTCCAACAACATCCAAAGTACTACTACTACTAATAATAATATAATTTATACCCCGCCCATCTGGCTGGGTTTCCCCAGCCACCAAAGATTCCTCATCCTTGATCTATAATGTCCCCTGTTATTGACTCCCCTCTTCAACAGCTATCCTAACCACCAGACTTTGCCCTCTCAGAGTCTTTAACTGCCTCTCCACAAAGACTCTTCACAATGGGACATCTGTGAAGTAGGAGAAGTAACCCCGGTCCTCTCAAGTCAAAAGACTGGATCCTAAAGATTGAGAGGTGATTCTTCTGGATGCCACAGGACCTCCACGGCCTGACAGGTGCAAATCTCTCTGCAATCTTGGGATAACTTCGGGAACAGCTTCCAAGATAAAGCAATGAGCTATCAGGAAAATAAAATAAAATAAAAAATCCCAGGAAAATTGAGTTCACCCACAGAAGTCTTGGCGCACGACCAGAGATTTATTGGGATCCCAGAAGGAATTCAAGCGACAGCTTCAGAGACAATTGAAGCTGACTGCTATGGTTCTATTTACCATCAACATTGCAGTCTGCAGCCAAAATGTTGACACACATACCAACAAATTAACCTTGGAGGAGCTGGGTGATGGGTGCAGTTTGTTGACTGTAAATGCTCCTGCACAAGGCATGGATATGGCATGACAGAAGCTTATAAGATTACACACAGCATGAAGAGAGTAAAGCTTTCCCCTCCCTCTCTCCCACACTAGAACTCGAAGGCATCCAATGAAGCTCCATGCTGGAAGATTTAGGATAGAAAAAAGAAAGTACCGTATTTTTCGTTCTATAGGACGCACATTTTCCCCTCCAAAAATTAAGGGGAAAAGTGTGTGCATCCTATAGAGCAAATGCAGGCTGCGCCGCTAAGCCGAAAGCCAGAACAGGAAGATGGAGCACTGCGGAGCGCTCCGTCTCGCTGCTCCAGCTTGGGGATGGCTTCGCGCACAGCCTCTCCAGGGCAGCGGGGTGCCTTCACCCCGCTGTCTTGCAGAAGCTAGCAAGGCTGTTCCCAAGCCAGAACAGCGAGACAGAGGGCTCCGTCTCGCTGCTCTAGCTTGGGGACGGCTGTGCGCACAGCCTCTCCAGGGCAGCGGGGTGCCTTCACCTCGCTGTCCTGCAGAAGCTAACAAGGCTGTTCCCAAGCCAGAACAGCGAGATGGAGCCCTGATGAATGTACCACAAGCTCTGGTGAATGTACCTTGAACGCACCTTGTTTTAGAGGGGGAGAACAAGAAAAAAAATTTTTTTCCTGTTCTCCCCCTCCTATGGTCTGGTGCGTCCAATGGAGCGAAAAATACAGTACTTCTTCACACGGTGCACAATTAGACAATGGAACTCGCTCCCACAAGAGGCAGCAATGGCCACCATCTTAGATGGCTTTCAAAGAGGATTAGACACATTTGTGGAAGGGTAGGCTATTGGTGGCTACTAACTATATGACAACCAGGTTCTGCCTTCATAGATGGAGGAAGCGATGCTTCTGACCACCAGATACTTGAAACTGCAACAGGGGAAAGTATTGTTGTGCTAAGGCCCTGCCTGAGGATTTCCTACAAGCATCTGAGTGAGCACTATGAGAATTGGATGGTGGATTAGATCAGGCGTTGACCTGTCCAGCAGGCTCTTCTTATGTTCTTATGACTGAGATAGGTACAGTTCTCTATGAGCTTCATCTAGGAACAACTGTACAAGGACCCAGCGTTCAAAATTCTCTAGGTGCCAGGCACAATTTGGACCTGGCTATCAGCTACTTGTGACCAAGTGAAGATGCCCGGGTGCAAGGATCACGCCTGATGTCACCATGATCTGGAGGTGCCTGCCTGGCGATCCCTGGATCTTGACTGTTTTCACACACCAGCAACACATCCTAGATAATGCTATACGTTTTATTTTAGCTGCACGATCAGAATGAATTTCAGGAACCAAAAACTCAATATTGAAAAATTCAAGTTTTGAGCCTCTGGCCCCAAAATGGCCACTAGGCATTCTGTTTGGGCTACTGTAACCCTGGATTAAGGAGCCATTTAGCACCTAGCTTGTATATCTGAGTTTCTAGGACGGCAAGGACCCTAGAGCTTCTGTTGCATCTAAGTTTGGGATACACAAGAAGCAACAAAAACACTTACTGAGATTCACATTATTGAGGTCTGATGTGAAGAAGGTATTTATGCCTCTGCAGGCTGGTACCCTCATTATATCCAAGCTTATATGAAATTGATCTTATGTCTGAAATGACAATAGCTTCCAGGCTGCAAATGAAATGTTAAGTCTCAGAGGAGACCTTAGGGCTTCTTCTTCCTTTTATTTTATTTCCGATGAACTTGGGTGGCAGGGAGAGGTCATGTTGGTAGAATAATACTTACTTTACTTGAGAAGAGTAATTTCCATATGCACTTGGGTGGGTGTTTGAAATATGGCCATTCATTCTGATCAGCACTCCCTCTGTGGAAACAGGAGAGGAAAAAGTCATCAGGGCAACCAGTACAATAATGTTAACATTTAAGAAAGACTGCAGAATATGCCAGTTATGACTAGCAATGGATGAAATCTGTCAATTTCGTTTCTGAAAGTTTTTTATTTTCTCAATCTTAAATTCTCCATATTTCTGCAGCAAAGAGATTTTTAAAAATACTAAAATACTCATGAAGATTTGTCAGCTTTTAGAGTGAATTTCTCCAAATACATGCAGTTCAGTATGTAGTTTTGAGTAATGTACACAATCAATTTTCCTTAATATAATGCATTTGGTAAATTATTCTCTCTCTCTCTCTCTCTTACACACACACACGCACACACACATGCTTGTATGTATACAGACACACAAAATTGCCTCTGAAACATATGCACATTTGGTTGGAAAACAGTGTCACGGATTTTGGAGGAGTGCAAATTTCAAAGGGCAGCAATGTTTTGATTTATGTTTTGCTTCAGCAAGTACAAACTAGCTTAGTTCCCTTTAGAATCAAATTTCTCCTGCATCCCTAGTTAAGTCAGTGGAAGACGATTGTTACCTTTACATCACAAGCCACTAAAAACAAAGAATGCTATTGTTACAAACATCATCAACAACAACCTCAAAAAGTCCTGCACAAGGTTATCAATCAGTATCATCTGAGTAGATCTTTGGTTTGAAAGAAAACAATCTGTGCACCAGACCTAAGAATTGTGTACTTGCCCGGGAAGTTCCAGAGGCAACTGCCGCAGAATCCATTTCCTTGCGAGGAGAGCACACCAAAGTCTTACGGAACTTTTTGCTCTTATCAGTTTTCCAAACATGCCAATCCAGCTTGTGGGAGCAGGCAAGCATGCAGACCATACAGGAATTTAAAACAACATCAGCTCCCCAAAGCATACAGCACATCCCTCAAGGACCAGACCATCAGAGCTCCTCCTTGCAAGCCTCCGCAAAGTCATATATCTCTGGCATCCCTTCGGCTTGAAGCACTGGAAATCTTCAAGCAGTTTCTTCCATTCTCCCAGGGCAAGTGGAGCATAGGAAGCTGCCTTATACCAACCAGATTATGGGGAACCTGTAGCCTTCCAGAGGCTCTTAGACTACAACTCCCATCCCAAGTGACCATTGGCCATGCTAGCTAGAGCTGATGGGGGCTGATGTTCTGGATCACCATTTTTTCATATCTGCACTAGAATGTAAACACTGCAGCTGCTGGTACCAGGCAAAGGAAAGCTTTGCACTTGCTGAAGTTTAACAGACACTGCCCTTGACCCTAGTTTATGGACACTGCATTAAAATGAAGCCCACTGTCAAAATACCGTTACGTTCTCCATAAATCACTATACATTGGATTTTCCAAGACCTTGTTTGCTCAGCATAGTGCTTTTCTGCATTTTCGAGGCAGATCCATTTCATCTACTCCAACATTGCAGGAGATGATCATTTGGGTCCCCTCCTAGTTCTGCAGCTCTAATGCATTATTCCTGAGTACAAACAAGATTTGCCACTTTTTGTATAGGTATTGAAGGACAGGTGTTTCAGGCTCTCCCCAGGTTTTTCAAGGGGTGCTGGGAAATGACACAAAAGTCACAGGCAAATCTCTTCGCAGAGCAGGAGTCCTGTACCTGCCCACACACAAACACCTTATTTATAAAGCATATGTTTTGGGAAAGTGGCATGATTTTTTTGCCAGTCAGTCTATAATCACATGTTCATGACCAGTTGACATATTGCAGTTTAAAGTATTCCTTAAAATTAGCACCTTCCTCATAGGCCTTTTGTCTCTCTAACTTGCTGGGCCGATCATCTTTCTGTTAATTAGCTGTTAGAATTTTGCAGAGCTGTATGAATAATGAATAATCTGGAGTTTGAATGAACAAAGCTGTTTTGTTTGTATGAAGAATCTAGAGTGTAGAGCATGGATAGGCAAAGTAAACCCCGGGGGCCGAATCTGGCCCAATCACCTTCTAAATCCAGCCCACGGACGGTCCGAGAATCTGTGTGTTTTTATATGAGTAGAATGTGTCCTTTTATTTAAAATGCATATCTGGGTTATTTGTGGGGCATAGGAATTCGTTCACCCCCCCAAAAAAAATAGTCCACCCCCCCCACAAGGTCTGAGGGACAGTGGACTGGTCCATGGCTGGAAAAGGTTGCTGACCCCTGGTTTGGGGTGAGGAGGGTTTTTTAAGCCTCTCCAACAATTAGGAGTGAAAGTTCTGCAGTGACATACCATTCTGCTCTCCTCCCTGGCAGACACCCTCCATCACGGTGCACAGATTGCACCAGATCTTAAAAGAAGCATACACAAATGCTTTTATTGGGATCCTTTTTAGGAATTTGTATAGTGCCTGGCAGAACACTGGGGCGAGAGACCCCATTCAAGCAAGCAAAGAAGGCAGCATTTATTAACTGGTCAACGCAAACATCAGCAGTGTAACTGACAGCACAAATGGAAACTTCGCCCTACACAACACCCTACTGTATTTTATTCACTCCAACCACAGACTCTTTAAGACCCTGGATTGAATTTTTGGGAGGTAACGCCAGCTCACTACCCTCTTTGAATTCAATGTTATCACCCATCTTTGTTTGAGACTCTGTCCTGCCATGTGATGCCCAAATCTTACTGACACAGTCCAAGTGGAAAGCATTGAGGCATTGCTTTTGGTGGTTGTAAGTTGCCTGCAACTCACTTCCACAAAGCAGTGTGCACAGCACGCAAGCCTGGTAGATGTTGAATAGTGGAAAAGATGAATGAAGCTCTGTTGGATTCACAGCTCTTTATTGTAGCTGTGGATCTGCAGTCAGTCTGCTCCTGGAATCAGACTGACTGCAACCTAGCTGGCCGCTTTATATAATACTAAGTAACTTGAAACAGTAACAACTCACAACTAGTTAACCAATCAGGAGCGACAGTTTTCAATCCTTCATTTACATACTGGTGGCCCTGAGTGAGAACTGCCACTAATATTAATACATAACAGTAGATCTTCCTCTTTGTATTGGACATTAGCGTCATGCTCTCCCAAACCCTTTTGGAGAGGCGAACTGTTGCAGTAGTTGCCTTGCCAATACTCTTGTCTAGCTCAGCGTCGATGCAGAGATTTTTGGTTGTGGTGGAGCCCAGGCAGACAAAACTGCCTACCACCTCAAGTGCTGACCCAGGATGTTAGTTTTCATCAGGCTGACAAAGGCAAAAGTGGGTGGAGCAATGGATAAGTCAGAGGTTTAAACACACATGTCTGTCCAACAAATACTCTCCACCCAAGCAGAGTTCAAGCTCAGTTCAAAGGCACATCCCTCAGGGAAAGCACCCATGATGGAGAGCCTAGGGAGAGTCCTAGGGGCTGAATTTGACCCCCAAGACTGAACACCGCATGCACAAACCCTGTGTTAGGTTGTGGCTGAACATATCAGATGACACAGCAATTCTTCAAACAGCTCTTGTTTATTCACAGGCCAGAACAGAACTGAACTGAAGGGTTTGGCCACCCTGCTTATATAGAGCTCCATTACAACGCAACTGTAACACTTTCTGTAACTACCCAATCACTGAACGTCACTTTCAATCCCTTATTTGCATATGTGGACCTGAGTGAAAATTATCTACAGTATCCCCCTGCTGGCCCAGGGTGAGAACTTCAGTACATAACACCCTGCATTAAGAAGACAGATGTAGTTATAGATCTAAATGGTGAGATAAAGAGACCCCTGACCATTAGGTCCAGTCGGGGCTGACTCTGGGGTTGCGGCACTCATCTCGCTTTATTGGCCAAGGGGAGCCGGCGTACAGCCGGCCATGTGGCCAGCATGACTAAGCCGCCTCTGGCGAACCAGAGCAGCGCACGGAAACGCCGTTTACCTTCCGGCCGGAGTGGTAACTATTTATCTACTTGCACTTTGATGTGTTTTTGAACTGCTAGGTTGGCAGGAGCAGGGACCAAGCAACGGGAGCTCACCGCATCACGGGGATTCGAACCGCTGACCATCTGATCGGCAAGTCCTAGGCTCTGTGGTTTAACCCACAGCGCCACCTGTGTCCCAATGGTGAGATGCAAAAAGCTAAGGACAGGGCTCATACTCACAAGGCCTGCGACATTCTGAAAAAGAATTTAGCAAGGTCATATACCTTGTGTAAGTTGGTACAATTATGTCAGTTAATAGCAGTCTTTTTGTGTTGTCAGTGCAGCTGAGCAGGAGGTCTGTTCTGTTCTGCTGCCGTCTGCCTCCAAGTTAGTCAGAGTCTGTGAGAGTCTTTTAGTCTGAGGGATAAATCTATGTAATACACTAGTAACATAAGTAATACTTGCCAGCCTCGTATATGCACATTTAATCTAATAAGTGCGAAGTGTGTGAAAAAGTTATTGCTATTTAAACTTCAAAGAAGCGTCTTGCACAGTTTTTTATAGGAGGGAAAAGGGAACGAACATCAGCATTAAACGATCCAGTCTGTAGCTTTCGCTTCAGCTTTCTCTTAATGGGAATTAAATATAATTGCTAAACAAACTAATGTTTATTAAGTGTCGCAAGTGTGGAAGCAGGAAAGATAACGTTCAGCTCATTTGTTCTTCCTAACTAAAATCTAATTCCTACATAAATGTGTAAGGAGGAAAAAGGAGAAATATACACGACATGGGCTCCCTTGAAAAAGAGCTAAGAATGGCCTCTTGGCTTAGAGCGTAATGCCAAGGTTGCAGATTCCTGCATTGCAGGGGGTTGGACTAGATGATTCTCAGGGTCTCTTCCAAGTCTGTAATTTGATTATTCTTTCCATAAAGCAAACTACACAAGACATCAGTACGTTTCCGAGCACAATTCAAAGTGTTGGTGCGGACCTTTAAAGCCCTAAACGGCCTCGGTCCAGTATACCTGAAGGGGCGTCTCCACCCCCATCATTCCACCCAGACACTGAGGTCCAGCGCCAAGGGCCTTCTGGCAGTTCCCTCACTGTGAGAATGAAAGCTACAGGGAACCAGGCAGAGGGCCTTTTTGATGGTGGCACCCGCCCTGTGGAACGCCTTCCCATCAGATGTCAAAGAGATAAACAACTACCTGACATTTAGAAGACATCTGAAAGCAGCCCTGTTCAGGGAAGTTTTTAATAGGTGACATTTTAATGTATTCTTAATCTTTGTTGGAAGCTGCCCAGAGTGGCTGGGGAAACCCAGCCAGATGGGTGGGGTACAAATAAATTATTATTATTATTATTATTATTAATCATGTAGTTACCAATTGCATGCTATAGGAGGGGCCCAACCTGGGTTGGAACCAGGGAGAGGGCAGCATGGGGCTGTTACCCTTTGGATTCCACCATAGTCCTGATCTGAATCGGGGCTGTGGCTCTTGTTATTTTCGGGGGGGGGGGCAAAGCTCCTCTATGGAAGCTTTTCTTCAAAATATGCACACAATCTCTCAGTCGGAACACCATTGTGAATGAGCAGCTGCCGCCACGGATTGTTTTAATATCAAACTGAGCCAAAACTCAGCGAAGTTTACCCTCTGTTTAACCTGGCTGAAATGTACGAGGCATTGAACTGTGTGGTATTGTTCTGTAAATAGCTCCATGCATCACGAGGATGCGTAAAACAGAAGGTGCTGCTCTGAACTTCAGGACAGCAAAGAGGACAGCCATGCCATTGCTGGAAACACGGATCAATTATGAATTGATCACCTCTGCAGTAATCTCCGAGATTTTTTCATGTGTCCTCTGCGAACAGCTAGGATTACCATTCTAGAAAGGAGGAGGGAGGGATAGGTAAAGGTAAAGGGACCCCTGACCATTAGGTCCAGTCGTGGCGGACTCTGGGGTTGCGGCGCTCATCTCACTTTATTGGCCGAGGGAGCTGGCATACAGCTTCCGGGTCATGTGGCCAGCATGACTAAGTTGCTTCTGGCGAACCAGAGCAGCACACGGAAACGTCGTTTACCTTCCCGCCAGAGTGGTACCTATTTAACTACTTGCACTTTGACGTGCTTTTGAACTGCTAGGTTGGCAGGAGCAAGGACCGAGCAATGGGAGCTCACCCCGTCGCAGGGATTCGAACCGCCAACCTTCTGATCGGCAAGCCCTAGGTTTTGTGGTTTAACCCACAGCGCCACCCACGTCCCTGGAGGGAAGGATACCACCTCCTAAAGAAGGAAATGAAGAATACCCCATTTGTGCTATAGGTTTAAAGCGGTATCATTCCAGTTTAAACACTCACATCTACTCCCAAAGAATCTTGGGAACTGTAGATTGTTATGAGCGCTGAGGGTACTCCCCTCAATTATCAGAACCCTGAAGACACTACAACTCCCAGGATTCTTTGGGGGGAGCCATGCCGGCTTAAAGTGGTATGATACCACTTTAAATGCGTAATATTAATAAAATGCAGATTTGGCCCAACACAAAGGTGTTTCCAGTGCCCCCACTCTGGTGCAGGGTGAAATAAAAGAACTGGTTCCAGTTTGTTCAACCGCTGTGTTCTGGAAGTTTCTGATTTGGAACAATAAAATATTTATGCATCTTCCATTTTTAAAATCCTGGCTCGTTCAATGTCACAAGGTTATACTACCTCCGTGTATTTTAAAAAAATGTGTCCTTGAATGCTCCTCGGACAGGTAACATGACCCTTTTTAAAATTCAGGAAGCCCTGAGCAAGCCAGCAACTTGTGGTCAAAGGCAGCGCCTTCCTGCTCGCAGCTTCGCTTTCCAGCACTTCACGTTCTTCTGAGGTGAAACTGCCCTTGAAGTTTTGTTTGTTGTTTAAATCCACTGGTTTCTGCAAGGAACTGCAGGTAATAAAAAGGCCCAGGAAAAGCTATGGGGGGAATCTTTCAGCTGCTTTCCAAATTGAGTGGTGCATTTGTTCACAACGCCCAAGAAAGGCAAAGCTGGTTTGCGAAAAGAAAAGCCCATAATAATTAGTGCTGTCTGGTTAAAGCACTTTTAGTTTATTAAAAATTGCCACTTAGCAACTGACCAACTACCGTACATTTAAATATTTCTGCATATAACCAGGAAGTGCTAAGTAAGTTGGAACGAAGGGATATCTACTACTTATTGTTGAAGAGACAGATAAGAGATCCTCCCTAACATTATCTCTCTCATTCCTTATTACTAATGGCACAGAAGCAACTTAGCCTTACCAATTAATCAACTAACAATTACTTGATTAATTTGTTACCTGATGATTGATTGTGTTATAATACTTATGGCATGTTCCAGAGCCCGTATAGAGTCCTTCAGTGGGTTCCCTATTGGTAGGAGAAAGTAACAGTAGCCAAACAGAGTACATTGAGAAGCAAAGTAGCTAGTAAGCCTGATATTTATTCAAGGAACTGTTGCAACAGGGTTCCCACTCACCACACGCAGGAGGGAAGAGGAACCCAGAACAATGGTGTGAAAGCCCTTATATTGACTTTTGAAATTGCCCACCCTGTAGCCCAAAACGCCCCCCCAACATCATACATACATCACAGAAGGAGGAGGTCTACAGCATAAATCCTGTCTACCAGGATACCTGATAACAGTCACTGATTGCATTACCTAGGCAGTCCGGCCATTCTTTTCTGATGGTTAATACTTTAGTTCCTGAGTCCAGGTCACAGGCGCACCCTATTCCTACACAAATACGCCCTTAAGAGAGGATTTGCAAGCAAAAAGATAATGAGGAGGCTTTCCCCATTTGCCTCCCCTACTGCAGAGGAATATTTGAGGTCACTGGGAGAGTCAAAATGGCTTCAGGATTGCTCTCCCATACTATCTGAGACACATGGTCCATATATTTAGATATGTGTGCATTTATGAATATTTATTCTATATTCGAGACCTTAAAATTCTTATAACAATGGCAAGCCCAGTAATAATTGCAAGCAGCAAGACTTGGGGTACCCTGTGTAACGTTTCACCTCCACCCACATGCACTCATATGCGTAGGCCCAGTTCACATGTAACGCTAAGCCATGAGGAAACACGCAAGTCCCATAGATCACGGCTGATCCACTCCTTCCCTGGTCCACCTGCCATTGAGCCACCTGGGGGTAAGGTAAGGTAAAGGTAAAGGACCTCTGGACGGTGAAGTCCAGTCAAAGGAAACTATGGGGTTGAGGCGCTCATCTCACTTTCAGGCCAAGGGATGCACTGTTTCTCCACAGCTTTCCGGGTCATGTGGCCAGCATGACTAAACCGCTTCTGGAGCAATGGGACATTGTGACAGAAACCAGAGCGCATGGAAATGCCGTTTACCTTCCCTCCGCAGCAGTACCTATTTATCTACTTGCACTAGCGTGCTTTCGAACTGCTAGGTTGGCAGGAGCTGGGACACAGCAAGGGGAGCTCGCTCCGTCACGGGGATTTGAACCGCCAACCTTCTGATCGGCAAGCCCAAGAGGCTCAGTGGTTTAGACCACAGTGCCACCTACATATTTTGGCTTAGCACCTGGACTCATGATTTGTCTCTCCAGGACAAACCATAAATGGGTCAACAAAGAACATGCCTCAGTTACTGAAGGTTGGCAGTTCGAATCCCCGCGACGGGGTGAGCTCACATTGCTCGGTCCCTGCTCCTGCCAACCTAGCAGTTCAAAAGCACCTCAAAGTGCAAGTATATAAACAGGTACCGCTCTGGTGGGAAGGTAAACGGCGTTTCCATGCGCTGCTCTGGTTCACCAGAAGCGGCTTAGTCATGCTGGCCACATGACCCGGAAGCTGTACGCCGGCTCCCTCGGCCAGTAAAACGAGATGAGTGCTGCAACCCCAGAGTCGGCCACGACTGGACCTAATGGTTAGGGGTCCCTTTACCTTTACCTAAGCAGAAGGGGAAGGGAAGTGTTAGTGATCTTAGGAGCAAGCATCCCCTGAATGGCTTGCTTGTTTGCACTAAGCAGTGGTTTGGCTGAGAGTTATGTGTAAACCTGGTCATAATATCAACTCATCACCACAACATTTCTGACTATACAGGCCTTCTGCAGCAGTTGCAGCAATCTTTCCCTGTGAATTGGCACTGTCATTCAGACTAAATGGGATCCAAGGAAGGAATATCCCCCCCACCTCATCCCAGAAATCACATTCACAGCACCCACATAAACTTTTAAAAACTGAACATTACTATATTTCACGTAAATAATGTTCCCACACACAAAGGTTTCCATTCAAGGTTCCCAGGATTTTAATAGCTCTAAGAAATAACAGCTGTGGCCCTGATACGCAATTTGTTCACTGCTGCCAAAGAAGTGGCACAGTGCCAGCATTTGCTGAAAAGTACATCTACCAAGTACCTCATCTCAACAGGGAGTAAAAGCCTCCCCAAAAAACAAAATGTGGGGAATCGGGCTTTTTTATCACCTCTTTTTTATTATTATGTTCTGAACAGGCAATATGTCCATGCGTACAAAAAAAAAATGTTAAAAGAGACACATGCGTGCAAAACTATGGCAACTACAAACGCAGAATTTTCACCCTCTAGAATAGAAGAAGAAAGGCTCCTCAATGTGCTAACCTCATCTATAAGGCCCCATCTGCTCTACACATTGAAAGTAGCATCATGCCACTTTAAAGAGCCATGGCTTCCCTCAAGGAATCCTGGGAACTGAAGTTGGTCCAAAGAGCTGAGAGGTGTTAAGAGACCCTTATTCCCTTCGCAGAGCTACAATTTCCAGAGTGGTCTAACAAGGAATCCCTCTTCCCAGAGAATTCTGGGAATTGTAGCTACGGGAGATAGGGGGCTGCTAACAACTTTCAGCTCCCAGTTGATTGACTGTAGGTTCAAGAACAAATGAGCGGGGATACTTATTCACACTAAGCATAATTAAGAGTCAGCTTAATGGTTTGGAACCAGGTAATCTGAAGAACTGGCTGCACCTACACAAGGCTTTTAAGATCAGCATCTGACGTTCATCCCTCTTGTCCATCAGTGAGAGCTGTGAGATTGGACAGTACCCAGGCCAAGGCCTATTTTGTGGTGGCCCCACATCTTTGGAAGAATCTCCTCCAGGAAGCTGGCCTTTGGGAACATTTCACAGACTTAGGCATACCAGTCTGCATTTGGTTACTTTTAGCACCCTGTGCTTTTAACTGAAGCCTTATTATGCTGCAGCTATCTTAGTGATCCATACAAGCATGGTTCACTGCTTTTATATAGTTTGATTATTCAATCTGTGTCTTCAAATATGGTTTGAGAGAGTTTTTACCAAGAAAAGAGGGCCAGAAATCAAACAAACAAACCTCCCTAGACACAAAAAAAATCTCACTAGTTTAGATTGTATCCGGAGAAGTGTGCATGCACACAAAAGCTTATACCCAGAACAAACTTAGTTGGTCTCTAAGGTGCTACTGGACAATTTTTAATTTTTTTTTATTTAGTTTAGATGGATAGTTTAAAAGGATTAGAGAAATCCATAGAGAGGTTGCTCAACATCTGTTTATTATCCACAACAGCTAACAAGAAAAAGAACCCCCATATCTACAAGTACTTTAGCAGGTTCTGGGTTCAAGAGAAGTTGGTCACCCTCTCTACCACCCAGTTTTGAGCTTTCAAGGGCATCTGACTAGCTACTATGGCAACCAAATAGATTTGCCAGACTTTGCTTTGATCTATCAAAGTAACTCTTAGGGTCTTATGAGGCAGAGGTAGCTGACATTATACCTTCCATAAGTCTCCCACCATCCCTGGCCACTGACTATTCTAGATGAAGCTCATGGGAGATGAAGTCCAAAAACACCAGGAGAGCACCATGTTGGCTATCCCTGTCATGTGAACTCAAGATAAAAACCTGAGTCTGCATGATGCACTTGTCGACAAACAGACAAGCCTTTAGCTCCATGGCTGACTTGCTGTTCAAAAGCATAGTCTGGGTCCAGCCTTCCACAAGGACAAGTGTAACCTTCAGAGGGAGACTAGTGCGCCCCAAAGGACTCTTCATCTTCATTCCCTGCAGCCAGATTTGTTCCCTTCATGGTTAACGCAGCATACATTGCCCGTCTTGCAAATAGCATGTCTCTGTTTACATTTGTCAAACCGCATATCTGAAACAACACAGAACAGATGCTGCTCCAGGCTGGATAGCTAACTGTTATTTCCTGAAGGCTGATCCAATTTTGAGAAAAGGGAGAGGGTGTTCGGAAGAGAAATTGCTATAGCCAGGACTAATACCTGGCTTATAAAAAGCGTATTTGTCCTTCAGTCCAACTCCCCAGCAAGCCTCCGAATTCACACCTATAAACTAAATCCACTTTCGTTTACTCTTCTCTTCCTTCTGCCCTCCCAAAATAGTGCTATTATTTTAAAGGCCAATTTCACCAGGGGGCCTTCCCAACTGTACAGAGAATTCCCCCCTCCCCCAGACAAACTTACCTTCCACATATATACTTCAAGGCAATGTACAAAATATAATAAAACAACCAAGAGAAGGAAAAGGAGGAAGATGAATTTACAAATAATACAAAATGTACCCCCATGACAGAGACCTGTTCATTCAGCTGGGAAAGCATTTTGCCGCAAATTTGTCTTCCAGTAATTTCAGAAAGTGCAGATCGTTGGATGCCTGTCATGTCTCAACATGCAAGCTACAAAATGGAGGTATCTGCACTGGAAGACCTGATTCAAGTTACCGTGGAGAAGGTTTCTTTGGAAATTGAAGGAGAAGCTCTCCTGCAGAACACAGTGACCTCCTGGGTACATAAGGAGCCAACCTAGCAGTTCGAAAGCATACCAGAGCAAGTAGATAAATAGGTACCAGTGTGGTGGGAAGGTAAATGGTGTTTCTGTGCACTCTGACACTTGTCACGGTCCTCTGTTGCACCAGAAGCAGTTTAGTCATGCTGGCCACATGACCCGGAAAGCTGTCTGTGGACAAACACTGGCATCCTTGGCCTGAAGCGAGATGAGTGCCACACCCCATAGTTGGCTTCGACTGCACTTAACTTTACCTTATATAAGGGATAAGGCAGCCTCTCCAGCAAACTGTCCCAGGGCTGTGTAAGTTAGTACCAAAACCTTCAATTTGGTCCAGTGTCAGATTGCTGGCTGATGCAAATTTTAGCTTGCGCTTTTATATCAACATCCAACTACTGAACAGCTTAATCATCTGAGCTCACTAAGATGCATCTTAGAAACACTGAGTAATAAGGATACGTAGCCAGCTTTGTAAGCTGCCTGTTGCAACCGCCACTTACGCTTGCCTTGAAATGTCATGGCTAAGTGTCCTTTTTCATCATTGTAAGCTGTCACTGTCGAGCGATGCCCACGCTAAGTTAGTCCAACATGAAATGAGCTCCTCAGCTCTTCCGCTTTCAGGATGTGAGAGATGTACAATAACCACCTAGCTCGCTGGAGAAGAATAGGTACAACTGAAAAGGAACGTCAGTCATTGATTGCCCAGGACTGTTCCTCAAATCAGATGCACAGCAGCGGCTGAGCTTGGGACTGCTCTATAGGTGCACACAGGCAATATTATGGGATGGACTGGCCAGTCCTAAGGACCTATCTGTGTCAGTTTTATCATCCCCTCTGCAGCACCACAAATCCAACTCAATGGTGTAAAGTTGGAAAATGTCGGTCACTTCTCCTACCTGGGCAGTTAACTTTCCACAAGGGCACACACTGATGCCAAAATCCAGCATCGCCTGAGCTCTGCGAGTGCAGCTTTCTTCTGTTTGAAGTGCAGGGTGTTTGAGGAACGGGACATTCACAGGGAAAACAAAATGCTTGTTTATAAAGCCGTTGTACTACCAACCTTACTACATGGACCACTTATAAATGCCATCTCCAGCTCCTTGAAAGATTCTATCAATGGCGTCTCCGAAAAATTTTACACATCACCTGGGAAGACAGAAGAACTATTGCCAGTGTACTGGAAGAAGCAAAGATCACCAGTGTCAAAGCAATGATTCTTCAACATCAACTTCGTTGGACTGGTTGTCTTGTGTGGATGCCTGATTATCATCTTCCAAGGCAACTACTCTATTTCAAACTTAAAAATAGTAAGTGTAATGCTGGTGATCAACAAAAGAGGTTCAAAGACTCTCTCTCTAGGCAAATCTAAAAAAATGTAGAATAAACAACTGGGAAACACTGGCCTGCGAGTGCTCCAATTGGAGAACAGCCTTTAGCAAAGGTGTCATGGGCTTTGAAGACGCTCAAACTCAGGATGAAAGGTAGAAACACGCTAAGAGGAAGACATGCTTGGCAAACCCTCACCATGATCAACTCCCTCCCAGAAACCTATGTCCCCACTGTGGAAGGACATGTGGATCCAGAATTGGCCTCCACAGTCACAGTCACTTATAGACTCACTTTTAAAACCGTGCTAATGGAAGACAATCTTACTCGGCTATGAGTGATCGCCAAAGAAGAAGACGACATAGGTCCACCTTCCCAAAACTGGTGCCTTCCGGATGTTTTGCATCACAGCCACAAACAGCCACAGGCCAGGATCAGTTGGTCAAATGGCTTTAATCAATTTCAGGTAGGAATATAGGAATCTGCCTTATACTGTGTCAGACCATTGGGTTCAAGTACCTCCAAATTGTCTTGTTGTTGTTTAGTTGTGTCCGACTCTTTGTGACCCCATGGACCAGAGCACGCCAGGCACTTCTGTCTTCCACTGCCTCCCGCAGTTTGGTCAAACTCATGCTGGTAGCTTCGAGAACACTGTCCAACCATCTTGTCCTCTGTCGTCCCCTTCTCCTTGTGCCCTCCATCTTTCCCAACATCAGGGTCTTTTCCAGGGAGTCTTCTCTTCTCATGAGGTGGCCAAAGTATTGGAGCCTCAGCTTCAGGATCTGTCCTTCCAGTGAGCATATTGTCTACAAGTGCTATTTCCCAGCCATACCTGGCAATACTGGGGACTGATCTCGGGACCTTCTGCGTGCAAAGCAGATGCTCAACCACTGAGCTACAGCTAGAGGAACCAATGAACTAGATTATATGATAGAGGCAGTTATTGAGCCACCCAAATGCTATGGCACTGCCCAAATGGGAGCTTCCAGTGTAAAAACTAGCAGCTTTTGGAAGGGCAATTTCCAATGGGAACAGAGGAAAAGCTTCCCCCTATTGAGCCCATTGTGGCTCTGATTCTGATCAGGAGCTCCCAACATATTTAACATCCCGTGTAGCCTGGCCTTTTGGGGGAATGGAAATTCCTTTCCTGGGTCAAAAAGGAAAATGGAAAAATATCAGACACAGTCGGCAGCAGGCCTGTTCAACAGCAAGACGCCTTGTTTCTGACGCTCCCACTGGTATTATTTCTGTTTGTGCAGCTTTTAACTACACAAGCACCACAGTAAGCACTTCATGCTGTGAAGGGGTAGCCGGGGGAATCCCCACTTATTTCTTAAATAAATTCATTTTTCTTATATAAAAACTCTTTGTGAAGGGAAAATGGCGAGAGCTGTATTTATTTATTTTTTGGTACTCTTTTTTTTTAAAGCTCAGGTTCAGGCAAAGTACAGCAACAAGTCAATGAGGAGGTGCACTTAATTATTTACAAGTCTGAGACCCGGCTCGGTAGATTCCAAGGTCATCTATTTATACCGTGAAATGATAATATATGTTTGTTTCCAAATGCCTAGCAGCCAAGGCTTGAAGCGTTCAAAGCCAGGAGGTCAGGAGGTGAACATGGCATTCAAAACACTTTGTGCAGTCCTGCCGACATAAGAAAAGGACAATAAAGGGTTCTGTTTGACAGAACATATGGGAGATAAAGGAACTTTTTTAAAAAGGAGGGCGAGAGGGTTCTTTCCGAACAAATGCAAGTGCCAGTGATGGGGCTTTGTACAAACAGAAGACGCTTTCATGCGGTCTGTGGCAAAAACTGGCTCAGCTCACACATAATCCTAAACTATAATTTAATGCTAAGTGGGTGAGCAGCAGCTAACAGTGGACTTTTATGCAACCCCTCCATCATCAGCAAATTATCAACAACAGCCAACAATCTATCCAACCAACTTGATGTGAGCTCTTCTTCTGCCTAGGTAGGACCCATCTTCACCCAACCAGGCTGTCAATGTGGCACAACTGATACTGTATTCCCACCACCTCCAGTCTTCTTCACCAGGACTAACCACAGTCCTCATCCATGGTCATATTATACCCCTGCTTTTCTCCACTGTTAGCCACTTTCTAAGCTCAGTGCGTTGTGCAGAGAGTGGTGAGGATGTCTCTGGGCAAACAAGATCCCAAAGTGAAGCAATAAGTCCTCCTGACCCCATTAATGATATCCCTGCACTGAAAAGTACAGAGGAACAAGAAACAACCAGGGTTTTCTATAAGAAAAATAGGTATACCATTTTCCATTGGAAACAAGAAGAAGTTCCGACTTTGGAAGAATGGAGGATAAAATTAACAGATTACGCAGAATTGGACAAATTAACTGGGAAAATTAGATACCAAAAGGACTACAGGTTCTTTGAGGACTGGGGGAAATTTACGGAGTATTTGAAAAATATATGTGAGGACTGTACAACGCTAGTGTGTTTTAAAGAAGCTTTGTGAAAATATAAGGAGTATTGCCAAAAGGCAAGCAAGGACAGAAATATAATATTTAATGGCAATATTAAAATTAAGGAATGTGAAGATAGGATTTGAACTACGAACGATTGTCAGAGAAGTTGAGGGAGGTCCAAATAAGGTAAAACATGTGATATGTAAATGGATATGTTTAGTGTTTTTTATGGAAAAAAATTAATAAAAATTTATTTTTTAAAAAAAAAGAAAAAAGAAAAATAGGTATACATCTGCTGAGATGGCTGCAAGTGAAGGCTAAATCTGGGAAACCCAGATGATACAAAGTATAACTTTCACAGAAAGTATCTTCTCTCAGAAAGTGCAAACAAAGCACTTTTTTTATCTTTGAAAAGGTTGGGTAAATGTCACTGCGAAGAGGAAAGCACACTGTGGTCTTTCCTATTCCTTATTACATGGCATTTGTCAATCTTTGAACATGCCAGGAAACAAAACAGTACGTTAAATAGAAAAGGTAATATTTCAAGTCATTAAATGGTTTCATTGGTGGCGTACGTGCTTCATTGGGGGGAACAGCTAGTACAGTCGTGCCCATGTACACGCAACGCCAGTCTCTCTGTTTCTCCTTTTTTAAAGCTAAAGTTCAGATTTCCATGCTTCCTCAACAAGTTGCACATTTCTTTTCCTTCTTAAGTCCTCATGAAAGTTCATCAGCATTTGGGCACACATTTCTTCCAATATAAACATTTTATGCAATTTTGCCTAATACAGACTTTTTTTTGCAAATTCTTCTAATACTATGCACTTTTTCTATATTATATACAGTAATACTTGCATTTTTAAAAAGAATCGTTCTCTTCGCATACACATTTCATAAACCTTTTTAAATTGGAGAAGTGTGTTTTCATTCACATATTGTTTCAGGAAGTGCAAATTAAGTAGGCTTGCATTCAAACTGATTTTTTTACCCTAACCCCACTTCTACAAATCAAGGGGGATGTTGACATATGACATTCAACAAGTGCGCAATCTGTGTATACAAATAATTGAGCTGCACAAATGAATGAGTGTATATATTATTACTACTACTGCTGCTGCTACTACCACCACTACTACTATTTTATTTATACCCTGTCCATCTGGCTGGGTTTCTCTAGCCACTCTGGGTGGCTTATAGCACATGTAAAAAACATAGTGGAATGTCACACATTTAAAACTTTCCAATACAGTGCTGCCTCCAGGTGTCTTCTAAAAGTTGTATAGTTCTTTATCTCCTTGACATCTGATGGTAGGGTGTTCCACAGGGAGGGTGCCACTGCTGAAAAGGCCCTCTGCCTGAGTTAAGATGTCTAGGGTTATGAAATCAGAGATTTATAGTTTTAAAAGTTTTAATTCAGGAAAATTTAAAGAAAATTGTTTCAGTAAAATTGAAAGAAGGATTGCTGAAAGTTATTTCAAAAAATTAGGGTGCAGTGAGGGGAAGGTTTGGGGAAGTCGTGTATGTTTCCTTGTATGTTTTTTTTATTGTTTTTTTTCTATGTTTTCTATTGTTTTTTCTTTGTCTTTTCTTGGTTATGTTGTAACTCTTTATGTTGTTAAAACCAATAAAAATTTATTTTTTTTTAAAAAAAGGCCCTCTGCCTGGTTCCCTGCAACCTCACTTCTCGCAGTGAGGGAACTTCTTTCACACACATACTTGTACATATGCAGAGATGGCTTTTGCCCATGTTCAGTGCAATGTGCAAACAACCCTAAGGTAAACACTGTAAGAAATCTAGAAGCAAACTTTCACAGTCTTAGTTAAAAAAAAACCATGCACACTTTTAAAAGACCCCCACACTGGAGTTGGTGCTGCACAGCCAGAGATTGTCACCCAACACTTGTTTAGGGTTATGGGTAGCAGGAAAGACAGCAGGAGGGGTGAGACCCTGGCTTCTTCACCAGCCTGACTTGTCTCTGCCTCTTGAGCTCCCTCTTCTCCTGCTTCAGTTTCTGCCTCTGATTCCGGACCTCTCTTTGCCACAGACTCCCCCAGCTCACTAAACCCTGTTGCCTCCACAACTTCCAACACCTCCTCCTCCCAGTCTTCTCCCTGTGATCACTCATCATTGTTCCACCACCAATCCCCAGGCTCTGAGCCCTCGTCCCCTGAGGATTCTCTAGCTGGTTCCTCCCACCACTCCTCTGTGTCCAGCCAGTCTGTGACAGCCAGGGATACTCAATGTGGTGCCCTCCAGATTGGACCAGGGGCGCCGACTTATAAAAAATATTGGGGGGGCCCATACCGGGGTCCTGCCCCGGGAAGTTTTCTAAATTTTAGATGAAAATTAGTGAGTTTTAAAGTTTTTAAAAAGTATTTTAGAGTCATATGATCAACATTAGAACCCTGAAAACTCAACTCTCTATAACTCCACACTCCGGGAAACTCGACAAGCCTGAAACACTTTTTGGCTTTGAAAAAAGAAACAAAACATAAACACGCACGGTATTTTCGTAAAAAGCTAATTTAATTTACAGTAACAATTATGCTTATAGACTATTACAGAGCAGTGAATATATAGCTCTGAAAAGACTGAAATGATATTTAAATAAATCCTAAACTATCATTAAAAGAATAAAACATAAAATATTGCTGTCGCACAGTAATAGCACTTTGATTAATAAGTGAAATAGCTAATTTAAGCTTACTTTGAATAAGGCTGAGGATTCGCTTTCTGGGGGATGAGTTTTTACTAATTAAACCGTTGAACTCCACACCATCCTCTTATACTTTCAATGATATATGGGTAAGACTTAATGCTGTCCTATAACTTTCTATTTGCATCAAGAATAGCTGTAATTTTGGACTTAGCTTCACTTCCACATTTTCTTGTGCGTTAAACATACAAACATTATTATATTGCAATGGAAGCAGCTCTGTGGCCAAGACAAGTGGCTTTATAAAACTTGATCATTATGTTCATAATAAAATCAAGACAATTTTTTATGCCAGTAGAAAATTTAGCACAGAAATTTTACCTTAATTGAACCAAATTTCAGAAATTTCTGACCAATCTTAAATTTCAGCAAGGCTTCAAGCCCCGGCAAGCTGCACCCTCTCGGCGGCGCGGGGCGGCGTCCTGCTCTCCCGCCCCGTTTCTGGGCTGCCTCCTCCGAGCCGGCAGGGCGACTTCCTGCTCTTAGTGCCCGGACGGGATTGGGGAAGCACCTGCAGCGTGCCGCCGAGAGGGTGCAGCTTGCCGGGGCTTGAAGCGTCGCAAGGAGCCTGGGCTGGGGAGCGCGCAGCCTCATCCCTTCCTTCCTATCCATCCGCGGGGCAAAAGAAGAGAGAGGGGAAAGTCCGCGCACTGGGACAAATTTTCTTAAATTATTGGGGGGGCGGAGCCCCCCCAAACGATTTTTTGAGGGGGCTCGGGCCCCCTCAGGCCCCATGGAGTCGGCGCCTATGGATTGGACTACTGCAAT
This sequence comes from Podarcis melisellensis, assembly GCF_964234715.1. Taxonomy (NCBI): domain Eukaryota; kingdom Metazoa; phylum Chordata; class Lepidosauria; order Squamata; family Lacertidae; genus Podarcis; species Podarcis melisellensis. The sequence continues at coordinate 60,477,358 of NC_138542.1, forward strand.
GTGCTCTACATGGGGCTACATTTGAAGATGACCTGGAAACTACAATTAATCCAGAATGCGGCAGCTAGACTGGTGACTGGGAGTGGCCGCTGAGACCATATTACACCAGTCCTGAAAGACCAACATTGGCTCCCAGTATGTTTCTGGGCACAATTCAAAGTATTGATGTGGACCTTTAAAGCCCTAAACAGCCTCAACCCAGTATACCTGAAGGAGTGTCTCCATCCTCATTCAGCCGGGACACTGAGGTCCAGCTCCGAGGGCCTTCTGGTGGTTCCCTCACTGTGAAAAGCAAGGTTACAGGGAACCAGGCAGAGGGCCTTCTTGGTAGTGGCGCCCGCCCTGTGGAATGCCTTCCCATTAGATGTCAAGGAAATAGACAACTATCTGACTTTTAGAAGACGTCTGAAGGCAGCCCTGTTTGGGGAAGTTTTTAATGTTTGATGTTTTATCGTGTTTGTAATATTCTGTTGGGAGCCACCCAGAGTGGCTGGGGAAACCCAGCTAGATGGGCGGGGTATGAATGAATGAATAATGTTCCTGAACTTCCATCATCATCATCCCTTACCACTGACCATGGTAAGGGAGAGAACTCCAACGATGTCTGGCTGGCACAACATGGGCAGCCCCTGAATTCAGAAGGCTTTTAGGCTGTTTATCTTTGAGCGCAACATCAAGTCCTCAGCAGCTAGATTAAAATATCACACTGCTGACGTTTGGGACCATCATCTCTTCCTTCCATCGAAAGGGCCAACATGCTGACGTTTCCCCGGAAGGTTCTGCCAGCCAGAATGCTTTAACTGTATTCCCAGCAACCCCCTACCCTGACTAGTACATTTAAAGAACAACACCAGTGTGCCATTGACTCAGTGCATCTACTCCCTGAGGCAATGGAAACAGCTCTGACATTTGTCTCTTCAGTTTCATTTGTTTATTAGGGTTTGCTTGGCGCTTTCCTCACCAATCCAGTGTGGCAGGGCAGGAGGGGGGAGAGGGGAGAACAGTGTGCTTAGCACATCCTCTACCACAGGGCAGTCCAATTCCTACCAAACTGCCACACTTGATGGATAAAAAAATCCTAGTCAGCATTTTAGACCATCTGTGCCCTGTTCTCTAAGGGGGGGGGGAGGAAAGAGAGAATCCCAGCAGACAAAAACTGCAATATATCTGTGCAATGGAAGCGTGGGGGAGAAGGAGAGAGAAAAAGTTGCTGGCACCCTTAATAAAATTTAATGTTTGCCTTCCTTTCCTTTCAAGAGGGGAATTTTTTTGCTCCAATTTACTAGGCTGATTTAACCTGTTCAGACCACACCCACCATTCCTGACTGATGTTTAAAATACAATGACCTATTTGCTTGTATGAAGCCTGCTATCTGTCTACTTCATCTGGTCAAATTATAATCCCCTTCAAGCAGAGCTTTTATTCTGTCCACATATAGTTCCCCAATACAATGCAATAAATTATCCATTTGAAGCCCTAAAGCATTCCAATTGCTTGTCCTATCAGTGTTCACCATCACAAAGTTTCTGCAGCAATTTCACTGCAAAAACACACACAAACCCAGCTCATGATATTTGCGTTGCTGATCCTCAAACACGGCCAGAACTGTACACATTCCACTTGTGAGCAATCCCCACTCTTCGGAAATAAAAAATATTACAAATGTGGCGGCTGTTTAAAAACACTACCAGTTGAGCATATGTCATTACGACATCGGAAGCGAGCACAGGACTTCTCAGCCTAAGCCTAATTTAAATGTCAAGCTTCGGGGAGAGGGGGGAAATATGACTCATTAAAAGGTGAGTTACTGCACAGCCAAAAAGACAAGTTATTTCACAGAAATAAAAGATGAGCTACACCCTGCAAACGTTCCACTCAGCACAGCACAAACTGAAAACAAATTATCTTCCCCAAGCTTTTACTACACCTGAAAACAACCGTCAAGTCGGAACCATGCACGTGATAGCATTTCGAGCGAGCTGTGCTCATTATTACTGGGTGTGTTTGCTGGTGGGAAAACCATGTGTGAGTGTTCTTCAAATCCCCCCTAACAAAACAAAAAAATGATTTATTTCAAACTGACACCCCCCGTATTAACACAATCAGGACACCATGCGAGTTGGAGTCCAACAAAAGTTGGAGAACCACTTTTGCTTGAAGGATAGGGAGCCTAGTCTGAGCGCAGACTGAAAGCCACTGAAAGGCACGTGGTAGAATTATGATGATTATTTTTTTACCAGTCCTTCACCCTAAAGTCCCAGGCTGGCTTACAGCACCGAAAACACACTATTACAAAAAGTTTTAAACAGCTTACAATCACATAGGGGCGCAGATGGCGCTGTGAGTTAAACCACAGAGCCTAGGACTTGGTGATCAGAAGGTCAGCGGTTTGAATCCCCACGACGGGGTGAGCTCCCGTTGTTCAGTCCCTGATCCTGCCAACCTAGCAGTTCGAAAGCACATCAAAGTGCAAGTAGATAAATAGGTACCGCTCTGGCGGGAAGGTAAACGGCGTTTCCATGCGCTGCTCTGGTTTGCCAGAAGCGGCTTAGTCATGCTGGCCACATGACCTGGAAGCTGTACGCCGGCTCCCTCGGCCAATAAAGCAAGATGAGTGCCGCAACCCCAGAGTCGGCCACGACTGGACCTAATGGTCAGGGGTCCCTTTACCTTTACCTTTACCTTTTACAGTCACATAAATCAGGTGGGTCCTAAAAATATACAACTCAGGAGTCAAAAACGTGGTTAAAGAGGTGTGTCTTAGGCATGTAATGAAGACGCCAGACACATCTCATCATCATCACCATCATCATTTATTTGTATGCTGCCTAGTTAAAACAGTGCTCAAGGCAGCATACAACATGACAAGATTTACATAATTATGAACACAACAAAAGTCGTAAACAATAAATAAAGCACATCAAAAGGTACACAACCAGATGGAAAACAATTTCCACATAAATCCACATCTATGTGAGAAGGGAGTTCCACAACTTATGGGCTGCTCCGAGCACCTTGAGTTAGGCTCAGAAACAAACTAGCAACCAGTGCAGCTGTGGGCGGTGGTTGAGGCCCTTCGCCCCATCCATCGCCCCCAGCAGCAGAAGCCATATGTTGACTGGCAGTTAAGGGAATTCCCTGGACGCAAGAAGTACAGAGCAAGATTCCCACCAAAAAAAACCCAAGATAAAATGTGCCAATCAGAGGCCCCACTGGAGGGGCAATACCTTGCCACCTGGCTGGGCATTGGCTGTGGGCCATGCCCAGGCAGGAGGCAATGCATAAAGGCTGGCCACATGTGCCTCCTGCAGATCATTGTCTGTTTGAGTTTGTTCTATCACACCTCTTAGGACTCGCTGCCTGGGGGAGACAGCACCGTGACTGGTACCACAACAGGGAGCAGCATGTCATTTTGGCAGTAGACACAAGTGCAAACTGTGAGGGGAATGTCAGAGAGGGGGCCCCTAGGCAAAGCAGAAGATGAACCGAACTGTAGCTGTCAATGTTTCCCACATTTAATTTTGGCTTCCTCTGTTCTCCTCTCTGTTATGCAAACATGGAAATTGCATATAGACACTCTGACCCCAGACAACCTTACAGGTCTCCTACATAAAGCTGTTAAGTGTCCTTGAAGATGTGGCTGGTAGATAACCATAGAATCACCGGATTGTAGAGAAATGAACTTTTGGACACATAAAACATCTAAGCTGCATACAATGTGCACAGATTAGAGATGGGTGTAAACCTCGGGACTGGGGTACCATACGAGGGAAGGAATTTTAATTACAAAAGGTGACATCTATCATTTATGGTGGACTTTGCCTTGAATTCACTGCTGGGCAGCTGAAAGCAATAACAAACCGTTGTAAAGAGGGCCTGGAATGTGACTGTCATTTGGAGTTTAAAAGGTCTTCATTTTCAAACACGTTTCTTGGGGGACCATTTTGAAAGAATTGTAAAATGGAAAAAGTTCCCTCAGCCGAGCCACCTCTATGGGCACTGGCAGCCAAGCCAAGCTCCAACCAAGCCTTATGAAGAATGGTTGAAGGAACTGGGTATGTTTAGCCTGGAAAAGAGGAGACTGAGAGGAGATATGTTGTTGTTGTTTAGTCATTTAGTCATCCGACTCTTGTGACCGCATGGACCGGAGCACACCAGGCTCTCCTGTCTTCCACTGCCTCCCGCAGTTTGGTCAAACTCATGCTGGTAGCTTCAAGAACACTGTCCAACCATCTTGTCCTCTGTCGCCCCCTTCTCCTTGTGCCCTCCATCTTTCCCAACATCAGGGTCTTTTCCAGGGAGTCTTCTCTTCTCATGAGGTGGCCAAAGTATTGGAGCCTCAGCTTCACGATCTGTCCTTCCAGTGAGCACTCAGGGTTGATTTCCTTAAGAATGGAGAGGTTTGATCTTCTTGCAGTCCATGGGACTCTCAAGAGTCTCCCCCAACACCATAATTCAAAAGCATCAATCCTTCGGCCATCAGCCTTCTTTATGGTCCAGCTCTCACTTCCATACATCAAAACTGGGGAAACAGTAGCTTTAACTATACAGACCTTTGTTGGCAAGGTGATGTCTCAGCTTTTTAAGATGCTGTCTAGGTTTGTCATTGCTTTTCTCCCAAGAAGCAGGCGTCTTTTAATTTCGTGACTGCTGTCACCATCTGCAGTGATCATGGAGCCCAAGAAAGTAAAATATCTCACCTTCAAATATCTCAAGGGTTGTCACATGGAAAATGGAAGAAGCTTGTTTTCTCCTGCTCTTCTGACAGTAAGAGCTGTTTGACAGTGAAATGGACTCCCACAGGAGATTGTGGACTCTCCTTCCTTAGGGGATTTTAAGCAGAGGTTGGATGGCCACCTGTCATGGATGGTTTAGTTGAAGTTCCTGCATTACAGGGGGTTGGACTAGATGACCCTTGCGGACCCTTCCAACTCTACAATTCTGTGATTCTATGACTTTCTCATTTCTCAGTAGGGAATCATCTAATGCAGAGTTGAGGGGCACATGGCTCCAGCTCCCATGAGCCTCAGCCAGCACAGCCAATAGTCAGGGATCATGGAAGGTGCTATCCAACAACATCTGGAGGGCAACAGTTTCCCCACCCCCAATCTAAATTTTGAAAAAATGGGGACACTGCAGGATTTGGCAGAGGATAATTTGGCATTACAGGATTTGGCAGGGGATTAGCAAGGAAGCTGTGAATGGTTGGTGCTGTTGTTGACATCAAGAGACAAGGCTGCGTGTTGGAAGTAATGTGAGAACATATGTCCAGCATCCCTTGGGTCAGAGATCCTACATACTTTATTCAAAGAAACCATGAGTGCGTCTCTTGTGGAAGGAGTAGTGGATGCTGTGTTTTTTGTTTTGTTTTGTTTTTTGCATCTTTTTCTCTGACTATAGGGAAAATCCTGTGACTTAAGGCTGGCTAACAAGTTTCCAGAAGGGAGCCCAATTCAAGCCAAGCCACCTCCACAAATTTACTCTTTGTCTCACGTCACTGTCTGGTGTTTTGCTCATGCAGCCATCATTCATTAAATGCTTCCACATCCAGAGCTACAGACAGTGAAATCGTATTAGCGGGTACTGTCTCCTACGCTTACTTGTGAAATCTGTTCTCTCAGCCACTTATCTCACCCAGAACCCAGTACTCAAAATCCATCACAGAAGTCCTACCAAAACAATTTTGTCTGTGGAAGTGTGGCTTCAGCCCTTACTTGTCTTACAAACCAGATTTGCTTTTATTTCCATGTAAGAAGCTGCTAATAATAATAATAAACATTTAGGATTTGAAATGTGGACGAATCTATATCTATATCTCTATATATCTTATAATCTTTGGCAGGCTGATTTTTTAAAGGCCGTAAGCTCAATTTCCAATTTGCAGAGCCAGGCTCAGCTGTAAATGTGATAATATAACAGAGACAGAAGAAACTGGTGTCTGCTGTACTTTGATAAGCAGAGCAAGGTTTTATATCACTGTTGTGGTGTTTTCTGCATTGTGGCATTCTCTGTTTTATTGTACATAAGCTGCGATAGCTCAGTCAATAGAGCATGAGACTCTTAATCTCAGGGTCGTGGGTTCAAAAAGATGTTGGGAAAAAGATTCCTACATTGCAGGGGGTTGGACTAGATGACCCTTGTGGTCCCATCCAGCTCTACAATTCCATGATTTTACGACTTCATTAGATGCAACCCATAATAAGTCATACTTAGAGCAGGCCCATTGAAATCCACAAGAAGCCTAATTGATTTCACTGGGTCTACTCTAAGCATCACCAAAACTGGATCCAACCCAAATATCTATATTCCTTTTTCTCCCCATCCTTGAAGTCTCCATTCTTTAAAAAAACACACGCGTTAACAACTGCAGCATTGTCTCAGTTCAAGTTATGCAGCCCATAAAGAAAAAAGGGAGCATCTATTCCAATTTCCATGCACGAAGGAAACACAGGAGGTAATTTTCCCTTACGAATTTACAGCTTTTCAACACGCACTGCTGACAATAGCCTGAGATGTCAAAACCACAGATTGTTTTACACCCATACAGATGCATGAGGACAAAGCCTCCTGTCTGTGCACTAATAGGGCAACTTGAGGTTTCTCTGCATTGTCAGTTTCCGGACACTTAGTAGGTGACACACACACCTCAAAGCATCTTCAATTATAGGGTTGATTTGCAGGAAATATATATAACCATTTGGCAAAGGCCTACGCATCAGCTTTTAGCTCTGCTTCCACCCATGGGCAAAGACCCAACGAGTTCACGAAAGCCTAAGGAGACTCTGAACTGATCAGTCTCTGGAAGGAACACAAACACATTCACATGTACTGGAGAGCAGAATCGTGGCCTTTAGGATGAAGCCAAGGAGGAAACATGACAGCGAACCAGAGTTAGAAAATGCAGCATGGGGGAAGCAGGTTACAATGAAGGGCTCTGCTTGGTTGAACCTCAACAGGAATGTTGGCAAATAAATGGTGTATGCAACAGGGATAACAGTGGTACCTCAGGTTACAGACGCTTCAGGTTACAGATGCTTCAGGTTACAGACTCTGCTAACCCAGAAATATTACCTCGGGTTAAGAACTTTGCTTCAGGATGAGAACAGAAATGGTGCTCCGGCGGCATGGCAGCAGCGGGAGGCCCCATTAGCTAAAGTGGTGCTTCAGGTTAAAAACAGTTTCAGGTTATGAACGGACCTCCGGAACAAATTAAGTTCTTAACCTGAGGTACCACTGTCTGTGTGTGTGCATATATATATAGCTCCTTGATAAGGTTCTTAATGCAGGCCTGCAGCAGGGTTTCCTCTCAGTTCAAGAGAGACATTTTTAAGAGGACAGTACACAGGGACGCGAGTAGAGCTGTGGGTTAAATAACAGAGCCTGGGACTTGCCGATCAGAAGGTCAGCGATTCGAATCCCCGCAATGGGGTGAGCTCCTGTTGTTTAGCCCCTGCTCCTGCCAACCTAGCAGTTCAAAAGCACATCAAAGTGCAAGTAGATAAATAGGTATCACTCTGGCAGGAAGGTAAATGGTGTTTCCATGTGCTGCTCTGGTTCGCCAGAAGCGGCTTAGTCATGCTGGCCACATGACCCGGAAGCTGTACGCCGGCTCCCTCGGCCAATAAAGCGAGATGAGCGCCGCAACCCCAGAGTCAGCCATGACTGGACCTAATGGTCAGGGGTACCTTTACCTTTACTTAAACAGGTTATGTCTCACTCCAACACTATCCGAGCTTCGAACCTGAATATATAGTGAGATTAGGCAAGAACACACTCTAAATCAGCCTTTGCCAACCTGGTTCATTCCATACCTTTAGGACTACAACTCCCAGGAATGTATAGATCAGGCATAGGCAAACTCAGCCCTCCAGATGTTTTGGGACTACAACTCCCATGATTCCTAGCTAACAGGACCAGTGGTCAGGGATGATGGGAGTTGTAGTCCCAAAACATCTGGAGGGCCGAGTTTGCCTATGCCTGCTCTATACATTCCTTAGATGAGCAAACCTATTCATGAACGTTCAATGCTTTCTCCAATTTAGGTTCCAATCTCACATTTTAAACAATGTGTGTGTGTGTGTGTGTGTGTGTGTGTGTGTTAAGAAACAGTGTTTTGTTTCACTCACAGTTTCCCTGTTTGCAGTCGCAGCCAAAACATAATTTGATCAAATTTTATCCAGGAAATTGCCATTTCCTGAAACAGCAATCACTTGACATCCATAAAGAAGATGCTTAGGTCACGATTTCCCTCTCTGTATCCTGAAGTATTTATAAACAGAGGCTATGAGCTGCTCTTTGACCTGCTTAACCCTGTGGTTTTATGAAATTTCTAACTACCCATGATTTGTGATGACTGATGTTTGCCTTTAATCACATGAACCTTGATGGTGCTGGTGGTTCATGCATCAAACAGGTTACCATTTGTAATTAAAGAAAGCCACTGCTCTACATTTCAACATAGATTAATAAAAACTCCATAATGGTAGTGTAGGACCTGGGAGATCCTGGTTCAATTCTCTCCTCAGTCTTGAAGCTGACCGGGAAACTTTGCCATCTCTCAGCCCAACCTAAGAGACTAATGCTCTACTGACTGAGCTATTCCAGTCTGGGGCTATAACTAGGGTGGCACAAGCAGAACACCTACGTTGGCAGGGTGGTCTTCAAAACACTCTCTCCCTTTCACCCAAGCCCAACGAAATCTAGACTATGAGAGCAAGTCTGAAGGTTAAGAGCTGCCCACAATTGTTCAGCAGAAGTGGGACAGTATCCCCGACTCCTTGCAGTTGCCAGGTGCTGTCAGAAGTGCCAAAACCTTCTCCCTCCTACTCTGCATAACCATTTATTAGTGATAAGAAATGACCTTTCACAGGGCAGTGTGTACCTGGCGAAGGTAATTATCAGGCACTCAAGCCAGAGGGAAAGGAAAACACCTTGAGCAGGTGAGCAGGCAGTGAGGAATCATTGGAAACCAGAGGCCACTTGATGACTTCCTTTGGAGATAAATTTCTCCACTCTAATAAAATGTATGAGGCTAGTTTTCTGGCAACACCTGACTTCTCAGGTCCAGAGGATTGTGGACTGGAAAGCGTGAACAGTATACCTGGGACCATCCGGATTCACTGTAGTGGAGTGCACAGTAAAAAGCTGTTTCTGTTTTACTGATGTGGCAATTGTGCATATGTATTTGCACGAGCCTGTTGTCTTTGCCCATGGAGTTTTCTTGGCAGGGATACTGGAGTGGCTTGCCGGTTCCTGCTCCAGGTAGATCATGTTTGGTCAAAACTCTCCACTATGACCTGTCTGTCTTGGGTGGCCCTGCACAGCATAGCTCATAGCTTCCCCCTGAGTAAGCCCCTTTGCCATGGCAAGGCAGTGATCCCATGAAGCAGAGACATCACCTTGCCAACAAAGGTCCGTATAGTTAAAGCTCTGGTTTTCCCAGTAGTGATGTATGGAAGTGAGAGCTGGACCATAAAGAAGGCTGATCGCCGAAGAATTGGTGCTTTTGAATTATGGTGCTGGAGGAGACTCTTGAGAGTCCCATGGACTGCAAGAAGATCAAATCTATCCATTCTGAAGGAAATCAGCCCTGAGTGCTCATTGGAAGGACAAATCATGAAGCTGAGGCTCCAATACTTTGGCCACCTCATGAGAAGAGAAGACTCCCTGGAAAAGACCCTGATGTTGGGAAAGATGGAGGGCACAAGGAGAAGGGGACGACAGAGGACGAGATGGTTGGACAGTGTTCTCGAAGCTACCAGCATGAGTTTGATCAAACTGCGGGAGGCAGTGGAAGACAGGGGTGCCTGGCGTGCTCTGGTCCATGGGGTCATGAAGAGTTGGACACGACTAAATGACTAAACAACAACAACAACAAATCTGCACATGTGAGCACACACACACAACCCTATGACATCTGAGGCACTCCAAATTGTCCCCCTTGGATATTCAGTTTTGCTCTCCCCAGTCTCCCAGATCACCCCCCTTTCCCACCTGTCCTCTCAGTCACCTTGCTTTTTGTTCTGCTGCAGGTAAGAGCCTTGTAAAGCACATAGAGATAAAAGAGAAAGTGGGTCAAAGTATCATTCTTCCAACTTCCTCCTTCAGCTCTATGTGCTTTCCAAGGGAGGAAAAGGAAACCCTTTCTCCCCATCTTGAGATGAAGGAACCAGAGGTGGGGGTCATAGGCTTTGTGGGCATCAGATAAAGGGTCCTCAAGAGTGCACCCATAGCTGCTACATTGACAGCCTTATCTCTATAGCCTCTTGAACTGCCCATTTTCTGTTTAAAGTAGGGGTGGGGAACCTGCAGTCTTCCACATCCCATCATCCCTGGCTGTTGAAGATGCTGGCTAGAGCTGACGTGAGTTGGTACCCAATATCCGCAGGACCACTGGATCACCACATCCATGCAGAGGAGAATGGATGTGAGAAGAGTTACATCACAAGGGATCTGTACTGCACATGGAAATGTTCAGATGCAATGTGGCCCAAATACTTCCAAGAAATCAGGCAGCTGGCCAGATCCAATCAGCTGTAACCAAATAGCTGCCGCCTGCCCTTCTGACTCACTGTTTTATGCCAGCTTGGACTATGACCCAGCTGATTTTCTCCCGAAGGAATGCTCATCATCAAAATACCTTCCCCTTTGCACTATAAATGCTTTCACCACCTATCCAGTATTAACTCCATTTGGTTTTCCTGTCAATTTGGAAGCACACACAGAAAATTAAGCAACAGCAGCCAATAGGCAGGGCATATCCTGAAGGTTAACAACAACAGGGTGTACCTAAATGAAACGAAATTGCCAAGCCTTTGATCCAACAACTAATTGCCAGGAAATCCCCAAACTGCAGATGAAAACTGATTTTGCCAGAGATCGCTCAGATGAAGAAGGAAACCACATTGAATACACACCCTGCTAACCCTCTGGGTGTCTGCTTGGGAGCTGGACTACTTGGCACAGGGGTGGGAAAGAGAGAGAGGGGGGAGAACAACAGAGTGGTAAGAAGCATAAACGTTCCGCAGCTCCTAACAAGCAGCTTGATCTCTTGTTTACCTTCAGAAAGAGCCCAGCAAGGAGGATCAGAAAAAGAGAGAGTGAGATTTATTCAAGGATTTGATTCCCGGTGTTTTTACCCCATCCCTCGGTCAGCAGCTGGGAGGCACCGACTCTCAATGGGCCACATTTGATTGCCAGTTGCTGATCCCCCACAAAAACCTAAATACAAACCTCTAGCAGGGGTGGGGAGCATGAAGTATTAGGAACTCAGATATATAAGCTAATCGCCAAATGGCACCACACCTTAAACCTAGGTTACGGTCGCCACAACAGTATGTCTAGGCGCCTTTTTTTGCCATTGTGTTTGTAATTATTACAATTCATATCATTTCTGTATCACTTTATATTTTAAATAAATAAATCTCAAAGCGGTTTACAACACATTTAAAAACTCCAATAATACAAACCAGAAGAAAACAAATTCAACCTTCAAGGAAAGTTATTTCAGCTCCTTCTCTAAGTGACATTTTGCTTTCCCCATATTTATTCGCCTACTTCATGTATATAGCTGCCCCACAGCAGACGTATAGTCTAGGAAGCCAGTGTGGTTAGAATGTCAGACTAGGACCTGGGAGATCAGGGTTCAAATCCCCACTCAGTCGTGAAGCTCACTGAGTGACCTTGGGTCAGTCCCAGCTTCTTAACCTACTTCACTGGGTCACTGTAAGGATTAACTGAGGAGCTGGGTGAACCATGTGCTCCTCGGAGGAAAAGGTGTGATAAATAAGCTCTTCTGCTTCCTCATTTTTAAGAGGGGAGGGGCCAGCCAGAGGGAGATGTCAGTTGCCAACGTGGCATGCAGAGATCACCACGTGGTTGCAATTGGACCTGCACCAGTTGCAAAATGTGCCTGGCTAATTTCTAACACTGGAAGCATGTGCTCTCCCAGATGCTGTTGAACTTCAACATCCATCCCCTCCAGCTAGCATGGCCAATGGTCAGAGAGGCTAGGAGTTGTACTCCATCCAGCAACATCTGGAAGGCCACAGGTTCTGTATCTCTGGTAGAGGCTTTCAAGATTACAGCTCAAACCTTCGTGGAATATAACAGAGTAGCCCTAATTCCTAATTCCTAATTGAGCAATTAAAAGCAGAGTGTGCTGCACAGAAGAAGAAGAAGAAGAGGAGGAGGAGGAGTTTGGATTTGATATCCCGCTTTATCACTACCTGAAGGAGTCTCAAAATGGCTAACAATCTCCTTTCCCTTCCTCCCCCACAACAAACACTCTGTGAGGTGAGTGGGGCTGAGAGACTTCAGAGAAGTGTGACTGGCCCAAGGTCACCCAGCAGCTGCATGTGGAGGAGTGGGGAAGCGAACCCGGTTCACCAGATTATGAGTCCACCGCTCTTCACCACTACACCACACTGGCTCTCTCAATGCTTCTGTAGTCATGTCCCCTCCGAAACATACCTTTAGTTCCGCAACTAACAGGACAAAACAGAATCAGAAGAATCTTTATTTACATCAGCCACTAGCCATAGCAATATAAAATAAAATAAAATAAAATAAAATAATATAATATAATATAATATAATATAATATAATATAATATAATATAATAAATATAATATAATATACTGATGATAGAGGTAAAAAACTTAACTATGCAAAATATATTCTGGAGGTTTACATCAATAATCAAATAATAGATTTTATTCTAATTGCTCCTGCTAATTTTTTTTGCAGTTTTTGCTGTCACCTGACTATCTTGATCTGCTAAAAGAAAGGACAATGGTTGAGTGACTTGGTATGGATAGTAATAGAAGGGTAATACTGTAACATCACTCCTCAAAAACAAAACAAGTATTTGCAACATTTTGCTTTCACTGCTCCATGAAACAAAAAGAGGCTAGGACATAGTCCGGGGCCATTCGGTGTATAAATTTTGCAGCTGAGCCCGTCCCTTGTTAAGATGTGTACACAGACACAAGATGGTCAAGTGGTTTAGCTGTGAGCAAAGTTGCAATAGAATTATGACCAAACCGGCAGCTAAGCTTTCATCAGCTCAGCAGATTCTGGAATGCTGACAGAATCTGGCCATATTTATAGGGAAAGGCGCTCCTACTTTTTAAAAAAGTTTTGCCACATTTCTGTGGATTTTAGAGGTTTGAAACTGACTTAAGATATGCTTTGCCTTTTTGAAGCAAGTGAACAACTATTCTTTGCGCTCAATGATGTTGCAACCAAGTTTTGAATGCCAACAGAAACTTGGCGTGGCATTTCAGGCTCTTGGATGACATAGTGGACCTTTGCTGCTCTGGCAAGTGAGTCAGCTGACCCAAGGGCCACACCCAGCTATAGAATCAGCTGATCCAATGCTACAACCTTTCATGTGAAGATCTGGAAGCCACACAGCTGACTGCTTTGGGACAAGGGAGAAGCACTTTGGTCCTATGTTCCGAGCTGCAATTCTCAGAGCGCTTTATCAATCAATTCCTCTTCCTGCAATCTGAGAATTGCAGCTCTGTGATTCTCAGTGCCCAGAATGAACTGCAGCTCCCAGGTGTCTTTGGAGGAAACCATAGCTGTGGAATCATAGTGCTTCAAATATATCGTGTGATTGTGACCTCTACAGTCCCTGTCCAATCTCAGGCACAACAAAATAAAATTCCTGACATTCAAACCCACTTATCAGCTTCTCTCAGATACCAAATAACCTTTTTCTCACAAAAGGAGGTCGGGGTCTGGTGTCCTGGTACATTTTTCAGTTACCGCTTGAAGGGTGTGAACCAACATTTCCTTTACACACTTAATAAAGTAAATATTTACTCTTCAAGTTGAGCAAGTCATACTTTGCTAGCGAACTGGGCAGCGCAACTCTGCGATAGGTCAGCAGTATCTCTCCAAGATGAAACATGGTTAAAACAAATTTACAGCAGCAAAGTTTTTCCTCAGTGATTCTGACCGTACGGATTCGAGGCTGAGCTCTAAATAAATCTGGAATGAATTGCAAGAACTCACAACTTATAATGCACTATTTTATTTTAAAATAACATACGAAGGGCAACCCAAAGCACAAGACCAGTCATCAAAACAATGACATGAAGAGGGCGTTCGTTCCACTGAAGAAGCTAAGCAGGCCCGATCCTATAGGTCAGTGGTTCCCAATTAGCTAAGTAATGCAGATCCCTTTTTTCCAAAACCAAGCGAACTAATGCCAGTGTACTGGAAGAAGCAAAGCTCAACAGTGTCAAAGCAATGATTCTTCAACATCAACTTCGTTGGACTGGTCATGTTGTTTGGATGCCTAATTATTGTCTTCTAAAGCAACTACTCTAGTCCGAACTTAAAAATGGAATGCGTAATGCTGGTGGTCAACAAAAGACATTTAAAGACTCTCTCAAGGCAAATCTAAAAAATGTAGTATAAACACCGACAACTGGGAAACATTGGCCTGCAAGCGCTCCAATTAGAGAACAGACTTTACCAAAGGTGTCGTGGACTTTGAAGACGCTCAAACTCAGGTCGAAAGGTAGAAACACGCTAAGAGGAAGGCACGCTTGGCAAACCCTCACCATGATCAACCCCCTCCCGGAAACCTATGTCCCCACTGTGGAAGGACATGTGGATCCAGAATTGGCCTCCACAGTCACTTACAGACTCACTGTTAAGATCGTGTTCATGGAAGACAATCTTACTCGGCTACGAGTGATTGTCAAAGAAGAAGACAACTTCTGAAAACTACCACATCTCCATGATAGTTTTTGTTATGTGAATGGTGGCACCATGCCTCCCAACATGTCCCAGCACAAAACTGGGATGTGTATCTTCCTGGTCGTACTTCCACACAGGTCATGTGACCCACATGAGAGCATGGCCCCCTAAAATGGAATGTCCCAGACAGTTGGCAGGTCTGTGCACGGACCCCCTGGGGCCTGCAGACCACCAACTGGGACTAGCACCAAAAGGCAACCTGGATAAAGGTAAAGGGACCCCTGATCATTAGGTCCAGTTGTGGCCTGAGCTTCCAAGGTTTATTCATGGCTTAACAAATGGTGCTCTCCCCGACTGCTCTAGTCTAGCTGGAATGCATGGCTCAACTCCGATAAAGCCTCTTGCTTGTCTGAATTAATGGTAGAGAGAAGTGTGCAATGCGTAGCTGGAATCTCTGGTTTTCACGTGGATGGAACATAGCCTGTTGTGTGAAAGTTATGTGGCACATCACTTTTGTCTCACCACTGGAGGGAGAGAATGCAGACTTTGGGCTGCAAAAGATTTCCCACTCCTGCTTTAGATCTCAAGTACTGGCAAGTGTCATGTGCTGACTTCGCAGAGCAACGTGGCAGATTTATCCTCATGAGGAGCTCATGAATCAATGGTGGTTGGTGTCCTTTAGGACTGGTAGGGCAGATGGAAGGGAGACCAACAGTAGGGGGTGCCAGAGGCAATGACAGGCAGAGCCATCCCTTGATTGGTTGTAAGTTGGAATGCAAGCAGGTGGAGATGGGTTGAGATCTATGGGGCAGCGTCTCATTTCCCCAAAGGACCAGCCTCCACTGGCAGGAATTCAGGATGCTTGGGAACTTACACACAGTGAACAGGAAGCATTTCCAGCTCCTCCCCACTCCTGGTTACTTTTGGTGCCATTTATTTCCAGGACAACAAAAACAACAGCTATCTAAAGAACACAACACAGAAATCCAGGACTCAGCGTAACCGTGACTGAGAAACAATATGCTCTCCACAATTCACCAAGAGCTGGTTTTCTGGGAAATTTTGAATTTTATTATTTCCCCATGCAAATTAATCTAGGTTGTGCATATTCACATGCAAATTAAGATAATTTGCTTAGGATAGTTTACATCAGACCATTTTCTGGTGCCCCAGAGAGTGATCCAATTTAGCATGTTTACTTTATTTGTATTTATTAAACAA
This sequence comes from Podarcis melisellensis, assembly GCF_964234715.1. Taxonomy (NCBI): domain Eukaryota; kingdom Metazoa; phylum Chordata; class Lepidosauria; order Squamata; family Lacertidae; genus Podarcis; species Podarcis melisellensis. The sequence continues at coordinate 60,493,295 of NC_138542.1, forward strand.
AGCTGAAGTGCACCATACTAAATTCTGTTGCCAATACACCACAAGCATTCAACTTAAAATATATGCATTTTCTTGCATACAGTACTTGCTAGGAATAAACACCTTAAGAAAATCAATTAAACTACAACTTTAAAACTACCCGGCTTGATAATATTGTGTTTGAGTTCATGCTCTATTGAACTCTGGTCTTAATTTCTAGAGAGAGAGAAATGTGTTTTTAACCTTTTTAAAAATCACAGTGCAATGCATCTACAACCCATCATTACAGTATCATCCCCAAATTGCAGTTCTGTGGACCTATGGCTAAGGGGAGATTTCTGAAGTTTGATCCTGCAAGTGCATCGTTTTCTGTATCGCCAAGTCAGCAGCTGCACAAATACGGCACAATGTAGGTCAGACACAATTTCCAGCATTTCATTCATAACTGAGAATTGGAGGGATATGCTGTCCTCTCACATTGATGACTTGACATGCCTCCAATGATACACTGTGGCATGCTGTCTCTCCATATTCTCATCTTCCAAAGAATTTGTGAAGTGCAATGAAGAACTTTGGACACGTGCAAGATCCACGTTTCCAATTGCCACTAGTGCAGAATTCCTTAGTACGAAACCAACCTCTCTATTAGTCTTCCAGTAGGTACTATAGTTACCCTTACATTCCCAATTCCTTCCTCCTCTCTTGCTGGTTTATTACCCTTTCCACTTCCCTCCAACACTATCATGATTTAGATCGCAGAGTATAAAAGCAAGGACCTTCTTTCTGCATACACAATGCATACACTGCTGGAGCTACAAGGAAGCAATTATAACCGTCAATTGCACAAAAAGCAAAGTCATGAACTATTTACAGTAAGGAGAAACTCCTTTTCACTCATCTCCAGTCCTTGCTAACTTTTAAATCCATGCCCAGAAAGGGACAGCACCCCTCAGCATACTTTCAGCGCGATCATCAGTGATATGCACATTGTTGGCCAGTTGCAAATATATTTCAGCCTCCATGTGATTAAAAAATAAAATAAAACAAAACCAAATAAAACAAAATAATAAAATATAGTGCCAACAAAGCATGAGCTGATTTTAGCAGCAAGTACTAGGTTGGCATCACAGCAGAAGTGATGCTTCCTGGAGTGTGATACTTTACCAGCCTTTAAGCGAGCGTATTCCTCACAAAGTTAAAAGAAGGACTATCCCAATTTACTGCTAAAACACATGACAAAACACTTAAATGCTGTTGATTTAACTCTTAACCTACAGCTGATGAAATAATTGCCTTTAAACACATAAACTGCAGGTCTAACAACTTACTAAGTTACAGGTAGTCGGATGTTGTGAACTCCAGTTCCCATCAGCCCCAGCCAGCACGGCCAATGATCAAGGATGGTTAGAATTCTAGCCCAAAACATCTGAAAGGCAGCACACTGGCTACACTTGCACTAAGCTAAGGTAGAGGTTTCTGTTGGAAGATGGATGGCAGCTAACAGACTGAGGTGGAATCCTGACAAGACAGATGTACTGTTTTGGGGGGACAGGGGCAGGCGGGGGGGGATTCCCTAGTCCTGAATGGGGCAACTGTGCTCCTGAAGGACCAGGTATGCAGCCTGGGAGTCATTTTGGACTTACAGCTGTCCATGGAAGTGCAGGTCAGTTCATGTGCTGCTTGCAGACTTCCCAAGACATCTGGCTGACCACTCAGAGTAAAGAATGCAGGAAGAGATGATGTAGTACAGTTCCTCTTATAGCCTTATGTTCTTGTAAGTGCACAGAGAATCATAGAATTGTAGAACTAGAAGGGACCATAAGGGTCATCTAGTCCAACCCCCTGCAAATGCGGGAATCTTTTGCCCAGTGTGGGGCTCAAACCCATGACCCACTGGGAATTATAGTCTCATGCTCTACCAACTGAGAAAGGCAGCCCCAAACATTCTAGACTCATATAACATTCTGCTGTGGTGGTTTAGGCAAAATGGGCAAGTCCATTTTGGGTTGTTTTCCTTTTTTTTTTAGTTGCTAAGTTTGTGTTGGTTTCAGCTGTTTTGATTTATTTCTCATTGATATTCATGTTTTTAAACGTTGCATTGCATTCTGTGTTTTTAATGGTTTGGGAACTCATTATATGGCTGGTACACATGTCATAAAACAAATGCATCTTCCTTATTTTTTAGAACTACCAAGATGCTAGAAAGGAAGAACGTTTTTTAAAAATCTCATGCTAGCCATAATTGCCATCGGGAAGGGCAGAAATTATGAAAGCTTATAATATAAGCAGAGAGAAACAGAAAACTGCAGAAGCACCTTCCTCAGCATGTATTACATGATAAACTCCACTGTGGAACTTTTTCCGTTGTCCTGTAAGCAGTTTCACTTAGAAAATTAATTAAAATATCCAATTACTTCAGCCGACATCCGCTCTAATCTTTGTACATTTCTTTTTTTAAAAAAAGTTGTGTGAGGTAATTGCTGCAGTTGCTGCCAATTAGGTGTACAGGACTAGCTGATTCAAATCAAGCCTTGCTAAAGAGAGGTTTCCACAATGGGCCCAGAAGGGATGTTTCAACACCACTTATAAGTTTTGAATGAAGATATGAAATGGCTTGTGGGTATTGGGGCAGAAAAGGAGGCCCAATTGCCTCTCTGCATCCTGATTCAACTGTGGCCTAGATATGGCAATCATTATTATTTTTTTACATCGTTACAAGGATGCTAGTCTCTTGAAGAATGCCATAATTCATAGTAAATGCTGTTACGCAGTGTACAAAATTATGAAATTGAGCCATACTCTTCTCTCACACTGTAGGCCTCAAAGCATTCCTAACAGTAGTTGAGCAGCTTAGGGGGGTGAGGGGGGCCAGTAGAGAGAAACGACCAACCTAAATGTCTCATTGAATTCAATCCCATGAAAGGTAACTGCTCTTACATGATGCTGACATGCTCAAATCCCGCATGCGAATTCTCGCTCAGCCATGAAAGTTCACTGGTTCAACTTGAGACAGAAACTACCATCTTCAACCTAACCTCGCTCACAGAGGGCGGGTGCATGTGAGGATAAAATCTAGGCCAGGGGAACAGCTATGTATGGCGCCTTGAGCTTCTTGAAGGAAATAATCGTGATAAGTGTCTGCTCAAGCAGGAAGACACGGCAGGTCACATACGTACGTGCACATTCCAATACCCTCTTTCTCAATATCCAAAATGTATAACTGGGTGTGTGAAAGCATTGTGGTTGAGGTGGTGTCAGGTGAGACCAAGGCTTCATCCCGATGTGAGTTCTGGGGTGACTGTTTCCCTTAGACAGATAATTCTGTCACTGAAAGTGATGCACAGTGCAGACTGGGGTGAGCCTCCCAAGGGAAAACAGATATGGAAGACCCAACTCACATTTTTGTCGTTGTCAAGGTGAAGAGTCGGTGTGAAGCGAATGTGGAGAATTGTACAGATGGAACCTAGGAACCAAAGTTAAAGAATCCCTGGCACATGGTCATCTAACCTCTGGCTAAAAACTTCCTAGCAAGGAGAATCCACCACTTTCTTAGGTAGCCGGTTCCACTGTTGGACAAATCTTACCATCAAAAAGTCTTTCCTAGTGTTTAGTCATTGGTTTCTTGTCACTGGAATCCATTGTTTTGAGTTCTACCCTCTAGAGCAGCAGAAAACAAGCTTGCTTCATCTTTCATGTGACAGCCCTTCCGATATTGGGAGATGGCTATCATATCACCTCTTGGTCTTCTCTTCTCCAGGATAAACTGACCCACCTCCCTCAACCATGCCTCATAAATTTTGAATTCTTCCCCTGAGACCGCCAGGTATAGGGCAATATATAAATTCAATAATAATAATAACAATCCTGTATGCCCTCCTCTGCATACATTCCATCTTGTCAATATCCTTCTTAAACTGTGGTGCCCAAAACTGGACACAATATTCCAGGTTAGATATGAAGCCTTGTTGGGAAAAGAGGCCCCAAATGAAGAATTCAGAGTGTACCACTTCAGAGAAAAATAGCAATGTACAAAGTAACAGTCAAAACCAAGGTAGGGGGCACATGCCTACAGGCTCCTTGAATGTAGCAAGGTTGTTGTAGAAGACATATTAATGCAAAACATGTAATTGACTGTGATTTTTATTTTTTATCTGAATACTGTCTCCTAAATGGGATTCTTCAAATTCTCAAAGTCACTTGCCTAAATGTGAGCCTTGGCAGTTTTGCCCAAGGAAGGAACACAAGTTGCTTACTGTTCCAGCACTTAACCTGTATTCCTTAGGTACACGTGTATCTCATCAAATTTCAAAGCACAACATACAACAGGGGCCTAGTTCACACATCACGGAAAGCTACTCAATCGCTCCCACTTTATTCCACCCTCTCTGCAGCCAGGAGAAACAAACCACAACGCTTGGCTCAGCTTTATACGCGAACTAGTGTTCAAGGTTTGCTTTCCTCCACACAAACCACAAGCAGGAGCCAAGGTTTATTTTCTGGCAGGAAAAACAAACACTCAAACCACCTAGTGCCTGCATAGGAAGCCCTTCACCATGATAACAGACCACAAACCTTTGGTAGGGCAATTTTAGGAGATCAACACTGTAGTCGGCCTGCAGCCATTGTGGGTGTTGGTTCATTCCCCTTATTCTTGTTGGGCACTGCATTCAACTTATGAGTAAATGATTCTCCGCAACACTGGTCTGCAAACAGTGGGGCAGGACCCACTGGTGGGGCGCAGCTTGATCCAAGGTGGGTCGCAGCAGGAGCATGACCACCATGCAAATGTACGGTGAAATTGGTCCCCAATGCATGCTCACGTTAAAACTGGGTCCTGGGTTTGAAAGGTTGATGCTACATGATGCACAAGGCAGGTAGTCAATGTGGCAATGCTGATGTACTCAACAGATTAGTGCTTCCAGTATCAGCTCCTTCAGAAGAGAAGCTTGGGGAAGTAGTCAGGTTGCTGGAACATCTAGAGCAGAGCTGTTCCAGCCCTCCACAACTGCTCTAGATCAGGGTTTCCCAAGCTTCAGCTGTTTTGGGACTGCAATTCCCATCATCCTTGACCACTGGTCCTGTCTGCTAGCTAGGGATGATGGGAATTTGTGGGGAACCAAGCTTTAGAGGAATTGTGGAGGGCTGAATCGGCTCTGCTCGAGATGTTCCAACAACCTGGCTCTACAATTTTGCCTAAGATACTTTTCTTCTGCTGACCAATTTCATTTTTGCATGTTCTTTTCATTGCTATTTGCCTGGACAACAATGAAATGTGTGTGTCAGGAGAATGTGGATGGATTTTCATGAGGGCTTGAAGAAAAAGAGGAAGAGGAAGAGGAAGAGGAAGAAGAAGAACTGATGTGGAGGGCTGAAATGGTAATATTGAAAAACCAGAAACCGAAATGAAAATATTCATCCATACCCAGTGGTCACCATCAATTACCATCACCGTTTCACACTCTGGAACACACAGAGAGCTTGGGAGGCAGGGAAGGTCTTCTCTTACTTGTGCCAGGTATATAAAAAAGTGGAGGGAATCTCTCTTGCTGCTCAAAAGGGGCTTCCACTGTATCTTACCTGCTTTGAAACTGCAGTGGAAATGATATCTTAGGATCTGGGATTTGTTTGGCACTGTGTTTCCTGCTCAGAATGCTGGCAAACTGGTGAGTGGATCTGTACATTCCTAAGGCCAGGCCACTCTCTGCTGTGGCTGCTGGATGATAGAACTCCCTACACTGGGAAACCAAACTGGCCCCCTCTTTAAATGTTTCATAGAACTATAGAGTTGGAAGGGACCCTGGGGGTCATCTAGTCGAACCCAAATATGTTTCACAATGACTGGGAATTTGTTTTCATGTGAGTGAGACCTCTCTGTTCTGATGCACCTTTGTTCTGAGCTGGTTTCTTTCCTTCCTCTACCAGTTTGTTACTGGGCCGCTGCTGCCTCTTAGCTATGGATTTGCTTGTATTTTGTTTTTATTGTGTATGCGGCACTGCTTTGGAAACCTTTTGTGAGCCAACTTTGGAGACGGGGCTGTGAAAGGCTGAAAAACAGGATATAAAATGTTTCAGTGCATATGTAGTGTGTTGAAGAGGGTACTCACAGGCTGCTTGAGAACACTTAGAGACCCAATCCTTTCTTAGGAATTTTTTTCCTTCAAAGCCTTGATCACCCCCAAAACCCTTTCGCCATAAGAATGTGGGATGTAATCCACCGAGAGCAGTCAAACACAACATTCCTTGTTTTCCTAGAGTGGACATGCAAGGGGATGTTTGGTCCAGCCAGTCAAAACTTCCTTGTTCCTCCTGGGCTGGAGCATCCTTCCTTTTGCATGTGACTAGAGGTGGGAATGACCTTACCTGTCCAGGTAACAAGAGGATAAGGCATGTTGCCACTCTCTCTTCTTTTCCATTTTCCTTTTGTCGTGTGAACTGCAGTGACTGCCAGTCTGAAGTCACTGAGATTAAACCCCCCCCCCCCTCATATGGGGTAGATCCACATATACATATTTGTAACTAAGTCTGCCTTCAGGGATCACACTGTGCTCTGCCTGGTGTAAGTAGACTTATTTTATTTATTTATTTATTTATTTATTTATTTATTTATGAATAAGACTGTGGTGTCTTTATTCTTTTAGGAGGGATTCAATGAGTCTTACCAGGAAAATATTAGAACACTTTTCAATCTGCACAAACCAGATTGAATTGTGTGTAGTCAGAGTGAAGCACGTGAACGTAAGCAGGTACTCGCTTGGTGTTAAATAAGGATCAGGCAGACTCAGCAATGGAGAATAAGAAGGTGAAGTTTATTGCCAGGCAATAAGGACCCAGTTTGGAATCTCTTCCAAAAGGTACTGGGACCCTGATTGACAGAAATCCAGAGGTCTTTATACCTGAGCAGATCACAGCAAATCATAGATCATGAGACAACCATGAGGCAGTCACAATATTGTCAGCGAAAATTAGCCAATTAGCAAGCTTCTTGCCATGCTACCAGCTCCTGGTCAAGCACGGAGTTCTAGTTCTGCTTTCTGATGCTTGCAGTGACGCTCTGTCTAACCTCTCCCCTAGTTATGACAGGACAGGGAGTTTGGAGATTTTCTGGTTTTGCTCTTCCTGTTCTGTGGATTAATTTAGCCTGTATCTGAGGGGATTTTGTACCAGAATCTCTGATTCACGTCTTCCCCTTGTCCAGGGTACACAGATGTTTGTAGGGGAAAGGTTGGCTCCTAATTTTGCTGTTTCAAGCAGTATGCAGTTAGCTAAGGCACGGCTTCCCTTGATTCAAAAATGGATTATAAAATACTGTAAGCCCTGATTATGTGTGAGCATATATGAATATATTGATTACTGATAACTGATTATATGGATAGCATAGGGGTAGCCCTTCTTCCTTGCCTCAAGAGGTTTACACAAGCCTGCAACCAGCTATCTGCTGTGCATGTAAAAGGGGAATGTAAACTCTGGTAAGTTAAAGAACTTGCTAGCACAAGTCAGAAAGGATATTGATAAACAATATATTCTCTCCTGCCTCCCTGAACATTCTCACAAAGAAGAGTCCCATAAAACAGAGAGAAAAGCGCAATGCTCTGAAAGCAATTTCTTTGAAGACTTAATTGCCACCAGCTCATTCTGCAACAATGCACAAAAATGCTTAGCTTAAGGCTAAAAAAAATACACGTGGATATATTAGTGGACACTGAGCAACGTAGTTCTAAAAGCAGAAAATTAAAAATCTCCTAAACACACTTTCAATGTTTTGATCCTAAAATGCGCTGACACAGAAGCAGACGCCACTGAAGTCAAGGCGGTTGACTTCTAAGTAAAACATGCTCTGGAGCAGGTGTGCCGGTCTCTCTTACTAAAGGGAAAGGACATGTTACCTTTCACTGTACTGAACGCTTATTATCAGTTCATTTCATTACTCACATTCCTCTCTTTTATGTAGCAAGCAAGCAACACGACGCATCAATGACTGTTCGTGAAATTTACAAGACACGCAATGGAAAAATCTAAACAGTTCGACCGCACAGCCTGCCAGTAGCAAGAGGAGGCAAACCTACAGCTTGAGAGCGAGCCAATAATTAAAGCAACTCAAATTACCCATTCTGCGTTCCGTTTATTATGACGATTATTTGAGCAGGGCAGGGAGGTAAATAACTTCCAGAGCAGCAGGCACACCGCATGTGAATGGAAACCGATGTTGATTGGGTCCAGCCTTTCTACCTAGGAGAATGAGGACATGCACACATCTACAGAGCGGCTCATTCATCGCCATGGCAACTGCGCCAAACAAAAGAGGGAAACCAATTCAAGGAGCAGCCTCCTTCAGATGAAAAGAACACGAGGTGGGAAAAAAAATGCCTTCTTCCTGTATCTCTGGGAGGTTTGGCTGGCTTGTTTGGGTTTTTGATGTAATTAGATCCCAAAGGCTGTAATTGTAACTCCCTGGCATTACCCATGTGCCAAGTACGTTTTTATTAAATTAGAGGATTTACTTTGAATGCGGGAAATCTAATATAACCAGGCAGTTAAAAAAACAGAGTCATTCGCTGAGGCGAAGGCAAGGTCTGGAGGCACAAGACGCGGCCACCTTGCTGAAGCTAAGAAGGTCTGGGACACAGAAAGCATTCTGCTACAGAGCCAGACCATGGGCTAGTTCACCTAGCTGAGTATTCGCCGCACTCCCTGGCAGAAGGGTTTCAGACAAGGCTTTCTACCTGGGGGTGCCAGGGACCTGAGGCGTACCTAGGCTTCCTTGCGCCCTTGGCATGGAGCTGTATTTGTGTCTCCAAAGCTGGGAGAGATCATGGACCAGAAACTCCAAAAGTTTGCTTTTTGATGGCTTTTGCACTCTGCCAGTGACTTCTTCCACAGCAACTGAGGTTGGGTCTGCTCTGCTCCTCCTTCTTCCTCCACCACTGGTCTGTCTACCTTCCTGCCTCCATGCCTCCCTCCACTTGCTGCTTTCCCTCCTGTCTCCCTCCTCCCTCCCTTTTTTTTCCTCCTGCAACTCTCACCTGCTTTCTCTGTCCTTCCCTCTGAGACCTGCTGGGGACTTCGGTTCACACTTCTAATAGTGCCACTGGCTGACTGGGGAGGGGGTCCTGCAGGGCTCTTGTGGCAGCCCATGCCAGTGACTAGATTCCTCCGCTGAGATACCCAGAGGGGCCTGTGGACCACGCCAGCCACCCAGAGCAGCAGAGGAGCATCTCTGGGAGTGTGTGGCTGGGCATATGCACTCCGAGCCACTCCGAGCCAGAGTGGAGAGGTTTTGGAATATTCTAAATGCTGCTTGATGGAGATGGCAGGGATGCAGGGCAGAAATTAATAATACAGTGGTACCTCTGGTTGCGAACTGGATCCGTTCCGGAGGCCCGTTCACAACATGAAAAGAGCGCAACCTGCAGCGGCACGCCTGCGCACACGCCAGTTGCAATTCGGAGCTTCTGCGCATGCACATGACGTCATTTTGTGCTTCTGTGCATGCGCGAGTGGCAAAACCCAGAAGTAACCCTTGCCAGTACTTCCGGGTCACCACGGGATGTAACCTGAAAGAACTTAACATGAAGCGGACGTAACATGAGGTATGACTGTATGTATATGTATATATACACACACACACACACACACACACACATATATATATATATACACACACACACACACACAGAGAGAGAGAGAGACACAAAAAAACAACACAAATACAATCATGATATGGTGCTTAACCCGCAGAGAGGAAGAAACCTGTGGTCCACATCTGCACCAAGCCAGAAAAGTAAATCACTCTCTAGGGCATACAAAAGACAGTTAACTTTGTTTCCCTTTAAAATCATGTATTGTGCAGAGTAGACTAATCGCAAACCATTCCAGCCCTCTGCTTATCTGAAAGGGCAAAGAGATTTGCATTGCTGAGCTATGAATTTCTTTAGAAAAAGATCTCACCTACCGTCTAGTATTGCACCACCAAGGGCACAACGGGGTCACATCACCCAGCTGTTTCATTAGCAGCAATTCATCTTCATTACAAGCACAGGCTTAAGGCCACACGCAGAGGGACACACACACACACACACACTGTGCAACATGCTAGAAATGTTTCCTAGCATGGCATGAGCAGTGTTTGTTTCGGTTTAGCAAATGAGCGTGCTACACTGGAATGCCCAGGGGAGAAGATGAATCAGAACTGCTGCTGCTGATGAGATGAATGGGAACTGCTATAACCACCATACTAAACAACAGGAAGCAACATGGAATCCAGTTGTTAGACCAAAGTGTGCAGGGCTCCCCCACACGCATCTAAACAGTGAACATTGCACTGACCCTGACTTTTGATCCTAAAGGGACACTGATGTCCCATGCAACTTTCCATGTTCCCGGGAGACTTTCCAGCTCCCGGGAGAGGAGGCATGGCTGGCTTGCACTGCCTATCCCCCTTGCTTCCAGTCCTCTTCCAAAAGGAGAGCTACACAAATTGTGTCCCTCTGCCCAGAGAAGAGCCAGAAGCGTAGGGAAAAGAAGCACATAAGTCAAGCTGTGCTTCCCCCTCCTCTATTTCCTGGAATTTCCGAAAGGGCTCTCTTTTCTTTTCTTTTTTATATATTTATTTGGTTTTTCAAATTAAAGTTTTACAACCACCTATCCAACATACGTCATAAAAACAAGATTCCAAAGAATCTCCTGTCCTCCCCTTTGTGGGTCCTATTGTCAATCATTTCCTCCTGCATCTTTTATAATAATCCAAATCTTTTGCATCTCCATTATATCCAAAATTCACCACTGAACTACAAGTGTTCTTCCAATCCTACTAACAATTTTAACTGTTTACAATGGTTTTTAAGATAAATTGTAATTTTTCCCCATTCCTCTTTCGGTCTTCCTGATTTCAGATTTTTCTGGTCATTTTTGCCATTTCATGCTATCTTTTCCATTATGGAGTACAGTTTGTCTCTAGGTGTATGCAATGGGTGACCTCAGCGTATCCCCATTTGCTTCCCCAGGTTTAACCCTGAATTGTGCATTTTGGCTGTTTTTTCAAAGGAACATAGGAAGACAGCTGGTACTGAGAGAGCCTTGGGTCCACCTAGCTCAGTTCTGCCTCTGCTGACATGGAAGTTGCTTTCCAGGGGTTTAGAAGAAGGGACTGAGCCTGGGACTGGAATGCAAAGCAGATGCTCTGTAACTGAGGCTTCTCCTGAGCCAAGTTGACTTTTCACCTCCTCCCAGGTGCAGACAACACCAGCAAAGGTCTTCCCCCTTGCTCCTCAACTGCTTTCTCGCAACTGCAAGCCAAAACTAAGCCCATTGGGAGCAGGCACCTGAGGTGCTTTGCCAGTCACATGGGGAAAGATTCTGCACCTGTGCTTGCAAAGGGTTGAATGGAAAGCAGGAGACACCAAGAACAATCAACACCCCTTGCAGGTAAAGGCAAAGGGACCCCAGGTCCAGTTGCGGACGACTCTGGGGTTGTGGCGCCCATCTCGCTTTACTGGCCGAGGGAGCCAGTACAGCTTCTGGGTCATGTGGCGAACATGACTAAGCCACTTCTGGCGAACCAGAGCAGTGCACGGAAATGCCGTTTACCTTCCTGCCGGAGTGGTACCTATTTATCTACTTGCACTTTGACGTGCTTCTGAACTGCTAGATTGGCAGGAGACCCCTTGCAGACCCACCCCCCAAATAAAAAAACCAGTCTGAATTATTTTTTAATGCTTCTGGGTGACCAGGAAAGAAAGCTCAAAAAAGCTGGAACTTGCCCCCTCAGTATAGACAGCTTTAGGTATTTATTTTGTTAGACAAAATTTGTATACCACTTAACTGTAAATAAAACCTCTAAGCAGTTCACAAAGAACATTAAATAATTATTTAAAAGTTTACATTATTATCAACGTTAAAAAACAGGTTTATAAAAAACATACACACAAAATGAATAAAATCAAGAGTTAAAAGTATAGGTTCCAAACTGAAATTACAGATGAAGATACACATCAACGTAACATGTCTGGGTAGACTTGCCTAGACAGAAAGCTTTTTAGCAGGCCCCGAAAAGGAGGCAGAGAAGGCGACAGCCTAGTGTCAAGTGGCAAGGAGTTCCAGAGTGTAGGAACTGCCAAGCTAAAAGATTGCTTCCTTACAAGTGCAGAATGAGCATTATTTGGCACTTGTAAAACTGTTGGTTTCCCAGTTTGAAGTGACTGAGTGGACATATATGGTAAACTTGGCATGGGCTGGAGAAAAAAAAAAACAGTCATGGGTTATTAACTTTGGAAGAATAACTGGCAAGGCTGGCCTAGAAATTTGAAGGTGGAGATTTTTCCGATGCACAAGATATCATCGCTCTATTTACTTCAAGGCTTTTTTTGCGAGCAGGAGGGGTATAAATGAAAGCACATTAGGCACAGAAAGAGTTGGGATTTACCAGGATTAGCAAGCAACCCAGACGACTCTCCTATATTCAATTAATCTCTCGTTCTTTTGAAACAATCTAAAAAGCAGTTCTGTCTTTGGGATTAAGTGGTTGTTGTTTTGTTTCTTTTGAAAAGGGGAGGGCTGCTAGGTTTCCACAAACCACGAGCTTCTGCACAGCACCATTATGACTCCAGAGGCCAATTAGCCAAATCCCAAACCATGCTGGATTGGATTGAGAGTTTGTTTGTTTGCACACCGATGGCATGCGCGTGTGAAAACAAACACCTCTCTCCCACAGCTAGAAACAGCTGACATTTATGTTCTAGCGGCTCTGTAAAAGGTGAGCGTCCCTGGAGAATTTCACAGCATGCCTGGTGGGGAGAAAGAATCTGGAAAATTGACTGTTGCTACACCAGCTCACTTTTCACCTGCTCAGATATGTATGTTTCCGCTGGGTTCGCCTCTGTCGCTACAGACCTCTCTGGAAACTTGCCATAAAGGAGGTGTGAGGTGAGAAAGACACTCAGTGCGGATTTTTAAGGATTTCATACCCAGCTGGTTGGGCCATATTTGATAAAGCAGTGCATTTGATATCTCGACTGCGCTAAAACTAGGCCTCTGCCCACATCACTTTCTTATAATGGGTGCTGTTCCAGCTGTGTTTTCCACACAGATCCATCCTCATTAAAAAAAAATACCCATGTTTCTGTCTTTATTTATTTATTTAAAATATTTATGCATCACTGTGGCCCCCGGTCGTCTCACGTACTATTGACTAATCTGCTGCCACCAACCAGGTCCTCCCTGGTAAAATCACTTCAGACTCAGTCAGCCTTTCAATTCATAAAGAAGAGTGTATTTTATTTCAGACTTAAAACAAAACTATTACAGCATTCCAAAAAGTGTTCCTCTTTACTTTCTTATTCTTATGTTCCTCTCTCTATCTCTGCTACCACCCCACACTCAAAGACCAACTGCCCTAACTGTCTCTCTATTACCAACTGCCTTTCCCAACCAGCCAACCCACTCAAAAACCAACCAACTACCCACCCACAACTCCCAACGAACTCCCCCCAGAACTCCTTTATAGACCCACTGACTCCACCCCCCTGGGTCCTGTCTGTGCAACCTCGATAACTATTTCCCCTCCAGCACTCTCTCATACATGGTAACGTCACAATCACCAATTCATAGAAGATATTGAGGCAAAACACAGCAATGTACAGTGCCATCGCAACTTAGGCAAGCGTTACGTTCCCGGGGCTTGCAGGTGACAGCAAAACTGAGAACGACCATACTGTCTGAGATCTCGCAGGATCCCAGACGCCCCGTGAAATCTTGTGCGTCTCTCCCAGAGCTTCGTAAGCAAAGCATAGGGGTTAGAAACTCTTTCCATGAAGCCTCCCAGAGACCAGAAAACTAACTTCTCCTGCCCAGTCTTTCTATTTATTTATTAACTGGCCATAAAGCTGCGATTGCAAAAGTAAAACTAAACTGTGATCCTACTGCACAGATTCATAGAATTGTAGAGTTGTAAGGGACCATGAAGATCCTCTCCAAGCCCCTGCAATGCAGGATTCTTTCGCCTAACATGGGGCTTGAACCCTTAACCCTGAGATTAAGAGTGTCATGCTGTACTGACTGAGCTATCTCTGTTTACGTGCAATGAAAGAGAGAGCACCACAATACAGAGAACACCATAACAATGATCCAAAACATTTCCCTCTGTATCAAAGTACATCAGTCACCAGCTTCTTCTATCTCTGTTACCTTCACAGTTAGTGGAATCTGTACATGGGCCTTTTTTCCACTGAGTTCTGTTCAAAGTAGACTCATTGAACTTTAGGTTCCTACTCTGAGCTACCATTCGATACAAGTCATGTAATTTCCTTTCAAAGACACAAGAAGAGCTCTACTGGACCAGACCAAAGAACAGCGTTGAAACCACAATACAGTGGTACCTCGGGTTAAGAACTTAATTCGTTCCGGAGGTCCATACTTAACCTGAAACTGTTCTTAACCTGAAGCACCACTTTAGCTAATGGGGCCTCCTGCTGCTGCTGTGCCGCTGGAGCACAATTTCTGTTCTCATCCTGAAGCAAAGTTCTTAACCTGAAGCACTATTTCTGGGTTAGCAGAGTCTGTAACCTGAAACGTATGTAACCCAAGGTACCACTGTATCCCTTTCTAAGTACGATGCAGTCACATCTTGGTTTAGCTAATCCTTAACCATGGCTTTAAGTATTCAGAGGTAATGCTGAACTATACCTGCCTGATACTGGATCTGCGAAACAGAGATATGCTGAACCACAGTTATGTCTGCCAAGCACGACAGTCATATTATCAAATTTACAGCTGAGGCCGGTCTTGCAAATTCAGAATTGTGCTTTTGCCTTTAAAATCTCCGCTTGCCAAATATAGACAGACAGATCTGCATCCACATGTGTTCACATTCCAAATCCTAAAGGTTTTATTCTTAGCAGCTTCTTACATGGAACTCAAAGCAAATCTGCTTTCCAAAACGGTAACGGCGGAAGCAGAACCCACGCTTACGCAGACAAAATTATTTTAGCGATGGATTTTTAGTACTGGGTTCTGGGCCATGTAAAGTAGCTCAGAAAACAGATTTCACCAGTAAGCGTAGGAGACAGTACCCGCTAATACGATTTCACTGTTTATAGCTCTGGATGTGGAAGCAATTAATGAATGACGGCTGCACAAGCAAAACAGCAGATAGTAATGTGGGACAAAGAGTAAATTTGTGGAGGTGGCTTGGCTTGAATTGGGCTCCCTTCTGGGAGGTTGTTAGCCTGCCTTAAGTCACAGGATTTGCTCTATAGTCAGAGAAAAGGATGTTGGCCACATTAGGGGTGTTTGCACATTCAGATGAATGCACAGAGGGGCTCCTGTTTTGTTCTTACCTGCAATGGAAATAAATGAGGTTCCCTCCTTAACTGGAGCTCTCTACCAGTTTCATGAGTGATTACTGAGACAGCCTGAATTCGCTTGAAGGAGAGGAGACCCACTGGCTACAATTCTAAGAGAAGCAAAACTGTTTACAGAAATGAAGCTCCCTAGATTCATCTACATGAAACCGCTGGGAGAGATCATCAGGGGGTTTGGGCTGGGTGTTCATCAGTATGTGGATGATACCCAGCTCTACCTCTCTTTCAAATCGGAACCAGTGAAGGCGGTGAAGGTCCTGTGTGAGTGTCTGGAGGCAGCTAGAGGATAGATGGCGGCTAACAGATTGAGGTTGAATCCTGACAAGACAGAAGTACTGTTTTGGGGGGACAGGTCCTGAATGGTCCTGAATGGGGTAACTGTGCCCCTGAAGGACCAGGTGCACAGCCTGGGAGTCATTTTGGACTCACAGCTGTCCATGGTGGCACAGGTCAATTCTGTGTCCAGGGTACCTGTCTACTAGCTCCATCTGGTACGCAGGCTGAGACCCTACCTGCCTGTGAACTGTCATGCCAGAGTGGTGCGTGCTCTTGTTATCTCCAGCTTAGACTACTGCAATGTGCTCTACGTGGGGCTACCTTTGAAGGTGACCCAAAAACTACAACTAATCCAGAATGCAGCAGCCAGACTGGTGACGGGGAGTGGCCGCCGAGACCATATTACACAGGTCCTGAAAGACCTACATTGGCTCCTAGTACATTTCCGAGCACAATTCAAAGTGTTGGTGCTGACCTTTAAAGCCCTAAACAGCCTCTGCCCAGTATACCTGAAGGAGCATCTCCACCCCCAACGTTCAGCCCGGACCCTGAGGTCCAGTACCGAGGGTCTTCAGGCGGTTCCCTCACTGCGAGAAGCGAAGTTACAGGGAGCCAGACAGAGGGCCTTCTCGGTAGTGGCGCCCGCCCTGTGGAACGCCCTCCCATCAGATGTCAAATAAATAAACAACTATCAGACTTTTAGAAGACGTCTGAAGGCAGCCCTGTTTAGGGAAGCTTTTAATATTTGATGAATCTTTGTATTTTAATATTTTGCTGGAAGCCACCCAGAGTGGCTGGGGAAACCCAGCCAGATGGGCGGGATATAAATAATAAATTATCGTTGTTGTTGTTGTTTTACAATTCAGTGGATGAAAAAGAATAGAAAACCCCAAGTTGTCTGTTGGTCCCTATATATTGGGAAAGGTGGTCGGGGACAAGGGATCTAGTATAGAGAGGGGACAAGGGATCTAGTATAGAGAAGTTAAATCGTGTAAGAAAAAAGCAGTCCACCCAGACTTGGAGGAAATGACAAAAGAACGATTCCAAAAATGAGGGCGGGAAGAACAAAGAACTCAAGATAACTGTTCGCAATCCAATTAAAATTAACAAAGAGAGAAGGGATTACACGATGTAAAGCAAAATTTGCTGAACATCTTCATCTAGGCTTTCCTGCCTGCAATTTGTCTAAGTTGGGCACTGCATTCTCTCCATTCTTCCTCATTTACTGAAAGTTTTTTATCATGCCTCTTTTCATTTCCAACACAGCAAGGAGTCATTAAGGTAATAATCCTACACATTCCTTGAGGGGAAGCTTTTGTGGAGTAGATGGTGATATGACTGCACTGTCAGCACAGAAGAACCGTTTTCTTCTTTTGCTTCCTAAAGAGAGTGCTTTATTCCAAATTCCCCCATGTTATCATCTTCCTCCCACCTTTACACCCTAGCTTGCATTCATTTGAGACACTGGCCCGGTCAGCAACTCAAAACAGACCCCAGTAGCCTGCAATCCATTGAGATACCCACTATCAGTCGGTCCATATTGCAAGCCAGTTTGGGACATTGCCCCGTCAATGACCCGTGCTCAACATAACCTTGCCATATGTCTTCCAGCTATTGATTCTCCAGAACTGGGACCCTGTCCAGTTCTCCCCCACCGCCCAAGGTGAAATCATTGCTACTTTGCTTCCAGTAACCACACACACACACTCGCCTTCGACCACTTCTTCCTATTTGCCAGGAGAAAAAGCAGCTGCTGCCCGTTCCGTAACTCAAAAGCGGCGCTGGTGAGAGGAAAAGCTCTCTGACACTGCAAAGCAGAACAGTCCTCTTTCTGTTTCTCCGGAATAATCCATGGTTGGAGTTCAGGAAGCACCACTTTGCATGCCAGCCGGAAGGCACATTTGAAATAAAAATACAAACCAGTTAAAAGCGGGCAACCGTTCTCTCCCAGACATCTGAGAAGGTGCACTTTGAGAAATGCCGGGTTAACATTATCACCATCCGAGATTTAGTCGTTTGCATGTGCCAATTACGTTGCACAGCCTGTGTTCCTACGGTATGCTGATAAACCATGCGCTAAATCATTGATTGCTTTGCGGGCACAGACAGTAACTGTTTTACAAGCTACAGACTGATGCACAGCATTGGCAGAACACACAGCACGTGAGCAGCAGGTTAAAAAGCAAAGATCAATATTAGCACTGTCAACTATTTAACCATTTCTTGTTTTGAAAACTGATTAGCTGGGAGAAAACAAGACCATCAGTACCGCATTTTCCAAAATTTGTAGTATTTTGAGCACCTCGCTTGTAAGACCCTACTTACCCATAGAGCTAGGGCACTGGCCTGGATATCAGGCTAGGGACAAACCCTCTGATTAAAAAAGCAGCAATTCTGGAGATTTAAAATATGTTTCATTTACATGTGGTGTGACGCACAAGTGAAATAAGAATGCTTTAAATAAAATAAATAAATCCACTCAGGCTGTGCAGCCAGCTGCCTGAAAGACAGAGTGAACAAACAGGATTTTGTGAGTAGGTCTGATGTTAAAACAGCTTAGATTAGGGATGTTGCTAGACTATAACTCCCAGCGGCATGGCCAATGGCTGGGGATGATAGGAGTTAGAGTCCAACAACATCTAGAGGGCTACAGCTCCCCCATCTCCTGGGTGACTGCCAAGCTAGAGGCCATCTTAGACTGGGAAGTCCTGGGTGCAAATTTGGGGTGTTCTTGCACAATGTAAGAAAAGGTAAAGGTAAAGGACCCCCTGAACAGTTAAGTCCAGTCAAAGGAGACTATAGGGTTGCAGTGCTCATCTCAGTTTCAGGCTGAGGGAGCCGGCGTTTGTCTACAGCTTTCCAGGTTATGTGGCCAGCGTGACTAAACTATTTCTGGCACAACAAGACAACGAAACGAGTGCCAGAGCCCACGGAAACGCCATTTACCTTCCCACCACAGTGGTACCTATTTATCTACTTGCACTGGCATGTTTTCAAACTGCTAGGTAGGCAGGAGCTGGGACAGAGCAACGGGAGCTCACCCCATCGCGGGGAATCAAACTGCCAACCTTCCAATCGGCAAGCCCAAGAGGCTCAGTGGTTTAGACCACAGCGCCACCTGCGTCCCAGCTCAATCCACCCCTTTGCCCCCTCACATGAACGCATTGGGGAATGGTATACGAAGGCCAAAACCAAGCCTCTTCCAGTTCTGTCACAGCTACAAACTGGAGAGTCTATAAGGATCAGTCCAACAGCACAAACTACCAATAGTACTCATTTTTAGAGAGAGAAATCCGTCTGGCTCCCTGCTTGCAGTATTTTACTTTACTGTTGCTGCCACCCCGGAAAAACTCCTGCGGGTATCCAGGGGCATGGTTAAAGTTTGAAATAATGGATGATTAATCACACCCTGTAATTGATGTGTGGTTTAGAGCCCATAAGCTTGGGGGGTGGGGTGATTTTTTTGCTCTCCACTTCTCAAGATGGAAGAAGCTCAGGGCTGCTTTTTTCCACTGTTGGGTGGCAAAGCATCAAAGCCTGAGGAATCCTGGGAGCTGTGGTTTGACCCCTGTTCCCCTCACAGAGCTCCAATTCCCAGAGTGGTTTTATAACCAATTTGTAGGGAACCCAGTAACTAAAACCTCCAACAGTTGTATAGCCATTTTTATTTGTATTATTTTGTTTCTTAGCTGTTTGTTGCACTGCGCTCCTTTGAGAGGAGGGGCAGGACAGAACTTTAATAAGCAATTATAACGATTAATCGGGATCAAGTGTTAAGACAGTTAAAGCATCATATCCAGATCCCATAATGCAAAGAGGCACTGACCGACTCCCGTGGGTAGGAATCTCATAGGACCAGAACATATAGCAAGATACCTTATACCGAGTCAGGCAACCTGTCCATCTAGCTGAGCATTGCCAACACTGACTGGCAGCAGCTAGCTAGTGATTCAGAAGCTTGAGATTTTTGCATTGCAGGGGGTTGGACTAGATGACCCTTGGGGTCCCTTCCGATTCTATGATTCTCCTGCCAATCCTATCTAGAGATGCCAGGGGTTTAACCTGGGACCTTCTGCACGCAAGGCCAATGCTCTGCCACAGAGCTGTGGCCTCGTTCTGTTCCATTCTGTTGCGCTTAATTTTATTTACAGTGTATTTTATATCCCACATCTGCGGCGCAAAACAGCTCTCCCGACAACCATAACAAATCCATTTTAAAAACAATTTAACAGCGTGCTCTAATGCATTAAGAGCAACACCACAGGAAAACAGAAGTCGTATAAAAACAAGAAACAAACCTGGGAAAGTTGGTTTATTCAAAGAATCCTATCCATTTTTAAGAAGGACTGGGGTGTATGTCCGTGTTTGCCTGTTGCCAGAAAACAAATATACATGTCAGTGGGTGCCAAGTGAGCATTCCACAGTCCCCCCCCCCATTGCTACCTGCCTAATTTCAGAAGGTGGAGACAACATGCAGGTACATGCATGAAATGATGGCCCTTCAGGGATGCAGGTTCTTGCCATAAAAAGCTATAAAGCTGGGAAAGAGGGGGAAATCAATGGCCCTGCGATGCTTTGGGACTTACACCTCCTGACCACCGACTATGCTGGCTGAAGCTGATGAGAGTTTAATTCTAGCAACACCTGGATAAGACAAGCAAGGCTGGGGACAGCATCCCCCAGGGGATTCCCTGCTCCAAAGTTCAAAGAGCAGCTGAATTTGCCAGAAAGGCTTTCAGCAAGTCCTTCCCTTAGCCTTCGTCCCCAGGTAAGGATCCAGTCCTAATACTAGTCTACCCTATAAGGTCGTAAATGACGGTTGACAGGGGTGGCTAAAAAGGTTCCTCCTCCCAAAAAAAGGAATTTGTAAGTAGAATTATGTACAGTGGTACTTTGGGTTCTGCTGCCAACCTAGCAGTTCATAAGCATGTCAAAGTGCAAGTAGATAAATAGGTACCGCTCTGGCGGGAAGGTAAACGGCATTTCCGTGTGCTGCTCTGGTTCACCAGTCCTGCTGGCCACATGACCCGGAAGCTGTACGTCGGCTCCCTCGGCCAATAAAGCGAGATGAGCGCCACAACCCCAAAGTCGGCCACAACTGGACCTAACGGTCAGGGGTCCCTTTACCTTAGGTTACATACACTTCACATTACATACACTTCAGGTTACAGACTCCGCTAACCCAGAAATAGTACCTCGGGTTAAGAACTTTGCTTCAGGATGAGAACAGAAATCATGCAGTGGCAGCAGGAGGCCCCATTAGCTAAAGGAGTACCTCAGGTTAAGAACAGTTTCAGGTTAAGAATGGACCTCCAGAACAAATTAAGTACTTAACCTGAGGTATCACTGTACTAGGCATTGCTTCCTATGACACCTCCATCTGTGCAGGGCCTAGGGACCCTGGGCATTATTTTGTGATTTTATGTTGTAATTTTATGTTGTGAACCGCCCTGAGACCTATGGATATAGGGCAGTATACAAATTTAATTAATAAATAAGCACCTCCCTGCCTGTGCTTAAACCAAGATCCTTGGTTCTGTCTCCAAAGGGAGACTATCATCTTTCTCTCTTCCTCCTTCTCCTGTGGTTCCTGCTGCGGCAAAGTCGTTTTACATAATGTCTATGGAGCAGGGCGAGAGGAATCACAGAACAACAGAACTATTCATTGTGGGTTTATCTTTCTGTTTGACAAATGCGTAGCCTTTCCTGCTTCCTTGTAGGGGGGGAGAAAACCTCGCCCTTGCTCAGGGTGCTGTTTTGCAGGACACCTTGAACCCATCTCCCTTGAACATTTAAAGCTGCAGCACCCCACTTTAAACAAGTTTATTTGACACCCTTGCAGGACAACGTTCGCACCACACACTGAAGCACTGTTACACTACTTTTAACAGTCATGCCATTAAATCCTGGGAACTCTGGTTTGTTCAAGGTGCTGAAAGCTGACAGGAGACCCCTCACAGAGCTACAGTTCCCAGTGTTCCCTAGGAAGAAGTCAGGGACAACTCAGCTGTCAGACTACAAGACTCTTAGGGCTGTGAGTTCAAGCACCACTTTGGGCAAAAGATTCCTGCAATTCAGGGAATTGGACTAGATGGTTCCTCATGGTCCCTTCCAACTCTATGATTCTAGAAGAGGGATTGACTGTTAAACCACCCTGGGAATCGTAGCTCTGTGAGAGAAACAGGGGTCTCCTATCAAATCACAGCACCCATGTCAAACTACAGTTCCCAGGATTCTTTGGGGGCAGCCAAAATAAGTGGTAAAAGAGCGCTTTAATATTTGGTGTGAATGTAGCCAATTAATAAACAATGGATCCGGAATGCCAGGCCACAGTGAGTCCAGTTGTGGGTCTAATCCAAGGCCATGCAATGAGACGAGGTGGGGGGGGGGAACCAACTAAAAAAGGAGGCAATTTCAGGAACAAGCAACGCTGATGCAAAAACCATACTTCGATAGACTGCTTCTCAATGGTCCCTGCTTCTCATTTGAGTAGACGAAGCCTTTCAGAACACAAGAATATTGCCCTTATAGAGCACAGATAATTTGAATGTGGGCACGCATAATCAAATTATTTAGCCTGAAAATCTGGATGCTGTGAAAAGGATCACAAGAGTTAATGTGGAGATTGAAAACACACACACACACACACACACGACCATAAAAGAATAAGCCGCAATAAACTAATTCATGTTTTAATGTGTGACAAAGGACTCTGCTGTTTTTGCTGCCGCTAGCTAGAGTAGTTACTGTATCAGGAAAAGCTGTCCTCCAACCGGGCGCCCTCCAAGAGTCTGGAACTACAACTCCCACCAGCCTGGCCAGGGTTCGTGGATTATGGGGGCTGCAGCCCAACAACAGCCAGAAGGAACCAATGTGACATAATGGTTAGAGCAGGGATCAGCAAACTTTTTCAGCAGGGGGCCAGTCCGCTGTCCCTCAGACCTTGTGGGGGGCCGGGCTATATTGGGGGGGGGGGAATGAACGAATTCCTATGCCCCACAAATAACCCAGAGATGCATTTTAAAGAAAAGCACACCATCTACTCATGTAAAAACACCAGGCAGGCCCCACAAATAACCCAGAGATGCATTTTAAATAAAAGGACACATTCTACTCAGGTAAAAACATGCTGATTCCCGGACCAGATTGAGAAGGCAATTGGGCTGGATCCGGCCCCCAGGCCTTAGTTTGCCTACCCATGGGTTTTGCAGTGATTCTCAACCTGTGAGACCCCAGAGGTTATTGGACTACAACTCCCATCATCCTTGAGCTCTGGCCTTGCTAGCTAGGGGTGGTGGGAGTTGTAGTTCAACTATATCTGGGGACCCACAGGTTGAAAAAAGGCTGGAGAGGGTTGGACTAGGACCTGGGAGAGCAGGGTTTGAACCACCACTCAGCCAAGACGCTCACTGATCTCTTAGCCTAACCTACCACCCAGCGTTGCTGTGAGGATGAAATTGGGGGGGGGGGAGGGGAACCAAGTGCACCTCCTTGAGATCATTGGAAGATAAAGGTGGTACTGTATATAAACATGATGAATAAACAAACATCCTCTCCCTTCATAAGCAGGGGATGGCAGAAGGATGGTTATTGCAGCTTCTGCCTGCAGCTGGTACCAGATCAGAAATTAAACTAGTGGGCGGGGCGGGGCGTGATTAGAGGTGTCAAACCCAAATCCAGTTTTGGGAATCCTCTCCTATGTACACCAGTGTGCATGAACAGCCCTTCCCCTAGCCTAGTGCATGATCGCCACTGGGGAGTGGGGTATAAAGACAAGAGTGGGAAGAGAGGATGCAGCTCCCTAAATCTTAAGCTTTCTGCAAAGAATCATAGAATCGTACAATTGGAAGGGACCCCAAAGGATCTAACCCAACCCCCTGCAATGTAGGAAATCTCAACACATGGTCTCGCATCCAAATCAAAAGCTACTTAGCTTTGCAAATGTCTTAGCAGTTTTGTTTCAGCTTCTTCCCCACCTAAAACCTTTAAGCCCACCCCACCACCCACCCCAAATTATAGCTGGGAATTTAACACTGCAAAAATGTAAGAATTAAAAATTAAGGTGCAGAGGGCACAGATTCAAATTTGGAAATGTTAAAGTTGTACACCTAAAATAAAATAAAAAAGCAAAAAAAATTCTGCTGTAGAAGTTGTAAACTCATGTTTCTAGTATATACACAAAGTATCAAATGTGGGAGAGTAATAACGATGCAACAAAACAACAACACCACAAACTGGCTTATAAGTATAAAACCAAATTTACTAGAATAACAACTAGAATAGAGATAGACTTGTAACCATTCAAACAACAAACATACTAAGGTGCCATGTGCAAGACGAAGCCTGGAGATACTGTCAACATGGAGTGGATAAATGTACAACTGTATCTTAACAAGTTACATGTGCAATAGACGTTATACAGACTGGATGAATGAACCGTTCAACAAGTAGCGTACGTTTCTACACAACGAACCTTGATCCAGAAGATGTGAAATGCATGAAGCTGTCAAAATATTAAGTCAGGTCATTGGTTGGATTATCTAGCTGAGGGTTGTTTATTTTGACAGACAACAGCTCTACAATGGTGGAGGGACTCTTTTATGGCCGCGGAGTGAATTTGTAGCTTTCTGCATGCAAACCATGTGCTCTAAGCACTGAGGAACACTTCCTCTCCTGCAACTCTTGGGCTTCTCAGATCCCTGAGCTTACCTGAATGGCTCTTCAAAGCACACCTGTACACACGGAGGATGACACAGCTGAGTGAGCCATTATTGAACACACAGCGTTGTTTGTTATTTGAGGTCAACATCCAACGCCTCTCATTTTCAGAAACAGAAACCGAGAGTGGAAACTTGTTTCTTTTCCCAATGCGTGATCAGCTTGGGAGGCCTCGATGCAGCTTAAGGATAAATTAAAAAGGATTAGATTTCACTCCTCAATTAAATAATCACGCTCTGCCCAAGATGCCCTAATGCATTCGCAGAGTGCCCTGACAGCCGCGAAATGACGTGTGACGTTTCGAAAAGGCAAATATTGACTTAGCGGCAAGCTGCTGGTTGCTCCTTGTTCCAGAGAGTCAACTGGTTCACCCCTGCTTAAAGAAAAAGAAAGGAAGACCCTTTGCACTGCCTACAGCCACCAGCGCAAAACGAGCTCGCAGAGAAGGAACGGCAAAATTAAAAGATAAAGGCAAGTCATGGATGCTGGAAAAGAAATTTGCACTAGCGAGGCATCCATTCTTATGGCAGGAGTGTGTGCATTTGTACAGGGAGGGAGGTTTTATATCCTGCAAGAACTCCAGAGGGTGGAGTATTTTTAATATATAAATATATGGTGTTTTTTCCCACTAGCCAGGCTCTGTGCCTGGAAAAAAGCCAACTTTAAGGAGACGGGAGCTGTGGTGTTTGCAGGGGTTGGGGCTGGAGATCCCTGGTCAGGGCGAAGCAACCTTCTTTCTCGCCAATTCTCCCCTGAAAACATCTTTCTGCCTTCTCCCCCCACCGTCAAAATACAGGTGTATTGTTAACAGGTAGGTTACATGCTTGAGTAAAGTGTATTTGCCAGTTTAAACATAGGCTTCCACCCTAGGTTTGCATAAGGAAATGAGGAGGCTCCTGCAATGTCCATCAATGGCTCCCCAAGAGGATTAGAAATTAATGGAGGGCAAGCTTATTATTGATCAATTGCTTTTATATCCTGCCTTCCCCCCCCCCCAAGGAGCTCAAGGTGGCATTCATGCTTCGTGCCCCTCCTCATTCAATCTCCACCACTACCCTGTGAGGTAGGCAAGCCAGAGAAGCAGTGACAGGTTCAAGGTGATCCCAGTGAGCTTCACAACCGAGTGGGGATTCAAACCCCGGCCTCCCAAGTCCTAGTCCGACATTCTAACCACTACGCCACACTGGCTGCTTAGCCATGATGGCTATTGCTCTGCCTCCACAGTCAAAGGCAGCAATGCTTCTGAACACTAGGCGCTGGGCACCACAGGAGAGAGACAGCGCTCTTGTGCTTGTGGGTCCTGCTTTAATTCACAGGCGTCTGGTTGACCACTGTGAGAGCAGGATTCTGGACTAGATAAGTCTTGGGTCTGATCCAGAGGTCTCTTTCAGGAGTACCCAACAGGGTGGTTTACAGTACATGCATGGGATGCGGGTGGCGCTGTGGTCTAAACCACTGAGCCTCTTGGGCTTGCCGATCGGAAGGTCGGCGGTTCAAATTCCCGTGACGGGGTGAGCTCCCATTGCTCTGTTCCAGCTCCTGCCAACCTAGCACTTTGAAAGCACACCAGTGCAAGTAGATAAATAGGTACTGCGGTGGCGGGAAAGTAAACAATGTGCTCTGGTTTCCATCACAGTGTTCTGTTGCGCCAGAAGCAGTTTAGTCATGCTGGCCACATGACCCAGAAAGCTGTCTGTGGACGAATGCCGGTTCCCTCGGCCTGAAAGCGAGATGCGCACCACAACCCCATAGTCGCCTTTGACTGGACTTAACCATCCAGGGGTCCTTTACCTTTACAGTACATTGCAAGGGGTTGTTCTACATCACCCTTAGGTCCCTTCCAACTCTTAAGATTCTATGATTACGCACGTTCCAGCAAGCTGGAGGCATACTTGCACTCAATCAGCACGCCACACACAAAGACAGTACATTTCTAATTATAACAATGTTAATTATCGCACCTTTGGTCAAAGACGAGAACATTTAGAGAGGGGGTGGGGTGGAGGGAGAGGGAGATGCTGCTCCCCTGCTGCGATTTGAGTGCGCTAATGCACTTTCTCCCTTTCGCTTTCCACTTTTCTGTCTCATGTGGGGAAACCTTAATGAGAGAGAGAGGGAGGGTGGGAGAAGGGAAGCTTTGGGGAGGCTCGATAAGCCAAGGAAATTATGCAGCGTTTAAGCAGTGACTCAGAACCGCCAGATTAAAGGCCCCATTATAAATGCCGCCACATCCCTAATCTTCAACAAATTTGGATTAACCAGCTGCTTGACCTTAACTCTTTGGGTGAAGACACTTCTGACAATGGAGAGTGGAAGACTACATCTGTACAAAAGGCCGCAAGGCAGATCTATCTGCTGGATGTGTCAAGACGTCGCCTGAATCTCAGGTGGTTCACATAGGCCTCTTTGAAGTGTTGTCATTTCCACTTATGCACTTGCAGTTCTAAATGGGTTGCCTTTTTTAAGGGAAATAAATGGATTTATTGTTTAATAATTTGCCTAACTATTATACAGTGGCAACAACACAGCTTCATTCTTGCCACGCTCCAGGTTTTTGTTATGCCCTCACCACAAGTGGCACCAGTGGAAATTGGGTTGGCAAACTGGCCACCAGTTTCCATCCTCCACAACTCCCCAGGGTCAATTAAGAGCGGGGGGTGTGGGTGAGAAATTGGCAGCTGCTATTTAAAAAAATGGTGGAGAGTACTTGGGAGAAAATTCTGTAAACTGGTATTTTCAAGAGGTAAAGGAGGAAGTGGGAAAAAGAAAAAAGGAAAGTCTCTGGAATTGTCTCAGAAAAGTACTTCCTGATAAATGTTGACTCGGCTGCAATTAGACTACGTGAATCTGCTTTTATTTGCCATCAGGTCTCTGGCCCACCTGGCTCACTGCTGACTGCCAAGAATGACTCTGCACCTCTTTTAAAGTGATATTTTAGTCTGGCAGCACACAAACCTTGGAAGTTCCTGCCTGTTGATATCAGGTGCACTGCACTCTTTTAGGTGCATTTGTGTTTAAACAAGCCTATCCAAATATGTAGTCCTTTGACCGGTATTTTAATCTGTTTTTTAGCTTATTGTGTTTTTTTTTTATGAAGTATATACCACTTGATTGTAAAATAAACTAAAAAAACACCCCTCAAAGTGGTTTACAAAAAGAATAAAACAAATTAGCCGTAAAAATAGTTAAAAGCAACTTTTTAAAACGTTCAAAAATAATTGAAAACAACAATAAGCTAAAAACTAGTGTTAGGTGACTTTAAAGGAAGGTGTTAGCCCAATGCAGAGATGCCAATCAGCAGAAATTAAGGTATGTTGGTTAAAGGGAACACAGTAACTTAACTATCATCTATTCAAGATTCTTAAATTTCACTCTCTCCAGTTGGGAGTTCAAGGCAGCTACAATCAACAGATAAAGCATTATACAATGTTAACGCATTGCTACAACCATGAAGCCTTAACAGCAACAATTTAGCGGCAAATAATATTGGTTACACTGTGCCTAAAAATAGTTCTGCCTCTTTATACAAATGCCTAGCCAGTAAGGAAACATCTCACAGCAATTTAGCTAATCAGTAATGGCAGAGCAATAAAAAACACAGTACACGCAGAAGAATCATCTAATAATAGAGCAGTAAAAGTATAGGAAAACAATAAAATGATAATAGGAAACAAAACAAAACAGAAGGTTGGACTTTACCTTCTTTGGAAGCAATATGCACAAATGGAGAACCTGTGTATTAATATTATCCATCATTGTCATCACCATCACTGGTAAACCACCATATCAAGGTGATTTACACATAATGACCTTATTGTTGGATCATCCCCAAAAGCTGAGAGGGCCAAAGGTTCCCCATCCCTGACTTTGGAACTGTAGTTTGTTAAGGGTGCTGAGAACTGCAGCTTCATGGGGACGCGGGTGGTGCTATGGTTTAAACCACAGAGCCTAGGACTTGCCAATCAGAAGGTCAGCGGTTCGAATCCCTGTGACGGGGTGAGCTCCCGTTGCTCGGTCCCTGCTGCTGCCCACCTAGCAGTTCAAAAGCATGTCAAAGTGCAAGTAGATAAAGGTACCACTCCAGTGGGAAGGTAAACGGCATTTCCGTGCACTGCTCTGGTTCGTCAGAAGCAGCTTAGTCATGCTAGCCACATGACCCGGAAGTTGTATGCCGGCTCCCTCGGCTAATAAAGCGAGATGAGCGTCACAACCCCAGAGTCGGCCACGACTGCACCTAATGGCCAGGGGTCCCTTTACCTTTAAGTGGGAAACTACAGATCCCAAGATTCTTTGGGGGAAGCACATGCATGGAACTGCACTGTTCAGCTCCCATCTCTGCATCTCTCAAACAAGCAGAGAGTGATGTGCAACTGGAACATCTTGCACCAAAAGAGAATGCTGTTTTGTTTTGGGTTTCTTTGTTTTTTAAGCTGTCTTCCCTTCACCAGTGAACTGACGGTTATATGGACCAAAGGTGTGGAACTCCCCCTTCAACTATTTTCCACTGCACATCTGCAAGATGCATCCTGCCAAAATGAGCAAGGGGAGTTTGAAAAGGTGGTTTATATAGGGGGCTCCAAATGCGTCTTCTTTTAATAAAGAGTCGCTCCTGTCTTTTCAACAGGGGCACATCATATAGAAATTCAATACTCCTTGCTGCTGTATGCCTATTTCCAAAGGAGAGGGGGAAAATTGAGTTTTTAGATATGCAGAAGTTCTGCCAGAAACAACAAAAAGTGGCCACACAAACAAGAATGCCCGTGTGAGTGTTGTATATTTGTCATTGTTTTCATTCACACACAGAGAGAGAGAGATTCTAGCAGCTAGGCCACAGACAATGTTCAACAAGCGTCTTCTGCAAAATTAACTCAATACAGCTGTGGAAAACTGATGAACAAAACATATGCTCAATCACTGGAATAGATATTGTTACCCTCTTTCCATAGTGTAGTCCCTGGGGAAAAAAAGGATCTAATCCAATTGGACGCTGTTGCCTGCTGCAAAGTTAAACTATTAACAATGTTAAGTTAAAGCAGGAGTGGCAGATTTCAATCTTGTGTGGTCTCCCTTTCTCCTCTGCCTCCCTACAAAGCAAGAATAAATTATTATTATTTATTTATACCCCGCCCATCTGGCTGGGTTTCCCCAGCCACTCTGGGCGGCTTCCAACAAAATATAGCAAAAACCTATAGCAAGGATTCCTTAATAGTAATAGCTAAGGTGCAACCAACTGATTCACCAACCTGATGTTTTGGATTACAACTCCCATCCCACCAAGTTGGCGAAGGCTGAATGAATTAGTAGCAATCCTCAGTTTGCATTCTTGCTTACGCCAAGTTTGTTGTTGGTTCGGACCAAATCTAGCACTGCAAGCCCATACGAATGATGCCATCAACAGAGTTAGACAATACAGCGTTTTACATCAGCTGAGTGAGTTTTCCAGGATTTCAGACAGGAGTCCCTCCCTGTTCTCCTTGGGGATGCTGAGGATCCTCTCTGGGAACTTTTGCATGCAAAAATGCCTGCTCTGCCCCCCCCAGGAAGTTAAGGAAGTTGGTCCATTGGAAATTGGCCAGCAGCAAATTGGCAGAACCGAGTCTATATTCTACCCGCTCCCAAGTTAGAAATCTCAACAGCAACAAATGGAAGACTACAAACACAAAGAATTAGTTAAAGAGACAGATATATACAACTGTGAAACTATATGTTCCCAAACATATGCTATACTACAAGAAGCAAATATTAAAAATGCAAGGTCTTCTTAGAAACCCCTTTGCCAATTAAGAGCACCTCTAAACTTCTGGATCAAAAGCCATACCTTTTATTTTAAAAACGTAAGATTATTAAACAGAGACATTAAGAGCTCTGGAAGTCATTCTTAAGCCACAATCTCCCTGCCATAATCCATCAGCGACCAAGCTGGACCTAACAATAAGCAACTTTTGGGACAATTACACACACAGAAGGGCCTGCTATAAAATGTAGTTTATTCCTTGCTGTCATTACTGTTCCCAGCAAACCTCAACAAACTACACTGCCCAGAATTCTTTGAGAGGGAATGTGCTTCAAATATGATTTAAAGGCACAGAATGTGTGCCACCTTAGTTTTTTGTTTTGTTTTTAATTGCTCATTTCTCAGTGTGGGGACCAACTTTTATTTTCTCAGACGTGCCGCAACACCTACAAATTCAGTGCAAAAGCTGCCTCCCTCCTTACATACGCACAGCATGTTCTGATATTTTTCTGAAAGCCATTACTCAGTGATTGCTAAATACACACACATGACTCAAATGACAATTAAAATTTGAGTGCAAGAGCTCACGGGGCATACATTTTCTTATGCAAATGATTGCTCTGGGCAGAATAATATATTTTGGATCCTAAAAAAAGAGATCTCAGCAACTTAATTCTCAAAATGTGAAATGTCACTTCCATCCCACTGAAAAAAAAGGGGGAATGCAGTAAATCATCTCTCTTCTTCTAATCATGACATGTAGTTCATTAAGGAGACTGAATCATAATTAGTAGATGTGCAGGTGCAGCCTTTTCCAAGAAGGAACGTATGCAATGTATTTAGTCCCAAAGAGGAAACAAATTCCTCTCACTGCATATGATACATGCCAGGTATATAATGAGTCATCCTAGATAGTAATAGCTAGATCATTCTCCAAGGAAGGATCCGCAGGCAGCCAAAACAGCACCACCCACCTACCATTCAAGCAGTGTTAGAAATTCAGATACCGTATTTTTCGCCCTATAGGACACACCATCCCATAAGGTGCACCTAGGTTTTTTTGGGGGGGGGGAATAAAGGGAAAAAAATTATTTTCCCCCCAGGTGCGGGGGAGGCCCGAGCTTCCCCCGACCCCAACCCCCAAACAGGCAGCTCTCTGCAAGCCGTGGGAGCCCAACGCTGGCTCCTGCTGCTTGCGGAGAGGTCTGCGAAGCCTGGACGTGCTGATCTCAGCGCGCGCAGGCTTCGGTATGCAGGCAACTCTCCGCAAGCAGCGGGAGCGCTCCCACTGCTTGCGGAGAGGTCCGCAAAGCCTGGAGAGTGAGAGAGGTCGGTGCGCACCGACCCCTCTCGCTCTCCAGGCTTCAGCAAAAGCCTGCATTCGCCCCATAGGACGCACACACATTTCCCCTTCATTTTTGGAGGGGAAAAAGTGCGTCCTATAGGGTGAAAAATACGGTATATAAGCTAATCACCAAATGGCACCTTATACCCAATTTACAGTTGCCATAATAATAATAATAATAATTTCTTATTTATACCCCAGGCACTCTGGGCGGCTTCCAACAAAGTATTAAAATACAGTGGTCTGTTAAGCATTAAAAGCTTCCCTAAACAGGGCTGCCTTCAGATGTCTTCTAAAAGTCTGGTAGTTGTAATTCTCTTTGATATCTGATGGGAAGGCGTTCCACAGGGTGGGTGCCACTACCGAGAAGGCCCTCTGCCTGGTTCCCTGTAACTTGGCTTCTTGTAGCGAGGGAACCGCCAGAAGGCCCTTGGTGCTGGACCTCAGTGTCTGGGTAGAACGATGGGGGTGGAGACGCTCCTTCAGGTATACTGGACCGAGGCTGTTTAGGGCTTTAAAGGTCAGCACCAACACTTTGAATTGTACTCGGAAACGTACTAGGAGCCAATGTAGGTCTTTCAGGACTGGTGTTATGTGATCTCGGTGGCCATTCCCCGTCACCAGTCTGACTGCCACATTCTGGATTAGTTGTAGTTTCCAGGTCACCTTCAAAAGTAGCCCCACGTAGAGCGCATTGCAGTAATCCAAGCGAGAGATAACTAGAGCATGCACCACTCTGGCGAGACAGTCCGCTGGCAGATAGGGTCTCGGCCTGCGTGCGACATGGGGCTGGTAAACAGCTGCCCTGGACACAGAATTGACCTGTGCCACCATGGACAGCTGTGAGTCCAAAATGACTCCCAGGCTGCGCACCTGGTCCTTCAGGGGCACAGTTACCCCATTCAGGACCAGGGAGACCTCCTCACCTGCCACAACAGAATGTCTAGGCACCATTTCTCCCTGCCCCCCAATTGTTGTTGTTGCTGCTGCTGCTGCTATTGCTGTTGTTCATTTCATTTCTATACCACATTAAATTTTAAATAAAAAATCTCAATGTAGTTTACAACACACTGAAACGTCAAACAAAATGATCCAGAATAAAACAAATTCAAGCTTCAAGGAACATATTTCAGATTCTTCTCTAAGTGACATTTTGCTTTCCCCGTTTTCCTCTACCTACTTAATTTATATAGCTTCCCCCATAGCAGAAGGAGTCTAGCAAACCAATGTTGTGTAGCGGTTAGAGTGTTGGACTAGAGGACCTAAGAGATCAGGGTTCAAATCCCCACCCAGCCATGAAGCTCACTGGGTGACCTTGGGTCAGTCACAGAAACTGGAACATGTCCAACTGCGACAACGTGGAGATCTCTGGAGGCCAGGCTGCCATCCCATCAGCTCCAACCAGCATGACCAGTGGTGAGCAGAGTTCGAAATCAGCCAGGCGCCAGGAGCATTTTGCACCTATCGGCCACTTGTGAACAAGTGAAGATGCCCGGGATGCATGCCTGGTGATCATTGGGTCTTGCCAGTTTTCACACACTAATACCACATCCTGTAGAATTCTATCAGTTATATTTTATCCACACAATCAGAGTGAATTTCTGGGTGCGGGGTGTGTGTGTGTGTGTGTGTGAAATGCTTTTGCTGTGCAGCCTAAGCAAGAGCAGTGAACAATGTTATAGTTAATTGTTGCAGCTTGTCCTCACCACACTGCCCTGCTCACAGTTGTGAATATTCCCAAGTTGTGAATGGTCCGTGTTAACATTAAGAAAAAGGGGTAGGAGTAGACCAGGGGTCAGAAAACTTTTTCAGCAGGGGGCTGGGTCCACCGTCCCTCAGACCTTATGGGGGGCTAGACTATATGCCCCACAAATAACCCAGAGATGCATTTTAAATAAAAGGACACATTCTACTCATATAAAAACACACTGATCCCCTGGGCCTTAGTTTGCCTACCCATGGAATGGGCCAATACAGTTGTACCTTGGATCCCAAACACCTTGGTACTTGGACGTTTGGCTACCAAACACCGCAAACCGGAAGTGAGTGTTCCGATTTGCGAAAGTGTTTTGGAACCCAAACGTCTGATGGGGCTTCCATGGCTTTCGATTGACTGCAGGAGCTTCCTGCAGCCAATCAGAAGTGGCGCTTTGGTTTCTGAATGTTTTGGAAGTCGAACGGACTTCTGGAACGGATACCGTTCTACTTCCAAGGTATGACTGTATATAAATATTTGGACTGTCCCTGGACAGTTCTCAAGTTCTCAAGGTTCTTAAACAAGCTCAGGGTTGTAATCTGAACTAGCCAGATGTTTAACTGAGAATCATGGTCAGTCAAAATGAGACTTTGGAGCCATCTTGCCAAAAAAATGGCAACTAGACACTTTATTTTGCCAACTGTAACCTTGGTTTGAAGAGCCATTTGGCGCCTAGCTTATACATCTGTGTTTCTAACACTGGATGATGGGAGTTGTAGTCCAACATCTCAAGGGCATTACTAACAGAAGACACCGCTGATCAAAAGTGAAGCACAGAAGACCAATGTTAGAGCAAAACAGCCATCTCATCAAAGCAGCAGGAGGTTCTCCTAATGATTATGGATCCCTCACTTTGGCAGGCATGTCCTTACAGATCTGGCTTCTGTTTAGCAACAGAAATCAAGAATTTAAATCAAGAACCTGGAAGGTCATCTGTCAACAAAATGCTCTGATGTGCTGCTGCAGCCATGAGGAGCACGCTACTCTCTCATGCCTTGCTCACTTCAGGGCAGATTTGGCAGGTAGTCAGTAAGTTGACAATAAAACCATCATCGCTTTAGCTCTAGCCTTTTCATTATAGTGAATGCTATACTCCAGAGCAGGGATCAGCAAACTTTTTCAGCAGGGGGCCAGTCCTCTGCCCCTCAGACCTTGTGGGGGGCCGGACTATACTTTGAAAAAATATATGAACAAATTCCTATGCACCACAAATAACCCAGAGATGCATTTTAAATGCAGTGGTACCTCGGGTTACAGACGCTTCAGGTTACAGACTCCGCTAACCCAGAAGTAGTACCTCGGTTTAAGAACTTTACTTCAGGATGAGAACAGAAATTGCACGGGGGTGGCACGATGGCAGCGGGAGGCCCCATTAGCTAAAGTGGTACCTCAGGTTAAGAACAGTTTCAGGTTAAGAATGGAACTCCAGAATGAATTAAGTTCTTAACCCGAGGTAACACTTTAAAAGCACACATTCTACTCATGTAAAAACACGCTGATTCCCGAACCGTCTGCGGGCCGGATTTAGAAGGCGATTGGGCCGGATCCAGCCCCCGGGCCTTAGTTTGCCTACCCATGCTCCAGAGAGCACCAGGAAACTCTTGTTAATAATAATAACAATAATAATAATTTATTATTTATACCCCGCCCATCTGGCTGGGCTTCCCCAGCCACTCTGGGCTGCTTCCAAAAAATATATATTAAAATACTGTACTACATTCAAACATTAAAAGCCTCCCTAAACAGGGCCACCTTCAGATGTCTTCTAAAAGTCTGGTTGTTAGGGGGCTTTACTCAGCCCCCCCCCGCCCCCCAAAAGAACAACAATCTGGACCCACCCCTGCCTCTCAGCCTAACCTACCTCACAGGGTTGTGGTGGGGGTTAAATGGAGAGAGGCGAACAATGCACCTTGGAGAAAAAAGTGGGGTATAAATGCAATAAATGATGATGACGACGACGATGGTGATGGAAGGAGTGCAATAGCATTCAGTTCCCTTCGAGGCAAAGGAAGCAGTAGCCTGTGGAGAGGGGTGGGGGAAATACCTCGAAATCCAATGGACCAACCCGAAATGTCACAAAATAGTGGCAAGAACAGGGAACGGCCATCACACCTGTCCCAGAATTCCCTACTTCCATTCCCCAGTGACTCCCTGCTAACCATGGTTTGCACATTCTGGCTAAGGTGAGAACTATGCATAGTCTTAACCATAGCCAAGATGGCGTCAAGAAGGGAGGGGGCATTTTGTGTAAGAGGGGAGTCACTTGGGGGAGGGAACACACTATCACACAGCCCTCTCAAAACCTTTTAACCCCAGTTAAGAGGTTGAGGCAACTGTACTCATCCAAAGAAATCCTAACCAGTTCCCTTTAGGCAGAAACGAAACAATTTACTGTGTTTATTTCCGGTAGAGTGCATAGCAGCTGCCCTCTGGTGCTAGGTATATTTCTAAAAATCCTAAAAACGGATACTTGAATTCTCCCTTTTGTAATATAATCTTCCCCACCCACCCTACAGAGTGTTTCTAATGGCTTAGGCTAATATAATTAGCCAATTTGAATGTCCTGCAAAATTAACATCCTTTTGCATTTCCAGCTGCACTGGTAACAGTTCAGAAATGGCTTATGTCAAAAAGACTTCGCTCACAAATGAATAGCTCCTCTTTGAAACCATTTTTAATGCTTTTCACTGTCTGATGGGGAAAGGGCGAGTTGTTCTACCTGCATAGCTTGGTCAAATCAAAGCCCTCCCCTTCTCCCCAACATCTTTCCTTCTCCTTCTTCTTCTGATAGCAGAGTGTCCGTATTCCCTTTCAAGCAAGCTGTTTAGATGCGATAAGGCGCCTGAATTTTAATAGAAAACACACTTCCTAAGTCAAAGGGGTGGGGTTTTTTTTAACGGAACAGGTCTCTAAAAACACATAAAACTAATTGCAATCCATACTATGTATTTTCCCCATACTCTACACACAGAAAGCACACACCCATTTCCAAAAGGGAGAAAGAAAAGAGATGTCTCTTAGAAAATATCATGAACAAAAGTGCCGTTTATAGCCAGTGACCATAAAACAAATTTGCATGCTGTTTGGTACAAATCACATGTCACTCGGTGCTGTACTGATAGAGGAACATGAATGAATAAATGATCCCTTTTGCATTACATTCTGGTAAATGGAGAGGCTGTTTGTGTACTATATAGGTAAGAAAACTCTGCTTCTTCTGCCGCTATCCATCCACATGTTGCTCAGACATGTACAGTTGATCCCCGCTTTTCAGCACATCACAGAAAACCATCACCTCCCAATGGCCAGCGCATAAATGTTTCCAATGAAGCGGGAGCACAACTTGCTCCCAAGGCGCATTGATCTATTTTGCACATCCTCCAAAGGTCCCGCAGCAAGGAGCATAATGAGCAGGCATCCCCAGGTCTATAGGAATGCAGAATTCAGCTCCGTGCAAATCATCAGGTTCCCATTACAAAGAAGAAGCAAGATTTGACAGCTCTTACAGCTGCCAAAATACGTTTAGAAACGAGAGAGCAATGCAGAATGAAATCCCAGGACCCAGTGGGATGGCAGCATAGGAATGTATATTGCTTGCATGCACAGGGCCCTGTGGAAGAGAATTTGCCACATTGTTTGAAAGGTATATTGTTTTCTCTGCAGGATCCATTGGCGAGGAAACCATTCTGAATGTGTGAGTGAGCAGGCCCCACAGGCTTGTGGCAGCGATCTACACCTCGCAAAACGAGCAGTGAGCAGGAGAAGAATGGACCTACTACACACAGGCTTCAAGATCCACATGCAAAAAAACCCAGCAGCACCATATATACCCAGCCGCCAGATCTGTTTCTGCACACAGAGGTCTCTCCACCCAGCCATCAACAGATGCATCCCAGCGACCACATCACACCAAGTAAGACAAAAGAATCATCTTACACCTTCAACCAAATATGGAATTTTCAATTCAATGGGGCAAGTGGGATTGCACTCCTACAGTAACTGGCTCTTCCATACGGACTCTGGATTAACACATAATACTGAACCACAGGCTACTGTGAAGTGTACCCAGCCCAGCAAATTAACCTATGCCTCCTCTCCTCTGGGCAGCTGCTGCCGCTGCCTCTGGTCTCTGATCTGTCTCCCCGCACCGCCCCACATGGGCCTGGGACTTGTCTGTCCACTCCCAACTGCAAGGGCTGGTGGACTGGCTGGGCTCCCTCACCCACTTACTTGCTTGCTCCGAGGTCACCTTGGCTCCTGGCAACCAGCACCCGCTGACCAGTCCCAGAGGCATCATTCGCCTGCAGAGCTTGCGGCCAGGGCGGCTGCAACAAACAGCTCTGCAAGGCTTGGGGAGGCAGAGATGCGAGAGGGCATCAGAGGAGGGAGGGAAGGAAGGAAAGAGGGACAGAGGCCAGTGTTGCCCACGGTATCCCTGGCCATCATTCAAGGCACCCCAGGGTGCCACAGCACACTTCTTGAAAACCACTGTCATAGATGAACCAGGCCTGTTTGCAGACAAGCTGTGTCTATGTAGACACTCCCCTGTGTCTTGTAAAGAGAGCATCAGCAGAGAGAGCTGAGCAACAGGCAGAGGTTGAGAACAGGTACAATTCTGCACACAAACACTGCCCCCTGCATCCTCCGATCCGATTAGCTAAACAAGGATAGAGTTGTTACGGACATTGCAAGAGCAGGAACGCTCATTGTTCTGGACTTCCTCTCCTCAAAGTGAAAGCAATAGGTGCGCCAATCGCACCCGTGCCAGAAACGCTACACTTTTCAAGCAGACCAGGTGTAAGTCTCGATAAGGCAGGCACTGTTATCTCACAGCATCCAACGCTGCGCTAGAGAATGGGTGCATTTTGTTTAGACTTGTGACATTTCCCGATCTTAGCTTTTCCTGAAGCCACAGTAGATGCAACTTAAGAAGCAGCAGCTCATTTTTCTAGCGCTGACGTAGATGTCCGGTGGCTGAAGAGATACCAGCTAGTATCGTACTTTTCTATCTGTTTGGCTGCTGTGCAGTTGGTGCCAAGAAGGTTGACGTGAGTGTCAGTTTTAGAAGCGAATTCGGGCAGGAGAAGGGATGCAATTTGTCATCAGCAACAATTCGATGGATATTTATTTACTTTTGTTTATTTTGTTTTATTTCATTGATATCCCACCCTTTTCTTCCAGGAGCTCAAGGTGGAATACATGGTTCATCCATATTTCATGAGACACTCGTGGAAGGAACATTGAAACCTCTT
The DNA here is from genome assembly GCF_964234715.1 of Podarcis melisellensis. NCBI lineage: Eukaryota > Metazoa > Chordata > Lepidosauria > Squamata > Lacertidae > Podarcis > Podarcis melisellensis. Next base: position 60,531,708 of record NC_138542.1, read on the forward strand.
TGCCCACCTTGTAGTGTACACATACCTTCCAACATTTCTCCAATGAAAATAGGGACATCCTATCCTATCCTCCATTTATTTATTTATTTAATTTATTTATTTCTCACCCATCTGACTGGGTTGCCCCAGCTATACTAGGTGGCTTCCAACATATATCAAAACATTATAAAAATTGAACATTAAAAAAAAAACAACTCCCTACACAGTGGTACCTTGATTCTTGTACTTAATCTGTTCCGGGAGTCCGTTCGACTCCCAAAACTGTTCAAAAACCAAGGTGCAGCTTCCAATGGGCTGCAGGAGCTTCCTGCACTCAATCGGAAGCCATGTTGGATGTCTGGCTTCTGAAAAACGTTCACAAACTGGAACACTTCCGGGTTTGCGGTGTTCGAGAGCAGATTTGTTCAACAACTAAGCTGTTTGAGACCCAAGGTGGTACCTCTGGTTGCGAACGGGATCCGTTGCGGAGGCCCATTCGAAAGCTGAAAGAAATGTAACCCACACCTGCAGGTCGCGATTCGCTGCTTCTGCGCATGACATGATTTTGTGTGTCTGCGCATGCGCAAGTGGCGAAACCCAGAAGTAACCCTTTCTGGTACTTCCGGGTCGCCGCAGGACACAACCTGAAAACGCTTAGCCTGAAGCAAATGTAACATGAGGTATGACTGTATAGGGTTGCTGTCAGATGTCTTCCAAAGATTGTACAGTTATTTATTTCCTTGGCTCAGGGGTCGCATAACTCCATACCGTCCAACATTTATCTGATGAAAATAGGGGTGTCCTACCATACGCTTCTGGGACGCAGGTGGCGCTGTGGGTTAAAGCCTCAGCACCTAGGACTTGCTGATCGAAAGGTCGGCGGTTCGAATCCCTGCTGCGGGGTGCGCTCCCGCTGCTCGGTCCCAGCGTCTGCCAACCTAGCAGTTCGAAAGCACCTCCGGGTGCAAGTAGATAAATAGGGACCGCTTACCAGCGGGAAGGTAAACGGCGTTTCCGTGTGCGGCTCTGGCTCGCCAGAGCAGCGATGTCACGCTGGCCACGCGACCTGGAAGTGTCTTCGGACAACGCTGGCCCCTGGCCTCTTGAGTGAGATGGGCTCACAACCCCAGAGTCTGTCAAGACTGGCCCGTACGGGCAGGGGTACCTTTACCTTTACCTTTACCATACGCTTCAGAAGGGTGGCGCTGTGGGTTAAACCACAGAGCCTAGGACTTGCCAATTGGAAGGTCGGTGGTTCAAATCCCCGCGATGGGGTGAGCTCCCGTTGCTCGGTCCCTGCTCCTGCCAACCTAGCAGTTCAAAAGCACATCAAAGTGCAAGTACAGTGGTACCTCAGGTTACATACGCTTCAGGTTACAGACTCCACTAACCCAGAAATAGTGCTTCAGGTTAAGAACTTAGCTTCAGGATGAGAACAGAAATTGTGCTCCGGTGGCGTGGCAGCAGCAGGAGGCCCCATTAGCTAAAGTGGTGCTTCAGGTTAAGAACAGTTTCAGGTTAAATACGGACCTCCGGAATGAATTAAGTACTTAACCTGAGGTACCACTGTAGACGAATAGGCACCGCTCCGGTGGGAAGGTAAATGGCATTTCCGTGCGCTGCTCTGGTTCGCCAGAAGCGGCTTAGTCATGTTGGCCACACGACCCGGAAGCTGTATGCCGGCTCCCTCGGACAATAAAGCAAGATGAGCGCCACAACCCCAGAGTCGGTCACGACTGGACCTAATGGTCGGGGTCCCTTTACCTTTACCTTTACTTACCATACACTTCACTATTTCTCTGATGAAAACAAGGGCATTCTAAGGAAAAGTGGGACATTCCAGGGTCAAATCAGAAACTGGGACTGCTTCTGTAAATCTGGGGCTGTCCCTGGAAAATAGGGACATTTTGAGGGTCTGGTGTACAGCCCAGAAAAAGCTTTATTGCTCCGCTTTGCTGAATGCTAAACAGGCTCTCAGGAAATGAAGGGGGTTTGGGGGACGGGGAAATCCAGAGGCAAATTGTTTTCATGCCCAGGTTTGAGCTCTATAAAGAAATTGGCCCAGACAGACGTTCTATTCAGGATCTCCACATTAAGGGAATCAAAACCCAGGAGATGAGAGCTAACGCCATTCATTCCCTGACCGATCAGAAGGATTCGGATGGAGTCAAGGGTGTGACCCTTCCCTGTAATGAGCTGCAGTTCAAAAAGTGTCAGGTTAATTTTCCTCCTGGCTGGTAGCCACAGGCAGGTTGAGAAGAGAGATTCTGCTACAGTTGGAGAAAGAGCTTTAGAAACCAGCAATACAAAAAGTCTCCATTCAGCTTGGAGAAACCAGAAAGTCGTTCCACCTCTTAAAGGGAGATCAAGTAACTTCTCTGAGATCTTTTGCCAGCAGCAACAGGCAAGGAAAACGTGGGAATTTTGATTCTCAAGCCCGATACCAAAGCAAAGGCTGACCCTGGGTTCACTGTACAATTGCTAACTCAACCAAGGCAACATTTAATACAGAATTGAGCATCTATTTTAAGTAATCGGAAATAAAAAGCTACGAAGTATCTAGCTGTAGCATGTGCTCATATTCCTGTTTGAAAATCTCTATGCAATGTACAAAAAGAAAGAAACGCAAACACAACAAAATGATGCCACAAAAACAGAGATACAACACTAAACCTGGTAAAACAAAACTTTAAAGATGTATAAACACATGCCCAAAACAGGAAGTCAGTACTACTGGCAATGTCCCGATCTTGTGGGTTGAGGGAAAAGAGATCCCTTTGCAAGACAGCTGAAGCAACTGACAGATTCCGCTTTGGGGTTTAGATGTGGACAAGACATCAGGACAACTTGTGCAGCCCAAGCAAAAGCGGTCTGTGCTCAAATCCAGAAGTGTGCAGACTGCCTCTGCTCCACCCGCAATGGACTTATTTGCACCTTTCTGAGTTTGCATGAACATAGTTTGGCAATAAGAAGCATGCTCAGCCCCCCCCCCCAAGTGACAGTCCGGAGGAAGCACCCTAACATTTCTACTGGAAAGAAACAGAAACTGCCTTTTACAGAACCACCTAGAGCAAGGGTCAGCAAACTTTTTCAGCAGGGGGCCGGTCCACTGTCCCTCAGACCTTGGGGGGGGGGGCTGGACTATATTGTGAAAAAAATAATGAACGAATTCCTATGCCCCACATATAACCCAGAGATGCGTTTTAAATAGAAGGACACATTCTACTCAGGCAAAAACACGCTGATTCCCAGAATGTCCATGGGCCGGATTTAGAAGGCGATTGGGCCGGATCCGGCCCCCGGGCCTAAGTTTGCCTATCCATGACCTATAGTTAAGTCTTGGAGGCAAGCTTCAAAGATGCTCAAGCTGAACTGCCAAAGTAGCAGCAACCATAGTTGTTAAGTAGAGCAGGAACATTTCACCTTAAGTGCTAGAGACAGAAGCTGAGATGGGAGGTCACAGGTGGAACATTGGTAAGATGCATCCATCTGACCCCTCTCAAAAAAGATGGATAAAATCATCCAACCAATTCAACAATGGCAACAAAAGCCAACAATTGTGTGAACTGTCCATAGCAAAACCGGTCCCTTTATTTTGGATTTGTTCTGCCCCGACTAAAAAGTGCTTGCTGGTGCACGAAGAGTGATATCCAACGTTAGAGTAAGCACAGTGGTTTCCAACAGGTCTACTCCAAGCATGTATTAGTTGGCTATCACTGCAAAACATTTTGCAAACCCTTAGGCACAAACTGAGGAACTGAAGGGAGGCCCTTGCCTACCTAATCATTGTCACCTTGTGGTCCCAGGATTTAACTTTTTGCTTGTGTTAGTTCAACGGCAAAGAACAGAAATACTTAGAAAGTTAACTTTCCATTTATTTTTAAATCAGAAAATTCATGCATACTATAGCAGGCTCAAGAATGTGACAGAAATCTTGTCACATGTTTGCGTGACTCAGCTTTTGGCCTGAGTGCTAAACACTGAACTGCAGTCTGCAAGGAACAACAATTTGGCTAATAATAATAATAATAAAAAATAATATTTTTTATTATTATTGCCTTGACTCCCTCCATCATCTTTTTTTGGGGAGGGCACTACCTTCTTGAATTAGACTCCCTGCTACAAATCCATCAGTTCCACCCATGGCAAAACATCAGGCTTCTGCTTCTAACATTGCCACATGTTGACATCTGACGTTCTGTGATAAAGTTCAAGGCTGAAGTTGGTGGGGCTGCCTGTTATTACATATCTACCGAGTAGTTAGAAACCACAATTGTAAAAAGACACCCTACACAGTATATTTAACAATAATTACCCATGGGTATTACTACTTCCAGCTCAAGAGGCAGTGACTAAGTGTTGCTAAGCAGGCCGATAACCAACAGGTACCACATCATAAACAGGGAATACAAGAACCCCCTAGAGAAGTCCTAACTAACCATCACTTATCCAGCCTGCTATGGAGAAGTTTCCCTGGCGCTTTTCCTTGACAGAATAAGCAACTGCTCTCAGTTTTGTACTCACAAACACTAATGCAGATTAATAAACAGACAGAGAGATGGAGAGCTCACCATGGGCTGAAAATGGGCCATGCAGGAGGTCATGCACCTTAGTCAAAATGGGCGGTGGCTAATTGTGGTTAAGAGTGACCATGCATTTAAAGTGCACCCCCTCAAAAATTCCGGGAACTGTAGTTTACCCCCCCCAACAGAGCTATGATTCCCAGCACCCTTAACAAAACACAGTTCTGGTGATTCTTAGAAAGCGAGTGCTTGAAATGAATGGTGTGTACACAGCACAATAAGACATTCCCTGCGATTAGGAGCGGGGCAGAAAAAGTAGCAATATAGCTAGTTAGTTACTATTACATTTATATATAAATGTAAATAAATATTCTCTAAGGAATTCCAGGCAGTATCTCCACTCACTCACTCACACAAACACACAACAACAACAACAACAACAACAACCCTGCAAGGTAGGATAGGCCAAGAGATAGCAGCTGGCTCAAGGTCACACTGGCCAAGTGGGGATTTAAAGCCCAACCTCCCTGTCTGATGCTCTGACCACTACACCACACTGCCTCAGCTGAGAACGAACACACGGAGGTATACATCTTTGGGGCAGTTTTTATTGCCCCTTCCCTGATTCTGAGAAGAATCTGGAGCATTAGCTGCTGTTAAAAGGCAATGCAATCCCCAGAGTTTAAAGGCTGCGGTCCTATGTCTACTCAGAAGGAGGTCCTGTTGCATTCAACGGGGCTTGCTCTCTGGTAAGTGGGGTCAGGACTGCACAGCCTAATCGTGGAAAGATATAAAAGCTTGGGGGCGGGGGAGGAAGCTAGGATTTCCTCCAAGGAGCACATTTATCTACTCCAGGAAGCAATAAAAAGCCAGCAACTACAATCCTTCCCTAGTTGTTATTATATATATATAAAAACAAAACCAGCTGACAAGATAGATCTCAGGTGTGGTAAGTGAGCGAGCGCTCAGGTGACAGGGGAAGGGAAGCGGAGCAGCGCACGTCTCGGCTGGACAGGGCGGCGGCGGGCGGGAGCGCCTGTTACTGAACCCGCGCCGCCTTCCATCTTTCACAAACACGCGCGGCCATTTCACACGTTACGCTTTTCACGAGCAGCGGACGCGGAGAAAGAGAGGGAGCAAAGGCGCGGGTCTCGGGAGCTCCGGGGCGGAAAATAGACGGGGGGGGGCGTGGGTGTGACACCGGCTTTCCCCCCTCCCCACCCCTTTGGAAAAAGGGGGAAACCCACCAAGAGAGACCCCCCTCCAAAATCTCCCAGGAGAGCAAACGCGGTACTTCGCACCCCCTCGACGCCCAAAGGGAGTATTAAAGAAGGGAAATGTGGGTCTGGGCCCCAGCGGGGTTGGGGGCGACCCCCCTCCCGCCTCTCTCTCTCTCTCCCCCCCCCCGATTGTGGGGGGAGGGACCCTTCCCCGCTCCCCCCGACGCCTTTTGTGCGCCCCTTACCGCGCTGCTGGTTCCTCGCCTCCCGTCTCTCCTCTCCCTTCCTTCCCCGGGAGGACAAGAGGCGTCTGGTCCGCGCAGGGCGTCCGAGCCGACGGGCGGGGAGAGCGGCGAGGCTGCCGAGAGAGGAGCCGCCGACTGAAGCGCCCTCCGCACGGCCCGCTGCCTCTTCCAAAGTGCCCGCCTCTGCCTCGGCAGCTTCGTGCGCTCCGGGCTTCCCGCGGGCCGCAGCGCCCTCTCCTGGACGGCCCGGGCTTCGCTCGCTGGTGGAAGAAGCCCCGCGAGGGGGGGGGGGAGCGGCGAGGCGGTTCACACGTGCAGGATGCGCGTCGCGTGGTCTCGCCGCCGCGGCTGAGAAAGTGGATCCATGTGTGTGGAACTAAGTAAGAGGATTAGGGCGGCCGGCAGGGAGAGAAAGTTACCCTTAATGATCATTAACAAAGTGCTGGATTTAAAATTGAGAAGATCCAGGGGGTGGGGGGAGCATGGGTGTAGCCAGGGGGGGGCAGCTGCCACCACTAAATCAAGTAAATAAAAAAAATAAAATTAACTAACTGACCAATCGCGTTGCAGATAGCTCTGTTCTGCCCCTGCCCCATCTTAATTCCTGCTCCCCCACCCAACATGAAGGCAACTCTGTTTAAGGAAGCTACTAATGTTTTGTGTTTTTCACATTCTGTTGGGGGTCGCCCAGAGTGGCTGGGGAAACCCAGCCGGATGGGCGGGGTATAAATTATAAACTGCTACTACTACTATTGTTTTATATATAGAAAAATGTATTAGTTTTTAACATATCATTTTCAACAGTAATTGAACATACTTTTACATCTTATTCAATTTTTTTGACTTCCATCAGTCCTGTCTGAAAATTTCCCAATCTAATCTCTTAGTATGCATTTCTTATCTTCCCTATTACATTTCAAACTCATAACCAATATCTCTATCTTTTTCTACTTTGTAACACTTCGTCTATTTCTCCTTACAAAACTTCTTGTAGTCCTACTAGAGCAATTTGTTGATTACAGTTGCTCTTCAAATAATTCATATACTTCTTCCAATCTTCTGTAAATCTCTAGTCCAGCAGGTTTCGAATCCTTCCTGTCATTTTGTCCAATTCTGCATAGTCCATTAATTTCGTCTGCCATTCTTCTTTTGTCGAATTACTTCTTGCTTCCATTTCTGGGCTAACAATACTCTTTACTTCTAAGTATACAGACACAGGATTTCCATGCTAGAATGCTGGGCTTGACTGGGCTTTGGCCTGATCCAGCCTGGCTGATATTATGCTCTTGGGATGGGGGGAGGGGAAAGAGCTTGCATTGAAAGCAATTCATTCAGAGCATGTGATTTGCTGAGGGAGTGGAAGAGGGACTTTTGACAAACAGTCATAAAAGCCAAAGTCCTTAGGGGCTGCTTTATATACTTAAAGCTAATATATTTTATTGGGCTCCAAAGTGATGGTTGGAATGTACGGCTTCCTGCAAATCAGGTGTGGGGAATGTGATGCCCTCCAGATCCTGCTGGACTACAACTCCCATCGTAGAATTGTAGAGTTGCAATGCAGGAATCTCAACTAGACCATACATGGCAGACGGCCACCCAACCTCTGCTTTAAAACCTCCAGGGAAAGCGAGTCCACTGCCTCTCATCCTTAGCCATTGGTCATGCTTTCTAGAACTGATGGGAGTTGTAGTTCAGCAGGATCTGGAGGGCGCCAGGTTCCCCACCCCTGCTATAAATCATTGGATCTACCTGGTCATTGTTACCTGAGATGTTGCCACAGGTTCTTCTGCTGTTGCTTCATAAACTGCTGCATATATCCAAAGTGGCAATGCCTAGCCCTTCCAGATGTTGGTAAAGGTAAAGGGACCCCTGACCATTAGATCCAGTCGTGGCCAAATCTGGGGTTGCGACGCTCATCTCGCTTTATTGGCTGAGGGAGTACAGCTTCCAGGTCATGTGGCCAGCATGACAAAGCCACTTCTGGCAAACCAGAGCAGCGCATGGAAACACCGTTTACCTTATCTACTTGCACGTTGACGTGCTTTCGAACTGCTAGGTTGGCAGGAGCAGGGACCGAGCAACGGGAGCTCACCCCGTTGTGGGGATTCGAACTGCCAACCTTCTGATCGGCAAGCCCTAGGCTCTGTGGTTTAACCCACAGCGCCACCCGCATCCCTCCCCAGATGTTGTTACTGGACTACAATTCCCATCATTCCTCACTGTTGGTCGTATTAGCTAGCAGAGCTGATAGGAGATGGACTCAAAGCTTTGCAGCACAACCCTATGCATGTCTCCTTAGATGCAAGTCCTGTTGGATTCAATGGCACTTGCTTCCAAGTAGGCGTGCATAGGAATGCAGCCTAATTTCCTCTGAGCTCAATGGGATTTACCTCTAAATGCACAGGATCATGCCGTAAAGCACACAGGAAGAAATTCATTCAGCTTGAGGGCCACATTCTGAGCGTCCTCCAGGGGCCACATGCTGGTGGTAGGCGGGGCCAGAGGTAAAAGTGGGTGGAGCAATGACTATAAAATTTACCTTTACAGAGCAGGCTAGTTTCTGCAGGCACTCAGACATCCCTCTCTCTTCCACCCAGGCAAACAAGAGGCGTTATCAGAGTTCGAGGCCACCTTCCAGCCAGGCGAAAACATAGATTTATTCATTCGTTTATTTCACAACATTCTTCGACTGCTTGATTGTAATAAAACCTCAAATAATAATATAATAAAACCTCAATAATATTATTGGGGGGGCACCGGGAAGTATTTTAAACATTCAAAAATAATTAAAATTAACAGTAAGCAGACAAAAAACAAAAAACAAGCAGGTTAAAAGATGCAACAGTTTCTTCCTGTCTGAATTGGCTTAATTAAACAAACATGATTCCAGCAGTTGCCAAGTATTGTGAAGGTGCCTGGCTGTGGTCAATCAGCAGGGAGTTCCAAAGTGTGTGTAGAGCCAGTAAGAACAATTCAAAGTGTTGGTGCTGACCTTTAAAGCTCTAAATGGCCTCGGTCCTGTATACCTGAAGGAGTGTCTCCAACCCCATCATTTAGCCCGGACACTGAGATCCAGCGCCGAGGGCCTTCTGGCGGTTCCCTCACTGCGAGAAGTGAGGTTCCAGGGAACCAGGCAGAGGGCCTTCTCGGTGGTGGTGCCTGCCCTGTGGAACACCCTCCCTTCGGACGTGAAGGAAATAAGCAGCTATCCTATCTTTAAAAGACAGCCCTGTTTAGGGAAGTTTTTAATATTTAATGCTGTATTGTTTTTAACACTCGATTGGGAGCTGCCCAGAGTGGCTGGGGAAATTCAGCCAGATAAGCAGGGTATAAATAAAATAATAATAATAATAATAATAATAATAATAATAATAATAATAATAATTGCTATTACTATTTTTATATATCTGGCCAAGGGAGTGTGTGATCTGCGGTACAATTTGAGGGTCACTCCGAGAGGCCTAGAAGGCTGCCGCGGGCTTGAGATTCCTCGCCCCTGCTGTAAAGCATCCAGATTTTTTTCTCTCCTGATACTTATATTTTCATTTCAGTTTCCTGACACTGCTGTGTTGTTGTTGTTTAATGAATCTAGATATACCTAGTGGTAAAGTTATCATATTGGCGTGACAGTCGTAATGATTAAAACCAAGCCAGGAACAATAGATTGCTTTCTCCTGTCTGCAAGACGGGGAGGGAGGTGAACAGCAAGAGCATAACATGCATTAAATGTGACAGTCACCCAATCGAAAGAGGGCTCTGGCTGGGCTCTTGTACACAATGAGAGCAGTTTTCAATTAACCCCTCTAGTTATAACAATGGAGCTGGTACGGCTCTTCGTAGAGGAATTCAAAACACTTCCAAATAAATGGGGTGGTTCCCCCCTCTTTCAACTAATTTGATTCTCTTGAAGACAGAAGGTGAGCCCGTGGTGAAGGTAGATAAGTTTGGCAGCTTCTTTCTTCACTGTGTGGATATGTTGCTCATATATGAGAGCCTTGGAAGTACTCTCCCCTTCATAGGAACTATAGCTAAGCAGGAAGCTGTGCTCCAGGTGAGTATTCTGACCAAGGCAGAATAATAATAATAATAATAATTTATATTATTCCCAGCACACTAGCCTGGGAACTTCCTCTCTGCCCAGAACATTGGAGGCTATACACCACACCCCCTCAACAGTATTTATAGGAACTCAAACACTGAGATCCTGCTCTGTTCCAGTAACAAGAAGCCGAAAGCACCAGCCTGAAGATGACGAGTGAGACCTCGTCGAAACGTCGCCTAGACACCCCAACTTTTACACGGGAAGACACCCGAGGACACCAAAACCTGCATATATATATATATATATATATATGCTTTCGTAGATTTTATATATATATATATATATATATATATACCCTGCCCTACCCGGTTCAAAAACCAGACTCAGGGCGGCTAACAACAAATTTAAAGCACTTTAAAACACTTAATTATAAAAACAGCATAAAATACAGTATAAAAACATGAATGACAATAAAAATAAAAAACCAATTAGATAATCCCCAGGGCTAGCTGGCTGAATTGGTCCTAGTTGGGCCAGTGAGGAGGCCAGGGGAGAATTAGCTGTGGGGTCTCAGAGCGGGTGATCTTCATAAAAGGGGAGGGGGAGAGAAGGGCAGGGAAGGGACATGAAAGATCAGGCTGAATTCAAATTAAAGGCCAGGTGGAATACAGCAGGATTATTGCTTTCCTTGATCTGGACACTGATGTAACCTGGAATAGCAGTAGCCTTTTTTTGCTGCAGCATCACACTGTAGGCTCATGCTAAGCTTGCGGTCCACTAAGACCCCCCCCCCAGATCTTTTTTCATATGTCGTACTATGTTCCGCGTTAAAATGGGCAAGGGCTGTTTTCATCAGTGGGCCCTGGAACCCACCCTGAGGACATCGGCCACAGTGCAGATTCCACAATGGAGACCCTTTCAGATAACTGCAACATAGCAAGGCACACAACTGGAATGAGGTTCTGTTCCATAGCTTCCCTAGCTAGGTGGTTTATCCTGCCAAAGCTACTTTTACGACATTTGCCATCAGGCTGAGAATTTCCATCCCTGAAGGGGAACATTTCAAAATATATTAGGGATTCTGCAAAAGGTATGATTGATTCACTGCACAGCAGTGGCAATAACATTAGTCAGGAAATAAAACCTTCACATTTACTCATCTTGATGTTCCAGGAGAGCGATTTGCTGCCTCTTATATTCTCATTCGTACATGCCTGGGAGTTTAACTATATTGTATTGACCTTATTCCAGCTCTATTCATCAGCCGCTTTCCTTCAGCGTGTAATGCAGGTCTGTGTCTCTTTCCATAATTTAGTATATCTGTCTCTTTCCAACGCCCTGTTGTACATTAAATTAACACTGAATTAATTAATTGGCACGATGTTGATTAATTCACAAATCGCAGATTAAAATGTGGATTTAAAGACCGGCTCTTAATTAGAGCCATCTTTTTGGGGAAAGGTTTTTGAACGCACTGTGAATTGTTGTAGGTGATGTATGGACACCTCTTTTTTTAATTAAGGCGATGTTCTAGAGAGCCAGTGTGCGGCGAGGTGGGATGCAAAATGCCGCGTATGGATTTGAGAAAGCTAGATGGGCTTGAGATGGAGTAGGACGAGTCAGCAGCTGGCAGCCTTGATGCAAAATCCGCCCCCCTGTGGGGCAATACCCAGACTCCCAGGTGACAAGCCAGGAACAAAGGAGAGCTATGGATGGAGCATTGGCTTTGGCAACATGGCAGGCCGGCAGGCTATTTTGGATGAATAGTGTGTTAGCCATCCCCACCCTGTTCCTTTCTAGGATTGCCAACTTTTGATCCTGCTCCTGTAGCTATGCCTTGAACACCAGCTTACAATTATAGAATTGTAGACTTGGAAGGGTCAGTGTAGGAAACTCAGCTAAAACATCCATGACAGATGGCCATCCAACCTCTGCTTTAACACCTCCAGGGAAGGGGAGTCCACAACCTCCCAAGAGAGCCATCAAACAGCTTTTACTGCCAGAAACGTCCTGTTTGGTTGGAATCTCCTTTCTTGAAACTTGAAGCCATTGGTTTGAGTCATGTCCTTGCCTCCAGAACAGGAGAAAACAAGCTTGTTCCCTCTCAACAGCCCACATAGTTACTTTGTATTAATGAAATATACTCTGAGTCAAGTGTGAATCTCATGCTCTTTATTCAGCTCATAGTAGCAATGAATGAAACTTTCCCCAAAACATCTAGCTATAGATACATTATTTACACAATGGGCCCCGCATGATTGGCTAATTCCGGGCTGCTCTTGCAGGCCAATCATGTTGCGGATTCACCTCCTCCAGAAGCCTGATTGGCTGCTCCTGCAGACCAATCAGGTTGCTGATTCACTTCCACCTGGAGCTGGATTGGGTGGCTCCTGCGGACCAATCAGACTGCTGCATTCTGGATCCTATTGATCTAGGATTCAGCTCAGTACATAACAATCAATATAACATTTTTTATATGTAACTTTGTATTTTTGTAACTTTTTTGTTTATGTTGTCTGTTGTTGCTTTGTTTTTTTTGTATACCGCTTAGATATATATTTAATATATAAGGAGTTATCAAAATTAAATAATCAAATCAGGTGTTGAAAGTGTCACCTATTGAATCCAGAGGTATAACTCCACCCCTCCCCCAAAAAATATCTTGGGATTGGAAGCAACATTTAAATGAGAAGGAGACTTCAGTCATGCAGGCCTACCAAATCAGGCCCAGCAACGACAACTTTGCAGCCCAGGCAGCTTACAGCGTCCTGGTACCCAGCAGGGTCTAATACTGCTAACTTAGGAAGAGGAATATGCTTGCAGAGAGGGTAGACAATTGTTATCCCCCACTTTCCAGTGTAACTTCACATCGTTTTCCTTATTTCAAAAATCCCAATGGGAGGGGGAGGGGATGAGGTTTGTTGCACAAGAGCGCCAAATCAACTTTCATTGCTCAAGCAGAATTTTCGGTTTGTTATTGAATCCTGCTCAGAAATACAGCGGTATCTCAGGTTACAGACGCTTCAGGTTACAAACTCCGCTAACCCAGAAATAGTACCTCGGGTTAAGAACTTTGCTTCAGGATGAGAACAGAAATCGGGTGGCGGCAGCAAGAGGCCCCATTAGCTAAAGTGGTACCTTAGGTTAACAACAGTTTCAGGTTAAGAACGGACCTCCAGAATGAATAAAGTTCTTAACCTGAGGTACCACTGTAGCCCAAAGAGTTAAAAAAAGAAGAAGAGCAGTGGGGGGCGGGGCAGTAAAGGAATGGAAAAGCCAGTTTGTTTTTAACACACCAGAGAAACTGATGGAGCGCAACACAAGTCATGTGAAATCATAAAATGTTCTGTGCTGCCAAGGTCAGATTGCTCAGCAACCCTTAAACTCTTGAGGACATTCTGCAAGATTAAAAAGGAAAAGCAATGTTTGCATTAGAGAAGACTGGGTGTTTTCTTTTTGCTTTCTGTTCTCCCCCTTCTTTTTCCGGTTGGATGACGATTTGTTTGGGATTTTTTGAAAAGCATCCCCTCATTTCTTACTAATCTGATTTAATTTCAGAGGAAGGGGGAGAGGTTGTAGGGAGGAGAGTGATCTAATCAGGCACAGATCCCTGTTCTGGGAGACTGTACATATTAAACTTACTGCAAGCCTCATGGAGACATATTGGCAGAATTTATTGGAGGAGGAAGAATGGGAAGAGATTGGGGAGCCAGAAGACTATGGCACAAGAGAGGACCCCAGTGGGCTGAGAGGCAGTGGGCAAGAACCAAAGGAGGACTCAAACCCTACAGAGGGTCCCAGGTGGTTGGGAGTTGGGACTCAGATTCGAGGGAATATTATTATTATTATTATTATTATTATTATTATTATTATTAACTTATACCCAGCCCATCTGGCTAGGTTTTCCCAGCCACTCTGGGCGGCTTCCAATAGGATATTAAAAATACATTAAAGCATCAGTCATTAAAAAACTTTCCTAAACAGGGCTGCCTTCAGATGTCTTCTAAATGTCAGATAGTTGTTTATTCCTTTGACATCTGATGGGAGGGTGTTCCACAGGGCGGGAGCCACTACTAAGAAGGCCCTTTGCCTGGTTCCCTGTAACTTCACTTTTCGCAGTGAGGGAACCACCAGAAGGCCCTCAGCGCTGGACCTCAGTGTCCGAGCCGAACAATAGGGGTGGAAGCGCTCCTTCAGGTATACTGGGCCGAGGCCATTTAGGGCTTTAAAGGTCAGCACCAACAGTTTGAACTGTGCTTGGAAATGTACTGGGAGATGTAGGGAAGTGGAACGGCCCTCCTCAATGTCACTGTATAACCTGAGTGCTGCTTTCTAGTCAACGGATGTGCTGCTGGCATCAGCCTCTACTAGTGAAGAGCCTGTGGGGTTCTTCCTCAGGCGAGGCTCATAGGGATAGATCTGAGAGTGCGCTACCAACAGGCTTGGAGGTCAGCAGTTGTGATACTGGCATATTTACATACCTCCACACATTCCTTCAACTGAGGTTGTTGTCTCAATAGAGTTCAAGTCTGAACGGGCACAAGATCGGGGTGATTAGGCCTATGGAGTTCACTGAGCTCACTCCTGCTACCATTCTTTATAAGTAAAGGAACCCCTGACCGTTAGGTCCTGTCATGGACAACTCTGGGGTTGTGGCGCTCATCTCGCTTTACTGGCCGAGGGAGCCAGCGTACAGCTTCTGGGTCATGTGGCCAGCATGATTAAGTCGCTTCTGGAGAACCGAAACAGCTCACGGAAACACAGTTTACCTTCCTGCCAGAGCGGTACATATTTAGCTGCTTGCACTTTGATGTGCTTTTGAACTGCTAGGTTGGCAGGAGCAGGGACTGAGCAACAGGAGCTCACCCCATCACGGGGATTCGAACCGCCGACCTTCTGATCAGCAAGTCCCTGGCTCTGTGGTTTAGACCACAGTGCCACCCGCGTCCTAATTACCAGAAGGAAGCTATTTGCTGCCTGCCAATGAGCTTCAATGCTCCCAAAGCCCACTGCCTAGAAACAGAAAAGAAACAAAACAAAGCATCAAGGACGTAATTATGCATAATTAATATTTTTAAAAACAAAAATAAAAACAAATAAATGTCAGATTATATACAGCATTCTCCAAGTTGATAAATCATTTATGATAAAGCAAGGCGAAGTTCTCAAAAAGCTCATCTCCTTCAAGATATGGAAATACAGCGGGACAAAATAAACAAGTTTCCCTTGTGTAAAAATCCTATATAGAAGAAAATCGCTAGGGAGAAAATACGGCAAGGTGGAATGTGATACCCTACAAAATAGCATAAAGTTTCAAGGGCAAATGGTTTAAGGTGTTAAGAAGTGTTAAATAATAATAAAAATACTGTTTGTTTCCATATATGGAAGGGCTGTCTGTATGTAAAAACAAATTAAATAACTGAAAAAATATTTGGAAAGCATAGGAACAGCCAAGGCTTTTTTTTTTTCAGGGAGAACTCACCAGAACTCAGTTCTGGCACCTCTCAGGTGAGCACCATTGCCATTATATCACAACAAAGAAGGCATTCATGATGAGTTCCAGCAACATTTTTCCTAGAAAAATAGTACTGCGAACAGTCATCAATTAAATTAACTGATTTTTATATTAAAATACAGCCTCTGTCTCTTTGTGTCTATAAACTCAGGTTGCTTTGAGTTGCCTTGGGCAAGATAAAATAACTAACAAATTTATTTAATTATAAATTAATCACCTTTAGGCACCAGGCAAAAAGCTTCCTCTTTAACCAGGCCTTTGGCTGACTGACATCCAAGGCCCTTTTAAAATGTGTCATGGGGGGTTATTGGGTTGCTTTTATTTTAATTTTGATTACGCATTTTGTGTTTTTATATTGTGATTTTATCTTGTGAACCGCCCTGAGACCTGCGGTACAGGGCGGTATACAAATTTAATAAATAATAATTATAATTATTATAATTATGGGAGTGATTGCTACTCCTGCTTGAGTTGCTTGCCAACATCGCTTGCTCCCCACTCCCCTTAAAGCTCAGTAACACTCCACTTCGCCATGTAGTTCATTACAATTTTTGAACTGCACAGACAGTGGGAACCAGGTCACGTGATATCATTGAGATTTCAGCTGATTGACAGGCACATAGCCTGCCCACCTGTCAACATTAGCTTGGGGTGGCTGGAGCAGGTCAGGATCCGGCCCACTGGCTGGTGCTAGTATGGTTCTAAGGATTGCCCTAGGGACCCAAAGGAGGAGACCGAAAGCTAAAGACGCGTACCCCTCCTGACCTTTTATAAGGGAACCCATCCTGACGGTGAAAGGGGAGCCTACAGGGGACGCTGGACACCTGTCTTAGTCAGGAAATGGGGAATGAGGCTGGCGCTGCAGGACCTTGGATAGCTCCAAGCAAAGAGCTTGCGGCAAGGAAGTTTGGAGCTCAGTTTGGAGACCTTGCATGGGGTAAGGGGAGAGGCGGGCTTCCCTTCCCAGGTCCCGCCCCCTTCCAAACCATCAGAAAGTCTTAAAGGGGCAGGCCCCTGGGAGGGGAGCCTAGCAGTTGGCTCCCACCTTGTGCACTTCCTGAATAGGTGAGCAGACCCCCCTCCCACTGTCATGTATCCCTCCAATGTAAAGTGATCAAGCTCCTCAGGGAAACCTGGGTCCGAAAGTGCAATTTCAAGTTCAAGCGCCTCAGGTTCTCGGCTCAAGCTTGGTGTCAGGGCCTCAGTCTGTGCTGAGCAGCTGCCCTGATCTTCCTTATCCAGTTGGTCCGTCCATCCCTCTGTGTCAGAATCCAAGACACTGCTTGTGCTGAGGGTCATAATTAGTGCCATGCTGAAATCTATCTTCAGCATTAAGGCATCCCCTTTTGTGCCACATACACAGGGTACTTGAGAATTTATTTCAAAAGTTGGTGGTTGCAGGGTTTTGTGCTTACCTTATTTTATTTATTTATTTATACATACATACATACATACATACATACCCTGCCCATCTGACTGGGCCTCCCCAGCCACTCTGGGCAGCTCTCAACAGAATATTAAAAACACTATAAAACATCAAAGATTAAAAACTTCCCTAAACAGGGCTGCCTGTCTTCTAAAAGTCAGATAGTTGTTTATTTCCTTGTCGTCTGATGGGAGTGGGCGCCACTACCAAGAAGGCCCTCTGACTGGTTCCCTGTAACCTCCCTTCTCACAGTGAGGGAACTGCCAGAAGGCCCTCGGAGCTGGACCTCAGTGTCCGGGCTGAACAATGGGCGTGGAGACGCTCCTTCACGTATATTGTTATGAGGTGACTGAGGGAACCTTTTAAACCTGAGGGCCACATTCCATTCTAGGCAAACTGCCAGGAGCCACAGGACAGTGATGGGTGGGGCCAGAGGCAAAAGTAGGTGGAGCAATGCATGCAAATTTCACCTCGGTGCAGTAGACTAGTTTCTCACACACTCACATCAGCCTCTTTCTCCTCCACCCAGGCAAGTGAGAAGCACTATCAGTGTAGGGTATGCCCTGGGGAGAAGGGCTGTGCAGGGGATATGGCATGAGGAGGATCCCAGGGACCAGGAAGAAAGAACTGGAGGGCTGCATTTGGTCCCCATTAAACATTTCTCCAGCATGCTGCAGCCTCCCCAGGTGCTGATTGAAAAGAGCACCCAGGGAGGCTGCAGAGTGTAGACCACCAGAGAGATGATTTGCAGAATTAAAAGACCCTCACAAACACCCAGTCAGCCACCTCAAAAATAAGTGTGACAAAACTCTTGCCCCCACTCATGAGAATTTCAGTGAATTTCTCTCTCTCTCTCCCCCCCTTTCATAGTTTTCAAATGAAATGGCAGAATGATGATGAGAGATATGGAAAAAAATCCAGGAGAAATGTTTGGCACAGCCCTAGACACGATAGCATCTTCTCAAAAGGAACTCTTAAGGGTGGAGTGCTACCCAGAAATTGTACAATGGGGGGGGGGAGGCATTTCCTGGTACTGGGGGACACTTGATGTCACCACTCACCACAGAGGTCTCCTCCCACCCCAATGATAACTCAATTACTTTGCACTAGGCCAGAAATTATTTGTTTCTGCATCAATTATATGTCTATGGTTTTCAAATTCTCATGACACCAAGATCATGGGAACGGGTGAAACTGTTTATTTTTCTGAAGAGTCATCCCAAAACATTGGCCCCAGCAAATAGCATTGTCAAGTACTGAAAATGGAATCTCCCTGGAGATCCATTCAAACTCTTTAGCCTCAGCTTATCTGGTTTATGACCATTTGGGCTATGAAGCAAATCAGCTTTGCCAAACTTTGGGATAACAACCGTACATTCTTTCCATTACCCAAAATAGCTCCCACTGATTTTGACTGGTGGAGGGGGAAAAGCGATTTACCAACTCAGAGAAAAGGGCCAATGGAGGGAACATTTTTAAAGGTGTTATATATATCCTGCAGATATAATCACTCCCTGTAATAGTGAACTCAGCTGAAAGTTGTTTTCCTGTGTGAAGCACCTTCCAAGAATATATTGTAACCTGGCAGGGGGTGATTAAAGCAGCAAGCCAGCGTGTGCAGCCTCCTAGTCAGTATTTATTTGAAACATTTATACACCTGCCCTTCATTGGATCAGATTTCAGGGTGGTGTACAACATGATAAATCAGAAATTATAGTACAATAACATAATAACAGCAAATATAATAACTGGCAGCAGTTAACACTGCAAAACACACTGCGACTTGCAGTGCATGTTTTCACATGGTGTCTAAAGACTGGGGAAATAGACATCAGGTGCACCTTTTTGAAAAATGCATGAGATACAGCCTTTAAAAAAACCCCAACTAGTAAAGGGACAACAATCCAAAGCTGTGTTAAGACAGCTGGAAAAATAAACATTGGGGAGGGGGAGGGGAGATGATCACTGGTAGTTTTGCCAAGAAAAGAAAGGAGATGGTGATTTATTTTCATTATGAATCACTTCCCTTGAGGCATCCCAAAGTGATTTACTATATAATAAAAAACATCTATAAAACAGTTACAAACATAACAGTTTAAACAATTGCATCAAATTAAGTAATTTTCAAGAAAAAAATAAACAAACACCAATATATGTACTCCAATGTGCTCTACGTGGGGCTAACTTTGAAGGTGACTCTGAAACTATGACTAATCCAGAATGCAGCTGCCAGACTGGTGACTGGGACCATATTACACCAGTCTACATTGGCTCTGAGCACAGTTCAATGTATTACTTTTAAAGCCCTAAACAGCATCGGCCCTGCGTACCTGAAGGAGCGTTTCCGCTGCTGCCCTACAGACCGCAAATTTGTTAAAGCACCTTGAACTGAGCCCTGAAACAAATAGGTAAGGCGCACAGATTTTTTAAAATTGGAGTTGCATAAGCAAACCTGGCTGTACAAGTTCAAATGCCAACGTCCCAAAATTCTGCACTACTTGGAGCATTATGGGTGAAATATATTCAGTCGAGTGTGGATTTCATCCTGTTTATTCAGCTCATAGTAGGGAGGAATGGAAGTTCCGCTGAAATGTCTGCTTTATATACATTATTTACACAATGGGCCCCACGTGATTGGCTGGTTCCGGGATTCTCCTGTAGGCCAATCAGGTTGTGGTTTCACTTTCACGTGGAGTTGGATTGGGTGGCTCCTGCGAACCAATCAGACTGCTGCAATTTGGATCCTATTGTTCTAGGACCAATCAGACTGCTGCAATTTGGATCCTATTCAACTCAGTATATAACAATGGGTCACCCCTCGTTGCTTCCCCCCCATTGCTTCCCCCCTTGCTCTAGGTCTAGGCTAAGCACACATTTAAAAACAGGTCTGGCATCAGTGTAGTTTGGCCCTGAACTCCACTCAGCTGGAGGAGGCAAGCAGCTTTAAGAGTGCAGTTGCATCTGTATTTACAAGACCTGAAAACATGACTGAAATCAATAGCCACATGCCAGCTGATTTTGATTAGAGGCAGACATGGCCTCTCATCTGTGGCCGCTGTAAGCAAGTAAGTTTATTCGACAAGGGGCTTAAGTTCCAAAACATGCCTGGTTTTGCATGCAAGAAATCCATGCTCATGGGAATCTTTTTTTCTTCACACGTTAGGTAGTTCTTTAAAAATCCCGTGTGTCATCCGTTCTCTAGTATATTAGATAATCATAATATGCGGCCCGTGAGGTCAACAAACATATCCCCAATTTGAGAACAGCTGCAAAGACATTGGGGCAGATGCCAATAAACAGGGAGAGATTATCTGCCCCCCCTGAAAAGAAAGGAACAGAAAACCTCTTTTGTTAAAATACGTTTTGAACTGGATGACCTCATAAAGATGTATTGCATCATTCCCAGTGGTATTTAGTGTGGCTAACAGCTGCAATCTTGGAAAACTATCACCTCCTGCACATACAGGTCAGGTAAAATATGGCCAAAATGTTCCATGCAAGGTAGGTGAATCACCTTCCAATTGCCAGAGGTCATTTAGGAGCCAAGGGTGCATATGGAGGTTCCAGTTTCCTTGCAGATGTTGACCGCACACCCCTTCTTGACACGTTTAGCGTGGAGGTCTGAGGGGAGTTTGGAAGCATGTTTTTGGCTTCCCCTGCATTCTCAGAGTTTCTGGTCATGAAGAGACTCATCTAGAGGCTCAGTATTCAGCTAGAAACACTTACAGGCCTTGGTCAAGTATACCTGAAAGAGCGTCTCCACCCCCATCGTTCTGCCTGGACACTGAGGTCCAGTGCCGAGGGCCTTCTGGCGGTTCCCTCACTGCAAGAAGCCAAGTTACAGGGAACCAGGCAGAGGGCCTTCTTGGTAGTGGCACCAGCCCTGTGGAACGCCCTCCCACCAGATGTCAAAGAGAACAACAACTACCAGACTTTTAGAAGACATCTGAAGGCAGCCCAGTTTAGGGAAGCTTTTAATGTTTAACAGGTTTTTGTATTTTAATATTCTGTTGGAAGCCGCCCAGAGTGGCTGGGGAAACCCAGCCGGATGGGCAGGGTATAAATATTATTATTATTATTATTATTATTATTATTATTATTATTATTATTATTATTATTATTATTATTATTATTATTATCATCATATTATTATTATTATTATTATTATTATTATTATTATTATTATTACATGCTTAGCTCCTGGCAGACCTTTCTAAATGCAGGAACCCCAGGGGAGCAGGGGGCAAGCCAAGATAACTCAGTTGGTTAGAACATGGTGCTGATAATGCCAAGGTTGCAGGTTTGATCCCTGTATGGGACAACTGCATATTCCTGGGGTTGGACTAAATCAGGCTTCCTCAACCTTGGCGTTCCGGATGTTTTTGGCCTACAAGTCCCATGATCCCTAGCTAGCAGGGATGATGGGAATGTAGTCTCAAAACATCTGGAGGGCTGAGGTTGAAGAAGCCTGAACTATATTGTAATGGTTATAGGGGTTGCTCGTGCATAAGTTGCTGCTACTCTTGGCAAAGTTGCCTGGTTAAACCTTTCCCTGGCTGCACAGCCCTTACTCCGCGGCTGTGTCAGTCACTGGCAGAATCCGTCAGTGGGCGTTTCCTGAACTTCTTCCAGCATAAAAGCTCTTTGACGCGAAGTCTCTGCCTAGCCTCCCTGCGCGTAAGTCTTCTGCGCAGGGTGGGCGTGGCCAGCGGAGGACCTGTGCTCTCCCCGCTGGTCTCTGTGGAAGAGTCCTGGAGCCATCTCTCCGAAGCCCTCCCCTGCTCCCCTTTCTTCCTGGTGTCACCCTGATTTCCTTCCTCAGTGGATGAGTTCCCTCTCTCCCTGCTGGGCCCTTCTCCGGCATCACTGGGGAGCCTTACCTCCACTCCTGGCTCCGATGGCAGTTCCCTGACAATATATGATCCTCATGGTCCCTTCCAACTCTACAGTTCTATGATAAAATACCATGTGGGGACATTAAAGGCAGAACTAGCAGGGCAGAACTAGCTGGAACTCAACAGAACTCAATTCCGGCACTTCTCAGGTGGGCGCTGTTGCCATTATGAGAGAACAAGGGAGGCGTTCATGGAGAGTTCTGGCACCTCCTTTTCTAGAAAAATAGCACTCAAAACTAGCATATGGCACCTGGCACCCTAAAAATCTTTCGTCCTCACATGTTCAGGGTGGAACATCTGTAAAGGGATGGTGGTAGAAACCTGGATTTCTAGGAAGATCTAAAACTAGAGGGGGGATTTGGGAGGGATAACAGTCAGGCAGCGTGTTATGTACTGAGCTGAATCCTAGACCAATAAGATCCAGAATGCAGCAGTCTGATTGGCCTGCAGGAGCAGCCAATCAGGGCCCTGGATGAAGTGAATCAGCAACCTGATTGGCCTGCAGGAGGAGCCAATCAGGCTTCTGGAGGAGGTGAATCTGCAACCTGATTGGCATACAGGAGCAGCCCAGAATTAGCCAATCATGCGGGGCTCATTGTGTAAATAATGTATATATAGCTAGACGTTTTGGGGAAAGATTCATTCATTGCTACTATGAGCTGAATAAAGAGCATGAAATTCACACTCGAGTCTAAGTATATTTCACAGCGTGTGGTAATATCTCATATGCCAGGGATGGCAGAACCTCTTTTCAGGCTGAGGGCTACATTTTGGACAGAGAACTGCCCATAATGGCTGGGGCAACCCGTGAGATGGGTGGGGTATAAGTAATAAATTATTATTTCCCTCCAGCCAAGCAAGAAACATCATTGGTGTCCAAAGACACAAATGTTACCCACCAACACTTTGAAACCCAAATCCTGGATGCCATCTTCCTGGACTCCATCCTCCTGTTTTTTTATCGTGAGAGCACAGTGGCCATTTTGGCTACCATGTGATTTGACTACATATTCCCTCCACAAAAAAGTGTTTTTCTGGGTATGGCACCCAAAAATGCATTTGGGGCACCACAAAAGATCACGGGGCCCCCAAAAGGGATTTTTCCTGGAGGAAATCATGTCTCAAAATCACACAAGATCATTCCAACCAAAATGGCCACTGTGCTCTCATGACAGAAGGAATGTCTCAGTTCTTCTGGGACACTTGAGTATGGCAAGAGCACTCAAAGACAGTACACAGCAGGGCCTGTGAGAGGTTTGTTCTGTGACAAAAGGGTGTGATTGAGGAGGGTGTGTGGCCGCCTTCTTCCCTGAATTTTGCCTCCCCAGCTATGTATTTTCTCCTGGTAAGTTTCTCAGGCATGTTTGCCGAAGCTGGAAGAAAATTAGCTGTAAAAGAAGCCGAGTGCAAGGCAGAAATGAATTACGACTCAGTTCTACCATCCGACATCTAGTTTGGCTCATAGTGGGTTACAACCAATGCAGTCCTAACCATGTCTACTCCAAAGTAAAGGTAAAGGTAAAGGTACCCCTGCCCATACGGGCCAGTCTTGACAGACTCTAGGGTTGTGCGCTCATCTCACTCTAGAGGCTGGGAGCCAGCGCTGTCCGCAGACACTTCCGGGTCACGTGGCCAGCGTGACGAAGCTTACCTTACCGTTTACCTTCCCGCTAGTAAGCGGTCCCTATTTATCTACTTGCACCCGGGGGTGCTTTCGAACTGCTAGGTTGGCAGGCGCTGGGACCGAGCAACGGGAGTGCACCCCGCCGCAGGGATTCGAACCACCGACCATGCGATCGGCAAGTCCTAGGCGCTTAGGTTTTACCCACAGCGCCACCCACTTCCCTCCAAAGTACGGTAAGCACCATTTAATTCAAGGAAGCAGGATGAAGCGTGTAGCCTGCTGTTTGCACGCATAATTCCCACTGAAATCAATTGAACTTACCGGTAATTCAGGACTGATTTTCCCCACTGATTTCAATGGGAACCGACAGCAACAAAATTAAGTATGGATCCAACCCATAATGTCCACTAAAGATTGCATGAAGCAACATACCTTGGAACAAAATCTCACATGTCTGAGAAATTTCAAGGAATGCAAGAAAAATGGCTTTGGGGGGAGACATAACGTTTCTTAAAGAAAGCGTTTCTCTTGCTATATTTTGGTTTCTTGCGATAACATCTTGGTACGTGAGGAGAAGAGACACAGGCATGCTAAGTTTCCATCCACTTCCCAGCATTAAAATGTGAAGCGGTCAGTTTTATTTATTTGAGGAAAGCTGAAGAAAGAACACAACAATCCGGAGTGCAACTTCTGCATGGAATAGTAATTACTGCAAGTTAGAAGGAGCTGTGTGGGAGCAAAGTTACAGAAGACAGAGCCGGGGAATTGTAATCAGCAGAACAGATCGAAGCAATTTATCAGCATGAGAACTTGCTGTCTTTCTCTGTGGCTCTTTAAAAAGAGGAATCATATTGATTTAAAAACCATATTATGGCAATGCGTTTATTAAGGCAGTCAAAAAATCACAAGTTTTTGGGTTCTCCGGGACTTCTCATCACATTACATGGTCAACAAAGCAAATGGCATGTGTGTGCGTTGATCTTGGCTGATGGTAGCACCACGAGTAGTGCAGTAAGCTGCTTTTTGTATGCATTTTCAAGGGACATTAGGGGCCAGGGCTGTAGCTCAGTGGCAGAGCATTGATCTTGCACGCAGAAGGTCCCAGGTGTTATGTACTGAAGTTCTCACCCTGGGCCAGCAGGGGGATACTTTAGATAGCTCAGGTCCACATATGCAAATAAGGGATTGAAAGTGACATTCAGTGATTGGATAGTTACAGAAAATGGTTACTGTTGCGTTCTAGTGGAGCTCTATATAAGCAGGCTGGCTGAACGCTTCAGTTCAGTTCTGGCCTGTGAATAAACAAGAGCTGTTTGAAGAATCGCTGTGTCGTCTGATATGTTCACCCACAACTTAACACCAGGTTCATTCTCTGGCATTTGCAGGCAGACCTGGGAGAGATTCCCTGCCTGAAACCCTGGAGAGATTCTGCCAGTCAGTGTAGATAAGGTACATGGACCAATGGCCCATAAAATGGAACCTGTATTCCATTAGGGGCTATACACCTTTTGCCGTTCCACATTCATGTAGATGCAATACCACGAAGCTGCAGCCCAATCGGATGTAAGGCATAGATTTGGGGTTAGTTTCTTTCCAACTGAGGCTGAAATCGTGCAATACCTTGAACCTTTTCTGTGACTTCAGCAGAAAACCACAAGCTGACCTGGCTTTATCTTTGATGTGCCTCTCTTCTAGCTGTGCTCCAAGAACAGAATACAGATGAGGCTCCCTTGACCTTTTCTCTCGCCACGCCAGGCTCGCACAACAGTGCTGAATCCTTGGACTGTCTCTGCTTCTCGTCAACTGCCTTGAATGCACCGTATGTTCCTCCCTCGAAATGAACTCACAAAGTGGAACGGGGTCAGCAGTTGAAGGCTGCAAATCAGAAAGAGAAGGGGGGAATGGTGTGGACTCTGACACACATGCGCACAGAGATCTGTCCAGACTTATGGCCGAAGAGCCCCCTTGCTTTTCAATGGCTGGGATTAGTAGCAGAGAAAGCCACTTTGGCTCCTACCTGAGCTGTGTTCTCCCTATGCACTCGTTTAGTTTCTCCCTCCTAGATACATAGCTGCCATTCTGTCTCATGAAGAAAATCACTGCAATGGAAGACAGCTTAATGGCAGCTCCTCCAATTGTCCCTAATTTCCAGGGACAGTCCCGGATTTACAGAAGTTGTCCAGGTTTCTGATTTGATCCCGGAATTTCCCACTTTTCCTCGTTGTTGTTGCTGTTGTTGTTGTTACTGTTGTTGTGTCCGACTCCAGGCACTCCAGAGCACTCCAGGCACTCCTGTCTTCCACTGCCTCCCGCAGTCTGGTCAGACTCACGCTGGTAGCTTCGAGAACACTGTCCAACCATCTCGTCCTCTGTCGTCCCCTTCTCCTTGTACCCTCCATCTTTCCCAGCATCAGGGTCTTTTCCAGGGAGTCTTCTCTTCTCATGAGCTGGCCAAAGTATTGGAGCCTCAGCTTCAGAATCTGTCCTTCTAGTGAGCACTCAGGGCTGATTTCCTTCAGAATGGAGTGGTTGCAGTCCATGGAACTCTCAAGAGTCTCCTCCAGCACCATAATTCAAAAGCATCTGTCCAGGTTTGTCACTGCTTTTCTCCCAAGAAGCAGGCGTCTTTTAATTTCGTGACTGCTGTCACCATCTACAGTGATCATGGAGCTCAAGAAAGTAAAATCTCACACTGCCTCCATTTCTTCCCCTTCTATTTGCCAGGAGGTGATGGGCCCAGTGGCCATGATCTTAGTTTTTTTGATGTTGAGCTTCAGACCATACACCTTTCCATAGGATGTCTCTATTTTCAACAGAGAAATGTTGGTGGATAAGGAGTTATGTGACACCCCCCCCGAGCCAAGGAGATAAGTAACTATACAACCTATAGAAGACACCTGAAGGCAGCCCTGTATAGGGAAGTTTTTTAAAAAAAATGTTTAGTGTTTTATTATGGTCAGATGGGTGGGATATAATTAACAATATTATTATTATTATTATTATTATTATTATTATTATTGAGTAGGACCTCCCTATTTTCACGGGAGAAATGTTGGAGAGTATGCAATGATGGTATTGCAGAGAGTGTCAGTTTTTTGTGTTCTGCTTAGAGAACTTACCTTCACATACGCAGCCCTCCAGCACTGCCCAGGGGGCCAACTTTGACAGTTGGGTGGGGTTTCCCACCTGTCAATCACCTGATATTGCAATGCAGCCAAGTGGTCTGTTTCCCTTTGCGATTTGCACTTTACAAGCGCTGCCAATTAGCTGGTTGACAGCAACTGCAAGCCCCAATTTGGGCAATGAAGGAGCTTTCAATCACATGAACATCCCTACCACTGTGAAGTGGTACAGCCCAGGACCAAGTTTATCATCTTAATGAAAACCAGGTGTGAGACATTTGAGGCATAAAGCCTGTTCATGTTTCCTGTTGGAAGTGCCTTTGGCATTGGCTGTTAGGTGAATTAATGTGACTGTGGCTCTGCTGCTCCAGTGTGTTATCACTAAGTAGCTGACTTGAGGTCAGGCGTAAGGCTGGCAGTTCCTACACTGCAATGGTTACTTCTTATGAGTTGTTGTCAGCGCCACTCTTGTTGACGAAGATCGCCTGCTTTAATAAGGAGAAGAAAGCAAACGGGTGAAGCAGAGAGATGGAAGACCCAGCGTTTCCTCATTTTGTTCCTATCCTGCTTGCACCTGTCTAGAGGTCAGTAAGTCAACTAAAGCAGATTAAACCATGCAATATATAAATCACATATGCGTAACAGAAACATACAACTGTGTGATTCCAAGCAGAAAACGAATTGGTGTCCAACATGATAGGTAGAGCTCCATCTAGTGGCGATGGGCACATTGTGTTCAAGGATAAACACTACAGTACAGTGGTACCTCGGGTTAAGAACTTAATTCGTTCCGGAGGTCCGTTCTTAACCTGAAACTGTTCTTAACCTGAAGCACCACTTTAGTTAATGGGGCCTCCTGCTGCCGCCGCGCCGCCATAGCACGATTTCTGTTCTCATCCTGAAGCAAAGTTCTTAACCCAAGGTACTATTTCTGGGTTAGTGGAGTCTGTAACCTGAAGCATATGTAACCTGAAGCGTATGTAATCCGAGATACCACTGTATAAGCTTTTGGCTCGTTTAGTTTGTTTTTAAGTGTCAAGGGAATCTGAGATATTTTAGTCTGCTTTTATTGATTACTATTACTCAGCTCTCACCTGTGGCTCCTAGAAACTGTCAGCATGCAGCAGCCAAACCCCAGGAATGGCTTCGACTAGCTGGCTAGACCAGGTGAGGGTAGCTGATGGGTCTCAAACCCTCGGCTAGGGAACTCCTTTGCATAGGAAGACAGGCTCTGGCAGATTGAGCACACAAGACCAATAGTGGGTTGAGAGATAATGGAATTTGCCTCTGGGGGTGAAGACAAACTGCTGTGTTAGCACACAAGTGACCTGCCCAGGGCACAAGCCTGGGCACTGCGTATGGAGATCCTGGGCTGCACAAACATCAAGACCTGCCCCTTCCCCTGGGCCTCGCTGATGTGGTCCAAAGGAAAGCAGAGCAATAACATTTGGCAAGCAGCATGCAAGGCACCAGCTAATCATTAGGGATTTGTGTTGGATTTACTTCCTTGTCTTTTCTTCTCCTGAAGATATCCCACAAGGCAGCAGAGGTTCAGGATCAAAGTTTTCCTTCTCCTAGACAGGCTACCTTCCCAGGTTGATGAGCCCTATCAACCCCTCACTTCCCTCTACAGCGTGTGCAGAAACTGCCTTCCTGATCATTAGACCTACTGTTCGCTTCATCCACTCAATCTGCCAGAGCCTGTCTTTGCATGCAGGGGAGGTCCTAACTCACTGAGGGTTTGAGACCCATTGGCAATAGGGCAGGGTTGTTCCTCTGGTTGGGGGGACATGCCGTGCTCCTCCTGGGGTAGTTTGTCCATCTTTAGCCTCCACCCTGTACTCAGCTCTCATTTCTTGCTTCTAGAAGCTGCCAGCAGTTTCACACTTACTTGCTTTATTTATGACAGAAACCCTTAGCAGTGTTTGGGGTGGAGACGCTTGCCTGACCTCCCGGCAGGTTAAGTCGCTTACTGGGAAGGAGAGGGGTGAGGCATCCACCACCAGCAGCATTGGATTGGCTCTGCTGGTGTGTTTGCACCACACCAAACTTGCCTCTTCCAGTAAGAAGCAGGGATTCACCAACTGGGATGTCAGGTAAGCACCTCTGCCCATTACTAGCAACCCAACCTTGTCCTTTGCTGCATCAGACGTTAAATCTCTACTGTTGTTTGTAAAGTTATGAAGAGGAGTTGTGTAAAACATCAGGCAGGAATAGTATCACTAGAGCCAGTGTAGTGTAGTAGGCAAAGATGGGGTATAAATGCAATGAATGAATGAATGATTTTTAATAAGTTTAAAGCAGCCAGATAGGCATGGTTTTTACTATAGCCCAATGTTAATGAGCCTGTTATCTCCAGGGCTCTGTCTTTCCATTTGTGCTTCTGATATTATTTATGACTTTCCTTTGACTCTTAGGAGGTTTATATCTCCCCAACTGGATATCATATGGCGCCTTTGCCTACAGGGCAAATTGTAGGCCAATTGCACAGAAAATTAAATTACAAGCCAACTGGTGGGAATAATCAAATCAAACTTTCTTGAGGAGCACACAGCTTGCTCTGCATTACCACTGCTGTTCAGGCTGCATAGTTTGCACTGCTTACTTCAAGTTTTCCTACAAAGTCAGCTTTGCCGACCTTGGATTTTATTCTTTTCCCTCTTGGAAGCAGTTCTCCATAATAGTCAACCCAAGGGCCTTTTAAAAATTTAAGAAGACAGCTCCACTAATTAAGTCAGACACAATTCTCAGATGGCACTTGAAATCAACAAAAATAGATTGCATTTCTCAAGAGGCTGAAGCGGGGTGGGGAGGTGGGGGGAGGCACTTGAAGGGAATTGAAATGTCCTCCCCTTGGGTGAAATAATAGATAAATGGGTAGTGAAAGGTTTAAATGAATCTGTTTACTTATTCACCATGCAATGCTATACATCACTAGACTTCAACTGGCAGGTCTGGGGACCCCACCAGTGGGTTGTGGCCACAACCTATGCAAATAAACGGTGAAAGATTAAGAAATGAGCTCCCAAAATGCATGTTTGAGTTATTTATTTATTTTTTGAATAAATAAATCTGAGGCTTTCAGGGTCCTAGGTCTTTAAAGGGTGAAGACACCTGCTATGCTCAGAAATACTGTACTTACTCCCAGGAAGCTGGGCATAACAGTGCAGCCACAATCATTTGGTTACATTTCTCATTTAAAACAACAATCCCCCCCCAAACCCCAATGATCAACCTGATGCAATCAACATACAAAGGTGTTGTGAGAATGTGAATGCAGTACTTTGTGACTTGGTGAAAGTAAAAGAAAAACAAAAACAAAAAACCCCAGGCCCAGCTGCTTTAGTATTTTAGTCTATGTACTTGTTATCCTCACAACAACCCTATGATGTAGATTGTTGTTTAGTCGTTTAGTCGTGTCCGACTCTTCGTGACCCCATGGACCAGCGCACGCCAGGCACTTCTGTCTTCCACTGCCTCCCGCAGTTTGGTCAGACTCATGTTTGTAGCTTCAAAGACACTATCCAACCATCTCGTCCTCTGTCGTCCCCTTCTCCTTGTGCCCTCCATCTTTCCCAACATCAGGGTCTTTTCCAGGGAGTCTTCTCTTCTCATGAGGTGGCTAAAGTATTGGAGCCTCAGCTTCATGATCTGTCCTTCCAGTGGGCACTCAGGGCTGATTTCCTTCAGAATGGATAGATTTGATCTTCTTGCAGTCCATGGGGCTCTCAAGAGTCTCCTCCAGCACCAATGATGTAGATTAGGCTGAGAGAAAGCAAGAGGCGCAAGGCTGCTGTGTGAGGTCCACAGCTGAGCAGGGATTTGACCCTGGGTTCTCTCCAGTCTTACCTTGACCCCCTAACCACCTTTAACTGGTATTTTAATTGCTTTTGCATTTTCTTTTCATGTTAAGCTGCCTTGAGGATTATTCATGTATTTAGGTTTTTTAACAACAACAACAACAACAATATGTTCCAGCCAGGAAAGATTGCATTTTGAAAGATGAATGAATAAATAGGTTAAACAAACAATAGATGTCAACCTGTTTTGTTCTTAATGCAAAGATTTGCTCACATACAGTATTTCCCCCGCAGCTGTAGGCTGAAGTGGTACAGTCCTCCCAACCACATGAGGACCCTATCGCATCCTTCGCTTTGCTTCAACCTGTTGCGTCAGAGTACGTATGGCGGTGTGCGCCCAATGGGCCCACAGGGGCCTGAGGAGGGTTCCTCCCCCTTTTAAAGAAACAGCCTCACAAAAGGAACTGAGTTGGGGGCGGAGTTTAATCCCAACAGCGGCTTTCCTATTTCTTCCACTTTCTTAGCTTCGGGCTTAAAATGATTGCGGGCTATATATATGATATGGGGCTGACAAAGCCAACTTTGCGGGTTCGAATCCCGTACCTATCCCTGGTTGGAACATGGGACCCTCGGGGTCCCTTCCAACGCTACATGTCTATAATTCATATTTCTATAATTCATGTATATCCTTCCCGTCGCGATAATTTATAGATTTATCAACCCACAACTCATACAAAATAGATATAGATCTAGAGAGCAGGAGCGCCGCTCCATCCCCGAAACTCTATGGTGCTCTAGGGCGAAACCGGAAGCGTCGCTATGGTTACCTTCGACCTGGGCGCGGACTTCCGTCAGCGGCCATTTCTGATGACGTAGCTTCGGGCGCCGGCGCCGTCTTATCCCTCCCTCCTTCCCTTGGCGGCCAGTGTTGCGCGTGGCTGTGGGCGAGCGGCGTTTCCCTGGCGTGGCCGCCTTCTCCGCCCCTCCCGCGGCCTCTTTTCTCCCCTCGCCCTTCCTCGCGTCGCCCTCTTGGTCCTCTCCCCCCGCTGCTCCTTCCCTCCCGCCGCCGCCGCCATGGCGATGAGACAGACCCCGCTGACGTGCTCCGGCCACACGCGGCCTGTGGTGGATTTGGCCTTCAGCGGCATCACCCCCTACGGGTACTTCCTCATCAGCGCCTGCAAGGGTGAGGCGAGGGGCCGGCGGGGGCTTCTTCGCGAGGGGTCGGTGGGTGGCAGGCACGGAAATAATACTGCGAATTCTCTCTCTAGCCTGTTTCAATAATAATAATCATCTCAAGTTTTTATGTACAGATATTCGGAAAATTAGGCTGCGAACCGCCCTGAGATCTATGGATGAAGAGTGGTGTACAAATTCTATTAATAATAATAAGCAACTGACTTTTGGGTTTGGTGGGTGTGCGTCAAGTAAACGAGGGGAATTAAGACTAAGAGAGCTGAGTGGGGGGTGCTCGTGTAATCTCACTGTATACAAGTTGTATAAGTGACAATAAAGTATTTCATTTCAATCTTCTGCTTTAAGGGAGACTTCAGATCTGGGAACAGAATCTTTAACAAATCTTCTTCGTGCCTGGGTGTGTCCGCAGTCCTATCTTTCTTTTATGCCGCTTGACTTACCAAAAAACCCCAAAACATCAGTATACACTTGCATGAGGCTGTTAATCACAAGATTGTGGGTTCGAGCCTCATGCTGGGCAAAAACATTCCTGTGTTGCAGTGGGTTGGATTAGGTGACTCTCGAGAGTCCCTTCTGACTACAGTTCTGTGAGTCTATAAGTGTTGAATCAAACATTACTGGAATAATACCGCAGCAGTTTATACTTTATCTTGGGTATAAGGCACATTGAACCGAAATGGCTGCAAGAAAACTTTGACTTTTAATGAAAGCAATTTCCCTCCCCTGTCCTCCTTTTCCTGCCTTGCCTGTGGCCATACTACTTGCTACTTTCAAATCCTTGCTTTTCTGGGAAAGCTTTTGGAACAGCCTCCTTGCCCAAATGCCATGTTGTTAGTATTTAAGAAGTGGGTCCTCCAAGTTATGTTTGTGCTTAAGGTGCATCCTTCACAGGGAAAGCTGTTAAGCTGGAGTGTGTGCAAATAATAATGCTTCCACCTCCTCTTTCTACCTGCTTTCCCCTTATTCCCTTTCCTCTGTTGTTTCTATTTCCAGATTGTAAGGCCCTTGGGAGTAGAGACCTGTTCAAGCTGATGTTTGTAATGGATGTAGATGGTATTATGAAGACAACAATAAGCCATTTTGTTAGTCACTTTATTTATCTCTTGGCACATAATGTGTCTGTGCCTAATATTTAACTATATGCATACCATGGTTCTGGTTATAGAATCATAGAATTGTAGAGTTGAAGGAATTCCTAGTGTCATCTAGACCAACCCCCTGTGATGCAGGAATCTCAACTAAATCATTCAGAAACATTGCTGAAGTCAAGCTGGCCAGTGTCTGGGTAGGGTATTGCCTGGGAAAGCTGTGTCTAGTGCTTTGAGTCTTTATTGTTACACTGTTAAATGATGCAAGGGCCACCAAAGCCTTCCAAATATTGTTGATGTATTAGTTCCATTATGGTATAATTTTTTTATATAAAAAGTACACGTATATCCATTATACACTGGGCACTTGAGCCACCATTCAGTGCTGGATTAAACATGCCTAATTGAGCTTGAAACACCCCTAAATCCTATAATGGATTGTGGCCTTTCAATTAACTTTTTTGCTTGGTGCTCTTGCAAGCAGACAGGCAAAGCCATCGGGATTTATTGGGGCCAATGGAGCACAAATTCCTGGCGCCTCCCCTCTCCACTCTGCATATATAAACTATGTTGAATCTGTCAACTTGAGAAAAGAGACAAGTTTCCAAACATTTCCATAAACTTATTTGCAGTGCTGCCTTAAAAGATCGGATGTGATTCCCCCCTACCCTGGCAACTGAGGGGTAGTAGGTACGATCCATCATCCTGGAATAACCTACCTTCAACCTCTGATTTACCCCCTGAACATTTATTTAGATCAGAGGTTGAATATGAATTGTCAGTCCCCCACTGCCTTGCTTTTCCCTTCTGTATACAAGTGGTTGTGTAAAAGCAAGTGTTCTTTGATGGGTGAAGTTCATAGAGAAGAATAGTGACATATAGATGACCATGGAAGCCTACAGTGGGTTTTGCCCAAACCTCTTGCTGGATAATCTCTCCTGAATCCTAATTTCAAAGATACTCTTTGTATGATTATCTCATATAGATTGTTGGTTGATAAACTAAACTCCTATGTTTTACTTCTTTTTTCTTTTTGTCTAGATGGGAAACCTATGCTTCGCCAGGGTGACACAGGAGATTGGATTGGAACATTTCTGGGTCACAAAGGAGCTGTCTGGGGTGCCACTTTGAATAAAGACGCCACTAAAGCAGCTACAGCAGCTGCAGATTTCACTGCGTAAGTGAAAATCTTGTATTTAACACCAAAACCTACCCTGTTCTTTACTACTACATTTGCAGCACACTTAATGCACTTGAATCTCCCCCCTCCCACTCCCAGTGTCTCAAATATGTGTAAAAGCATTATTTCAAGTCTGGAATATATCATATCAATAGCTATGTTTTTTCCTTTCAGCAAAGTGTGGGATGGTGTTTCAGGAGATGAAATAATCACCTTAGCCCACAAGCACATTGTCAAATCTGTGGACTTTACTCAGGTAAAACAGACACTAAATATCTTTGTTTCAGGGCTGAATGCCTGCCTTTGTTTGCCTGTGTTTTTCTCAAGGGCATCATATGAACAGCTTTATATTCCCAACTAGTACAGATTTTAATAGTATTAAATAAAATAATGATAAATGAAATAGTACTGATTTTAAAAACCAGTTTCTACAAATAGTGATGTTTAATATAATATTACTGTTGCACCAATGAAAACAATGGCTTTCGTTTTATGTTCTAGGACAGCAATTACCTGCTGACAGGTGGGCAAGATAAACTGTTGCGTATCTATGACTTAAGCAAGCCAGAGGCAGGTGGGTTTTTACTGTTAGTAGGTGAAACTATCTATTATAATTTCATTTTGAAATTCTTTTGCATCCGGTTACACTATTTCAGGGTTGGGGATCCTCTTCGCAGACCAGCTTTGACAGGTGGGCAGAACAACCCAGCTGTCAATCCCATTGTTCTGATGTCACATGATTGACAGGTGGGTGTCCCACCCATTTGTCAAGATACTTGTGTGGGGTGTGCAGATGGGAGGAAGAGGCAAGCCGTTTTTGCCAGTAAAGGTAATGGAGGAAACACTTTTCCTTTCCTGAAAAGGGAGAGGGAGAAAGCTGCCTTTTGCAAGCTGTTGCCTTTCCTTGCAAAGCACTCCCTTCTTCTCACCCCCCCAAAAGAAAGTATGTTTTGGATTTCCAGGCTGCATTAGGGATTGGGGTAGGTTAAGGGCACCTCCTTACTTATTAGTCCTCACACCCTGCTGTGCGTGGCAGTGAAGGCAGCAAAGAAAGTATACCGTGCTTCTTCCATTGCTGCCTCATTATGATGTCCAGCAGAGCTTTTCCGGGTAGCATGGATCCTCTCACTGTATGTCCGAAGGACTGACTGTAGCTCACTGTGACTTGTTTGCAAAGCATTTTGAGAACAAACTTGTTGCATCAGCTGGAATCTTGACTATGCTGTTGTATCAGATGAATCTCAAGGGGTGCCTGGCCCTGTTGTGTTGGGTGAGTTTCAGCTAGTAAGTCTTGAGGATGTGGACAAAGTGCTCAGAAAATCACTCCTCAAGAAACCCTGAATTTGGAAAATCTTAAGTAACTACCAGCCAGTCGCTAATCTCCCCTTCTTGGGCCATGTTCTTGAGCGAATGGTTGTGGACCAGATCCAGCCGCCCTAGGAGGAAACTTGATTTTCTAGATCCATTTCAATTAGGGTATATGCCTGGTTTTGGTACAAACTGCTTTGGTTGCCCTGTATGCTTCTGATCTACTTGTGGTTATGCTGCAGCTACTGCAGTTCATTCCTGTCACAATAAGTTTGGGAATTTGCACCGAAGATCGTTTCTCGCAGCCCTTTGCAATTACACGATATAGTTATATGCAGGGAAATAAAATATCTCATGTGTAGTGCTTACCTGTATTGCCACTATTCTCTCAGTAAATCTGCTTGGTATTGATTGTAAGTCATGTAGAGAAAACTACATTGATGATGTGCATGGCTAGAAGAGATCTTTTGAAATAACACAGTATTTCCCCTACTGTTTAGACCCTCAAATCGTCAGTGGCCACACGTCTGGGATTAAAAAGGCTCTGTGGAGCAGTGATGACAGACAGATCCTTTCAGCAGATGACAAAACTGTCAGGTAGGAAGGAACAAATATCTCCCTTTCACCAGAGCTGCCTTTTGTGTTTCTGGATTTGGTGTTCATTATAGGGCCCTCTTTTGAATTCATATATATATATTCAGCTAGTGTGGTCTGTCCTAGAACCATAGAATTGTAGAGTTGAAAGAGTCGTAAGAGTCATCTAGTCCAACCCCCTGCAGTGCAGGATTCTCCCCCCCCCCCGCCAGTGTGGGGCTCAAACTCACAACCCTGAGATTAAGAGTCTCATGCTCTGTTGACTGATCTATTCAGCAGAGTATATGTCTCACAATACAGTACCCTGCACCAGGAAAGGACAGACTTAAATATTGCTGGATTTAGATAAGGTATACAATGCTTAAGTTCATAAAAAGCTGCAGTTTGTTTGCTAGGCTGAGAAGCAAGAAGAATCACAGAGCTTTTTGGGAGGGAAACTGTGAAATGCTCTTAAGCCATACTGTAAATGTCTTGGGGGAGGTGATGACAGTGCAGGGAAGCATGCAACCCAAAGGGCTTTGGAGATCTAACCTATGGCGCTGGTCTTGTGATAAGCTAAACAGATTTTTACCTTTGTGTCTCTGATGCAGACTCTGGGACAGAAATACATTTACAGAAATAAAGGCAATAAATGTTGCTATGTCTGTCAGCAGTATGGAATATATTCCAGAAGGGGAGATAATAGTAATCACCTATGGAAAAACAATCGCCTTCCACAGTGCAGAAACGTAAGTTGAGTTTTTAATGTGGTTAGTTTTGAAAGAAACGTAATTGGCAACTTTTTGGAGTAAACAGATAAAAAGTGTATATTTCCATACTAGAACTAATATGTATCCCTTCAGAAATACTTCATGTTTTATCTAAGTTCTTTTCAGAGGAGACCCATTGAAATTGATCAACCCAGGTTAGTCATGACCATTAATTTCAATGGGTTTGCTCTGAGAACTAGCATTGGATATAATCCTTAGTTCTTTGGATCCTGAAGAAAGTCTCTGTAGTCTTGATTAAGGAGATGCAGTTCATCATTCAGATTGGAAAAGTTTCACAACCTTGGTTTTTCTCCTGTGAGTGAAATGGTTTCATCTTACTTAATTTTAATGTTTACTTGCTTTTAAATCATAATTTCTGAACCTGTTGCCAAAGCATGAACATAGCAAAAACACATCAGGATAAACACAAAGCACTAAAAACACCCAAAATGACTGATTTCTAACTGACTGATTTTAGTGCCACTCTCATTTTGGGTGTTTTTAGTGCTTTGTGTTTGTCTGGTGTTTGTCTCGTAATATACAATGCAATGCAGCCATAAAAATCCAGTTAATTATACAACAACTAGCACAAAATATTACTATTGCTAGAACAGGCAGAAAAATCTGAGAAGACCCTGGCATAGTAAGTGGATGAAAGTCCTCTATATGGAATTCCACCTTTTGTGGGTTTGGTTTTTTTAATGCATTGGTATATGGTTCTGTGGAGAGTCCAGTTCTAGCTTTTAATGCCTTTTCCTTCCCTTCTTTAGTCTGGAACAGATTAAATCCTTTGAGGCTCCTGCAACAATTAATTCTGCATCCCTTCACCCTGAGAAAGAATGTCTAGTTGCGGGTGGCGAGGACTTTAAACTTTATAAGTATGATTATAATACTGGTGAAGAACTAGGTATGTTCCAACAGGTTTCGAAATACCTCCAGAGCATGTTTTTATCATTTGCATTCTTGTTAAAATATAAAACCTGCTTAACTGGTCGTTCCAAAGGTTGGAGCCTTCAGGTTTTCTCGCAATCAGTATAATGAAGAGACGGTAACTTCCTAAGCCATTGTTATAAAGCCACATTTCATTTCACTTCCCTTGGTCTGTGTGTACATGTGTAGGCTCACTTTCACAAACTTCCTCAGATTGTCATTGCACTTCAGTCAGAACAGCAGGCTTCAATAGGATTAGTTAAATTTGACCTTGACTGTAATTGCTGTCCAGATAACCAAAGCTGATCCGTCTTTGTATGGCTAAGATCCCAAAGAAACAAAAGTGATGCGC
This sequence comes from Podarcis melisellensis, assembly GCF_964234715.1. NCBI lineage: Eukaryota > Metazoa > Chordata > Lepidosauria > Squamata > Lacertidae > Podarcis > Podarcis melisellensis. Next base: position 60,569,497 of record NC_138542.1, read on the forward strand.
AACCATCTCTTGTTACTTCCCAATCGTTCCCTCCCAAGATGGTCTTTCCCTACACTCACGTCTTTTATTCAGTGCTGGCTGCTGGAAGAAATGGGGTGCAAGAAGAATGGGGGGAACCCTATGCATATTATTTAGTGGGGAGGTAAGGGAAACCCGAAAGAAGTACATTCCTTGGCAACAACTTCTGACCAGTAGGAGGCATGTAGCCAGGCCAAGTGGAAATGAAATCTAAGAGCTTGCAAAATGGCTCAAGTGTTGACTAAGAATTATTCATGTTCTGGGATCTTTTTAGCCTTCTAATGTTTGGCCTTGCAGGTTGTCTTCTGTGCATAGCTGTTGGATAAGGAATATCTCAAGCTAAGCAAGTGCCCAGATTGAAGCTTGAGTTTCTGATTCTAGTGACCCTCCGATAGCTGCAGGCAGTTCTTGTTTGATGTTTCCATGCTGAGAGTAAAATGTTCAAGGAAACTTTGTGGTTGCTGCAGTATCACATCCATGATTGGGTGGCAAGCCATACCCTTAGTAGTGGAGGACCTCTCCATATCACACAAAGTAGGTGAGGGCTTCTTCGTGTTGTAAACAGTTGGGGCCTCATTACTGTCCTCCTATGACTTGGACCGGTAAATTCATTTACAAAACCCAACCGCTAAGGAACCGAGACATTATTTTTCTTCCTGAATTCCTAAGCCTACATGTTCAAGCACATGCATTCCTTGTTGCCTGGAAATTCATTGATTTGTTGTTTCCCTGCAGAATCTTACAAGGGGCACTTTGGGCCTATTCACTGTGTCAGATTTAGCCCAGACGGAGAGTTGTATTCTAGTGGCTCTGAGGATGGAACGCTAAGACTGTGGCAGACAACAGTCGGGAAAACATATGGTCTCTGGAAATGTGTGATCCCTGGTAAGAACTGGTGGAACAAAAGTGCACTGTAAAATAATAATAATAATAATAATAATTTTTTATTTATACCCCGCCCATCTGGCTGAGTTTCCCCAGCCAAATCCAAGAATCTAACATTTTCAGTGCAGTTTTATAGTAATCTTACTCCGTTACTTGAATAGCTTGGTGGCATCTTAATGAATTGCATACCAGTAGAACTTCTTTTAACTGTTATCAGTTAAGGCCTTGGTGGTAAACCTCTGGACTGTCCCTGTTTATAGAGCAGGTGTGGGCTCCTCTACACCAAAGACTAAAACATCTGCCCACACAACAGACTTGTGGGTGAGAAGTCTAGATAGAGCTTAATCTTCCTGCTTAACATTTAGTTTTCTCTTTGGTTGGTTTTTGTGTGTGTTATGGATCAGCATTGATTGCTGTGTGAGCCTACACAAGCCATCTTGAGGAAGAGGGTGCAGCCTGGACAAAGCTTTACTACCTTAGAAGTATACATACTTCACTTTAGTTCCTGATTTTTTAAAAAATTATTTTTGCGGCTGTTGGCCTTCCAAAATTGGAAGAGGATGCCAAGCCACCTTTTGATCACGTCAATGAGTTACTTAAAATTGGCTCATAAAATGTAGTATTCGTATAATGGAAAAGCACACTGATGAATTCAACAAATACAGAAAAGCAGTGATGCCATTTGCTCGGTGAATTGCAGAATTCCTGCAGTTCTGCAGCAGACATTTACGCTTTTTACAACAAAGTTTGGCATGTTTGATCATACAAAAAGAGGACTCTGTTTTCTTTCCCTGTAGAAGAAGAAGGTGTAGAGCTGGCAAAATCAAAGGCCAACCTTCCAGGAACTGCGGAGGAAGACCTAGGTAATGAGCTGACAGCTGTGCTGGGGTCCGGCCAGAGTAATTTAGATAATGGCCTCAACATATGCTTTTACGGTGTAGTGTGTTAAGTCAGTTGGGGGGAAGCGGGTTGTGGGTGTGGAATAGGAACCAGTGTGAAATGTACACTACAAAGTAGGGGTCCATACCCCGTACCCCATGCTTAGCCATGTAGCTTCAGGAACTTCAAAAACCAAGTGAAAGAGTGCAAGGAAGATCCTTTTGGAGAAGTGAGTGGCAGCCGAGAAACAGCTAGCTCCTTGTTACCTGAGATGGCTCCAAGGGCTGTCTAGAAGTCATAGCAAGGAAGTCTCCCTCCATTTTAACAGTGAACGGGGACAAGTATGTACCAGATGCTGCTATTGTGGCCAAAACAGCATTGCTAGAGGCATGATTGGCCCGCACACTTAATGAGTGCAATGCTGTTTGTTAAGTATAGATAAGAGTAACCTGAAATAATTGCATGACAGAATGCTTGAATAAATTAGATGAATTTATCTGCCTGCTGAAAAATAATTATATTGGTGTTTCCTTTCTTGACTCGGCAGAAGACCTTGGCTCTGAAAACTCAGATTCCATCTACAGCACAACTCCTGAAGTTAAGGCTTAAGTTCGCAGCTGTCAATGGCAACACATGGACATTTTGAGACTAAATCAAGGAAGCAGTGGAATGCAGCAGCGTCCCAGGGTGCACACTGTACCCCAAGGCAAAGATGGGCAGTAATTGATGAGAATGTATTGGAACTGGCTGTCTTTCAAGAGAGCTGAGAGTATTGAATGAGATGAGCAGTAACGGTTTTTCGCTATCTTCTAGCGCCACTGCCTGTTGTATGTCTGAATGTAACATGGCAGCCGAGACCCAGTTTCTCCAACTGTGGTTAACTCAGTATAGTGTTAATAATTGAGGAGAAATGTAATGGCTTCTAGTAGAGTGTTCTCTGAAAGTGGAAAGAATTGGCAAAAAGATAGGGTTATGTGGAAAAACAGCGGATTTGGTTTTTTCCCCTTTTGTTGTACACCACATCTAAATAATCTGTTTTCAACCATCTAAATAAATAAAATGCCTCTACAACAACCCTCTTTAGAGAGCTTATAAATTGTACAAGCTAACTCATCTGTTCACTAACAGCACTGGGCGTTTTTGCATGTAGGTGGCTAAATTCAATTCTGCTTCAGGCTTTTATTTTCCCCACTCCACCTTGGCAAATTTATCTAATCAACCTTCTCTCTAAAATAACAATATTGGGCCAATCTTCCATCTTAATTTCTCCCAGTAGCATCCGCTTTCTACACCAGAAATAAGTTTTGTTTCCCCCCCGATTTAAACTTGGTCTTTTGTGTGTCATCAGATTATACATATGGTGTATAGGAAGAAAGTTGTGGTTTTGAGGGGGCCATCTGTATTAACTGGAGAATAAATATAAATGAGCCTTTCATATATATATATACAGGTGAGACTCAACTTATATGGGGTTATGTTCCGGGGTTTGTGTGTGAAGCCAAAATTGTGTATAGTCACACTGTGTTCAATGGGTGTGTGTGTGGATTGCTCAAGTCTTCTTTTCCTCTATGCCCACCCCTTTTCTGCTTTTTATTTTTATTTTTTATTGCCAAGTGCATAAAACTGTGCATAAGTGCCATTATACAGGCAACTTGCAAATATCCTAATTTGTTTGGAATGCTTCATGTATTTGTGGCCAAAGCTGTACATTCCAAAAAGACCCTGATCTTCTAGATAACAACAGTTCTATTCTGATAAGGTTTCTGAAAAGCGTTTTTAAAGGAATAAATGGGTGGTGGGAAGCCAAAAAGTCACAGGATAGTATTGGGTAGGAGTATTTAAATACTTATCACTTTAGGGGAAAGGTGTGAAAAAGGATGAAAACACAGTTTGAGAACATAGAATTAATGGAACTCTGGGTTTGGGGGCCTGTTCAAGAGCATCTAGATGTAGAATTAACTCATTGGGTAATTTAGAGGGTGTAGCTGTTCTTTAACTTGTACCACTGTGCCAATGGATGACGAACAGTAGAAAACATCAATCAAGGATAGTACTGAAATTCTGCAGTTCCAAATCAAAATAACCAAGCAAGAGCTGTGACTTTGTGATTATGCCATTAGGTCTAGACCCGCTGTTTTTCAATACTAACCTTCCCCAGCTGTTGCATAGCGCAGCCGCTGCACATTGCTCCTGCCTCATTCTCCCTTCCAGTTTTTATATCTCAGTATGAGTTCTGCATGAGTGGTGGTATCTGTGTCCCACTGGGGCAGAGGTGGAATTGCATTTCGGATGATGTTGGGATTCCCAACTCCCATTATTCCCAGCTAACTTGGTCGGGTAGCAAAACAACCAACCAACCAACCAAACAAACAAACAAACAAACAAACAAAAACAGCTGAAAGGTCACCAGTTCCCCAATACTCCACTAAGGAAAGGGTTCTCAATAAAATACTGTTTATAAAAGTTGAAACATCCATGGAAAAGCTGTTCATCAGCTTTATTGTAGAGTATGGTTAAAAGGAAATATATACAGCAGTATTCTCATGTATCTTACATTTTTAAAATATTGTGTCTGGCTCACCCTATCCATCATTGGTCTGCTACACCAAATGTGTGTTGGCAATAGGATGATGCCTATACTTTTGGCTGAAACTCACTGTAGGCAATGGGGACAAAACTGCAAGCTTAGCGCTGTGTGATGTTACCTTGCCTATCATCTGTGTGTCTGAGGTCTCTCAACTGGATTCAGCTAGTGAACTCTGTCTGGAAGCCCTGCACAAGGGTTCTTGTAAAGGTAAAGGACCTCTGAACAGTTAAGCCCAGTCAAATTTGGCTATGGGGTGCAGCACTCATCTCCCCTTTCAGGCTAAGGGAATGGGTGTTAGTCCACAGACAGATTTTCCTGGTCATGTGGCCAGCATGACCAAACCACTTCTGTCACACGGAACTCTTGACAAGTGCCAGAGCGTACGGAAATGCCATTTTACCTTCCTGTCGCAGCAGTACCTATTTACTTGTGCTGGGTATGCTTTTGAACTGCTAGGTGGGCAGAAGCAGGGACAGAGTAATGGGAGCTCACCCCATTGCAGGGATTTGAACGTCGACCTTCTGATTGGCAAGCCCAAGAGGCTGGGTGGTTTCCCCCCCACCTCCCCGTGTTCCCCCTGAAATTGGCTCAAGGTGGGGGTTGGATGGAAACCCAGTACCCTGTTCCATCTGCTGTATACACCACCTTGAGCTCCTTGGAGGAATGCAATGCAAGAATCTTCTCACTAAAGACAAGGCTTACAGACTTCAGTTCAAATTGCACTAAAGTGGATCCTAAACACACACACACACACACACTCTACAGTGGTCCCTCAGGTTAAGTACTTAATTCATTCCAGAGGTCCGTTCTTAACCTGAAGCACCACTTTAGCTAATGGGGCCGCCGCGCCGCCAGAGTATGATTTCTGTTCTCATCCTGAAGCAAAGTTCTTAACCTGAGGTACTATTTGTGGGTTAGCGGAGTCTGTAAACTGAAGCGTCTGTAACCCGAGGTACCACTGTATATCGAGTGTCAAAGGCCAGGTTAAAGAGGTGCGACTTCAGCAAAGGAGGAAAGCTGTACTGTGGTGCTAAATGCACTTCTGCGGAGAAAATCCCCACAATTTAGGGGCTGCCACATTTGCAGATCGCCTTGCATACAGAAGGTCCCAAGTTCAAGCCCAGGCCGACATCTCCAGATGCGTGTCTGCTGCTGTCAGTCATGCAGACAAGACTGAGCAAGGTGGAGAACCGATGGTTTTGACTCTTACCCAAAGGCAGCTTCCTAGGTTCCCATGGCAAATGAGGGGCACGTGTTCCCGAGTCAAATCTGCCTGGGATTAGGCTGCAGGGTGAACAGACCCTGCTGCAAACGTCAGATTCAAACAAGCAGTGGGAAACATCGCACTTGAAAACAAAACAGCGAAAGATTGAGGCCGGCTTGCAAGCGCAGCAAAACGACAAGCATACTTTGCATCGCCCGCTCCCCCACTCGGCGCGGACTTTGCAAAGACTCTCTTGCACGGCGGGGGGGGGGGGGAGGCGGGTTGAGGCAGCAGGAAGAGGAGGAGGAAACGCAGAGCAGGAAGTGCGGGAAGCTTGGAAGGAGAGGCGGGTTTGCCCCGATCATGGCTGCTAGGAACCAGGGCACGGCGCTAGGTAAGGCTGGCTCGGGTGCTGCCGAGCGGGAGGGCGCAGGCAGGCGCCAGGGTCGTTGCAAGCCCCGCGCGTGCTTACTCACAAGCAATCCCAGCTGTGCCCGTTTAGACGCAAGCCCTGCTCAATTCAGAGTGGCTTACTTCCAGGTCAATGGGGGGCTGGGATTGCAGGAGAAGCCCCACTGAATTCACCAGGGCTTGGGATACCCTGTGCCTGATTAAGGCTACGCAATGGTGCTGTCGGGGGCGCATTCATTAGGGGTGACCCCTCCCCAGACGCAACAGGACTGGCTTATATTTTTTGGGGGGGTGGGGTTTCCCACTCTTCCACTGGCTTTGCATGACCCTACATTCCAGAATCCAAAAATATTTAAGTATTCCACTGTCTACATACGGTATCCAACAGTGCAATTTTCTGTTTATGTCCTTAAATTCTGCTAATAAGATTTGCTATCCAGTGAGAGCATGCAGTGCAATCCTAAGCACTAGTATATAAAGTATTATTATTATTATTATTAGTAGTAGTAGTAGTAGTAGTAGTAGTATCCTGTCCTTCCTCAGAGGGGCAGCTCAAAGCAGCGCTCTTTGTCTTATCCTCACAACAGCCAGACAAGGTAGGTCAGGTTGAGAGCTGGCATAGAATAGAATCATAGAATCATAGAGTTGGAAGAGACCACAAGGGCCATCGAGTCCAACCCCCTGCCAAGCAGGAAACACCATCAGAGCACTCCTGACATATGGTTGTCAAGCCTCTGCTTAAAGACCTCCAAAGAAGGAGACTCCGCCACACTCCTTGGCAGCAAATTCCACTGTCAAACAGCTCTTACTGTCAGGAAGTTCTTCCTAATGTTTAGGTGGAATCTTCTTTCTTGTAGTTTGGATCCATTGCTCCGTATCCGCTTCTCTGGAGCAGCAGAAATCAACCTTTCTCCCTCGTCTATGTGACATCCTTTTATATATTTGAACATGGCTATCATATCACTTAGGGGACGCAGGTGGCGCTGTGGGTTAAAGCCTCAGCACCTAGGACTTGCCGATCGAAAGGTCGGCGGTTCGAATCCCTGCGGCGGGGTGCGCTCCCGCTGCTCAGTCCCAGCGCCTGCCAACCTAGCAGTTCGAAAGCACCTCCGGGTGCAAGTAGATAAATAGGGACCGCTTACCAGTGGGAAGGTAAACGGCGTTTCCGTCTGCGGCTCTGGCTCGCCAGAGCAGCGATGTCACGCTGGCCACGTGACCCGGAAGTGTCTCCGGACAACGCTGGCCCCTGGCCTCTTAAGTGAGATGGGCGCACAACCCCAGAGTCTGTCAAGACTGGCCCGTACGGGCAGGGGTACCTTTACCTTTACCTATCATATCACTGGCAAATGGCCCAGTGAGCTTTGTTTGGGTGGGGATTTGAACCCTGGTCTCTCAAGCCTTAAGAGCAGCATGCTAACTGCAGATGAGACGTATTTATGGAGAGGCAACACTGCTGAGGTCAGTGGCACTTTCACCTTAGTCAATGTGCTTTATTTACTGCCCAAGCTTGCTAGTGACCCCAGGAAGAAAAGAATTATGCATTTTGTAGTAGTTGGGGGAGAAGAGAAACTTTCGTAGCTGCAGCTTGTGAAGGGCGGTTGTGGGAATCCACTTATCTAAACTCCTTCTGCCACGCAGATTTGTGAAGATAGCTGCCTTCCCTTTCCCTTTCCCTTTGGTCATCCTTGGCAAAATTCCTCTTGTTATGAAAGGGTTTAAAGTCCACACCAGGGGAGCAGATCTATCTGAATCGCACGTGGGTTTAGTACATTGGTGGAAATTTGGTGCATGGATCCTCTTGCAAAAACTGCAAGTTGTTGTTATTGTTGTTGTTGTTGTTGTTGTTATTATTACATATACAGTGGTACCTCAGGTCAAGTACTTAATTCGTTCTGGAGGTCCGTTCTTAACCTGAAACTGTCCTTAACCTGAAGCACCACTTTATCTAATGGGGCCTCGCGCTGCTGGAGCAAGATTTCTGCTCTCATCCTGAAGCAAAGTTCTTAACCCAAGGTACTATTTCGGGGTTAGTGGAGTCTGTAACCTGAAGTGTATGTAACCTGAATGCATATGTAACCTGAGCTACCACTGTACATATACACCCTTCCTGTTTCGAGAGACAGTGCCTCTGAGGGTGAAATCAAATTGCTGTGTTACCATCTCCAAAGTGACCTCCATGGGGTGTGAGCCTGAGCTGTCGGTCTGGAGGTCCTTGGCTGCCAGGACATCAAGAACACGCACCCCACCCCGGCCTTGCTGATGTGGTCCAAAGGAAAGTAGAGCAGCACATCTGGCACCAGCATGCAAGGCATCATCCAATCATTAATTAGGGAGGCTGGTGTCAAACGTATTGCTCTACTTTCCTTTGGACCACATCAGCTTGGCTACAGGAGATGCCAGAAGGAGGTGTCCAAAGTGCTGCCCAAACTGTCTTAGGGACTCCGTTCCAGATATCTGTGGGGTTTCACTCCTGGGCCTTTTCATCTGAAGATACTCCACAGGGCAGCAGAGGTTTAGGATCAGAGTTTTCCTTCTCTTAGATGGGCTACCTTCCCGGGTTGATGAGCCGCATTTGCCCCTCACTTGCCTCTACGCAGCCTTTCTCAACCTGTGGGGCCCCAGATGTCGTTGAACTACAACTCCCATCACCCCTGGCTAGCAAGGCCAGAGCTCAGGGATGATGGGAGTTGTAGTCCAGCAACATCTGGGGACCCACAGGTTGAGAAATGCTGTGTCTACAGCATGTGCAGAAAATGCCTTCTTGACCGTTTGACCCGCTATTGGTCTCATGTTCTCAATCTGCTGGAGGGGAAGTCCCTAACTCACTGAGGGTTTTAGACCCATCGGCTACCCTCACCTGGTTTAACCAGCCAGTCAAAGCCGTTCTGAGGGTGTGGCCACTGTCACTTGCTGACACTTTCTAGGAGCTCAGTCTACAAAAGGTGAACATATTACACCAGAAGGAACACCCTGCCAGAGCTACTACCACTCCCCTACCATCTCAGACACTCCAAGGGTTTATACAAATAAATAATTATAATAATAATCTCTTATCAGCCCTAGCCAGTATGAGCAGTAGTCACGGGAGTTTTAGTCCAGAAGCATCTTGAGCGCTCCAGATTTGGTACGTCTATTTGGTGCACCTTGAGTATATAGGGATAGTAAAAGAAACTTGCAAGTTCGAAGATCGAGTAATGGAAAAGGCAGTAATAGGTTTAGTGCAGGTATAGGCAAACTCCGGCCCTCCAGACATTTGGGACTACAACTCCCATCATCCCTGACCACTGGTCCTGTTAGCTAGAGATGATGGGAGTTGTAGTCCCAAACGTCTGGAGGGCCGGAGTTTGCCTATGCCTGGTTTAATGCCTTGTTATGCACTACAAAGGAATTATAACTCTAATCAGGATACAGTGGTACCTTGGGTTACATACGCTTCAGGTTACATACGCTTCAGGTTACAGACTCTGCTAACCCAGAAATATTACCTCGCATTAAGAACTTTGCTTCAGGATGAGAACAGAAATCGTGCAGTGGTGGTGCGGCAGCAGCTGGAGGCCCCATTAGCTAAAGTGGTGCTTCAGGTTAAGGACAGTTTCAGGTTAAGAACGGACCTCCAGAACGAATTAAGTACTTAACCCGAGGTACCACTGTATATGTATTTGAAAAACAACGTCCCAAAAATGTAGAGATTGCAAGGCAAAACCATCACATATATAGGTTAGCAGTCCAGGCTCACTCAGGTAAGCTAACAAGTCCTAAGAGCTTTTTGAAAAGGTAACCAAAAAGCAAACAAAAACTCAATGCATATAAAAATCAAAGATCAAATTCTTAGAATGCTCACAACTGCGAATGGAACAGAAAGTCACCATTCATCTACAATTGCAAAATAGCACCAAATAACTGTCTGAGGGTAGAAATCCAGCCCTAGATTTTGGGGGTCCTCAAAAGACAAAGTGTGTTGGGGCCACAACTGAGGAGGCCCTGTGAAGAAATCCTGAGTATTGTAGGGAACACCAGATCAGAGGAGTTGACCCTCCAGCCCATTATTGTCAATTCTGACTGGCAGGAGCCAGTGTCTCGGGATTCGTGGTGAGCCCATTTCCCATTATCTACCACCTGATCTTTCTAAGTAGAGGTGCTAGGCCAGGGATGGGGACCTCTGACCTCCAGGTGGTGTTGAACTACAACTCCCACGATCCCTGTCTACTGGGCCATGCTGACTGGCGCTAATGGGAGTTGGCGTCCAACATCTTTTTAAGGCTGTCAGTGTGCCCTAGATATCTAAAATGGGTATCTCTGGATGCTTGTAGAAATCTCGCCTCTACCAAGACAGGCCTTGGATCCCCCTTGCTCAGTAGTGTAACTTGAAGTCATCTGTTCTACCCTCCGGAGCAGGAGAAAACAAGCTGGCTCCATCTTCCATGTGTCAGCCCTTGAGATCTGTGAAGACGGCTATCATCTCTCCTCTCATGAAGTATAGCACTTCATTGCCAGCCGTTTGGGCAGATATTCCACTTCGTGGGTTGGCACCGTTTTATACCAATTAAAGAGAATTCGCCTGTACTCTGTAGCCATCCAGTTCAAAGCTATCTTATTAACGTCCTTTTCTCTTTGGCGCAACACCAGCTATGCTGCCGTACCCTGAGGCATAATGGGCCAAGCTGCCTACAGTCACAGGCCCTCAAGTTAAAAAAAGAAAAGAAAAAAGGAAGATTGACTTTCCCATGAAACTTCTAAATACAGTTTTGAAGATTGTTCCCCCCCCCCCCACTCTCTCTTCTTCTTTTTTGGACACGTCTTCAGAGGGAGTAAAACATTTTCTCTTTTTTTTTCCAGAGGAGGATTAAAAGAAAGTTGGCTAATTAGCTGTAGTTTAACTGCTTTAATTACTTTTATCCCTAAAGCCCCATGAATATTTAGATGGAACAGATGACATATAAAAAATGGGACTATTCACGCTCCATGTTTAATGAATATCTAAGCTGCTTCCCTGCTCCTCCTTTGGCAGGTACTTGAGATGATTCACACATAATTCCCCCGCCCTCCAATATATCTAAATTTCTGACCTGCATTTGCCTGGAAAGCTGAACTCTGAAACAGCAGTTCCCAACAGAGGGTTGCACATCTTTCCCAGGCCTTGTATACCTGAAATGCATATTTTTTTTTTAAGAGCCACCCTTTTCTCTTGACTGTTTTTTTGTTTGATTTTTTTAAAAAAGGTTTTAATACTCTATTTTTAAATTGATGTTAGCTGCCCTGGGACCTTACTGTGAACGGCAAGTAAAAAATCCAATTAATAATAATATGTGCTTCTCCAGCTTACGTAGGAATAATCTGTGCATAGTATACGGGGGGATGCGGGTGGTGCTGTCGGTTAAACCACAGAGCCTAGGACTTGCCGATCAGAAGGTTGGCGGTTCAAATCCCCGCGATGGGGTGAGCTCCCATTGCTCGGTCCCTGCTACTGCCAACCTGGCAGTTCAAAAGCACATCAAAGTGTAAGTAGATAAACAGGTACCGCTCTGGCGGGAAGGTAAATGGTGTTTCCGTGTGCTGCTCTGGTTCACCAGAAGCAGCTTAGTCATGCTGGCCACATGAACCGGAAGCTGTACACCGGCTCCCTCGGCCAATAAAGCGAGATGAGCGCCGCAACCCCAGAATTGGTCACGACTGGACCTAGTGGTCAGGGGTCTCTTTACCTTTTTTACTATGGGGGGGGGACTTTATTTGTGAAGCAGTTCTCAAAAGAGGGCATGGGTCCCCAACTTTTCCAGTCCCCGGGTGACACATTTTGAAATCTGAGAAACTGGTATGGACATCACACTGCAAAACGGCTCAGGGATTGAAATTGTGGTTTAATTCTGATTAAACTTGAGTGTGGATAAGAAAGGCTACTGAATTTAGGTGATGCATGCAGAAGTGGCCAGAGTGGCTGGGGCAACTCAGTTAGATGGGCAGCACACAAATGATGATGATGATGATGATCATCATCATCATCATCGTCATCATTTTCATCGCAAAGTGTAGCCTTTCATCCTTGGCAGTTCGGAGAACGTTCCCTTGCATGGATCTGTCCACCCTGCCAGCTGCAGCCCAGGGTAAAAAGGGGGGGACAGGACCCCAAACAATCCTAAATGTAATTGAAAGAAGGGGGGGGGGGAAGAGTGGGGCAGAGGGCCTTAATAGGCACCAAGCAGCATATCAGGGGGCGCCATGTTGCTTATTGATTTGGTTTGGTTTAGTTTTTACGTCTTTGTTCTGCTTTATTATTTGGGTTACATAGATAAGATGCAATAAGAATACATTCAAAATAATAATAATAATAATAATAATAATAATAATAATAATAATAATAATAAATGTACTAAACGGAACTAGGCACCTTTCCTCACAGACCTCAGCTGGCTTGCGAGAGTCCGGGTGAACCAACCGGCCGTTCTGAGGCGGGCAGCTCAAATTCAGACACAGCGGGCTGTGAAAAAGAATTGGCAGGTAAGTGGCTCCCAGGAGAGAGTCGTGTCTGAGGGGGTAGGGAACATGTTTTGCGTGTCAAAGGTATTGAGAGTGAACCCTGGCATCTCCAGGTAGGTGCTGGGAGAATCCCCTGCTTGAAACTCTGGCTGCCGTTCAGTGTAGGCAGTGCTGCACAAGATGGGCCAGTTATCTGACTCCATATCGGGCAACGTCCTTTTTGCTCCTTGAGTATTCTGCTCTCGTGTTCCACAGACACCTGTTATACCTCCATGGGCTTTAATACCTTGGAAATTGAACGGAATCCGTTCCGGAAGTCCGTTCGACTTTCAAAACGTTCGGAAACCAAAGTGCGGCTTCTGATTGGAAGCTCCTGCAGCCAATCGGAAGCCATGGAAGCCCTGTCGGACATTCGGGTTCCAAAGAACGTTCACAAACCGGAACACTCACTTCCAGGTTTGCGGCGTTCAGGAGCCAAAACGTCCAAGTACCAAGGCGTTCGCGATCTAAGGTACTGAATTTTGTTCAAGTTGCCTATAGACATAAAAGATGGTGCTTGCCTTTTTTAATAATTCATTTTTGAGGACCATCGTAATGAGGCTGGTAAAAATATTCTTTTCCAACAGTGCATTTTTGCATACATGTGTGGTGGGTGTTGAGGCACCTCAGAGAGGGGCAAAACCACAAATAAGCTTTAAATACGTTGATTCATGAGTGGGTAGGCGTGTGCATTTTCTAAGCCACCTCTTGGACAATTCTTTTATTATTATCAGTGTATTTTTTTCTTTAAAAAATGTTTTGGGGTACTCTCATTTTGACTCAAGAAAAATCACCATTTTATACTTCAAATCGGGAAAAATAAATACAGGAAATGGACAAAAGTACAAAGATTCACAAAATGTTTAGGGGTATGCAACCCCCCAGAAAAAAAGCACTGATGATGATGATGATACTTGGAAACTCCTGGTCAGCCCTGGAGGCCTGGCAACCTTAACTGGGGCTGGTGGGACTTCAAGTCTAAAACTTATTTTCCAGACCCTGAATCACAGTGGTGCCTCGCACGACGAAAATAATTTGTTCCGCAAGTCTCTTCGTCTAGCGGTTTTTTCGTCTTGCGAAGCACGGCCATTAGCGGCTTAGCGGATTAGCGCTATTAGCAGCTATTAGCGGCTATTAGCAACTTAGCGGCTTAGAAAAAGGGGGGGGGAACTTGCAAGAACTTGCAAGACGTTTTCGTCTTGCGAAGCAAGCCCATAGGGAAATTCGTCTTGCGAAGCACCTCAAAAACGGAAAACTCTTTCGTCTAGCGAGTTTTTCGTCTTGCGAGTCATTCATCTTGCGGGGCACCACTGTATTTTGGTTGCCCTCCTCTGCACACATTCCAGCTTGTCAACATCCTTCTTAAATTGTGTTGCTCCTACTTGCACACATTATTCCAGGTGTGGTCTGACCAGGGCAGAGTAGAGAGGTACTATTACTTTCTTTGGTCTGGACACTAGACTTCTGTTGCAGCCTTAGAATGTTGGACATTCCCTTTTCATCATTGATTGATATTCTGTGTGGTTTTCATGGGTTTTGCGTATTTGTTTTTACCTAAATGAAAGAAAATTACTTAAATAGAACATCCACATTAGAGCAATGACTTTATATTACTGACTGAAATATCACAAAATCCTGTTTGGTTGCTCAACTAAAAGCATTGCCCTAATATGGATATTTGAATGTCTCTGCTTAAAAACTGCTAATAGTGGGTTTTAATATCAGCTTGGATTAGACTGACAAATTTCTTTGAAATATCCTGAGTGTTGGCGAAGGTTTGGCTATGGAATATGTAGTCAGACTCTCATAGCTCAGCCTCTTCTGTAAAAATAGCTTCTCGGTTAAACAACGAAAAAAAAAAAAAGCCCCCCTACAAGTTCACACCAATTCTTGGAACCGTTTTTGCTACATCTGTCTTCACAACTCGTTTTCCAACTGTGGAGGCCAGAATCTCTTTCCTAGGAGCCGATTATATATTCAATTTTAATTCCATTTATTTTAGCTGGAATAGGAATTCCAACAACAATAAAAGTGCACTTGGTTTCTTTTCTACACTTACGAAAAGCAAAACAAAGCGCTTCAGAGCAACAAGGGAAGATATCCTTTGTATCTACCCTGCTTTCTCCATGAGATAGGGAATCTAAATGATTCTCAAGGAGAGCTTGATTCATAACATCCATTCTCAATACAGCACAGCCTGCTTTCCAGCACTTTACACTGGGGTGTGAAAAGGTCTGGGGCAATTCTAGGAGGGTCTAGAAAGAGAAGCAAAGGGTGCTAAAACAGCTAAGTGCCACATTTCAAAACAGGTGGGTGCAGACCTAGAGCAATAGTCAGCCATGCAGTTCCATTAGCGGGAGGACTTATGGCTGTGCAGTGGAACTTTCTCTATGAGCCTCATAAATCTGTTCCGGATTTCCCCACAAACCTCTGGAGCAGATCTGGGGAGGCCATGAGGGGTTTGTGGGGAGCGGAGTTTCCACTAACCAAATAGGAAAAAACAACCATTACTTTGTTAAGTAAGCAGCTCATGTTGCGGTCTTGTGCTTTTCAGAAGCAACAGCCCCAGGACTCTGAACTGGGGTTCCCAGGGCAAGGCTTGGCAGGCTGCATTCCTCCGTGAAGTTCGGGAAGTTTAGTAAAGTCTGCCTGAAGTGAGCTGATTTCTTGATTTCACAGTCCTTTTTTTAAAAAAAAAACAACAAAAAACAAAAGCAAGATTTGATTTTGATTGGCTGACGAATTTTGGATGGAAACAAATTCTTCTACTAGCGTTACAGTGGTACCTCAGTTTTTTAACATAGTCCATTCCAAAAGACCGTTCGAGTTTTGAAACGTTCGAAAACTCAGTACGGAAGCCTCCGTACAGAAAACTCGATATGGAAGCCACGTGGCATGTTTGACTTCCAAGGCGAGTTTGGAAACCGAAGCATTTACTTGTGGGTTTACGGCGTTTGAAAACCGAAATGTTTGTCAGTGGAGACGTTTGAATACCACAGAGATGTAGAGAGTCCATTCCAATGTCAAACAGTTATTGGCAGTCAGAAAGTAATTCCCAATGTTTAGTTGGAATCTCCTTTCTTTTCATTTGAATCTGTTGGTTCAGGGCCTATCTTCTGCAGCAAGGGAAAACATATTGGAAGAAGGCTATCACATTACCTCCCAGTATTCCTTTCTCTAGGTTATAATACTTTAAATGCAAGGCAATGGGTCCAGTGCAATCTGGACAAATTTATGCCCTTCTAATTCCCATACATAAAATCTGGACCGGTGAGAAGGATCCTTGTTGAAAGCAGGGTTTGGCCAGCTGGGTTTGGGAGCATTTTCAGCAAAATGGTTTGTTTAAAAATCGCCAGAAGCTTCTGATCTTCTCCTGGAACAGAAAATAGATGAGAGGAGGGAAAGTGAGAGTCTATGGTTCATTGTAGCTTGTTTATATACCAGCACTCTTATCTGTCCTGGCCTCCGAAGTCCCAGGTGTTCTCTAGGCATGCAACTATACGATAAGGCCTTTTCCTAATATATATGTATATTTCTATATGATAAAAGGCAGCTTGGCACCTGAGGGCCGTCACCTGCATCGACCTCACCACCCTTTCGGGCGATGACACCCCTTCCAACGTCTGCAGGTTGTGCTACAAAGCCAAGCATCCCATCCGAGGGGATCTGTTGCAAGCTATGAGCGTGGACGACAAAGGTAAGTCTTTCTGTGCAAATCAGGAACAGAACCTTGGTTCTGTTAAGGTCATGCTGACCTTTAAAGCCCTAAACGGCCTCGGTCCAGTATACCTGAAGGAGCGTCTCCACCCCCATCATCCAGCCCGGACACTGAGGTCCAGCTCCGAGGGCCTTCTGGCTACAAGAAGCCAAGTTACAGGGAACTAGGCAGAGGGCCTTCTCAGCAGTGGCACCCGCCCTGTGGAACGCCCTCCCAGCAGATATCAAAGAGAAAAATAACTACAGTGGTACGTCAGGTTAAGAACTTAATTCGTTCTGGAGGTCCGTTCTTAACCTGAAACTGTTCTTAACCTGAAGCACCACTTTAGCTAATGGGGCCTCGCGCTGCCGGAGCACGATTTCTGTTCTCATCCTGAAGCAAAGTTCTTAACCCAAGGTAATATTTCTGGGTTAGCAGAGTGTGTAACCTGAAGCGACTGTAACCCGAGGTACCACTGTACCAGACTTTTAGAAGACATCTGAAGGCAGGCCTGTTTAGGGAAGCTTTTAATGTGTATCTGGAAAAGACACATGGACTGTTTGTGTGCCAACTCCCTTGGATCGATCCTCTGGTGCGTGATGGTTTCTGCTGAACGGTTAGTCCCACTCAGAAGGACAATCTGGATTCCAGGGCTTCAGCTGAAGAAGTGAGAACTGCAACGAAATGTTGCAGTGTGGAGCACTCCTGTTGAGGGTGCTAAGCTCTTTTAGAATTCTCCATTGCATTTCCTCTCCCTTTCGGGTTTTTCCATTCCCCTCCCACCGCCCCAATAGTCTTAACCATTCTTTGGCCACAGAGCATGCAAGCGCTCACAGTTCTTTTTCTGGGGTTCCCTTCCACTTCAAAGTCCCCGTCCCCACCCCTTGTACTTCTGCAGACATTCCCCCACTCCTACTTATTCCTCCTTATTTTACTTACTTAAGGTAAAGGTAAAGGGACCCTGACCATTAGGTCCAGTCGTGGCCGACTCTGGGGTTGCGGCACTCATCTCACTTTATTGGCCGAGGGAGCTGGCGTACAGCTTCCGGGTCATGTGGCCAGCATGACTAAGCCGCTTCTGGCGAACCACAGCAGCGCATGGAAACGCCGTTTATCTTCCCGCTGGAGTGGTACCTATTTATCTACTTGCACTTTGACGTGCTTTCAGACTGCTAGGTTGGCAGGAGCAGGGACCGAGCAACGGGAGCTCACCCCGTCACAGGGATTCGAACCGCCAACCTTCTGATTGGAAAGTCCTAGGCTCTGTGGTTTAACCCACAGCGCCACCTGCGTCCCATTTTACTTACTTATATTTGTACAAATATTTATATATGGCTCACTTGTATAAAACATCAAGGCGGCACGTACAAATCCAATGAAGCATGGAAACAAACTGTCATAAAAATGATTTGCAGTGGGGGTTAATTAAAGAACAGAATAGGCTTTTCGGCATAAAAAAATATATTTGAGAGGCACCTGAAAGTTAACATTGAAGATGCCTGGCAAATCTCTGCTGGAAGAGCTATACTAAATGCCCAACTTCAGGTTGAAGACAGTCATATTTTTTCATTCATTTTCTTTTTCATTCATTACATACACCTCAAATTCTTAACATTTGCTATATATTCCTCCCTCCCTCCCCTCCAAGACTTTCCCCAACTTCCGCTTCTGGTTTGTTTCTATTTTCACCCATTTTGCTATCTCTTAACAAAAAAAGTTATTAATAACACAACATCAAACCTAAAAAAATAAAAGTAAATACACCATCATATGTCACTATCTTCTAAACATTTTCTGATGCTGATAATGTGAATGTTTATTTAAATCCTGCCATCAGGTCTATTGACTTTCTTTGTTTCCGCAAATATAATATGAATGAATCATAGAATCATAGAGTTGGAAGAGACCACAAGGGCCATTGAGTCCAACCCCCTGCCAAGCAGGAAACACCATCAGAGCACTCCTGACATATGGTTGTCAAGCCTCTGCTTAAAGACCTCCAAAGAAGGAGACTCCACCACACTCCTTGGCAGCAAATTCCACTGTCGAACAGCTCTTACTGTCAGAAAGTTCTTCCTAATGTTTAGGTGGAATCTTCTTTCTTGTAGTTTGGATCCATGGCTCCGTGTCTGCTTCTCTGGAGCAGCAGAAACAGCCTTTCTCCCTCCTCTATGTGACATCCTTTTATATATTTGAACATGGCTATCATATCACCCCTTAACCTCCTCTTCTCCAGGCTAAACATGCCCAGCTCCCTTAGCCGTTCCTCATAAGGCATCGTTTCCAGGCCTTTGACCTTTTTGGTTGCCCTCCTCTGGACACGTTCCAGTTTGTCAGTGTCCTGGTTCCCAATCTTTTTCAAAGTCTCTGTTGTCTTTTTCTCTTAGTCTGTCTGTCATTTTTGCCAGTTCTGCATAGTTCATCAACTTCCCTTGCCATTGTTCTTTAGTTGGTATTTCTCCAGTCTTCCAATTTTGTGCAATCAACATCCCAAACTTTGCCCCCTTTTTGGTGCATTGTTGTATTTGCTAACATTTCGTTATTAAATTTTACTCATGGTGGTTGGTTTTGAGATGCATTCTGGTTTTTATTTGTTGTTAACTGCTTTGTGAGTGACTGTTTTCACGGGAAAGTGGCATAAATATGACCCATAGATCTTCTGTTGCCCAGATCATGGAATGAATAAGCCTGATAATATTCAAACACCCTCCCTGCCTCCCATCATCACCCATTTATAAGGTTTCAGTGAGTAGTGGAGCGTGTGTCTGCCTGCCTTTTCGAGGCAGCTGCTTTTTCTGCAAAAGGTCCCACGTTCAGTCTCTTTCTAAACAAATCTCTGTCAGAGACAATAAAATAGCTAGGTGGCAGTATAACGCAGGTTCTTCAGCTATGTTGCCTTGCTTTTTCAGTATCTGCCATGCTACAAATAAGGCTATTCACACACTGTATAGTTTTTGTTTTTGTTAAATAAAGGTTCTTCTACAAAATAAAGAATTCTATTTTATTTACAACATTTTTATACCACCCATAAGCAAAAGGTTTTCTGGGAGGTCTACAGATTCGCAGCAAAGGAGCACGAAATATGGCTTGAACCATTCTTTTTTTTAAAAAAGGTGTCAAAGTGAAAAGCAAAAACCCGTGAAAGAGAACTTCTATAAGTTCTAAAGGGGGATCTTCGCCTCCAGTTGTGACCTGACTTCATACTGGCAAATAAAAACTCTGGAACTTCTCGATGCTCAAGAGAAGCGGGAAGTACATAATAAGATGTGGCTTTGTTCTGCATCCATTATCAGAGGCGTCATGTGCCCAGATGCCAGTTTTTGGGACTCACAAGGGCTGTTGGCCACTGTGGGAATAGGATGCTGGACTAGATGGGCCTTTGGCCTGATCCAGCAGAACACAGTTCTTACTTTCTTAATATATCCAATATTTAAGTTCTCAACACTGAATTCTTGCTTTGGGGAATGGGAAAGATGGGCCCTTGGAGTCACTGTTTGTGAAACAGGAAAGCAAAATGATGCGCCACCATGGAAATTATATATATATAATCTACGCATTTGGCAATTTGCTGCCCTTTGTGGCAAGGCTGGCCCTGAAAGTGAGTCGGAAACTAAAGTGGACCATATTCTTGATCTGTTTGCAGGCATTACTACTGCTGCCGTTTGCGTCTATCCAGCAAGAGTTGCTGATGCAGTGAAAGCACTGAAGGCTGCTGGCTGTGACATCCCAGTAGCTTCAGGTAAGCTTTCCTCCTGTGTTTCAAGAGGGGAGTCTGAATGCCCTAGTGTAGGCCCTGTCTCTTCATGTGGAGCCTGACTTGACCGCACGCATTCCCATTATGTGGCCCTTGGAGGATTACGAGGGGTGAATGTGGCCCCCGAGCCAAAGATTAGTCACCCCTGGTATAAGGGCTGCGGCAACA
Source organism: Podarcis melisellensis (assembly GCF_964234715.1). Taxonomy (NCBI): domain Eukaryota; kingdom Metazoa; phylum Chordata; class Lepidosauria; order Squamata; family Lacertidae; genus Podarcis; species Podarcis melisellensis. The sequence goes on from NC_138542.1 coordinate 60,589,610, forward strand.
ATGTGTATCACTGTTTGGGGTTTTTATTGTTTATGTGGAAATTGCTCAGTTTGGTTTTGTATTTTTTAATAGTTTGTTTATTGTTTATGACTACTTTTGTTATGTTGTAGTTATGTGGGTTTTTTTATCTAGTAAGCCACCTTGGGCATGGTTTGAGCTGTGGAAAGGTGGCATACACATAAGATTATGTATGCCTGTGACGCAGTGCTGATCATAGCTGTCAACTTTTCCCTTTTCTTGCGAGGAATCCTATTCAGAATAAGGGAATTTCCCTTTAAAAAACGGAAACGTTGACAGCTATGGCACTGCTGATGAAAGTTAATTTGCTTGCTGCAGCTCTGCTTTCCCCCTTTCCTGTTTATATTGCAATTACATGAGGGCAGAATGCTTGAAAATCATCGATGTGTGAATCAGTGATTGCCAGCTCCCATCAAACCCAGCCTGCACAACCCAACAGCAAGGAATTATGGGAGTTGTAGTCCAACAGACCTGAAGGGCACCATGCTGGCCTCTTCTGCTTTAGAGTCTCGTGTGTGGTGCTAGTTTAACCGCTTACTTTCACACTTCCCCCTTTTGTTGAGGAAAAAAAGAGACTGGAAATTTGGGAGGGATTGTGGATGGTTGGATTGTGGGAAGTACATGACTGTGGTGAACCAGTTCTATAGATTTGGCAAGCTCATGCCTGTTGCCCCCACTGCTATGTCTCACCAAGACTAATAACTTGCACTGTGTGTGTTTTTTCTCTTAGTGGCAACTGGATTTCCAGCAGGACAGACACCTCTGAAAACCCGCTTGGAGGAGATCCGCCTCGCTGTGGACGATGGCGCCAGAGAGATAGACATCGTCATTAACAGAACCTTAGTCCTGACAGGCCAGTGGGAAGGTGAGCATTAAGGGAGTCCTGACAGAAAAATGGTTGCAGGAACATCAGGAGAGCTCCGCTGGGTGAGACCAAAAGGCCTGTCTGGTCCAGCATCCTGATCTCACAGTGGCCAACTGGTTGCCCAGAAAATGTACACAATGGCACGTATCCCATGGTGACCCCAGCAACTGGTATTTAGAGGCTTCTGCAGTACTGCCTCTGATACTGGAGATAATATAGCCATCATGTCCCGTGGATATCCTCCACGAGTCTGTCTGATCTCCTTCGAAAGCCGTCCAAAATGGCAGCCGCCGTAACATCTAAAGGTAGCAAATGCGACAATTTAACAATGCACTAAATGAAAATCTGCTTCCTTTTGACAGTCCCGAATCTCCCGTTTTCCAGCTTCCTTGGGTTACCTTGGGCTCTGGATATTTTGAGCCAAAAATTACCCAATGTTGTTCAACTATTTGTATTTTAACTCTTTTATAGTTGAGCACAACTGAAAACAACAACAACAACAACAATGATAATAATTAAATTAAATGATAAAATAAAAACAATCATAATAATTTTATTATTTGTACCATGCCAGCACTTCAGTTTGAGCCCAGAAGCTAACCAGCACAGGTCTTTTTCCTGATTCTTTTCCCTGGCTATGTGGGGTTTGAACCTGAGAGCCTTTGTTCTCTTTTTGCACAATTTGCTGCCGCCTGCCTGGTGATGGCAGGGGAAGTCCGTTACCCCAATGCATTTGTCGCTGACAACGATCAGGCCCGTGTATCGGCAAGATTTCCTTTTCTTTTTCTATTTTACAAAGCTTTCCTTCCGCAAAGGAATATTGTGAAAAATAAATTTTCTCCCGCTTTTGTCTTAACTTCATGTGAAATGGGGAGGGGAAAGGAAACTAACATGGGTGCCAGCGCTCTAATTATTTCCAAACAGAATTGTTAAAAAGAACTCGAGGGGTTGTTGGCCTAGCGTTACTTTAAAAAAAAGAAAAGAAAGAAGGAAAGTGTGTTTGGTTCCTGACAACAAAATCTCTGTGTTTTCTAATTGGTGTTCGCAGAATCTCAGTGCATCCTCAGTCCCATTTAGATTGCTGTTGCGAGTTGTCTCCCTGGAATGCTATTAATTAGCAAGCTTTTTAATACAGTAGGAGAAGGCTTTTCTCTGTAATTGGTTTTCTCTTAATGTACCTTGAATGGTTTGCCTTTAAATGCTGACAGTGCTCCAGTAACTAAGCTCTGTGTTTGTACAATTAGCATCCTTCCATTACAATGCAACATTTCTTTAGCTGGAGGATGTGGTGCTAAAGGCCTCTTTTACCAAGTAGCTTCGTCGTAGACAATGTTCTGTTGAACTCATGCAGGCTATTTTTTTTATTTCCACCCTCCCTTCCTCTGGGGAGCTCAAGGGACGAGCGCACACAGTTATCTCCCCGACCCACACTATTTTATTGTTGCAGCAACCCTGTGGGGTAGGTTAGACTGAGAGGTAGCAGCTCACCTGAGGTCACCCGGTCAGCTTCAAGGCCTGGCAACTCCTAGTCCAATGCTCTAACTACTATACCATGCAGATTTGACATTGGCCGTGTGTTGCACATCATGATAAGCTAGGGTTTATCTTCTGGCATTTTTGCACAAGTGGTGTGCTGCTGCAAGCACCCCCATTGCTCTCACTGTGTGCTCCTCCTCTGGCACAAGGGAGAAAGCCCTGCTGCTGTTAAGCTTGGCTTCATATAGTGCCCAAACCCGGGATCGTGGCCTGTTTCTCCTTAAGAAGCTCACCTTCAAAGGCTGACGCCACGCTGTGCTTTAAAGCTGGCAAATGATCCTGGCTTGTTACCAGGATCCTGGGCAGCTGACGTAATGGGACACCAAGCTTAACTTGTGGTTTCATAGAGTGTTTGCCCCACTTACGCCCAGCTGAGGAGTGAAGCAGGAACAGTTTTTTAAAACTTATTTCATTTTGAGCATTTGTATCCTGTTCTTCAGGGCTCCCAGAGCGTCTTGTTGTTGTTGTTTAGTCGTTTAGTCGTGTCCGACTCTTCGTGACCCCATGAACCAGAGCATGCCAGGCACTTCTGTCCTCCACTGCCTCCTGCAGTTTGGTCAAACTCATGCTGGTAGCTTTGAGAACACTTCGAGCTGGTCTGCCCAGAGTTCAACTCACTGTTGACTCATGTGAAGCTTGTGGTCTACATAGACCCCTAGATCCTTTTCACATGAACTACTGGCAAGCCAGGTGTCCCCCATCTTGTATTTGTGCATCTGCCTAAGTGCAGAAACTTACATGTCTTTCTATTGAAATTATTTTTGTTGGTTTTGGTTCAGTTCTCCAATCAGTTAAGGTCATTTTGGGAGAGGCTTCTCTCTTCCATATCCAGAGGCTAGATGTTCAAAGCTTGGATCCTAAGATGTGGTGCTAAAAGTGTCGGGGTAGGACGCTAGAGTTCAAATCCCCACTCAGCCACAACGTTTACGGGATGACCTTGGGCCAGTCACCATCTCTCAGCAGACCTACTCCACAGGAGTAGGGTAAAAAGGGGGGGGGTCAAACCATGTATGCCATCTTGAGCTCCTTGGAGAACAGGTGAGATAGATTTACAATAATAAAGAACTATGTTCACTGGATGACCTTGAGCCCTTTTTGCCTCTCAGCTAACCTACTGTGGAGATTAAATGAGGAGGGGAAGGATCCCAAACACCACCTTGAGCTCCTTGAGGAAAACACAGGGCAGGCATAGGGAAACTCGGCCCTCCAGATGTTTTGAGACTACAATTCCCATCGTCCCTGACCACTGGTCCTGTTAGCTAGGGATGATGGGAGTTGTAGTCCCAAAGCTTCTGGAGGGCCAAGTTTGCCTATGCCTGACGTAGGGTGCAGACACAATAAATAAATAAACAGGAAATTCAGAAGAGGAAAACTTCCCGTCCCTTGCTCCCCTGATAACACATCCTACATCGTTCAAGCCATTCTACAGAAGCAATGGTGGCTGCTCCTTAAGCTAACATTTTAGGATTGAAGCCCATGTTCAGAGCTACATCACATTCTTTGTCCCTTGGTCGTGGTATATTAGTGGGGCTGGGGGGAAGTAAATGCAAGAGAGAAAAATCGTGTGTGTTTTTAACATTTTCTTTGCACTAATGGAAAATTGTTAGGGGAAAGTCGTCTATCAGAAAGGAGTTCAGTAACTCCAGTGCAAAGACTCAGCTCCTAAACTCAAAGAGGGAGCCGACACAAAGCAGTTGATTTTATATTCCAATCCATTAGAGAGCACTTAAAATAATTGTTAAAAGACCAGGCTTAGACAAATTATAGTTCAAGTGGCGCGAAGATACTCAACAATAGGTAACAGCAGATTTAACTTAAGGCTTGGCGTAATTGGACGTACACTAAAGTACTTAACATTTTCAGCAATTTTTGAAATGTATTAAGAACGTGGAGACTTGTTCCGAACGGCCACCAGCCATCCATCAAGCACGACCCTCAACTTTGCCATGGGCTTTTTAAAAAGCTCTAAAAAGGGGGAAAGGAAAGAAAAGGAGAGACTGAGGTGCTGCTGCTGGGGAGAATCAAGGACGTTTTCCACCCACATTACGAATTTTACGAATGCAGAGTGTGTCACAGAATTTCAAAGCGAGTGTGCCGTCTAATAGCAGGTGCAAGAGGCAATTAACACACTCACAGCATTGTAAATACCCAGCCCCCCCAAATTACTAGCCAGCCAATAAACAAACAAACAAACAAACAAACGGGCTAGTCTCGCTAGGGGTTGGCAGAAGAGGGAACCCAGCTACTTGCTGTCCTTCTGTGTTAAGAACACAAGAAGAGCCTGTTGTTATTGTTGTTATTGGTTTCTATTGATTTATTGGTTGGTTTGTTGCTCGTATAGGATATTTTGGTTTTTAATACTCAGTGCTTTGTTGTGTTTTTATATATGTTGTAAGCCACCCAGCGTGACTGGGGAAACCCAGCAAGATGGTCAGGATATAAGTTTAAAATTATTATTATTATTACTATTAACCCAAAAAAAATTCCTTTCTGCTAGGTCTCTACGAAGAAATACGTCAGTGTCGTCAGGCCTGTGGAGAAGCTCATATGAAAACTATTTTGGGGACAGGAGAGCTGGGATCGCTTACTAATGTCTACAAAGCAAGTCTTGTAGCCATGATGGCAGGTAACTTCCTTTATTTATTTATTTATTATTTAATAAATACAATTGCTAGTTGCTTGTTATCCCCCACCCTGCATCACCTGCACTTTCCTCAGGACTGTGATCTCGTGCAGGTCACTTGACTCACACAGTTTTTGGCCTGGACATGTTGGAGGGTAAAGGTAAATAGACCTCTGACCATTAGGTCCAGTCGTGGCCGACTCTGGGGTTGCGGTGCTCATCTTGCTTTATTGGCCGAGGGCGAACATGTAATGTAATGGTAATGTAGCCAGCATGACTAAGCTGCTTCTGGTGAACCAGAGCAGCACACGGAAACATCGTTTACCTTTGCGGCAGAGCGGTACCTATTTATCTACTTGCACTTTGACGTGCTTTCGAACTTCTAGGTTGGCAGGAGCAGGGACCGAGCAACGGGAGCTCACCCCGTCACGGGGATTCAAACCGCCAACCTTCTGATTGGCAAGTCTTAGGCTCTGTGGTTTAACCCACAGCGCCACCCGCGTCCCATGTTGGAGGGTATGATATAATAAAAGGCTGTTGTGACCGGCTGTTTTTTGGCAACAAGGCCCACTGCAGCCCAAATTTTGGGAGGCCTTGTGTGGAGCAGAGTGCGCCAAGGCAAGATGAAAGAGAGGCCATATGAAGAGCAGTCAAATCTACTATAGCAGGACTAGGGGACACTGCAGGAATACTTGAACCAAAAAGCTTGAACATCCATGATACCAGGTACCATGGCCCAGATCCCAGGCAGAGCCAATGATGTACCTCTCCACCCTCCCCTTTGACTCCTAAAATAAAGGGTTGTATTCAGCTTAGCTTTACTTAGAGTAGATGTATTAAAATTTATGAGCCTAACTTCGTCACGTTCCTTAATTTCAGTGGGTTTACTTTGAATAGCTCTTGGCTAAATACCACCCATAGATATTCAGGACCAACCCTATTCTTCCGGTTCCTAATTTTTGAAACTAGTTTTAATGTATTTTTATATTGTTGTAACCCGCACTCGGACCTTACGGTGAAGGGTAGGGAACAAATTCAGAAAATAACCGTTAAGTGGGCAGTTAGCCCTGTAGAATTAGCAGCCTTTCCTACAGAACTGCTAGAACGGGGCTGCTGGTTAATTTAACACTGCGGGGTTCTCAAAATCTTTGTTTTGATTTTTCCTTAAATAAAAACAAGTTCTGAAGTTCACCTCTCCTTTCCACTCTGTGTTTTTTTGAAATGCAGTTTCACTGCAATACAGCAGATGGCTCTGCTGTTAACACTATCCCCCCTCCCTCCTCAGCCCGCATTGTTATAACAGCACTGTGGCAGCTTCCCATTTTTAAATATACACAATAGCTTTCAACGATCTGCGGCTTCGTAAGCGGCTAAGCGTGTTTTTGTTTCCGTTTGAATCGAGTGCAGCGGCCAAACGCATCAGACCACACTGTGAAAGCGGAGCGTTTCCTTCTCCTCAGAAACGAGCCCTCCGTTGGAAGCCAGTATGGCATAATGGTTAGAGTGTTGGAATAAGACCCGGGAGACCAGGGTTCAAATCCCCACTCAGCCATGAAGCTCGCTGGGTGACCTTGGGCCTGTCGCCGTGTCTTAGCCTTAACCTACCTCATGGGCTTGTTGGGAGGATTGGAATGGAATGGGGAGGAAGAAAACCACCACCACGAGGTCCTTGGAAGATAAAAGTAATGTATAGATGCAATAAATAATAATAATAAGCCAGCACTAATGGAAGGACATTAAAAAGAGACTGGCTGCTGAACCAGCACCTTGGACAAGGAAAGCCTCTGGTGGAGGTGAAGTCCATCAGGGATCACCAAACTTTTTCAGCAGGGGGCCGGTCCACTGTCCCTCAGACCATGTGGGGGGCCGGACTATATTTTTTGGGGGGTGGAATGAATGAATTCCTAGGCCCCACAAATAACCCAGAGATGCATTTTAAATAAAAGGACGCATTCTACTCATGTAAAAACTTGCTGATTCCTGGACCATCCGCGGGACGAATTTAGAAGGCGATTGGGCCGGATCTGGCCCCCGGGCCTTAGTTTGCCTACCCATGCCATAGATCATGCGCTGTGAGAAGAATAACTACTTCTTTCTTTTCTGGCTACATCTGCACCATAAATTTAAAGCCCTGTTAAACCACTTCATGGCTTCTCTCAAAGCATCCTGGGAACTGTATTTTTTTTTAAGGGTCCTGAGAGTTGCCAGGAGACCTTTATTTCTCTCACAGGGGTAGCATTCCCAGAGTGGTTTAACGATCAAGCCCTCTTCCCGGGAATCATAGAGGTTGGAAGGGACCCATGAGTCATCTAGCCCAACCCTCGGCAGTGCAGGAATCTTTTACATGGGGCTCGAACCCAAGACCCTTAGGTTAATAGTCTCATGCTCTGCTGACTGAGTTGCCCCAGGAACTCTGAGAGTTGTAGCTCTGTGTGTGGAATAGGTAACAACTCTCAGCTCCATTGACAAACTTCGGTTCCCAGAAGCTTTGGGGGGAAGCCTTAACTGTTTAAAGTGGTATAATAGTGCTTTAGATGTGTGGTACAGATTTTGCCTTTGTCCTGAACCACTCTATTCAGCTTCATTGGAAGTCCTCAGGTTCTAGTAGCACAAGAGAGGATGAAAGAAGAAGAAGAAGAAGAGTTTGGATTTGATATCCCGCCTTTCACTCCCCTTCAGGAGTCTCAAAGTGGCTAACGTTCTCCTTTCCCTTCCTCCCCCACAACAAACACTCTGTGAGGTGAGTGGGGCTGAGAGACTTCAGAGAAGTGTGACTGGCCCAAGGTCACCCAGCAGCTGCATGCGGAGGAGCGGAGACGCGAACCCGCTTCCCCAGATTACAAGACTACCGCTCTTAACCACTACCCCACACTGGCTCTCCCAATCCACTTTAATCAATTCCATGCCTCTTTTTTATACAGCCTTGAATAAGGCCTACAGTCCCATGCCAGGCTTCCCAAGTAACTGAGCTTGGGCTCGGAAGGCTGTTTTGCCCTGGATTGCTGTGCAATTTCCCGGAAGGAGGTCTGTTGTGGTTGTTGTTGTTGTTGTTGTTAACATTTGTATGCCACCCTATACCCGCAGGTCTCAGGGCAGTTCACAAGACAAAATGACAGTATAAAAATACAAAATACATAACCAAAATAAAAACAACCCAATAACCTCTCCCCACCCCCCCCAAAAAAATTCCCCACATTTTAAAAGGGCATTAAAAGGATGGTGCTTTGGCAGAAAACAAGCAGACATGCTTGTGTTGAATAGGGAAACCAGCAAGATGGGCAGGGGGAGAGGAAGGTCCAAAACCGTTGAAAAGGTGCAATGTAAACCAAAGTCAGAGAGCACGCAGCCTGCTTTGTGAAGGGAGGAAAAGACTTGCAGAGTTGGCACCTCTGTGTGTGTGTTTTTTAAATTATTTATAGATGCAGCTTTTGATATAGTATCTGAGCTTTCAGAGCCTCTCTTGTATTGGAAATTGGTTGGGTCAGTGCATGAATTGCTGGCTGCTCAGTCCAATGGAAGAGGTCTTGGATTGTCTCCCCTCCAGAGGTAGTTTTGGGTTCTCTTCCTATCTTGGGTTCCTGCTGCGCTTGTGTTTGTTTTAATTTGCTGGTGAATAATTTAAAGGGGCCTGTTTATTTTTTAATAAAAGGGAAAGATATAAATTGTCTTGAGTGTGGGTAATGTTACTTACAGCTGCCACCGAACAGATGCTTGGCGTTTCCAAATAGATATTTTAGTCCGCAATCAGGAGAAAAGAACAAACTTCACCCCCCTTTTGGAAAAAAAAAATCACTCCCACCCATCCTTTTAAACTTTATTTTCTGACAAGATTCCCGCCCGCCCCCTATCTCCAGAGAGATATATAAGAGTTGTATTTGATATAAATATTTAATTCCCTTGTGCTAATTTCTTTTTTTTTTTTTTAGTGGGCTTTTTTATTTTCCTTTCTTTTGAGGGACAGGGGTTGCATGTTAATGCCTATGATGGACTATTTTAATATAAAGCTATTTAAATAAGTTTCATTTGTCCTCCGGAGCCCAGACTCTCCTGGACGAAGTCAGCTGGGTGTTAGGAGGCGGGAACAGGTACAAATGAGAGCTGTGTTTTGAAGTCGCAAAAGAATTGATCTGGGCCACTCGTTGATCAAATGGCTCCTGCCTTTCAAAGAACAAGGGCAAGAAGAAGCAGAAGCAGGTGATGCACAAGAGCCAAGGATCTCCCAGGGCACTTCAAATGCCTTGAGAAAGGCAAGGTGTGGATTCTCTGAAGTTCTCAAGTGAATGCTGTTTCTTCAGTTCCCTCATGCTACAAAGCAGCCGGAGGGGGGACAGGTTTGAAGAGAGTTGCTTTTTAAATACTTTGAGAACTTGGGACCCAAGTTTCCTCCTGTAACGTCAGCTACCTGGCAGAACACTAGGGTCATCTTTGGTGACCTGGACGCCATCGCCGCCATCTTGCTTGCTGGATTTCTTTGCTAGCCACTGACGCGGAATGGAAAACCCATTATCGCCGAGGTCGGCGTCACGTATGCAAGAGGGCAGCCTGACCATATAAAACCAGTAAGAACCAGTTTAGGAGGAATCGAACTCTGACTGTTAGAGTGAAGAACAACTCCAGATAAGGCACAAGGAGGTGTCTGCATGTTCAGTGAAAGAAAATGGGCTGAGTGTATGTTGGATGGAGGAAGACAATAGTGAGGGCGAACAGCCGACGTGACGTTTATTTTTCCTGTGTCGCAATGGAAAGTTCCCTCAGGCTCTTTGGACTCTGTCCTACAATGCATTGCTCAATAAAGCCTGGCCTTCTGGGAGCTTGGCGTGAGCCTCCGTACTCGAAAGCCCAAGGGGAATTTTCCCTACGCCTTCCCTGCCAAAGGAGCCCAGGCCCGCGAACAGCAAAGCAGCCAAACGGTGCCATTTAAAAAATAAAAAAGACATAAAGAAGCCACATTCAAAACATCTAGGAACATTTAAAACTTTGATAATAAGATTGATAAGTTAGGCAAGCAAATGGTGATTGAAGAGAAAATAGGAACTTGCCTTGTTAGGCCATTGGTCCATGTAGCTGAATAGTGTATACACTTGGCCTAAAACAGCTGTCCAGGGTTTCAGGCAGGAGTCTCTCCTCAGCCCTCCCTGGAGATGCTGTGGGGTTGAATCTGGGACCAAACCAGATGCTCTTCCACTGAGCTGCATCCCTTTTCCCCAAAGACAGAGCCTTCTTGGTCATGGCCCCTTGCCTGCAAAATGCCCTCTGAAGTCATTTTGGCACCTGGTGAAGAAGCTTTCTAGGCCCTCTGTCATCTAGTATAGAATTATACTTACCATTCACCCCTTAGTCTCAATACTGTGTCATCCAGGGGTGAGAGACTTGTGACCTTCCTGTCATTTCTGGGGCTCCAGCCCCAGCCAGCATGGCCAAGAGTCTGGGATGATGGGAGTTGTAGTCCAGCCATGTCTGGAGTGCTCCTGGTTCCCTATCCCTGATCTCATACAAGCTGGCTGTGAAGTTCTGTTTTTCACACTGAATTGTGGGGTTGTGTCTTCTCCGCTGCCGTTTTCCCGATTTTGATTTATTGTTTGTTTGTCCATATTTGTTGGGTTTTTATGTTTCTTTGTTTTTATTGCCTTGTAGTAAACCACCCTGGGAGTTGTCTGTTGTTTTAGCGAAGGGCTGGCATAAAATTATTTTAAATAAACTTGCAGCCAGGAATGCTAAATACAGCTTCCCTCCTGCGTTTACAGCGATCACTCAGCAGTCCTCTGATTTTGTGTGTGGCGATTGTGCTTCAGCAGAACTGCATATAGTAGTTTCCTGTATATGCAACACAAACACACAAGGAGGAAACGGTAGATGTTCTAGTGCAGAGTGTCTGGGACACTGCAGAAGGAAGGAGCTGGGAGGTGCTGAAAGCAGGGGGTTTGAGCAATCAAGGGGGGTCAGGAGAAGGAGGACCTTACAGGGCAGGGTCAGAGGCTGAGAGTCACAGTGCGAGTGCAGACTGTTAGGATAATGAAGCAATGCAGCTGCAAAGTCCTAGCTTGAAGTGCAAACATGATGGGAATGTTGGGACTGCTGTGGGAACAGAGGGGCAGTCATTTCACAGTGCGCAGCACCGGAATTACCTCAGAGTGTAATATGAGCTGTACAGGATGTACAGGGAGTTTTTAGTCTCAACACTGCTGGAGTATGGAGAGAGCAGTCATGTTTTTTGTAACACTGCAAAGACAGAAATAAAAGCATGTAAATACGTTTCTGTCTATCTCCCCTGCCTGGGGGAGGCAGGAAAGAGGGGTGTGTTCTTCTCATGTTTGAGAAGAATCGCCGATCAAGACCTTGCCTGCGTCTGCTGGGGAATGCAGCCAGGGAGGTCAACAGGGAATCAAGCCGGGTGCCTGGACTGCTGCCAGCTTCTCCTGAGAAGGGCTTGAATTTCCAACACAGACTTATATAGAGAGAAGTCAGATTGGCCCAGCTACACAGCAGCAGCAGAACAGTCCCAGTTCTGCCGGTTCACCTCCCCCTCTCAGGGGTGTAGGGGGGGGCAGGGGGGCGCCCCAGGTTCCATCATGGGGGGGGGGGGTGAGACAGATTATCAAGGAACAATTACTGCCCTACTAGGGCGGTTCATAAAAAATGCCTGCTCCAAAGATCTTATCTTACTACACTGGGGATTATATAGCTATATATGAAATTCCATGCATATCAGTTAATATCTTGACCCTCCTCCACGAAAATAGCTGTTTACTTGGCCGTTTTCCTATGCCGTGAAGGCTGAAATTTCAATTCAGTGGAGCACTTGCTGTTCCCAACCCTAACCCTGCGGAAAGCCATCTAATTAGACTTCAATTTGACATGTTTTTAGGAGGTAATTTAATTATTGTTTGATTTTATACCAGTGTTATGTATCTGATGTTAGCCATCCTGAGCCCGACTTTGGCCAGGGAGAGCAGGCTATAAATAAAAGTGTTATTATTATTATTATTATTATTATTATTATTATTATTACTTATTATTATTCCTTTGTAAGAAAATATGAAATAACGTAAAACCATTTTTGCAGGCAAAAAGAAAAAAAAATCAATGGGGGGGGTGACAAGAAATTTTCTGCACCGGGTACCACCTGACCTTCCTACGCCTCTGCCCCCTCTGACTCCTCAATCGAGGAGAGTCCTGCACATTGTGGAGCAATAGACCAGACAGGCCCAGAGGAGGAGCTCGCCCGCTCGATGCAGCCTTCATCTGCTTGGGAGGGATCCGGAGTGATAAGCTCGAAGGGGAGTGTGGAGCTAGTGGTCAGTTTCAGCGGCATAAAAAAGGTAAAGGGATGCAGGTGGTGCTGTAGTCTAAACCACTGAGCCTCTTGGACTTGCTGATCTGAAGGTTGGAGGTTCGAATCCCTGCGACGGGGTGAGCTCTGTCCCAGCTCCTGCCAACCTAGCAGTTTGAAAGCACGCCAGTGCAAGTAAATAAATAGGTACCACTGTGGCGGGAAGGTAAACGGCATTTCCATGCGCTCTGGTTTCCGTCACAGTGTTCCGTTGCGCCAGAAGTGGTTTAGTCCTGCTGGCCACAGGACCCGGAAAGCTGTCTGTGGACAGACGCCAGCTCCCTTGGCCTGGAAGCGAGATGAGCTTCAACCCCATAGTCGCCTTTGACTGGACTTAACCATCCAGGGGTCCTTTACATTTTACCTTGTCAGTGGCATCTTAGCTGGAATATGGCGAACCAGAGTGTTGTTATTTTCTGTTGATAAAGACCTAATTGCATTAGATATCCTTAAGAACCACTGAAATTCCTTACAGATATATTCTATATAGAATATTCTATATTCCTTATAGATATGGGGGTAGATACTGAAATGTGCCTGGACACAGTCCCCCTGCCTCTCCTACCCCCCTTTCCATGTTCGCCCTCCCTCATTATGGAAAGACAGCCTGTATGCTCTTTGGGGCAGGCACTTGTCCCACGATATCCAATTCTGTAGAATGCCATGTATGCTCATGGCGCTGTGGAAATGGATGGCTAACAAGGACAAACATTTGCATATGTAAGTTTCATCACTTTTATCCCTTGCAAATAATTTTTTTAATGTCTTTGGTGCAGACTTTGTGTGTGTGGGAGGGCGGGTTGACGCAGTCGAGGCATTTATACTTAAAGCCTAAAGGTTTCAAAGCAAAGATAACTTCTTCCTTCCTTCAAGGTATGAACTTTTATTGCAAGTCGAGTGCTTTTATCAGAAACCATTGAAAAATACACTCAAGTTGACATTGAAGTGTGGTGATCTTGGTTGCGTGTGTGTGTGGTTTTTTTTAAAAAATATATCTGCCTTTAAAAAAAAAAGTTATGTTTAAAATTCATAGCACTTTCAGAGCCTGATAAAGGAGCCTAATTTCCCGGCTTGCTTTGTTCGGTGTAATATATTTTTTCTAAATCCATTTCAAGCAGCTCATTTTTCCATTTCAGCAACTTTCCTCCAAGTTTGCTAGACAATAGGCTTTTATTAATAAAATTAGTTAACAACTTACTGCTGACACTGGAAAGCATCAAAGTTAAATCGAGTTGCTGGAAATGTTCCGTAGCTCCGTGCAATATAAGTTGAAGGGAATGGTCTGGGAACATCCGGCATTGTTGCTTTGTTGAAGCTGAGCTGGTATGGACTCGATTGGGAGAGACTGCCAGAGAGCCCCATATAAGTTCCTCAGAGCTATTCAAGGAAGGCAAGGTTACGAGCAAATGAATACATTTGGAAGATGGGCTTAAAAATAAAAAGTTGTATCATATACACCAAATCTCAGAAACATAACAAGCTACCTTGTCAGATCACTGATCCATCTAGTTTAGCATTGTCAGCACCTATGCTGATTAGGAGTGGCTCCTAATTAGGATTTTCAGCCAGGACATTCCTGGTCCCACCTGGAAATGCCAGGGATTGAACCTAGAAACTTTTGGGCTCAAAGCAGATGCACTGTCATTGAGCTACAGCCCTTTCCACTACTGTCCCTGCCATGGTGGGTAGTTAGTGTTGGCCTGAGGTTAAGCAAGGTGTCCATCTTAGGGTAAGACCGTACAAGTAATCTGACCCTGGCTATATGTCAGGAAGATTTTGGGCACCACATGGCAGGACAGAGTCTCAAACAAAGATGTGTTCTCCCAAAGCGCATGTTCCCAGCAGGATCACAATGCTGTCTCAGTGACGTCTACGCTGGCTTCGTCATATCCACAGAATGGATGAGGGCAGGATCCCCAAGGATGTGCTCTGTGGAGAGCTGGCTTTAGGCACCAGGCCCAATGGCAGACCAACTCTGTGTAATAAAGATGTCTTCAGATGTGATATGAAGACTGGCGACAGTAACTCCGCCATGTGGGAATCCCTTGCAGATGACCTCAGACTGCCTGGACACAAATGGTCAAGGTTGTGTATCCACAGCAGTGACCAGAGGAGGAATGATGGCTGGGAGGAGCACGGAGAGAAGAAATGCCCTGGTGCATTTGCAGCAGCACAAGTGGGTGCCATCCTCTGCCCCAGCTGCAACAAAACATGTCTCTCCCGTATCTGTCTCTACAGCCACAGCAGGCGTTGAAACTCTCCAACTGTATGACTTCAGCCCTGATGCCACACTCTTCCATTGTCTCTTGACAATGGAACAAATGAAAATGTCTCTTCCCCCAGGCCTCTGAAGTGTAAGATTCCCGCCTGCTGATACTGCCTTTGTGTTATTCTGTTTCGTTAGGGGTGTTTTGTGTCGTTTTATTAATATTTTGAGTCACGTTTCTTGTTCTGTTGTTGTGTATACTATATTTTAGTTAGCTGCCCTGAGCTCCCTTTAGGAGAATGTGTGGGGTGTTTGCTTGCTTGCTTGTTTGTGTCTCTGTGTGTGATATACGTGTTTATGCATCCTCCCAGCCACATCTATTTAACGAAATGGAGGGAGGAAAATGCATTAACTCAATAGGATCAACACTTTATAGCAAATCCTTACCACTAGATCCCTCCTTGGTTCCTTGGGTTTAAAGGCCTCATATCTTTGGCCTTTTTGGGAATACAAGGCAGACAGCAAAGTGGCTAATGTTTGTTTTTTTTTTAAAAAAGATCCGAATTAAAATAGTCAGTGCCAATTCTGTGCAAGCTCAGGAGTTCCATGGACCTTGACTCATGAGGGTGTGTCTATGTATGGGGGGTGGAGTATTTCCTGTTCCAGGTCAGCCAACAAAACGTATTGGGCTGGCCTTGGTTGGGTTGAAACAGCATTGAGGAATCTCCAGCTTGCGATACCTCAGGGTCATGCCAGACTACCCCATTGGACCCAAGAGGCCATTTCAGGCAAGCCAGGGCAGCCTGCCCCTACACTTGGCATCGTCTATGATCTCAGGTGTGGGGCAGTTTAAAATGCAGTTGGGCTGAAAGGGTGGAGGTTTGCAGGCCCTGCTGGTCAGCGGAGCCTGCAAAGCCCCGTGCGAAGTGCTGTGCAAGGGGCTTTGAAACCACAAGCAGCCATAAGAACCTAAGAAGGACCCTGAGGGATCCATTTAGTCCACCATCCCCACAGTGGCCAACCAGATGCCTGCGGAAAGTCTGCAAGCAGGACGTAAGCGCAGCAGCCCTTTTGCCCTCTGCAGGCTTTCTTGCGAGACTTGATTCACATAGGTTGGGGGATATAAGATCCCCAGCAGGATCCCTACCCCTTACACTCACGGGTGGAGGGAGGAGCGTGTTGCTTTTGGTTAACACTCCGTCGCGGGGCCATCCAATTTGGACTTTCATTAGTGCGGTTGAAAGGATTGCAGTGAAAACTGTGATACAACAGATTATGCATCAGCCAGATTGCTCTGCATTATTTTAAATTGCAGACTGTGTCCTTATTCTTTATTAAAAGTAAAGTAACTTTAAGCAGTCTGAGGTTATCAGGAGATAATCACGTCCCCAGGGTCTTTATGGCACTTTGAAACGTAAAGATTGTGATTACTCTGTGATTGCTATGCTGCTTATTATTCTTTACTGCTTAATAATGGGACCATAATATTGTTTTTGGATATAGCTAGCCGAAAACCACTCTCCCAGTTTTAATCATGTAAATGGTTACCGTTTTTGCAAATGCAAAAGGGGCCATTGTTTGAACTGAGTGGCATAGCGGTGAGTTCACACTGTAGTCTTCCTTCTCTTTCTAGACGTAGGACAGGAAGGATTTAAAAGAAACCACAAAAACACGTGGACCAAAATGACTTTTCCAAAAGGTTGTGTGCATTTTCCTTCTGCTTGCTCCCCAATTTCTCTTATAGCAAACCCACCCTGGGGGGATTTATGTTTTCTCACCCAAGGTGGTAGGATTCATCAGCTGGAACTTAAATACTTAAAGTCTTCCAAAACTGCATCCTTAAACTGCGGTCCTGACATTCCTTGGCCTGGCCTCCTTCTCCTTCATTTCTTGCTTCAGTTTGTGCACCCAGATGTTGACCCTATGTGTGGCAGCTGTGAAAAAGATCATAGAATCATAGAGTTGGAAGAGACCACAAGGGCCATCGAGTCCAACCCCCTGCCAAGCAGGAAACACCATCAGAGCACTCCTGACATATGGTTGTCAGGCCTCTGCTTAAAGACCTCCAAAGAAGGAGACTCCACCACACTCCTTGGCAGCAAATTCCACTGTCAAACAGCTCTTACTGTCAGGAGGTTCTTCCTAATGTTTAGGTGGAATCTTCTTTCTTGTAGATAAAAGTCTATGCTTGGGATCACTACGAAAGGAAAACTGCTGATAATCGTAATGGCATTATACAAATCTATGGTGCGGCCATGTTTGGAATACTGTGTGCAGTTCTGGTTACCTTGGTTCAGAAATGATATCGTAGAATTGGGAAAGGTTCAGAAACGTGCAACCAAAATGTTCAGGACAGAGTGACTCAACTATGGGATCTTCTCCAGGCGGTAGTGATGGCCACCAACTTAGATGTCTTCAGAAGAGGATTAGTAATGGCTGCTAACCCTGATGCCTATGTTCTCCACCAGCTGTTGGAGGCAACATGCCTCTGAATACCATTTGCTGGGAATCGCAGGTGGACAGAGTGGAACATTGGAAGTTGCCTGATGCTGAGCCAAACCCATTGGTCCATCTAGCTCTACAGTGGCTCTCCTGATTGAAGTGCAGTGTGTTTCAGGACCGGGACATTCATAGGGAAACCAAAACGCTTGTTTACAAAGCTGTAGTACTACCAACTTTACTGTATGCTTGAGAAACATGGACAACTGGGAAAGACTGGCCTGCAAGCGCTCCAGTTGGAGAACAGCCTTTCCCTAAGGTGTCATGGGCTTTGAAGACATTCAAACTCAGGACAAGAGGGAGAAATGCGCTAAGAGGAAGGCACATTTGGCAAACCCTCACCGTGATCAACTCCTGCCCGGAAACTTATGTTCCCACTGTGGAAGGACGTGTGGATCCAGAATTGGCCTCCACAGTCACCTATGGACTCACTTTTAAAGCCATGTTTATGGAAGATAGTCTTACTTGGCTATGAGTGATTGCCAAAGAAGAAGAAGATGACAGTGGCCAGCAGAGGCTGGCTGGGATTTCACGCAAGGTTCTCCACTAGCCCTACCTGGAGATGCCAGGCATTCAACTTGGGACCTTCTGCATGCAAGGGAGAAGGTGCTGTATCACAGAAGAACAGACCTTCCATACTGCCATGGAATCAGATTCTCAACCTTTTCTCTTTTCCTAAACTTTGCCCTTTATATTACCACTCTTAAAAAAAAGAAAAGGCACTGACAGCTGAACAATATGACCAGAAATACGTTATTTATAAAGCTAGTGTGAATTATGTTTAATGGCCTCCATTTTAAAGCAAGCCATTTGCTTCTCTCCCTCCTTCCCCCCTCCGCCTTTTTCCAAAGTCTCTGTTTTCATTAGTGGAATATAAAATGTTAATAATACCTTTATACTTTAGTGCTCAGGAGCAACATTTATCTTCCATGTTCTTTATGGAATCCTGCTAGCAAGCTCTCACTCGTATCATAAATAGAATTTGTTCCACGAAATAAAAAAATGTATTGTTTTCTTTGTTAGAAGATGCTGCTAAATTGGCTGTATGTTTGATAATCACATCTCAAGCTGATTATTCTGCTAATAGCCTTAAGATATTATTATTTTTTAAAAAAAATAAAAAATAAGTGCATCACTATAGTCCTAATACTAGTATTTTTTGTGTGAAAAAAAATCCCTTCTTGTTTCTGCAAAGTCTGAATGAGATTTTCAGAATTGAATAATAATTTGATCCGTTAATCTTTTGAAGCTAGTAATTTTATTTTCCCTTCTTTGCAGTCTCCAAGGCTCGCAAATGAATAGAGCTTCATTACTGGAGCCTCCGTTTAATAACCATTATCCATTATCTTGTAATTAAGACTCCCTGTAACGAATCATGAGGACAATGCAAAAATACATAGTACATTTCTTTAATGAACTGGAAAATGTTCATCTTGTTCTATTTAGTAATGAGTTGCTGAATAGTCGTTAAATCCACTGGAGAATGGAGCGAGATGGATTTTGAAGACTATCTTTGAGTTTGTGGTTAATCTATTAGAATTAAAATTTCATCTTCTATTTTTATCAACAGCCGATTAGAAGGCCTTCTGTTTGACCAAATTGATTAGGGGACCCTATACAAGGGCAGATGTTGTTTAATGAAAGTTTTTAATGAAACTGTACCATAGAGGTTTCTAATTACCAGACTTATAAAAGCTTTGACTTACCTTACCCTGCAAAGAGGAGGAGGGGTGGTGGTGGAAGTATTGTGCTAAAGGGCTTAAATGCCACAATTAAATGAAATACAGGGAAAAGTAGGAGTTGGTGTGAGGAAGTTTGGCTCACTTGTCTGACGAAGAGGTCATCAACTAAAGAGAGAACTCAGTGAGAGGCAGTAGTTTGGTGGTAGATGGCACCCAACTGAAGGCTGTTAGTTTGACCTTCCCTTCATTCAGTTCCAGCCAGCATGGCCAATGGCCAGGATGATGGTAGCCCAAAACATCTGGAGGGCATCTGCTTGGGGACTGCTTCTTTTTACATGCAGAAGCTGTCCTTCGCCACTGAGCCAGAGTCTCATGTGGACCTTTGGAATAGGTTGTCCTAGTAATAAGGCAGCTTCCTATGTTCTTCTCTTGAAATTCATTTCTGACACTGTGTCGTTATGCTAGCCAAGAAGGAAATACTGGAAAAATTTGCAGGAACCCAAAGGTTTTCAGAATTAAAAATTTAAAAAAGTGTTTAGGATAATATACTGAAATTGGGATCGGGAATCCAAAAACAGCCCTGAAGGATTGCCAAGGGCCGGGGTGGAATGGAGTATCCTGGAAAAGGTGTGGCTGGCTGGCTGGGATCCTGAACAGGAGCACTCCACAGTGTAAAATTTAAGTATGTAAGACAAGTCTGCTGGATGAGACCAATGGCCTATCTAGTCCAGCATCCTCTTCTCACATTGGCCAACTGGATGCCTGTGGGAAATCCACAAAAGGGAACATTCCAATTCCTACTTCTTTCTTTTCCTAGTTTGTTAAGGTGTTAAATTCATATGACAAATCTAAAGCTTATTGTACACAGACTTCTCGCTTTCTGAACACAGGAAATTGTTTGTTAGGTCAGGGTTTGCACAAAGAGCCCTCAATTTCCACCATTTCCTATGGGGGCATTTCTAATCTGTGGTCTCCCTCCATGGTTTCATCTGAAAAATGGCTGCAGCCAAAGAGAGAAAATTGATTTGTCCAATCTCTCCTGCTCTCTGATTTGTCTGATCTCTCTCCCTGTTCCCTCTCTCTGTGGTTCCTGCCCGAAAATGTCGGCTGTCAACCAGCTAACAAGTAAGGAAGTAGGCAAACTCCGGCTGTTCAGATATCTGAATCACCTGTGTGCCCAGCGAGGTTTGGGCGTAATTCTTTATGTTTGGATAACTGAATTTTCAGCTAAGGAGCATTCTGATAGTGGGATCTGCCACATACTAAGAACCAGAATGATAATTTTGCTGACACATCTGTTTATTACTTCTTCTTCTTTTATTCTCACCCTTGCAGGTTCTGATTTTATCAAGACTTCCACGGGAAAAGAAACTGTTAATGCTACCTTTCCCATTGGGCTCGTCATGGTGAGAGCTATTAGAGACTTCTTCTGGAAAACTGGCTATAAGGTAACTTCATACCCTCTCCATCGTTTCATTGTAGACTGCGTTCTCGAAAGCAATGTTGGTGTGATGCGCAGGCTTTGGACCATGGGTGGGGAATTATTGTAATTTTTTATTTTTATTATTATTATTATTATTATTATTATTATTATTATTGCCACCCATCTGACTGGGTTGCCTCCAGCCATTCTGGGTGGCTTCCAACAATAAGCACAGTGAAACATCAAACATTAAAAGCTTTCCTGTGGCCCTCCAGACTTTGTTGGACTCCAAGTCCCATGAGCCCAAACCAGCATGGCTAGTGGTCGGGAATTATGAGAGTTGTGATCTAGCAACATTTAGAAGGCTACAGGTTCCTCTATCCGTGCTTTAGGGTCTGTAAACTGCCAGACTTATGTATTAACTACATTTTTATCCTGCCGCTACACCAAGGTGCCATGGGCGGCATAAACTGTTTCTCCCCACATTTTTTTCCTCATGACAACCCTGTAAGCAAGGTTAGACTGAAAGATGGTGACTAGACCCAGGTCACCCAAGTGAGCTTCCTGGCAGAGTGGGTGATTTGAACTGGTGTCTCCTCAGAGCCAGTGTGGTGTAGTGGTTAAGAGCGGTGGACTTGTAATCTGGTGAACTGGGTTCGATTCCCCGCTCCTCCACATGCAGCTGCTGGGTGACCTGGGGCTAGTCACACTTCTCTGAAGTCTCCTAGCCCCACTCACCTCACAAGAGTGTGGGGGAGGAAGGGAAAGGAGATTGTTAGCCGCCTTGAGACGGCTCAAGTGATTAAAGCGGGATATCAAATCCAAACTCCTCCTCCTCCTCCTCCTCTTCTTCTTCCTCTTCTTCCTAGCCTGATACTCACTCTAACCCAGTGTTTCTCAATCTTGGGTCCCAAGCTGTTGTTGGACTACAACTCCCACCATCCCAGACCACTGGTTGTTCTCGCTAGAGCTTTGTAGTTGTAGTCCAACAACAGCTTGGGACCCAGGTTTGAGTTACACTCCTCTAAATTATACATCACACCACACTGACCATCTGTGACACAGAGCTGTAGTAATTTCTCCTTCTGAATGGAAGCCCAGAGACAGTAGGGAATAGGAAGAATGAGAAGCAAATATCTCTAGTCTTGTATTCTAATAGAAAACTCATTCTCTTGACTTATGTAGACAAAGCAGCACCATCTGGCCACAAGGGGGTGCTATTAGTAGCTTTGGGAGAACCCAGAGGCTTGCAGATGTACAAATACATTTGGAGGAAAAATACTACAACAGCGAAGGTTGCGAACCCTGAAAACACCCCAGTGAGGACTGTGTGTGCTTCGTGGCCACTGAACGCTGACTGACTGATGGGGAGGAAAAGTGGGCAGGAGCAGGGATAGACTGGGAAATAGCATGATTGCAGAGTTTGTAGAAGAGCATTCTATGCAGCAACATTTTGTTGCTGGTGTGGCTTGTTTCCTGGTCTTGTATATGTGGAAGGGTGGAAGGCATAGAGTTCGGCAGTAGGTATAACCTGGCTGTGTCATCCTGTACCTCCTCTCTGATTCTTGCAAGAAGGTGTCCCTCTTCACTAGGGACATCGCTCCCCATTCCTTCAGCCTTTTATTCAACAGTCACTGCTCTGAGTTTCATTTGAAACATGTTTTCGGGTGGTGGTGGAGAAATGTTCGCTCAATTCTTCAGTCAGCGTGGTGAGAGCACCACCACCTTGATATCTGACAATGTTGGCACTGGGTTTGAGGGAATCTCTGTGCAAAATGTCCTCGGTACGCCCTGTTTTTGGAACAGGCCTATGTCCTCCTCAGTGCTGCTGAGGGAGAGGGTGTGGCAAGCTCCTCTTTGCTCCTGTCGCTGTTCTCTTACTTGAAGAAATAGCAGGTGAACAGGCTGGGGCAGCCAAGAGGTGGAGCAGAAGGGGCAGGGGGCTCCAGATGTCTGCTTTGGGGCTGTTCTTCCTCCTTGAGCGATGAGCTCAGCAGTGCAGAAGCGAGGCTTCGTTGGTACCCTGGACAGCTCCATGCAGGGCTCAGTAATGAGCAGAGCAGGAATGTTGTTTCAGCAGCAGTCCCCATGTGTCTGAACCTCAGATAAGAGGAGCAGCTCTGCCTCAGTCGAATCCTTGGTCTCCTCCCCTGAAGATGGGAAATGTGACCCCGGGGTCATGACCCAGCCCTTCTGCTTGGGGATGGACTTCATCACGTGCCAATAATGCTGACTGCTGCCAGCACTGGCATATAAACACACACCTGGCTCCTTTGACAGATACTTGGGCACCTCATAGAAGGCGCCATCTTTTGTTTTGTGCTGCTGTGGCAACTATTGTGTATTGTCTCAAGTCTCTGTGGTAATTTGGTGGTGGTAGCACATGTAATTTGGTCCTTCGCCTTGCCTCCGTGGAGGTTTTGCATGTCGTTAAAATAACTGTTTAATTTATCGTTCATTTAAGCAGACTTTATGATGTGTGTGTGTGTGCTTAAAGTTCTATTAACCAAAAGTGTGTGGTGCGCGTGCACCTGCTCGGGAAATAATAATAAAAAAATTAGATGTAAACTGAGTTTATATCCTTTTTATTAAACGAAGACAATTTTATCACTGACAAGAGATTTCTAAATGGTTTCCTTAACAAACCAATTTGGCTGCCGTACAGATGCTTTTCCAACAAGGCGTTGGCCAATAAAAACAGGTTAATGTAGAAATTAAACTTCTTCCGAGGACAGAAGCGGGTTGCAGGGTAACATTTATTGAATGATAAGCTGCGGCGGTGATATGAAAAGTGTGCAGCATAATGGGAAATAATCTTTTCCTGTCATTATTGAAGGACACACACAAATTGGTTTTTCTGTTGGGAAATCCCCCAGTCCAGAGAAACTTATTACTTTTAATAATATAAGGTGACGAGAAAAAATTCTCAAGGAGATGAACTTATTAAACAAAATAATGAAATGCTGTGAAACAGCAGGGGGAAAGTAGCCCGACTTTTTCAGCTCTTGAATGAAACATTTATTATATATAGATATGTGTGTGTGTGTGTGTGTGTGTGTGTGTGTGTGGTGCATTCTGGCAGTCAGACGGATTCTGTAGAAAGTCGGCAAACAGAATGAGAGACAGGATAGTAATAGGTAGCTTTGGGTGAAAATAAATGTAATTATTTGGGGGGAACATGAATGTTTTAACTAAAAGAAACCAAACCCAAGATGGCAGCCAGAATCCAGAGGGCCGCAGATAGAGCTAGCGTTTGTATATCGGTGTTTCTGAGGCCCACTTCTCGGTGCATTCCTGAAAGTTGTGGGAACATGAGGAGGAGCCTCCTGTACATTATATGAAACTGCCTGACACAGAGTCAGACCATAGGTCCATCTAGCTCAGTGCATACTCTGATTTGCAGCAACTCTGGGGTTTCATGTAGGGGATTGAACCTTGAACCTTGTGCATGTAAAACAGATATTTGTCCACTGAGCCTATGGCCCTCCCCTTGAGGAAAGGTCATGGAGAGTGTTTGGGGAAAAGTAAGGCAGACAACCTAGAGAGCTGTTGCGGCCCTATGTGCAACAGAGACAGGCAGTCTGTGATTCCCCCAGATGCTGAAATACCAAATTATGAACGCGGTACTATCAATTTTCTGTTTCTTTTTAAATACAGCTGTACCTTGGATCCCGAACGCCTTGCGAGACAAAAGTTTTGGCTCCCGAACGCCGCAAACCCAGAAGTTATTGTTCCGGTTTGCAAATGTTCTTTGGAACCCAAACATCCGTGGTGTCTTCCAGTTGGCTGCAGGAGCTTCCTGCAGCCAATCGGAAGCCGCGCCTTGGTTCTTGAACGTTTTGGAAGTTGAACGGACTTCCAGAACGGATTCCGTTCGACGTCCAAGGTACGACTATGTGTTACGCTTTTACAGAGCTGAATAAAAATCATAGGATATAAATGCCTGAACCAAAAGGGGCTAAGTAGGGAATTTGTATAGAAGCGAGTTCCATAGATGAGAGGCCACCACAGATAAGGCCTCATCTCTTGAGCCTTCTAAGTTTTTCTGGGGCGCATGTAGACAGAGTCTTCAGTGGGGGCAGGATAGCATCATACGGATATTGTATACAGATATGCAGATTCCTATCTAGGCCAACTTCCTGTATTTTTAAATTTCCTGTTTCCTGTTCTTCTTTCTTAAATCGAGGTTGGCTTTAAGCCTGCGGGAGGCATTCGCACGGCCAAAGATGCCCTGATCTGGCTCTCGCTGATGAAGGAGGAACTAGGAGATGAGTGGCTAAAGCCAGAACTCTTTCGCCTGGGGGCCAGCACTTTGCTGGGAGATATTGAGAGACAGGTTAGTATTCCTACTTCTTGCTTCTTTGGAGATCACTTGTAGCTGAGTAAGATTGTCTTCCATGAACACGGTTTTAACAGAAAGTCTGTAAGTGACCGTGGAGGCCAATTCTAGATTCACACGTCCTGGATTCATCCTGAGTTTGAGCATCTTCAAAGCCCATGACACCTTTGGTAAAGGCTGTTCTCCAATTAGAGAGCTCACAGGCCAGTGTTTCCCAGTTGTTGGCGTTTATACTACATTTTTAAGGTTGTTATTCCTCCTAATGTTATATTATCCCCCCCCCCATAAAAACCATGTGGTTTTGACTTTTGTAGTACAGTGGTACCTCTGGTTGCGAACGGAATCTGTTCCGGAGCCCCGTTCGCAACATGAGCAGAACGCAACCTGCATCTGCACACGCGCAGGTCGCGATTCGCTGCTTCTGGCCATGCGCGTGACGTCGTTTTGAGCGTCTGCACATGTGCGAGTGGCGAAACCCGGAGTGGCGAAACCTGCTTATAACGGAGCCTTGCTTTTTAATTGGCGGTGTTTACCAATTAATTCTGATCCACCTCATTTGGGGAGGCAAGGTGGTTCTGCACAGTAGTAATATGTTCATTTTGTACCATGTTAGCCATCATATAGGAATAACCCATGGGTAGATCTTGCGCTGTGCGTTTGTGATGCCACAGGTTCAGTTCCCACCATCTGCTTTTCAAGAGACCCCAGACAAGCAGCATGAGTCTTGGCCCTTCTTGCCATTTCCTCCCCCCCTTCCTCTATCAACAGCTTTATTAATTTATTTCAAGTGCTGGAAGGCTTTTAATGGAGAAGGCCGAGAGCTCGAAGGGAGAGCACTTGCGTTGCATGCAGAAGGTCGCAGGTTTAATCCCTGACATCTCCATTAAAAAAACCCCAGGCAGCGGATGATGGAATAGCAGAGGCCATCAAACCCAATATTGTCGACTCTGGCTGGAAGCAGCTCTCACAGATCTTAGGTCTATTCCCCACCAACCACCACCTGATCCTTTTAAATGGAGATAGGGGGGATGGAACCTGAACTTTTCTGCATACAAAGCCCCACACACTCTCCAGCTGAGCAATGGGAAAGGCCCTTGCTCAGCATCCTGGAGAACCACTGCCAGTCTAAGTTGACAACTCTAGGCTTGATGGACAAGCAGCCTGACTCGGTATAGGGCACTTTCCTATTTTCCTTTCAAAAAAATACAGTGGTACCTCGGGTTAAGTACTTAATTCGTTCCGGAGGTCCGTTCTTAACCTGAAACTGTTCTTAACCTGAAGCATCACTTCAGCTAATGGGGCCTCCTGCTGCTGCCGCGCTGCCAGAGCAAGATTTCTGTTCTCATCCTGAAGCAAAGTTCTTAAACCGAGGTACTATTTCTGGGTCTGTAACCTGAAGCGTACGTAACCTGAAGCGTACGTAACCCGAGGTACCACTGTAGTTTTAAAAAATCTGTTGCCAAATGTGTGTGTGGATCATAGAATTGTAGAGTGGAAGAGACCCCAAGGATCACCTTCCTGCAATGCAGAAATATGCAGCTGTTCCATATGGGGATCGAACCTGTAACCTTGGGCTCCATCAGCACCAAACTCTACCCAACTAAGGCCACCAACTGCACTACACATTTAAAGCAGTATCATGCCACTTTTAAAAGCCACAACATCCCCCAAACAATCCTGGGAAGTATTATTTTGTTAAGTGTGTTGTTAAAAGGTAAAGGGACCCCTGACCATTAGGTCCAGTCATGGCCGACACTGGCGTTGCGGCACTCATCTTGCTTTATTGGCCGAGGGAGCCGGCATACAGCTTCCAGGTCATGTGGCCAGCATAACTAAGCCGCTTCTGGCGAACCAGAGCAGCGCACGGAAACGCCATTTACCTTCCCGCCAGTGCAGTACCTATTTATTACTTGCACTCTGACGTGCTTTCAAAACTGCAAGGTTGGCAGGAGCAGGGACCGAGCAACGGGAGCTCACCCCATTGCAG
Organism: Podarcis melisellensis; assembly: GCF_964234715.1. Classification (NCBI taxonomy): domain Eukaryota; kingdom Metazoa; phylum Chordata; class Lepidosauria; order Squamata; family Lacertidae; genus Podarcis; species Podarcis melisellensis. Next base: position 60,616,118 of record NC_138542.1, read on the forward strand.
GGATTCGAACCGCCGACCTTCTGATTGGCAAGTCCTAGGCTCTGTGGTTTAACCCACAGCACCACCCGTGTCCCTGAATAAGTGTGTTGTTAGGAGACCCCTATTCTCCCTCACAAAGCTATGATTCCCAGTGTTCCCTGGGAAGAGAGGGATTGATTTGCTAAACCATTCTGGGGATTGTAGCTCTCTGAGAGGAATAGGTTTTGTTTTTGTTTTTTTTTGCAGCCACCACTGGAAACATGTAATGTGCGAAGCGGAAGACTTCCTGGGGGAGGGGGGCAAGCCCCAGGACTGACTGTGATGGCTGATCCTTCACACCCCACATGCTTTGCGTGATTTCGGGTTTGAATAAGTGCATCAGCCCCAAGTAACTTTGCCACAGCTGAGGCTTATCAGATTGATGGCACAGTCACGAGAGTTGCTCTGGGAGATGGATTCGGATCTGCAAAAAATGTAAACGGGAAGGCAACAGTCACATAAAGGGGAAAGGAGAGAATTTCTTGGGACACAGATGTATTAGGCTCAATGCAATTTTTGGAACAAATCAAGGTGGGGCAATGGTTTCAGAGGAATTTTGAAAAACTGTGATTATTCCAAAATGCATTGGGCCCAATGAAAGGTGGAAAATTCACTCCCCAATTCGGCAGGACCCAAACACAAATGGCACTTTCCACATCTTTCTCCCTGGAAAGAGCCAGTGAGGTGGAGTGGCTAGACCCACTTGGCCACAAAGCCCTCCTATGTGGTTTCAGGTAAGACACACACTCTTGGCTTGGCCTGCCTTGCAGGTCAATGTTAAATGAGCCCCATGTGTGCTTCTGTTTCTTGGACAGGAGCGGCACACAAAATTTGCCAATTAAATAAAATACGGAGCAAAGAACAGGACAGAATGAGATCATCTTGTGTATTTTGTGCTCAAAGGAGATGTCTTCAGAAAACGTGTGCTATTTTTATCGGCGCGAGTAATTAAAAGTTTATAAATGGCATCCGCCTTCTTGTTAACCTGCCCTTAATTTGTCGGCTTTGTTACACCTGTTTAATTTCATCTTTTCCATTGCTGTTCCGGTAAACTCGTTTCCTCCCCAACTGCCCTCCTCCCACTCTGCAGATTTACCACCATGTGACTGGCAGATACGCAGCTTCCTATGACCTGCCTATGGCTTAGACCAGTGACTAATTCATGATATGAAAGAGAGAGAAGGAAAAAGAAGAAAAAGGGGATACACAGAAGAGGCTTAAGCAAGCGACGTCCTCGAATCCTTTCCTGCAAACAAGTCCAGGATGTGCTCGGGAAAGGATTAAAGGGCAAGGGGCTTCTGACTCACCTATTCACCAAGCTGGACAAGTGCTCATGATTCTAAGAGAAATTCTGGATTTTTCCAGGTCAATTTTGCTGTGCCTCATTCACTAACATTAATACCAGCAGGAGGGGAGTGGGGCAAAGAGATGATCAAATGATTGATTTAGTGCGAATTTTGTATTAATGGGTTTGTTTTCTGTACTGGTGTTTCCTACCCACCCCTCTTCCCCATTGCATAGGGTGCCTTAAGGTGGTACCGAAATAAACTATAACATGGTCTCCAGTATCAGGATGGACACTGTTGCAGGCTCTTTTGAGAGCCAGATGTCTCAGACTGCCTCCCCCTTCTCTAAAGCTGGGCTTCAGGCTTCAGGTCTGTTCACAAAATAATGCAAAAAGAAGGCATTGAAAAGAAGAAGCTCTTATTTACGCCCACCTGCCACCTCAACTGAATTGCAAGTGATATCTGAAAGTCTCCAGAGTCTCAGAAGCAACGTTTGATGTATTCAGTGGGAACCAGGGAGGTGTTGTTAGTCTAAACAAGAACAAAAGCAGATTCATTTATATGGATCTAAATCAGCCTCAGGTCCTCCAAGTGCCTTGGACTACAACTCCCATCGTCCTTCACCATTGTCCATGCATGCTGGGAATGATGGGAGTTGGAGTCTTAGAACATCTGGAGAGCACTGGGTTGGAGAAGGCTGCTGTATCCCATGATGTGCTGAAAAACAGAGCCATGGATGGTTGAATTATTGTCATTTTGAGCTTGTTAGGGCTTCAACAATTTGCCTCACTCCCCTACACAGACACAGACATGCATCTTGCAATGTGTCCTTCCTTCCTTCCTTCCTTCCTTCCTTCCTTCCTTCCTTCCTTCCTTCCTTCCTTCCTTCCTTCCTTCCTTCCTTCCTTCCTTCCTTCCTCCCTCCCTCCCTCCCTCCCTCCCTCCCTCCCTCCCTCCCTCCCTCCCTCCCTCCCTCTCTCTCTCTCTCTGTGTGTGTGTCTGTCTGTCTGGATTGCAACCTACTGTACTGCACATTGTACAGGATACACTACTTTTTTGAGATCCAGTAGGGTGCATGGCATTTGCGGGCTGATAAAACCATAACTAAACCTCAGCTGCACCCTTATGAAAGAGTCTACAAGCACATGCCCAGTGATATTCTGGAGCACAGGTAAAGGGCTGCAGCTTCCCCATTCATTGAGATATTTGGGAGATTTTTCTGAATGAGCGATCCTGACAGGCATGCAAGCGACACCACCTTCTCTTGAGCTGGAAACCTCTCCTGCTTTTGCAGAGAGCGTTGCACACACAGGAAAACAACAGAACTCTGAAATGCAGTACACAGACCTGTCCACAAATTTCTCATTTGCTTTTAAAGTCCTTTTAATTCTTTGTAGGCTGACAGAGGGAGGAATAGTGTACAAATACTGTATAGAATTGTTACACATGCCTTAAATCTGAGCCTCTGGTGGGTTTTTTTTTAAAAAAGGATGGGATTATACTTTATGAAATCTTGTCTCAACTTCTAACTTTGCAGAAATAAATTGCTTGACATTTTAAGAACATATGTTTAAATAAAAAAAAATATTCTGTTCAGGGATTGTTCTCCCGTTTCGCTTGAGATTAATTACCGTGCGCACGCGATTTAACTAAAAATAATCGCTATCTTTCTAAAGATCAGGCCACCACGAGCTTTGTGCCTTATTTTGTTGCTGCCTTCTGCTGGGGAAGGAAGTGGGGCTTAGGCGCTAGATTTTTTCCATTTTCTCTCTTAGACTTCCAGTTCCCACTGCCACCATTGTGTTTAACTGCCAACTCAAAAAGAAATGTTTGGCTTGCTTTTTAAAAAAGAGGGGTGCATGATTTCAGTACTGCCTAGAACAGTGTTTCTCAAAACTTGGGTCTCCAGCTATTGTTGGACTACAACTCCCATCAAACCTAGCTAGTGTTGGAATATTCTAGAAGAAACTTGTAAATGGCCTTGGACAAGATGCTAGTCAACGGAAATTTTCCCTAGCAACAGGTGTCCTTATCAGGGCATGCAATCAACTAAGTCTGGGTCTGTGTAAATGAGTACAGTGGTACCTCGGGTTACATATGCTTCAGGTTACAGATGCTTCAGGTTACAGACTCCGCTAACCCAGAAATAGTGCTTTGGGTTAAGAACTTTGCTTCAGGATGAGAACAGAAATTGGGCTCCAGCGGCGCGGCGGCAACAGGAGGCCCCATCAGCTAAAGTGGTGCTTCAGGTTAAGAACAGTTTCAGGTTAAGTACGGACCTCTGAAACGAATTAAGTACTTAACCCAAGGTACCACTGTATGTGAATGAGTCTCTGGCTGGGTGGCTAAAAAGAGAAAAAGATGATGTTTCTTTATTTGCTTTCGCCTCCCTTTATTAATGACCAATGTAAAGTTCTGTAAATAATAAAGACTCTGAGAAACCGAACCAAATGGTGTTTATTCCTGTACTGGGAATTTCACTAAGAGATAGCTGGAATGCTGCTGCTGCTGCTGTAAAGAAGTAAAAGATTCAAGGAAACTGCTGTTAAAAGATCTTCTGCAGACACAAATGAAAATCTAAGAGTAGGAAACTCCGACGAAAGAAGAATGGCAGACAAAATTAATGGACTACGCAGAATTAGACAAAATGACTGGAAGGATTTGAAACCGGCGGGACCAGAGATTTGCAGAAAGATTGGAAGAACTATACGAACTCTTTGAAAAGCAATTGTAACCAACAAATTACACTACAGTGGTGCCCCGCAAGACGAACGCCTCGCAAGACGAAAAACCCACTAGACGAAAGGGTTTTCCGTTTTGGAGGCGCTTCGCAAAACGAATTCCCCTATGGGGTTGCTTCGCAAGAAGAAAAAAATCTTGCATCCCCCCGCGGGTTTTTTTCGCTTTTTTCGCCCTTTTCTTAAGCCGCTAAGCTGCTTATCAGCTGTTCCGCTGATAAGCCGCTTAACAGCTGATTGCTGGAAGCCGCTTGACAGCTGTAGCGCTAATCCGCTAAGCTGTCAATGGGCTTGCTTCGCAAGACGAAAAAACCGCTAGACGAAGAGCCTCACGGAATGGATTAATTTCGTCTTGCGAGGCACCACTGTAGTAGGACTACAAGAAGTTTTGTAAGGAGAAATATATGAAATATTGCAAATAGAGAAAGAAGAGAAATTATGAGATTTAAAGGTAATAGTGGAAGTAAGAGATGTATATCAAGTGATTAGATTGGAAAATTTTCAGATGTGATTGATGGAAATCAAAAAAACTATAAGATGTAAAAGTATGTTTGATTATTTGAAAATGATATGTAAAAAAAAATCTAATAAAAATTATATATATAAAGAAAATCTAAGAGTAGATGCTCATGCACCAACAGCTAGCAGCCCCAGTGGTCAGGGATGATGGGAGTTGTAGTCCAGCTGGAGACCCAAATTTGAGATGAAGATGGGTAGATCGTGGGTACAGATCTTGAGTGATCTGTAGTAGCTTGACAAGGATTTCTGACTCCCAGTTTAACAGGAACAGTAAAAGGACTTCCTGCATCTAAACAATTCTGCTGGCATGAAGAAAGCTAATCAGGAGCAGACTTGTGTCTGAAAGCTTTCTGAGCTCAGTTTTGCGCTGGTATGGTAAACAAATTCCTAGGCTTCAGAAAGCACTCGGAGGCATCCTGGTCTTTGTTTTATTATTATTTTAGCTATTTGCCTTTTGTATCTGGCCCTGAATGGTAGTTCTTGGAGTTCTAGTGAAAACCAGAGTAGAACAGAGAAGCTGGAAATCTGCCACCCTAATCGAGAAGCAGCAGCCCCTAATATCAGGCTCACGGGCTTCAGCTGGGCTCTGACATTCTTAGTAGATAAATCTCAGTTTGGGGGGTAATAACTTTCCTTCTCCCCAAGTATTGCTTCTCCTGCCCCCCCCCATCCACTCATGTCAGCCAAGTTGATCCATAAAGCATGGCTCTTCATAACTTTGAGGAGGACCGGAACAGAAGAAGCTACCTCCATAACTTAATTTGCTCAGTTGTAACTTTGGTTCCCCCCCCCCTTCAGAGAATAGAAGTAAGTTTTATCCTGCTGATTCTGTGCTGAAATGATCAGTGGTAACATCTGGATGATAGATAAAATGTCAGGGGTAGGATTAAAAGGAAGAATCATTTTTAATTAAATACAACCTGTGCAGAAAAAAAGATGAGGATTTGCTGGGGGGGAGGGGAGGAAAATCTCCATCTGGTCAATTCTTTAATAGGGCAGATGAGAACCAAGAGGATTCTAACTGTACAAAAGGACACCGTGTTTAAAATGCCTAATGGCCATTTGAGCTAATATCCTGGCTGCTCTAAACTCGCATAGAAGGAGAAAAATTATTCTGTTTGTGTCCTATATGAGATTTTAGGCTAGCCGTTACTGTTTGGTACATTAGCTGGGAGAAAGGCAGATTCATTGCTAGGGATTATTAGAAGAAAGGATTGGAACAGTTATGGGATGCGGGTGGCGCTGTGGGTTAAACCACAGAGCCTAGGGCTTGCCAATCAGAAGGTCGATGGTTCGAATCCCCATGACGGGGTGAGCTCCCGTTGTTCTGTCCCAGCTCCTGCCAACCTAGCAGTTTGGAAACACATCAAAGTGCAAATAGATAAATAGGTACCGCTCCGGCGGGAAGGTAAACGGCGTTTTCGTGCGCTGCTCTGGTTCTCCAGAAGCGGCTTAGTCATGCTGGACACATGACCCAGAAGCTGTATGATGGCTCCCTCGGCCAGTAAAGTGAGATGAGTGCCACAACCCCAAAGTCATCCATGACTGGACCTAATGGTCAGGGGTCCCTTGACCTTTACTTATACACAGTTATGGTCATTCCACCTCAAAGACGGGGGTTGTCAAGCTTGAAAAGGACAAGGAAAGTGATAGGGAGGTTGGAGAAAGCTTTTGCATGACAGCAGCAGAATTTGGGACTTTGGGCTTCAGAGGTGGTGGGGAAAAGGGTCATCAAAGATGTTTGTGGGGAGACACAGGATGGAGTTTTATAGAAGTACTCATGGCATGGAGAAAATGGGTAGAGGTTTCTGCTCCCTCTTTGAGGTCCTCCAAAGAAGCTGATTGGACAGTAGATTCAGGGCCGACAAAATGGAGAACTTTTTCACACACCCCATAAGAAAACCCATGGCGTCTTGCACACATAGTGAACAAGTTAGACCACAGCCCCCATCCCTGCCCCATAGCTCATGGTCAGGGAGGATGGGCATTGTAGTTTGGCAACATCTGGAGGGACCCTGTTTCCCAAGAAGACGTCTTATCAAAAACTGGCCATAACAGCTATATTGAACCTCCATATTCATATGCTGTATACTAGTTGGGACCTTTCCCTACATGGATTGATTTGGAGCATCAAAGAGCCCAGGGATAGACAAATTGCCATTTTTTTTGTTTCTCTCGGCACATAGGAGCCAACTCCAAGGGGGCGGAGGGGGACTCCCTAAAGTTGGTGGATGTCGCCCTTTAAATAGTGAGTCCGTGCTGCATCATGTGATCGATTATGCAGGGTGGGGCTTACTCCCCCCCCCATTTTTTATTCAAGTTGGCACCCTTGTGTTTTCCCAAGCTAAAGTTCAGCTTGCCACATTTCCACATCAGGTTGTGATGAGTCTTAACCTCAAGAACATCCTCACATAAAATCATCAGCATTTTTGTATGCAACTTACGCAAATAGAATGCAATTGTGTGTTTGTTTCACTGCATTCATTTTTATGCACACTTTCCTTTCAATTTATGCATTTTTCTACACAACTTCTTGATGGTGAACTGCTTCACAGCCTTTGGAGAACTGAATTTGCAAACCAACCCCAATTTCTCCCCCAGCCCTTGTGGAGGCATCTGGTCGGCTACTGCTCAGAACAAGATGCTTAGATTTGACAGATCTTCTGTCTGATTCTCCAAGGCTTTATATAGGAGGTTGTGTGCGTTTTGTGCTAAAAAACCCCAAACCCTTTCATCAGCAACTCCACTTTTTACAATTTCCTATGGTGCAGTGCTGTGGTGCATTGTGGGAAATTTGAAATGGCAGTTTGTAGCAGCCCGTTACACCTGCTAGGTAAACTCGTGAACGTCCATGAACCTAGAGATGGTCCACTGAGAGCACTTTGTGAAGGCCACATTAAATCTGGAGTTGGCCTCAGAGGAAAAGTCCTAGGCAGTGCTTTCCCCCCAAGAAAAATAGGGGCCGGAACTCTCCTACATGGGAGACGGATTGAAGAAATGGAAATATGAATAGGTCCTGCCCCATAGTTTGGTCAATTGTGGCTGGGAGCTAGGTGGAGTCAAAGATCTGAAAACAAAGTGAAGCCTCACACACGTTGACCAGCTTCCATTTTGACTTGAAATGTTTGTTTTGGGCTTCTTGGAAGTATGTAAAGGCAAGAAGCCAGGTGGGGGAGCGCCCAGGGGTGTACGAAGGGGGGCAGGGGGTGGTCCGTCCCAGGTGCCACCCTGGGGGTGTGACAAGATGGCCCGCTGCCTCCCCCCCCCCCAGCTGTAGAGCAGCCGAGGGCACACACAGCGTCTTACAGGCTGCCACACATGCACAGTCCATATGGGGCAATCCATACAGGTGCCATACTTGCGCCTCTGGGCAGCTCGCCCCACCCCTCAGCACCCCCTAAGTGCCGAAGAGGCTTCTTCCGCCACTGGGAGCACCAGCCTTCAATGGCACCCACCTGAGAGGTGCATTCTGGGATGCACTGGCTGAAAGAAAGTATTTGTCCTGGAAAAGGAGAGTTCGATCTAGCGAAGTAAGGAAAAGACCGCAGGAAGGATTTTGATTCGGAAAGAAAGAGACAATAGCTTACATGAGAGGTTTACAGAGGCAAGAGAGGCTGAAGTTCCCATATTTATTTGAAATAACTTGTCAAATCCAGGGTTGCAGGCCTCTCTCACTGTCTGATGAAAGCACAGAGAACGACTGGCTCCGAGCCTTTTGTGAAGTGCATATATTGAAACTGCATTGTTGAACCACTTTTAAAACTCTGAACTAATGGGTACTTTGGCAACAGTTTCCAAGTCTGAAATCATTATTAATTCCTTTAGTACTGTAATAACATTGATGGAGATGAACTCTTCTAACATTGAAATTGTATAGTATTTAGCAGTAATTAACGTCCCCTAATTAGGAAATGTTGCCAAGTAGTTTTCTCTGCTGGCTCCATCAGTAGTTAAGTGCAGCTGGATGAAAATTAACCACAAAGGGAACAGCTTGCGTTTTATGTGGAGTTTGCTTTTGATTGATTCAAAAAGATATTCCTCAATGCTCCATCTTATTATCAAAAAAGGGTACATGGAATTATCAGTGTGAGAGAGAGCAAAGAAATCCACATGTCACAACAGATGAAGCCGATGGGGGTGGGAGCGAGAAAATTCACCAGCTGACCTTGGAATTCGGTCACAATTCCAACATGGAGGCAATTAGATTTTAATGTGGCCACCACTATCATCGACGGAGGTGGTCAGTTTGGTGGGTGAAGAGGTCATTCATCCCATTTTCAGGCTCTGCTGAGGGTCTGAAGTCTTCACAAATCACTGCAGTTCTTCTCAGGTGTTACTGGAATAGGTGGAGGGGGCGGGAAATGAGGATTGTGCAGGAGAGGCAGGGCCAACAAGGATTAGACCCTCCAATCTCAGCTAGTTCCCACCTGCCTGCCTTCTTACTGCCTCTGGCCTCTGTGGGTGCCTTTGCAGAGCTCATCGGGGAAGAGGGTCAAAGTTATAACGAGTTGGCTCTGACTCCACCTGTTATTGACCTTCCTGCCCTAAGAGTCCCAATGGGCACCAGCCATCAGTGAGATTGCAACTGCGTCATGGACTGGTTGGATGCAGAGGAATGGTGGGAAGCACCAAGGGATGAAGGCTCAGAGCCCAGGAACGGTGGTGGGACGATGATGACGATGAGTGGCCAGAGGTAGAAGAGGGAGCAGACTGGGAAGAGGAGGTGTCAGAAGCTGAAGAGGTAACGGGGCTTAGTGAGCTGGGAGAGTCAGTGGCAGAGATAAGTCCAGAATCAGAAGCAAAAGCTGAAGCAGGAGAGTGGGAAGAGGGAAACCAAGAGGCAGAGATGACTCAGGCTGGTGGAGAGCCTCAGGTCTCTCCCTCTCCTGCTGCTACAAGCACCCCTCCACCTTGGTCTTCCAGAAGCTGAAGACACATGAGAAGGGCGGAATGGGAAATGAAAGATGAAGAAGTGAAATCAGTAATGTTTAAATGGGCACAGGGGGTAGGGCAGAGGTAGGCAACCTAAGGCCTGGGGGCCGGATCCAGCCCAATCGCCTTCTCAATCCGGCCCACGGACAGTCCAGGAATCGGCATGTTTTTACATGAGTAGAAGGTGTCCTTTTATTTAAAATGCATCTCTGGGTTATTTGTGGGGCATAGGAATTCATTCATCCCCCCAGAAAATATATAGTCTGGCCCGCCACATGGTCTGAGGGACTGTGGACCGGCCCATGGCTGAAAAAGGTTGCTGACCCCTGGTGTAGGGCATAACATACAAATTGAAGATTGGGGGAAACTGTGGAAAGTGAATTTGAAATTCATGGACTGCATATTGCTGAAAGAGAATTACATGAAAATGATGTATAGATAGTATATTACACTGGTAAAAATGGCTAAAATGTATAGAACAGAATCAAAGACCTGTTGGAGATGTAAAGAAAGGGAAGGTACCTTTTACCATATGTGGTGGGAATGTAGACATAAAAAAAAATTGGGAAATGATATACAACAAATTGAAAAAAACGTTTAAAATATTATTTATGAAAAAGTCAGAAGCTTTTTTGATAGGTATTCTAGGTCAAGAATTACCAAAGGGGAAATGCAAGCTATTTTTATATGCGACAACTGTGGCAAGAACTTTAAAAATTGGAAGTCTGGAGAAATACCAACGAAAGAACAATGACAAGAAAAATTGATGAACTACACAAAGTTAGCAAAGTTAACAGACAAATTACATGAAAAAGATAACAGTGACTTCAAAAAGGAATGGGAACTGTTTACAACCTATCTGCAGAAACAACAAAAAGAAATTGATTCATTGGCAGGATTTGAATAAACTTTCACAATTTTATTGAGTTTAAACATGGAGGACGACATTGTAACAACACCCCGTAGTATATACATGCAGAATATAACAAGTAATGTAATAAGCCAGAAGGGGAAGTTGAGGGAAGTCAGGTGGGGAGGGAGAAGATTGTAAATGTAATGGTAAGCTGGGATTGGATATTGGTAGGTGATATATGGAATTAGCAATTATCAAACCACAATAAAAATGTATTTTTAAAAAAGAAAAGGGCGGAAGAGAGGTTGGCTACACGCAGGCACAGTCCCCAATTGCTTGAGAAAACCCCCAGACAGGAGGGGACTTAGATGGCAATGAGGAAGCGGGAGCTTTCATTCTCAGTAACTGATTCACGGGGAAAGACGTCCCAGGGATGAACTGCTGTGCTCATTTGGCCTGATACTCTGCCAAGTCTGTGCTGACCATGTTCTTGCTAATAAAGAGTTAACTCCAACTTGCACAGTGTGATTTACTGCCGGCCCTCTCTTGACAATCTTCTGCCCTGATCACTCCATGTTCTTCTGATTGTTCTAACCCTGTCCAGGTGTTTAAATTTGAAATGTTTGGAGGGAGAGAGGATGAGCAAGCTTCTATTTCCATCACCCTTCATGAAGAGGAGGAATAACTTCTGAAGCAGGGAGCCTTTTGGGCTCTGGTGGATTTGCCGTGCAATTTAGAACCAGGGTTCTAGATTTCCCTGCCTCCATCTCATAGAGGCCTGCAGCCGGTGTAGTTACAGTAAGGGTGGGAACATTCACCCTCCAAGTGTTGGACTACAATTCCCATCAACCCTGAACATTACCCATGCTGGCAGTGGCTGATGGGAGCTGTAGTCCAGCAGCACCCACACCTTTCCCACTTCTGGATTAGCGAGTCAGAATGGACCAGGGAGACCCAGGTTCAAATGCTCACTGGGTAACCTTGGGCCAGTCACCATCTTCCAGCCTAACCTACCTCACAAAATGGGGAGGGAGGGTATCATGTATGCTACCTGGAGCTCCTTGGATGAAATATATAAAGATATAAAGATAGTAATAAATAAACATAGAGCAACTAGGCATGGAAGGAGGGTAGAGTTAATGTCCTCACCCCCATTTTCATCATATATGTTTGCGGGATTAGAGACTACATGGAGGTCAGGGACATGGTCACCGTTCTAATTCTACCCTTCTATAGGTTGGCTGAACATCTGGAAAGAGATTTTGTTGTGAGTGTGCACCTAAAAATACACTGCACAAATGAGAAAGCAACAGTGGTTTAGAAATCAGGCACTGTACAAGTCAGCACTCGTCAGAAAAAGAGCCAGTATTGAGTTGACTTTTAACTTCCTGTGGCTTCTACACTCATTTGAGATCCTGGGTTTGCAGCCCTAAAACAAAGCTTAGGGAACCGGAGCAAAATTCTATACTTGCATTCATCACAAGTCTCACTCTTCCACTTTCAACGCTGGCTAAAGCGTAGGAGTTGTTCCTTCAAACATTCACATTCCTCAAAGTTCAAGGCTGCCCCTGCTGCCCCACAATATTTATCTCTCTCCATATGAGGGCAATATCTTATATTAGACCAAGCAACCTGTTACAGAATAATCTGCAAGCTTTCAAGTTGCCCGAAATCCTTCATCAGGCTGGAGCTTGAACAGGGAGCACTTCACACCTGAAACATTTTTGTAGAAGCTCCCATCCTTTATCCTAAATAAGAAAACAGGCCTATGTATTAGGGATGCATGCCAAAGGCATAAATCCTCCCCCCTTTTTTTTATTTAAGGGTGACTATCTGATAACACTGCTATAGTTACTGGAATACTTATATACAAAATTCACAGCTAATGCTTATGCACACGTACACACACACAATATTCACAGCTATTGCTCTTAAATTATTATTAATTTTTTGGCACTCTAACCTTGAATATATTCAACAGCAGGCCACTGGATCTTGCATAATCTTATCCCCCTCCCTAAAACCTTTCTCCCACTCCTAAATGGCACCTGTCTGGTGCAATTGTGCAGACCAGGAGCAGTATAAAATGGGGGGGGGGGGAGCAGGGGCCGGAGATGCTGTAACATTTGGCTAGCATGGGATATATAACCCTAAGCAAAGAGGCCTTTGTTGGTAGCAAAGGATGCTATCTTTGGGAATTTTGTTCAAACGCTATATGGAATGCTCCTGTTGGTGCGTCGTGAAACTTCAGAGCATATGGTGCTTCTGTTGGTAGGTGTTATCTGAAAGTTTTCAAATCACACTATGAGAGGGTCCCTCTGGTGAGCTCTTGGAACGCTTAGCAACTGTGAATTAGAAGTGACAGAACAGAGAAAGGGGAACTAAAAAAAAAAAAAGCAAATGCAAAAAAAAGCAACCACATACATTCTGTCTTCAAGACAAGAGTACAAAATAAAATCTATAAATTGAGACATCTTTACAAGGGAAAAAATGAGGCCAACACTCCAAAGCGAAAAGAGATCTAGAGAGCTTCCCCCACCTTCTTCTCCCCTCCTAGCAAAGGGGGGGGGGGAGACACCCTGCAAAAAGTCATCTGAATTGTTAAAATAAAAATATGGTCACTTTCTCATGTTGACACGGTGTGTTGACGAGTAAATTCAAACAACTGGCGGATAAAATGTAGAGCAGTTTAAGATGGCTCTCAGGGGTCGGGCCAGGTTGCTCTGCGGGACAATGAAAAGATTGTCTTTCTGTCGGGTGTCCAAGTCAACACTTTCCCTTCTGTTTGCAGAAAAACTGCTCTTATCCAGTAATTCTCAACTGCCCTGTATTGCTTTCCTCCTTCAGAGGCCTGAAGGATTTAAATGCAAGAATAAATGTGAGTAAGAATAGAAGCATTGTTTTGCAGGATCAAAACAAAAACACATTAACAAGGCAAACTTATATGTTTCTCCTCAGAAGAAAGAAAAAGAGTTCAATTGAAATTACTCTCAGGTAAGCGTACGTAGGATTGGAGCCTTAATCCAGCAGTTTGTTTAGTCTACCAGCCAGTTTCCAGCAGTGAGTAACGGGATGCCTCTATTAAATGGGGACATGAGACTCTTGGGTTGCCTGCAGCACCTTTTTAGTGACACTGGAAAATCCACCAGAGCTTTGCTTGAAAACTTCAGAACTTCATAGAATCGTGGAGTTTGAAGGAACCCTAAGGATCAACTAGTTCAATGCAGGAATATGCAGCTGTCCCATAAGGCGCTCGAACCTGCAACCTTGGTGTTAAAGCCCACTTCGAAAGGAACAGCAAACTTTTAAGCCGAAGCTTCTTTCCCCACCAAATCATTTTCCGGCTCAGATCAAAATCCAAGCCATAGAAGAATTCCCTGTTTCTTCCTCTCTGACTCTGCCAGGCTTCCTCATGCCCCAAAGCACCCAATCAGCCCTTCCGTTTACTTCTTGGCATCTGTGGAGGTGGGAGCAAGGACATTTCCTTCCTCTTCTTACCTCTATATTGCTCTGAGATGCTGGACAGCACAGCAGCTCTGAAAGAGCAGCAGCAGTGGTCCTTGCAATCTTTCCCAAGGTCAGTCGCTACTGTACCATTGCTACTTGCCAGTTAGGTAGAGGTGGCACATCAGAACCACCACAACTGAGTGGCAGGAATTTTTATCTGATAGGTTCACCATGCCAATTCCTTTGGGGCCTTCAAGAAAGCAGCGGAGACTTTGAGAACGGAAGTGTTTTTGAGTAGGCTGGCTGCACTATTTTTTGTTACAGCTAATTTAAAACTGATAGCCAATTCTTATGCAAAGTGAATTCTTCAGTTCGGTCCCAACGGAAAGTGGCAAGCAAATAAAATAATTGATCCTAATGAAACCACTTGCGCTGAATGCGTAAGTGCCATTTAATATATAGCACTGAAAGAGTACATCAAATCATCGCTAATCCCCAACACAAAAGTGCATAATCCAGTCTACTCAGGAGGAGGGCTTTTCAGTTACCACTAATATGGAACAATAGCTGGTTTCTCAAGAGAAAGCTGCACAGATTTGTCAGTCATACACTTGACAGCCATTAAGTGCTTGGGTGGCTTGTCACTGATAACTCAAGGTAATTCAAAAATTAGCAGTTTGCAATTTTACCTAAATGGGCAAGAACTTGTAAAGTGGTCTTTATACTGTGAGCTTAACTTCAGATCCGTTTCCCAGAAGAAAGTCAGTTTGCTGAGACCACACACTGCTCATGTGTCGTCCAGTCTAATACCTTTGCCTGAAAACCTATAACATTTTGTATGGCATGATAAACCACAGGCATTCTAGATTCGGATTCCTAAACACCTGGTTCTTGCACCCTTAGCAGTTCAACCTGCAGATATCAGTGGGTGTGTTTTTTTGCGGCATGGAGCAATCTCTGTTGCTCCCTACCTCCATAATGCCTAACTGATATCCCCTCCTGATGGCTTCGATCCAGCACACACACAGTGTCCTGAACAAAAATAGATCTGCAATGTCTCTTAGGAACGGCTGAGCAAACTAGCCACTCCAGGAACCACTTTCAAATGTCCATATCGCTCTCTCCCCCCCCTTCCCTGCTTCTCTGCTCCCCAGGGACCCCTTTCCATCAGTTCTCACCTCCTTCACGCCTCCATACCAGATGCTGAGCTTTGATGGCAGCTGGGCTGTTTTAAAGTTTTATCTCTAATTAAGAAATGGAATCTTAAGCAACAGTTAAAATTTTAACACAGGCCAGCTGTGTCTACAAAGGAGCTGCTATTTCAGATGCACGGTCCTCTCCCTCTCTTACCCCCCTCCCCACCCCGCATGTTTCTTAATTGAAATGATATTGTAATTCAAGGAGATTCCAACTACTGCTCCAGCAATTACGGAAAGGTAAGCTTGTCAGCTCCCAACCAGCCATGAGCGTCTGGTTCTTTAAGAGCTCTGCTTGATGGCGTATCAAAGAGGTTTGTCTTCCACCGTTCAGGCCTGCAGTCATCTGGCTTCTTCATAGGGGCATTGCTGGATACTTAAAGGGATCAGAGCAGAGACCCATGACACCAATGTGCCTCTGGGTACGTTAAGATGGCGGCTAGTTAGGTCTTGCTGCCACTGCACCTTGCAGCGCACCCTGCTGCTCTGTAATTATCACTATTCTCTCTCTCTCTCTCTCTCTCTCTCTCTCTCTCTCTCTCTCTCTCTCTATATATATATATATATATATATTATACAGGGTGTAGGGCAGGAGATCTAGGTCCAGTGCACAAAACCTGGAGCCTTGTTTTCTTTCTTCTCTACTACACTGGTACCTCTGGTTACATACTTAATTCGTTCTGGAGGTCCATTCTTAACCTGAAACTGTTCTTAACCTGAGGTACCACTTTAGCTAATGGGGCCTCCCACTGCCGCCGCGCGATTTCTGTTCTCATCCTGAAGCAAAGTTCTTAACCCGGGGTACTATTTCTGGGTTAGCGGAGTCTGTAACCTGAAGCGTCTGTAACCTGAAGCGTATGTAACGCGAGGTACCACTGTATAGTGAAGGGCCAAAGCTCAGTGCCGGGGTGCCAATTTGAATAAAATATTGGGAGGAGCAGGTAAGTGCTGTCCCACCTAATCCATCGCAAGTCATGGTGCACACAGCCCATTTGAATGACAATGTCCACCAACTTTGGGGGGCCCTGGCCCCCCTCCAATATTTTATTGGGGGCCCCAAAGTGTAAGGCTTCAGGGATTTGGCTTTCTCCCTCCTGGCTGTAAATGAGCAGATCAAACGAAAGGGAATTCTTACCAGTTAGTTTCTTTAATAAACACAGTGAAGGACAAAAGAAAACCTCTAACCAGAATGGTGGTGCTCCCAATTAAGGTTTCCCCCCTGTCCCTATTAATCCATATCACTCCTATGTTTTGTAATCTGAGTTTGTACCCTCTGAACTTTCTGTTCTGATACATCAGAGGGAGGGTGTGGCTCCCACCATTCTTCCTCAGTGCAGACCTCCTCAGCATGGTCCCTGACACAAAGGGACCTTGGCCCCTAGGAGTTGGCTCCTATGGCTCAGTGGTAGGAGCAAGGGTGGACTTTGGTCTTTCAAATATCAACAGCGCCCTGTGCAAGACCAGAATTCTGCCATCCACCTCTTGCCTTCTGTCCTGCTCAGTTCACTACATCATACTTATGGTGCCCAGTGTGGCAGAACTAGTCACTCTAAATCTGCCTCTGAGTAGGAGCACCCAAAACCCACCCTGCTTTTCCATGAGAGCAACAGAGCAAGAAACCAAACAAACACGAAAGAGAAAGGGGATGGTCTCCTTGTGGAGACTCCCCAAAGTGAAGAGAGAGGGCCTTTTCTGTGGTGGCCCCTTCCTTTTGGAATGCCCCTATAGAGAAGTTTGCATGATGCCATTACTGCCATACTAATACATTACACATTACACATACTAATACATTACCCATTACTGCCATAATAATAATAATAATAATAATAATAATAATAATAATAATACCCCGCCCATCTGGCTGGGTTTCCCCAGGTACTCTGGGCGTCTTCCAACCAAATATTAAAAACAATACAGCATCAAACATTAAAAACTTCCCTAAAAAGGGCCACCTTCAGTTGTCTTTTAAAAGTAAAATAATTGCTTATTGCCTTGACATCTGCTGGGAGGGCATTCCACAGGGCAGGTGCCACTCCCGAGAAGGCCGTCTGCCCGGTTCCCTGTAACCTCACTTCTCTCAGCAAGGGAACCGCCAGAAGGATGTCAGTGCTGGATCATCTAAGCATAAGGCTAAGACAGTCCTATTTCTTCAATCCTTTAATTACCAACAATTGTCATTAAATATAAAAAAAATAGTACTGTTTGGAACTCTGTCCTTCCCTTTCTCTTGCAAGTTCCTCTGAGAAAGTGGCTTCCATTTCGACAATCTCATTTTCAGGGCTTTTGGGTTGGTTTCAAGCTTACCTTGTAGTTGGTGAAGGGTGCTGAGAACTGTACTTCTGTGAGCAGTCTTCTAACAAGTCGCAGGACTTTTAACAAGACTACAGTTCCCAGAATTCTTTGGCCAGGCCGGTTGAAGTGGCATGAGAGCGCTTGAAATGAATATTGTAGTGAGGATGGGACCAGCGTTTTGTGGGAGCAGGAGCATGGAACGGCGTCTGTTGCCAGGTGTGTGTGTTTCTTAGTCCTGAGGTGTCCATGGATTAAGGTGTGAGTCCACATGTGTCAGAGGCATGGAGGGAGATTGGAGAAAAGGAAGACCCCCCCATGCTCATGATATTGAATCACACGTATCAGGGAATACAGGCATGAGATGCAAGCATTAAGCATTTGTTGGGGGGGGGGTCTAGGTAACCAAGGCAACCTTTTTCGCCTCGAGCCACACTTTCTGGATGCCTGTCTAGTGCAGTGCCAGTAATTGTAGCTGAAGAGGCTGTTTGTTATGAAAGGCAATTAGCACTTGAAATAAAAGAACAGATTTAAATAAATTGGGGTAAATTGAATGATGTGATTCTTTAAAAAAAACACCAAAAAAACCACACACACAACCTGGCAGTGAGGGATTGGGGGGTCCAGTGGGGACCACCAAGTCCTTGGTTTTAGTGCCAGATCACCCTATCCTACTCTACCCTAGGCTGCAATCCTAAATACACCATGATTGCAATCCTATAAATCAGTGGTGCTGAAGGAAGAGTCTTCCAGGGGCCGCATGTCAATGGTGGGTGTGGCCAGAGAGAAAAGTGGGTGGAGCATAGGTGTGATTCTTACCATGGTGCAGTCTTGAAAAAGGCAGAGATTTCTTTGCACACCTTTCTCCATCCTGTCAAGGAACAGGCATTATCTGCTTCCAGTCCAGGGTATGGCACAGCTGATTAGCTTCTTTATCCTTCACCTCACACACCATCACAAGCACATTGTTTTGTCAAGAAGTAAAAGTAATGTTTACTTATATAATCCAGGCCTTGAAGCAGCAGTTACAGCAGCAAAACGAAGGCAGGTTTATAACTACCATCTAAGTTGCTGAATTACAAAATCTAAGTTCAGAATGGTGTCTGAGCTACAGAGTTCAAACATGCACATGTGCTCAGCTTGGAGGCATGATGGAGAAAGAGAGAGGTGCCCAGGCAGGAAGGAAGTATCTACTGTTGCAGCTTCCTGCAAAGGCAGACAAAGAAAGTGATCTCACAGAGTTCTCTCTAGCAAATTTATGGGAAAGCTCTATGAGCCTCAGCCCTTTCACGTGCCTATCTGGCAAAACATGAATTGTTGGCTTGACTGCAATAATGTCCCACATACTCAAAGGTCTCCAACAGCAGTACAAAAAGTAGGTGGCTGGTTCATTCTAACGCAGAGAGCGGGCAAGTTGCAGAGGCAGATTTAGGGGAGCGCGACCGGTTTGGGTGTGAATCCAAAACAGTGTTGCAGGGGGCGGTGCAACTATGATGTAGAAAGGAAGGAGAGAAGACCGGGTGTCCCGTGCAAATTTTGGCATCACACAGGGTGCCACTGAAATTTGAGACCTCAAGGTCTGCCACTGCAAGTTGGCTCATTCATACCTTTCAACATTTCTCCAATGAAAATAGGAACATCCTGAGGTAAAGTGGGACATTCTGGGATCAAACCAGAAACCAGGACTGCTTCTGTAAATCTGGGACTGTCCCTGAAAAATAGGGATGCTTAGAGGGTCTATGCTCCTCCAGTGACAAATTACCCAGACTTCACCCCCACCTTCCAGATAAAGGGCCTTTTTGGTAGTAGCACCCACCCTGTGGAACGCCCTCCCTTCAGATGTGAAGGAAATAAGCAGCTATCTTATCTTTAAAAGACATCTGAAGGCAGCCCTGTTTAGGGAAGTTTTTAATATTTAATGCTGTATTGTTTTTAACACTCGATTGGAAGCCGCCCAGAGTGGCTGGGGAAACTCAGCCAGATGGGCGGGGTATAAATAATAAATTATTATTATTATCACTTCCCATATCACTAATGGGAGGAGGGCTTTGGGCTGCTATAGGAGTGTCCTGACCTGCCGTCCACCTGGCCATGCAGTAGGGAGCCAGGATCCCATTCATACAGATCCTGGCTTGCAAGTCCAACAGACCTCCCAGCTCCTGATAGTTTTTTTCCGCCAAGCCTTTCCCTGAACTGAATACGTTGGCCAGCCTTACCTTAGCCTGAAAAAACTGCTTTGCTATTTATACCATCTTGGACGCTTCTCTTTTCGAATTGCATCTCGCTAGCTCGTAAAAACGACCTGCTTATTTCTGAGAGCAGCTCGCGCTAAGAGGATGCCGCTTATTGACTGTCAAAATCAACATCTTTCCAAAGCTGTAATAGTAACTGTCCCTCCAAATGTGCCTCTGCCTCCCCGTGCCCCCCCCTGTTAATGCTCAGCAGGCGAGACTTTGCATTTATAGCCTCCCAGAATAGTCAATGCCTGCAAGTCTCCACTCCTGTACGCCTACAGCTAAATCATGGTACCCAGCAGATGGTGCATATGTGTTTCCTAATGCAACGTCTTGTATGTGTGTAGTTGACATAATTAAATAATTGTCCCCCACGCCATCTCATGTAACAACTGAACCAGAACTATATCTCTCAAAGGGAAAGAGCCAGGCGCTTCTAACGTGTGCCACAGGAATCGCGCACGCAAAGAAAGCATCCTCCCATAAATAAAACATGTTTTCTGCCTCCCTGTCGGTTTTATTGTTTAATCTGAACCTAAAGATCATGATGAGACTATGAGAGCACAAGAACATGAGATAGAGCCCTGCTAGATCAGGTCAAGGGACGCGGGTGGCGCTGTGGTCTAGGACTTGCCAATCAGAAGGTTGGCGGTTCGAATCCCCGTGACGGGGTGAGCTCCCGTTGCTCAGTCCCGGCTTCTGACAACCTAGCACTTTGAAAGCACGTCAGAGTGCAAGTAGATAAATAGGTACCGCTTCAGTGGGAAGGTAAACGGCTTTTCCATGCGCTGCTCTGGTTCGCCAGAAGCGGCTTGGTCATGCTGGCCACATGACCCAGAAGCTGTATGCCGGCCCCCTCGGCCAGTAAAGCAAGATGAGCGCCGCAACCCCAGAGTCATCCGTGACTGGACCGAATGGTCAGGGGTCCCTTTACTTCAGGCCCATGGCCCATCTCATAACCTCCAACATTTCTCTGATGAAAATAGGGATGTCCTAAGGAAAAAGGAACATTCCAGGATGAAATCAGAAACCGGGACAGCCTCTGTAAATCTGGGACTGTCCCTGGAAAATAGAGACACTTTGAGGGTCATAGTGGCCCGCAATCCTCCTCCCATAAGTGGGTCTCCTATTTGCCCAGCACCCTCTTTTCAGGGGCCAACCAGGTGCCTGTGGGGAAACCTGAAAGCAGGAACCAAGCAAAAGAGCACTCTCCCCCTCCTGTGGATTCCAGCAACAGGTATTTGGGAAGCATTATTGCCTCTGACCGTGGAGTCAGAGCATAGTCAGCATGGCTAGTAGCCATTGAAAGCCTTTTCCTCCACAAATTTGTCCATCCTCTTTTCAAGACCTGCAAGTTGGTGGCCCTCACTGCCTCCTGCAGAAGCGAGTTCCCTAGTTTAACTGCCGTGTGAAGAAGTCATTTCTGTTATACGCCCTGAATCTTCCAACATTCAGCTGGATGCCTGTGAGTTTTAAGAGTGTCCATGAGGCAGTACAAACTTTTGTAGGGTGTAGTCACAAATGCACGGGCAGAACTCAGACCTGAAGTGATATTCCCTCCGTAGCTATCTTCTTAAGCAAACCTGTAGAGCACACGTGCTGATCTCCAGGCATTGTTGGACTTCATCTCTCATCATTCTCAACCATTGACCATACTGGCAGGGGCTGATGGGATTTGTAGTCCAACAACATCTGAAGTGCACCACCTTGTGCTGTAGAGCTTGAGACCCAAGGTGTGATGGCCTGGGATTCGGACTCAGAAGTTGAACCTGAGGAATCCCAGCCTGCACAGGAGTCCCCGCCTCCAGAACCAGCTGAGCTGGGGCTGGGGCCTGAGCCTGAAGGGTCCTCACCTGTGCTGGATCCTCAGGTGCAGGCACCATCTGAGTCTGCTCTGACCCCTGAGGTGATGGAGGACCCATTGCCTGCAGGTGCTCCACTCTCAGCCCTGTCAGGGGAAGAGGAGGTTGCCTCTGGGTGGTCCGGTAACCCTCCAGCCTCTCCTGAACTGCAGAGGCTCAGGGCAGAGAGGCGGAGGGAACTAAGTTCCTGCAGGAGGAGTGCTCACCTCCAGGCCAGGAGAGGCGAGTCACCTGTGGACTGGGCCGCCCTATGCCTCGGGGTAGATAAAAGCCAGTCAGCCCCAGTCCCAGGTTGTGGGAGCAACATTGTTGGTAGCCTGTTCCTGCCTGCACCCTGTCCTGCTCTTCTGCCAGAGTTCCTGACCCCACCCGACTCCCTGCCTTGGACCCAGCTACAGCTTTGACGGACAGCCTCCATACCGCAGCATTGACCTTGGACTGGACTCAGACCTCGCCTCTCAGTTGGCCCCCAGGACCAGCACACAAAGGTGACCCCCCTATTGTAGGTCGATGCCGGATCTAGGCTGAGACAAGGGAAGACCAGAGCACAGGTAGCTAAGGCAGGGGAGGGGATTCTAAAGTGACCCCCCCACAACCCCACTCTATAGGCAAATCAGCATACACATGTTTATTTAACAAGTATTTGCCCAGTTTGGCCTAAATCCTAGCCTCTGCCTGGGTTCGTTGGCTAACCCTCAGCTCCATTCAATAGTAAGGTTGTTTCCCATGTGGTAAATTGCTGCTATTAGCGGAAAACTCGAGGATGATTAAAAAAAATGCTATCATGGGCCATTTGTCACTGATCATTGTCTCTCGTCCCATCGGGCAATTACCAAACAATAGGAGACAAGCTGGCATGAGAGAAGCTCTTATTTGAATGGAGCACACTCTGACACTCATTTAACTTCTTTCCCCCCCTTATATTCTTTAGAATAATCTGGATCTTTTGTCATTCTTAATCTCTCTCCCCCTTGAGAGCCCTTTTCAATTTGTCAACACTCGGCTTCGGCGGCGGTGGCGGTCAGACTACAGTACTCCGTCAGCTCAGGTCTCACGAGTGCTGAATGGAGAAATTCTATTTCTCCTTGGTTCTGTTTTCCCCACCTCCCCATTTTACAGCCCAGTCTGGCTCTTGAGCTTTAAGCACCTGCAGCTCAGGTGCCCAATCTCCTGCACAGGTACTACCTGGGGCAGGTAGAGTTTGTGGTATTAGCACTAAGCCTATAAGCTAAGAGTGTGCGTGTGATGCCTCAATGCCTTCCACAGGAAGATTTTAGGCATCACATGGCAGGACAGAGTCTCAAACAAAGATGTGCTCTCCCAAGCCCACATTCCCAGGATGTTTGCACACTCCTGTCTCAGTGATGTCTATCCTGGCTTGGTCATGCCTATGGAATGGAAGATGGCAGGACCCCCAAGGATGTGCTCTAGGGGGAGCTGGCTTCAGCCATCAGGCCCGTTGGCCACCCATCTCTGTGTTACAAAGATGTCTGCAAATATGACACAAAGGCTACCACATTAAACCCGCTGTATGGGAATCCCTTGCAGACGACCACAGCACCTGGAGACAATCAAATTAGGTTGTGTCTCCACAGCAGTGAACATAGGAGGAATGGACACTGGGAGGAACGCCATGGCACACTCGTGCCAGTGCAACCAGATACCTTCAACAAAACATGTCTCTCCCATATTGTTCTCTACAGCCACAGCAGGCGCTGTAACTCTCCAAAAGTTTGAAGGCAAAGCTGCACTCCTCCCTTGACTCCAAAAACACATGAATGTTAACAACAGCTATCGTCATCCAGGGATATAGGAAGCTGACTTATACTAAGTCAAACCGTTTGGTCCATCTCATTCAATATTATCTGCACCAATGCTCCAGGGAATAAGGAAGAGGATGTTCTCAGCTGTACCTGGAGATGCCAGGGATCGACCCTGGGACCTTCTGCATGCAAATCCGATGTTCTTCCACTGAGCTACGGCCTTCCCAAACATTTCCACCCCACCTTCCCTCAGCAACTCCTTGGCCAACAGTTAAAACAGAGGGCCCTGGAGCACTTCCTGTGCACCTGCTATTGCCATTTCCCACAGTAGAGTGGTACCTCCGGTTACAAACACTTTGGGGTTACAGTCTCCGCTAACCCGGAAGGAGTACCTCAGGTTAAGAACTTTACCTCAGGATGAGAACAGAAATCGTGCGGCGGCGGCAGCACCAGGAGGCCCCATTAGCTAAAGTGGTACCTCAGGTTAAGAATGGTTTCAGGTTAAGAACGGACCTCCGAAACGAATTAAGTTCATAACCAGAGGTACCACTGTACCATCATGACAACAGTGTTGTACCAAAGCTCTCTCTGCCCCAGTTTCAAAGGTTGCTTAGCATGTGGCATTGGAAGTGGCAGAAAGAGTCCAGTGTTTCAGATACAGAAATTGAAAGCCTCTGCCCTTCGGTGGGTACAAAATGAGCTGCTATGTTCTGGCCCACTTTTGCAAATACCCCAAAACACCACAATGATGATAAAGATGCCAGCAACGCCTTGTTGTGAAAATAGACTTGCTAATTCCTTGTTGTTGTGTTTTCCAGAAGTGTGTTTCCATAAGTATGCATAATGCATTCTCCCC
Organism: Podarcis melisellensis; assembly: GCF_964234715.1. Lineage (NCBI taxonomy): Eukaryota > Metazoa > Chordata > Lepidosauria > Squamata > Lacertidae > Podarcis > Podarcis melisellensis. Next base: position 60,640,111 of record NC_138542.1, read on the forward strand.
ATCACTTTGTAACTTCTGGAGCAAAGACTGTAATCTGTTTAAGAAGAACATGAATCAGACTGATAAAAAGTAATTGGCTGTTGTTGTTTTTTTTTAAAAAAAACCAAAACCCTATTTTTTATATATATAAAAAAACCACCCAAAAATAAAAAATAAAGCTGTCAAAAAGTTCTTATGGTAATGAAGAGCTTTGTTGTTATGACAATTGCACAGTCTCTCCTTCTCTTTTGAAGAAGCCTGCAATGTGAAATTTGATAGGCAAAAACATCAGGAATAATTAAAACAAATGGTAAGCGAAGGGGAGGGAAAAGGAAAAAAAAAAACATCTGCAAGTACAGATCCCCGCCAGAAAGCTTTAAAATCACACTTGTTAAGTGACAAACTTCAAATGGGATGCATATATATATAAAAACTGACACAGACCGATTCGCCAGCTGCCAGGGGCTAGGATAATCACACACTCCGAGTCCCAACGCTTTGGGTAGAGCAAGGATTCCTTCCCTTGCTGCTTTCTCATTCAATCCATCACACGAGGCATAACGTGCCACATGTACTTCTGGTGACTGAAGCAGGAGGAGTTTTTCATAGCACGTTATGCTCTTTCAAGGAGCGCAATTATTCATGTTTCTCCCGTCGCATGAAACATCACAGTTGGGAAGAAGGAATCTAGACACCTCACGCTCCACAGGACAGCGGGGTTGGGGGGATTTTGGAGCCGGAGGGCCGCATTTTTCTCTGAGGAACCTTCTGAGTGCCAGTGGTGGGCGGGGCCAGAGGGAAAGTGGGAGGAGCAAAGGGAGCAATCCTCACCTGTGTACAGCAGGCTACATTCCAGTCAGAGGTTTCTGCACATAGATAGTTCTCCATCCAGGCAATGTGAGAAGCAACGCCACTCCTCAAGGATGCCTGAGGTTCTGCACCTGAGCCCTACAGGCTGCCATCTTGATATGCTAGTTAGAGTAGAATTAGAATGAAGAGGGACAGGGTGGGGCTGGAAGAGGTTTGGTCCTTGAAGGAACCCGTAGCCACCGCTGTTTTGGAAGCTGCAGCTGGCGCAAAAATGTGGTCCATTATACTGGCTGCCAGCCAGTTCTAGGGACAATTTGGAATTGCCTTGTGCTTGGGAAACAGTATTTAGGGCAGGCAAGGAAGCAGAAGACCTCAAAGGAGTGGAAGACACCCACACCCACCCACTGCTCACTGCCAGGGAGAGCAGGTCTGTTTCCACTTATGGTTGCCATGCGCAGCCATTGATTTTCTCCCACAGGAATGAATGGTGACCGTTGTATGTACGGTGGAGCCAAAATGTCTCCAGTGAGAACTTTGGGGTGAAAGAACTTGGCAGGCGTGAAGAAGCCTGATCTTTTCTTGGGGGTGGGAGGAGATATATTATTTGACAGGCTGTTGGGGGATGGTACAATTCCCAGAGTTCCCTGGGAAGAAGAATTGATTGTTACGCCATTCTGAACTCTCCAAACCCTTCACAAACTGCAGTTCCCAGGACTCTTTGTGGAAAGCAGTCATGCTGTTTAAAGTGGTACAATTCTGCCTTAAAGGCACAGTGCAGATGGGGGCCTAGGAATGCAAACTTAACACACAACAGAAACAGACTAACCTGCCTGCCCCTATTCCCCTTCTGTTATCATCCCACTGTCCAAAATACAGTTTGGGTGGTGCTGAGTCTTGCCCACCCCTTTACCTCATGTCATTATACATTGATTCCGCCGTTATTTATTAATTTCATTTCATAAGTTATATGTGCTTGCTTGGTTGTAGGGTGGAAAAGAAACCTCGCAGCGGTTTAACAAATCAGGTAAAACAATAAAATTATCACTGAAAGACTTTTAACCATGATTTAAAACATATAGAAAGTTAAAACTGCAATAGAATAGATAGATTTTTATTTTTTTTTAAGAATGTCTCCGGCAGGCCATTTTGATAGCTCAGTAGCAGAGCATTTGCAATGAGTTTCGCCTAAATATTATCTCGCTTGCATTGACGAGTGGGTGAAATGATCGTCTTGGACGCTAGGTGGTGCTGTAACAGTTGTTTGCTGAGCAGGTGAGAGGAACAGAGGCAAAGCAGGGAAGCTTACTTGGCTATTAAGGCTGCCTACGCACTAAGCCATTGGTGGCACAAAGATGCAGCTTTGCTCCACCTGGAATAGTTCATGAGAACGGAAGAAAAGCCTACTTTAGCAGGCCAGTGGCCCATCTAGCCCTGTATCCGCTTCTTGCAATAGCCCAGAGGTGGACTGAGAGCGGCGTGATGGGCTCTGTCGCATTTGGTGCCAAGCCTAGGGGGCGCTGCAGGACGTTGCAACTATGACATAGTGAGTCGAACAGAATAGAAGGTGAGAGGTTGAGGAGTTGCTGACTTTTGGCCTTGCACTGGGCGCTGCTGAAATTTGAAAGACCAAAGCCCGCCAGTGACAGCCTTGTTTTCCACACTTGTCCTCAGCAGCTTCGATCTCCAATGGATTGGGTGCAGACACAGTCTCTGATTGCCTGTGTGGGGGGGGGGTGGAACCCTGGAGAGGTTTTAGGCAGCTGTGGGAAGGCAGGGACCTATGGTCCTTGCAACTGCCACATTGGGGCAAGTCCTATTGAGAAGTGTTGCTGGGATCGCTAGGCCTGAGCTGTTTTGGTTTCTTTGAACAAAGGGTTAACTTCCCTGACCCTGGTGTTTCTTCACTGCTGACCTGCTCCAGAGATCTAGGGTAGCTTCTGGTGTTTCTGGTGAAACATCTGAACAGAGCCGCAATGCATTCAGCTCTCGCCACACAACTGGGGACTCTGTTGCATTTGTGTAATGAGCATCCATATAGACCTTCTGCTGGTTGGGCTTGTAGCCACAAAGCTGATCTTCTAAGCATTCAGTGTTTCTTTTTCTTTGTTTGTATAAGGATTAGGATGTTGTGTGGGTGTGTGGAATGAGAGACAGACAGACAGAAAGACTCAGTAGAGTTTGTATGTTGCATGTATATGCTTTCCTGAGATAGGGATGCGGAACTTTGTGGTCTTCCAGTTGTTGTTAGTGTTGAGAATTCCGTTCCACCTTAAGGAACAGACATGGGATTGTTACATGTCATATGTCTGTTTATATTCCAGCACAGTGTGCTGGGAACTTCCGTTTGTGTGTAGCTTTTGCTTTTAGCTGTTCTCTCTGAGAAGACATGAGAGAGAGACGGCATGTTTCTTTGTCCTGATTTATAATTAATAAATCTGTAGTTGTAGTATGCTTCCACAAGCCTCACGCCTATTCTGTGTGCGCAGTTCGATCTGCTGATAGTGTGCCCTGGCTTTGAAGCCCGGGTTGCTGATTTACGTTGGAGCAGAAGTGATGGTCTTTGCACCAGGCCGCTGGAAGGGAATGGCCCAGCCGGGGCTAGCCAGCTGGCCTCCCGGCCCTCTGTATGCCGACAGTTAGAATACAACTCCCATAATCTGTGACCATCAGCTGTGGAGCTTTTGGGAACTGGAAACCAAAAGCATCCAGAGATACTACTGGTTCTGTATCCCTGACCTAGGAAAAAACTTCATCTCTCTCTCTCTCTCTCTCTCTCTCTCTCTGAAGGAATCTTCCCAGGGAGATTTTCAATTTGAGGAAAACCAAAACAGAGGGTTAAGCTGATGTTTGGGGCATATGAATGATGCACTGCCAGAATACAAGGTTGCTGCCTGATGATTAGTTACACTTCACCACTGGGCTGTACCTAAACTGTATGGCACCTCATCTTTTGAAGAGAAAAGATGAGAAGAAAAGGGTTGGGCAAAAGAGAAGAAGAGAGAATTTGGCAAATCAAGGCAGAAAAGAAAGGAAGTGGGAGCATTATGTAAAGCTAAAATAATGCATAAAGCAAAACTAAACGTGTCTCCTGGGTTGCAGTTTGGTGTTAAAGATGGTTCGTGGGTTTGGAAATACCAAAGACCCTTGAATTAGTTTACCTGTGGGGGTCTCTTTCCCAGTTTTTGCAAAGTGGTGCCCTTTTGCAAATGGGAAAGGCTTACTGTCTGATAATGATGATTACCAAGTCCCCCCAGGAATAACACCCGCAAGCTTTCTAGAGACGGTGTGCTCAAATCTTTGTTCTTTCCCTTGTAGTTGCATTAAAGACAGTTTGTACTCCAAAGGTTAACACCGTCACCGAACACTCCAGACTCTGACAGCCTGCAAAGAGGCCTGACAAAGCTATAAATGGGTGTGTGCGGCTGCAGCTGCTGGCAGAAGCAGCTTTTTCTCTGTTCCCACAGGTGTGAGTGGTTCTGGTGACAAGAGGGGCGAGGAGGAACACTTAAGAGACCAATTAGTGCGGAAACTATTCCTTTATCTAATCTGGGCTTCGCGCCAACACTAAAGTGTTTCCCCCAGGGGCTTACCTAACAGCGTGTTAACCCCAGAGCAAGCATGGCTAACATCTGTGATTTCAGGGGCCATTCAAGACACGAGTTTTGGGCAGGAGCAGAGCAACCTGGGCCCCCAACACAGGTGGCGGGAATAATAAAGAGATGAAACACTGGCTTATCCGACCTGAATGGAAGAACTTAAGAGACACGCGCAGGATCAGGTCAACAGCCCACCAGGTCCACCATCATATTCTGACATTGGCTGATCTGTGGGGAATCCACAAGCTCTCTCCCTCTGCTCTCTGTTTTCCAGCAACAGTGAGTTCCGTAGTTTAACTGTGCGATGAATGCAGAAGTTCTTTTTTAAAAACTGCCCCAAATCCTCCAACATTCAGCTTAATTGGATATCTACAATGTCTAGTGTTATGAGAGAGGGAGGGGGAAAAAATCTCTATCCAGTTTCTTCGTGCCAAGATCCCCTGAGGAATATGCATACAAGTGGGACCTGTAACATAATGTGTGGAGTGCTCTCTGTTCTGGATTTGAATCACTCCTTTCCGTGCCAGTCGTTCAATTCCATTCCCTTTCCAATACTACTACTACTACTACTACTACTACTACTACTACTACTTTATTATTTATACCCCTCCCATCTGGCTGGGTTTCCCCAGTCACTCTGGACGGCCTCCAACATAACACTAAAATACAATAACCTATTAAACATTAAAAGCTTCCCTAAACAGGGCTGCCTTCAGATGTCTTCTAAAAGTCAGGTAGTTGTTTATCGCTTTGACATCTGCTGGAAGGGTGTTCCACAGGTTGGGTGCCACTACCAAGAAGGCCCTCTGCCTGGTTCCCTGTAACTTGGCTTCTCGCAGCGAGGGAAGGCCCTCGGAGTTGGACCTCAGGGTCTGGGCAGAACAATGGGGGTGGAGACACTCCTTCAGGTATACTGGACCGAGGCCATTTAGGGCTTTAAAGGTCCGCACCAACACTTTAACAACACACACTTTTCTGCACCCCTCAGCAGTCAACATTCCATGCTCACTGAGCATGCCCAGCTTTCATTGGGATGTTATCTGTCCATTTAGCCCCTTCGCTCCAAAAATATATTTGTTGTACTTCTCTGAATCTTCACGGTTCTCTCAAGCCCACAGATATCTTCCTCTTCTGTGAGGGTGGAGCCATTTAGACATTGGAAAAATGGGTATTATAGGATATCCTGTGGAGGTTTCCTGCATCTTTTCTTTCAGAGTGAAATATTTTGCCACAACTTGATTAAAATATGGCCAGATAGATCTATATCAGGAGCCCAAACTGGCCAACAGGACAACCCCCCCCCATCTGTAAAGAGACAAATGATGTCCCTAGAAAGACTTGTCTTTGTGGCAATTTCAGGTGGGAGATAATTTGGTCATGGCATTGCCAGATTGCAACTGAAAACACCCTCCTAGATACAGTGGTACCTCGGGTTACAGACACTTCAGGTTACAGATGCTTCAGGTTACAGACTCCGCTAACCCAGAAATATTACCTCGGATTAAGAACTTTGCTTCAGGATGAGAACAAAAATCGTGCGGTGGCGGCATGGCAGCAGCGGGAGACCCCATTAGCTAAAGTGGTACCTCAGGTTAAGAACAGTTTCAGGTTAAGAACAGACCTCCAGAATGAATTAAGTTATTAACCTGAGGTACCACTGTATTTATCAGCCTGCAGCCATGAAGGAGATTGTAGGCTCCGCCTTCTAATCCCACTGTCCCCTCCTGCCTGTGGTGGAGCAAAATCACCAGGAAGAAAACCTCCAGCCTAGCAAGTCATTTGCAGTTTTGTTCCTGTGCAACATTGCATTGCCTAAAACTTTCAAAATTAACCATGTTGCTATTTGTTCTTTGTGGAAATTTTTTTTAAAGCCTTCCATTCAAGCTGTTACTGACTGGGTTGCCTCAGCCGTTCTTGGTGGCTTCCAACAAAATATTAAAACACGAAAAACCTCAAACATTAAAAACCTCCCTACAGCGTTTGTGTCGCCCATTAGACGTTTCCGAGCACAATTCAAAGTGTTGGTGCTGACCTTTAAAGCCCTAAATGGCCTCGGTCCAGTATATCTGAAGGAGCGTCTCCTCCCCCATCGTTCTGCCCGGACACTGAGGTCCAGCTCCGAGGGCCTTCTGGCAGTTCCCTCCCTGCGAGAGGCCAAGTTGCAGGGAACCAGGCAGAGGGCCTTCTCGGTGGTGGCGCCCGCCCTGTGGAATGCCCTCCCACCGGATGTCAAGGCGATGGACAACTACCTGACATTCAGAAGACATCTGAAGGCAGCCCTGTTCAGGGAAGTTTTTAATATGTGACATTTTAGTGTATTTTTCATTTCTGTTGGAAGCCACCCAGAGTGGCTGGGGAAACCCAGCCAGATGGGCGGGGTACAAATAATAAATTATTATTATTATTATTATTATGCTGCATATTCAGTCTCCTGGTTGATTCCTGAAGCCATTCTTGGCACCAGAGCTAGGTTGAGTTCTTGAAGAACCTTGCAAGACCATCTTTAGCACACCCAGTTCCAACCTCTTTATCTTTAACGTCTGCAGTTTTGAGACTTACGTCTCTGGGGTTCATATGCCTTTGGTTCCACTCCTAAACTGTATCTGTAAACCTAATTAAGGCAAGGGAGAAGGGAGAGGATAACAATGTACGATAGAGTATCGGAGCGCGCACACACACACAGCAGAAAACCACCTATTAAATTAGCACTAAACCCACAGCTGGGTTTTACAAACGTCTGCTGCACAGAGTAAGGAAGAGTCACATCAGCACACAGCACAGGTGGTGTTTGTGACAATTCCCACCCACCCCATGTCTTGGAGGACCCTTGATGCAGATGCTGCTGTTATTTATAGCACCCCCGCTTCCCTGCCTCTCCAATTTATTTAGCAACTTGCCACGATCAAGTTAGATAATCACACTTCTTCCCTGATGCATGCAGACTCCAGTTGAGCTGGAGTTTGGGGGACAGGGACGCAGGTAAAACATGCCTCCCACTTATTTGCATTAGAAGCTAAGGCAGCAGGTGCTGGATGGGGTGCGGCAATGTCAAAGGGGGCCTCCCAGGTAGGGATGGATGAATCTTTAAATCTCCATTTCTCTCAGGTCACACCTGCAGCATGTATATACAACACTGTGGTACCACTTTAACAGTGATGGAGAATCCTGGGGACTGTAGTTTGCAGAGGGTGCTAACCTCACAGATCTACACCTCCCTGCACCCTTAGCTATACCTGAGGGAGCATCTCCACCTCCATCGTTCTGCCCAGACGCTGATGTCCAGCGCCAAGGGCCTTTTGGTGGTTCCCTCGCTACGAAAAGCCAAGTTACAGGGAGCCAGGCAGAGGGCCTTCTCGGTAGTGGCACCCACCCTGTGGAATGCCCTCCCACCAGATGTCAAAGAGAAAAATAACTACCAAACTTTTAGAAGACATCTGAAAGCAGCCCTCTTTAGGGAAGCTTTTAATGTTTAATTGCAGATAGGTAGCCGTGTTGGTCTGCCATAGTCAAAACAAAAAAAAATTCCTTCCAGTAGCACCTTAAAGACCAACTAAGTTAGTTTTTGGTATGAGCTTTCGTGTGCATGCACACTTCTTCAGATACACTGAAACAGATGTTTCCAGACCCTTCTATATAGTGAGAAGGTGGGAAGGGGTATTACTCAGAAGGGTGGTAATTGCTGCCAACATACACCCAGACAACACCATTACTGGCCCCAACAACATCACACATACCATCTCAGGACTATTTAATTGCTCATCGTCTAACATTGTGTATGCCATCAAATGCCAACAGTGTCCCTCAGCTCTCTATATTGGACAAACAGGCCAGACCTTACGCCAAAGAATAAACGGACATAAATCGGACATCAGGAATCACAAAACAGAGAAACCAGTAGGAGAACACTTCAATCTCCCAGGACATTCTATACAAGATCTCAAAGTAGCTGTTTTACTACAAAGGAATTTCAGAAATAGACTGGAAAGAGAAGCTGCTGAATTGCAACTTATCACCAAACTTAAAACCATGGAGAAACCTGGCCTGAACAAAGACATTGGATTCTTATCTCATTATACATGTCAAAGCCACTTTTCACCTTCTCACCCCTTGCTTTTTCCTGTAAGACCTATTGCAGTCGTTAAGAGTCGTCAACAGGCTCATCACAGCTATCTGCCAATCACCCATTCCCACCACCCTTCTGAGTAATACCCCTCCCCACCTTCTCACTATATAGAAGGGTCTGGAAACTTCTGTTTCAGTGTATCTGAAGAAGTGTGCATGCACACGAAAGCTCATACCAAGAACTAACTTAGTTGGTCTTTAAGGTGCTACTGGAAGGAATTTTTAATGTTTAATTGGTTATTGTATTTTAGTGTTTTGTTGGAAGCTGCTCAGAGTGGCTGGGGAAACCCAGCCAGATGGGCGGGGTATAAATAAATAAATTATTATTATTATTATTATTATTATTATTATTATTATTATTATTATTACTATTATTAGCAAACTATGGTTCCCAGGATTCCTCTCGACTGTTAAAGCAGCATATCAGTGCTTTTTGATGTATTGTGTGCCTCAATGTGACTTGCGTCTCTAATACAGGCTTCCTCAACCTTGGCCCTCCAGATGTTTTTGGCCTACAACTCCCATGATCCCTAGCTAGCAGGACCAGTGGTCAGGGATGATGGGAATTGTAGTCTCAAAACATCTGGATTCTTGCCAACAGTAGTAGATATGATGGTCATCCGAACTGAATTCGCCCATTCCCGTCCATTTTAGTTCACTGATGCCCAGGATGTCAATATTTATTCTTGCCATCTCATTTTTGACCACATCCAACTTACCAAGGTTCATGGTTCTTACATTCCAGGTTCCTATGTAATATTTTTCTTTACAGCATTGGACTTTCCTTTCGCTTCCAGGCATATCCGCAACTGAGCGTCCTTTCGGCTTTGGCCCAGCCGCTTCATCAGCTCTGGATCTACTTGTACTTGCCCTCCGCTCTTCCTCAGTAGCGTGTTGGACGCCTTCCGACCTGAGGCATCATCTTCCAGCGTCATAACTTTTATATGCCTTTTGTCTTTGTCCATGGAGTTTTCTTGGCAGGGATACTGAAGTGGCTTGCCGGTTCCTGCTCCAGGTGGATCACGTTTGGTCAAAACTCTCCACTATGACCTGTCCATCTTGGGTGACCCTGCACGGCATAGCTCATAGCTTCTCTGAGTTATTCAAGCCCCTTCGCCATGGCAAGGCAGTGATCCATGAAGGGGGCATTTTAATTTACCTTTCAACTAATATATGCTTTCTTGCTAACAATTTCCCCATACACAATGCATATTTGTATGCTGGTTTCAGCAATGCATTCATGCATTTAATTCATATCCCACCTTTTTTTGCACACTTCCTCTTAAGACTTGATTTTTTAAATTATTTTTTGGGTACAGATTTTTGGTTGGAGAACTCCATCACAAAATTCAGGGAAGTGTGAATTTGCGAAGGACAGCTGTGTTTCACTTCACGTATTCTGTCAGGAAGTCTTGATTATGCAGGTTCACGTTAAAACAAATTGCAGAATTAAGCGGCAATGATGTGTATGTATGTAGATGTGGTAGAGCCCAGAATGCGCTACTTTGGACTACTATGGGGTGGGGTAATATCATTCCTTCTGACAGGTTAATGCCATTCAAAAATGCTATTCCCTACCTGTGGTCCATGGTTAGGCCCATTGTCTGATTTTATTTTAATAATAATTGCAACTGTTACTGGAATTTTTATAAAGTTTGTTTCCAGTTAAACGGGAGACTGCATCCACAGACCATCCCCCAAAACAGCACCATTCAATTTTGTAAATATCCCCATAAAAACCCACCTTGTTCAAGGTTACATAGTATTCACCTCCCCTCATGCAGCAAAACCTTCAAATATTCATATAAAATCAGCCCTACGTCGGATCGACACCATTCCAACTTCATTTTACTCAGGGGGAAAGATGGCTACTAAAGGGGAAATGGGTAAAGACAGTGATCCCAGGTTTCAGGGATTATGGCTTCTTTGTCCTGACTGAGAACTTAATCCATTCCTGGGTGGTCTGCTATTGTCTACCTGTTTGGCAGCCATTTTAGCCAGGCTGCCAATGATGATCTCTTGTGCTAAGTTTGCAACACAGGGGTTTGTTGTTCTGTATTAGTGATTATCTCTTGTGCAAGAGATTAGGTTCTGCTTCAGGACAAAGAAGTGTGATTACCTGACCAGGAAACCCAGGAACTTGTAACTATTTCCTTTGTATCACTTGATGGGTGTGAGGTGAAAGGATGCACTATATGGAATTGGTGGAAATGACTGGCAGAATCTGAGACCAGGGAGAAGAGTCGGTGGAAGAAGACTGGAAAAAAATTAAAGATTATTTACAGAAATACTGTAAAATTAATGAAAGTAAGAAAAATGTTGGAATGAAGTTATATGGCTTTAGCAGAAATGTTATAAGGAATTAAGTACAAACTGCAACATGGCTCCCTCTCTCTCTAGCATCAGACAGCAAAGAGAAAAAGAACAAAGGACAATAGTCCCACTTCATGGAACACAGTAACACAAACATCCTGTCTCCGTCACTTCCCACTTTGTGGAGTCAAAACATATACCGTCATGTGATAGACAAAAATCCCATGACTGCAATCACAGAGCAGGAATTCTAACAGGGGCAACCCCAAACCAGCCGGGTAGACAGCTCACTGTAGTTTTTAGCACCTCTGCGGGCAGAGAAACACGGCTGTTACCAAACTGCCATCTGTTCAGGGCTGCTCCGAGTCGCTCGGCTACTTACTGTAACAACTGGGGGGAAGGGACGGTGTAAACGGAATAGCAATGAAAACTGGGTGTGAGTGGGATCAGGAAATGCTGGAGCACATTGCCAGGCCATTTTGTACTGCTGCCCCACCCCAAATTCTTGTGTTCTGTTAATGCAATAAATAGTTCACTGGGAGAGGAAGGGGCAGTAGGGCAGCTGCATTCAGAAGTTGCCCCACTGCTTGGCAAGACCACCCCACAAGTAAGCTGAGATCTTTTCAGCCCAAAGCACCATTGATTTGTAAGATGTTGCAAACAATTGGAGAGGGTGGGCAAGGGAGGTGGGCTATCTGCTGGGAAGATTTGCTTTAGCATTTTGGTGGAGGAGATGAGAGCTAACAAGCTGGTTTGTGCTGTGTGTGTTGCTCCTGCCTCCCCAATAGCCAGTGGCTAAGCAGGAAAGATGAGCGCAGAGTTCACCCACTAGAATGGACCGGGATGTGCATGTACAGCCCCTAGACCGAAGCACAGCAGAAGGGAATATTCTCAGATCCTTCCTCCCTGTGAGTAAGCTATGATAAATATTACATTCCTTTGCAACACAGGAGAAAGAGTAGGGCTGTTTGATCCCTTCCACCCAGAGTAGGAGCCTGTCCGGTCTGCCTATTTATTTATCCAGTTATTTATCTATCTTTCTATCTACACTGGAAGGAGAGAGAGAGAGAGAGAGAGAGAGAGAGAGAGAGAGAGAGAGATGCTTATCAAAGGACAGCAAGACCACCCAGAAGAGAGAAATCAGCTCACTTAAAACGCCATCTTTTGCTCATTTCGGTGGGGTGGGGTGGGAGTTCTCAAATAAAAGCGAAAATAAAACAGCATACAACAACAAACCTAAAAGATGCTGGGAGGGAAAGATGAAAAGAAGAAAGAGAAGGAGAGAAAAAGATGAAAACGCATCTAGAAATTGTAGGTGATTATCTGCTATTGTGGGAATGTCAAGTCTTATGATTATCCTTTGTAAAGTGTTTATTGCTTTTGAGGTGGGGTCTTCCAGGGGGTTAAAAAAGAGAGAAAGAGAGAGAGAGATGAGGAGCTTCTGAAGGAATTTAGTAGCATGTGGTTCAGGCCACTGTGGAAATTTGAAAAAGTGGGACTTTTGGTTGAATCAGGAGGCTTTTCAGCCTACTTGAGCAAATTACTTTATTGACTCATCCCAGTTTATAGCTCACTGTCCTTCGGAGGAGCTCAGAGTCATTTACATTATGATTTATCATCTTTGCATCCCACCGCCTCCCCAAGGAGATCAAGAAAGCTCACATGGTCCTTTACTCCCATTAAACCCTGAAAGCA